>NC_067443.1:8447329-9047329 GCF_009764475.1 Pristis pectinata | reverse complement strand
TTCATAGGAAGCCATGCAGAACCAAGTGAACACGAATCCAGAGAGGACAAACTCGGCTGCTGTTGCCACACCACAGTTCATCATCGCACCAGCAGGAGTAATGAACCTGACCGGGTTGGTTTCTTCAGCATCTACCAAAACGACCTCAGGTCTGTATTGGACATTTGTGGATTCTGCTTGAAGGGGTGATTTAGGAAAGCCGTGGGCCTTAATTTACCTAATGTGGCAATCATGAGTTATTAGTGCTTTCTAGTGGGTGGGTTGTTTCTGTAATCTTGCATTACGACATTTGTATCTTGGTGGTTCAGTCTGTATAATAACAAGATGTTCAGCCCAAGATGTACAGAGCTTGCTGATCTGAGCTTTGGCAGAGGTGATGTTGCTTGTGACTGGCAGAAGTCTGTGGAGTTCCTGCTGGATGCTGACCTCTCCAACATTGCTTTCTCAATCACTCCATCTATTACCATCTACTTTGTCAGTGAATCAAACTCCAATCTGTGTTTATTTCAAGAATGCATGTTAATTTTCCAAAAAATTGTCCTTATAATGTGTTGATGTCCTGGCTTAATCTGATTCATCCTTGCCAATGTTTTGCCAAAATTGTTAACCTAATCACACATTCTACTATTTCACCTATTCAAATTGCTATGATCAAGTGTGCTCTCCCTAACTCTCTAGCACTTTATTCTCCTCTGAACACCAGATTTCAATGCCTCTTGCCTCCATGAAATTTCCTGATAACTATCATCCTAAGATACCCTATAAATCTTCCTCCCTATACTTGAACAGTTCTGCTACCTTCCATGCATCAACCGTCTGGATGATTGGCAAGGTTCTTCCCCATCTCTGCAAGTCACTTATAACTGCACCTTCAAATTCACAACTGCTGAATCATTGCCTTTCCATTTGTCAAGGAACATCTGGCTTCAAACTTAAACATAACAAACTTGTACCCTTGAAATAACTAAGTGGCCAGCAACAACCCCTTCCACAGCAACATTTGCATTCTGGCAATTGTTAATTTATTTTGTAGAACATAATTGTATGTACATTAGCCTCTTTATACTGATTTGGATCAAGCTTACTGCATTTGTTTTCCACCAGCATAATTTTAGCAGTGCTGCATAATGTCATTCAGCTTCCTCAGTCACTATAAAGCAGTGGCAGTGGCAGTGGCATATTCTAATTTGTGTGCACAGATATCAGTGGGTGAGGGAGCCCTATTAGTGTCGGTATTCGGAGAGCTTTCCAGAGGCTGCTGCAATACTCGAGTCAAGTTACCATCTCTAGGCAGTATAGAGCTGAAGGGTGCTAGAAATAAATCCTAAAATTGGTGGCAAATGCTTAGTTCATCAAGTACTTTCTATGGCGATAAACCGGTTTAACGTTTCAGCTCAAAGGCCTTTCATCAGAACTGGTCAGTGAATTCTGTTTGGTGCTAATGGCTGTTGCTTTAGCCGCAGTTTCCCTGCATTTAAAAAGGGAAAACCAACTAGGGTTCAAACTCATTGCTGATGTGATTCATGTAGATTGATGGTGTGAATTCTATCAGTTGTACTCTGGTTACCAAAAGTGAGGTGAGTTATATAAGTTGCACATGTAAATGATTAACACACAGTGATGCTGTGAGTTGTACAGGCTGCACTTGTGATTAACATGAATGATCAACCTAGAAATTCTTTCAATAACTCTGAAGAAAGGTGTGGCAAGTCACCTTAACCCGTAGAGTAATATACCTAACCTTTTTGTGGGATTTTTATTTGCAATAATTTCTTTCCAGCATAAATTTCCCTTAACGATGTCCACAATAGTGCAGCACCCAAATTTCGGCTCCAGTGATTTTTTTTTCTTCATGCTTCCCATCCCAACTTTGCAGTATTCAGAGCTGCATTCGCAGAACAACCAGCTTTTGCTGACCCTGTTTCACCTCAAACTATTCTATCTAATGTCCATAAGGAGAGAAGGTATTTTCTTTCAGCACACACTGAGCATGCGTGGGGATGTGCAAAAACTACAGGCTTCCCAAAGTGCAGGCAATCATTGTCTGAATTACGGAGATCTTCCTGGCTATAGTCCTGGAGGGTATCCACGGCCTCTAGTAGGTATTTTTCTTTACCAGCCTCTTTAGGATAGTTTTATCACCCAGGAGCACACTCCCAACTTGCTCTTTCCACCCCTCCAATTCCCTTTGCTGCAGCACCTGCCCCAATACATTAAGCCTCTGATAATTTGGCATCCAGTTGTTCAGAAATCCTGATGGTCTGCTATCTAGCACTCTCATTAATCCAGAATATGAGCCATGGGTCCAGAGTACAAGTGGTTTGTGCAGCCAGAGCCAGGTTCCAGACTGCTGTCGGGACCCAGGTTGAGACTGTGGGCTGGAAGTGTGGCCAAGTGTGGTTAGGGTCTGAAACACAGGAGTTAGGAACATGGGTAAGTTTATGTCTGGAGCTGGGATCTGAGTGCTTTCATATTTCCCCAGGTTTACTGGTAAATTTATTAAACAACTGTAATATGTAAAGAGGGTGAAGCAAAGATATATTTGGGTATTAATAGGAGTAGCATTTAGTCTGGAAAATCTGCTAGACTAGCACTACCAAAGTCCCAAGGATGCTGGAGTTTTACTGTGGCTAGAAGACTGCTATTTATTGTTATTCCCCTTTAAGGGCTGGCTGCTGATGTTACAGCTGCTAGACTAAGTTCCTCAAAGCAAAAGCATATGATTAAATTAACACGGGAAAATTCAGTGCTGTTCTGGGATCTTTATTTTACTTAAAGATAAGGTTTAGGTGGTGTGACAATTGCTCTTTTGATGCCACTAGAATGTAGTGAAGCAATTTCTAGACCATGTGGGTTAATAGGTTGCACATGTGATTAATGCTCGGCGTTGTTCATAATGTTAGCTAGACTACATTTAGTAGCTGCTGGTAAATTTATTTTAGTTTGTGTCTTTTTTTTTGCTTCTATTTAACATGGCTTTTCACTCAGCAGTGTTGTTAAGTAATTTTTCAAGTGTCCTGGTGTAGGTTAACTTGTGCCTGCAGTGAATTGCTTTGCCATGCAGTGTTTCTTGCTACGTAAAGCAATGAGTGAAATGTGAAAAAAAACCTCTGATTAAAATCTAAATGTGCCTTGGATGGGATGGGTATCCAGAGTGCTCCCTGATACTTTCTAAACTGCTGCAGTCGAGGCAGCATTCATCAGTTGCCTCCATAGGTGCCTAACTCTGTAGTGGTACATTTCCTCTCTATCTCCATTGCGAAGGATGCTGATCCTTAGTGGGGTAGGGTTTCAAAGGTGCCTTGTTACATGGCTAGTTACCACCTCATAGGCTGAAAAGGTATTATTAAAATTTTTGAACAAAGGTGGGGGGGGTGGGTGAGGACATCAGATCAAATAGGGTACACTCACAGAAACAGGCTATTTGGGCTTCACTTGAGCATCCTCCCAGATTTCCTCATCTAAATTCTGATCAATGTGACCCTTTATTTTCTCCCTTGTGTGCCTATCCAGCCTCCCTTAAATGTATCCGCACTGTTCAACCACTTCCATTGGTAGAGCATCCACATTCTCAACACTCTAGTTAAAGAAGTGTCTCCTGAAGTCCCTATCAGATTTTTTGGTGGCTATCTTACAGTAAAAGGCTTTCCTTCTACTGTTTCCCACAAGTAGAAATCTCCCCTCTGCATCCAGTAAAGAAAACTGTTCATAATTTTAGAGACTATTGGGTCTGCCCTTATTCAAAATGAAAAAGAGATCTAGTCTGTTCATCCTTTTCTGATGTATATACCCATGCATTTCGGGTATTATCATTGTAAATTTTCTCTACACTCATTCTAATGCCTGTTTATCATATGAAGGCCAAGCTGTGTGCAGTGCTCTTTAAGTATAGTACAACTAATATTTGTTACAGCTTGAGCACAACTTCCCTACTTTTCAATTCTGTTCCTCAAACAAAACCCTAGTATTTATGTGTGATGGGCTGGTGGAATAATGCATTGGCATTGAGACAATGATAGATAAAAATTAAACACTGCAGGTGCTGAAAATTGGAAAACAAAACAAACTCGCACCTGGTCTGATGAAGGGTTAACTCTGATTTTCTTTCTGCAGGTACTCCCTGCCCTGCTGAGTATGTCCAGTATTTTCTGTAGACTAATGATAGAGCTTTTTTTAAAAGAGCGCCCCATCATTTGGCCTGGAGCGCTGTCACTTGTTCCAGCTCACTTCAGACCAAGAGTCTGAGTTATGGCCATACAGAGTTTTGCTTTTCTTTTTAAAAAAAAGGCCTGAAATGCCTTTCTTTTGGAAAGCAGAAAGAAATAAAAACTGCCTGGAGTTGGAAATGTCTAGCTTTAAATTGTCATTTGTCCTTATTAAAAATCTATTTACTAAAATTGAAAAGGAGATACAATATGATGTTACTTGACTTAGAGCATGGGTAAGTGAGTAAAAAGGTAAAGGATTAGCTAAAGCCTTAGAGATGCCTTTAGAGGCTGAGACAGGTTTTGTATTGAGAAGCAAGAAAATAGCAGATAAATTATTTTGTGACCATCTTCATGAAAATAGTGGAGAACTGTAATGAGGAGTTGAAAGAAATTAACATTAGTTAAAAAAAACATGGTGCAGAAATAACATTTTTGATATATCTGATGGTCTGCACATAAAAGGGTTTTGAGAAGTGACTATGGAGATAATATCTGCTTCCAAAATAACACAGACCTTAGAACGGTTTCGCATACTGAAGGGTGGCAAAAGTAACCCCCACTGTTGAAGGACAGAGGAAGAATGAAAACTGTGAACCACAGTCAGTTAGCCTGCCTTCAATAGTAGGGAAATTGCTAGAATATATTTCTAATGAAGTGTTAACAGTACAGTTGGGATACTGTACAGTAATAGAGTTGGGAAGGGTCATTGTGGATGAATGAAGGGAAAATCAGGTTTGACAAACTTTGAGTTTTGGAGGGTGCAACTAACAGAATAATTAAGATTGAGATATTTATGTTCCCTAGAGGTGACTCAAAATAAGGGATTGGCTTTTCAGGATTGAGATGAGAAAAAACTTCTTCATTCAGAGCACAGTAAATCTTGATCACTGAGTGTATTCAAAATGGAGACTAATAGATTTTTGGATATTAAGAGAATGAAGAGATATGAGGTTCATGCAGTAAAGTGACATTGATATAAAAGACCATCCATAGTCTTATTGAATGGAGCAGATATCAGGGACTGAGTGGCCAGCTTCTGTTTCTATACATGTTCTTTGTGAGGCCCTGGTACTGGGTTAATATTATTCCCACAAGGTGGCACAATATACACAGCTGCAGCTTTAAAGGAGGAGATGTGGTTTCGATTCAGATCTATGTCCTTTGGATTTGAGCACCTTTTTTTTCCTCGGCACTGAGTTTAACACCTCGTTGCCTCTGCAGGTGTATCTGATATCTCCTTAGTGGAGTGTGGTAACTCCACAACCTCAGTACTGGCTATGTTGGCTGCTTTAGCAGAAGCTTCAGGGCCACAATCAAACTCAACCGGAACTGCAGGTAATTTCACTGAAATGTTGTAGTGTGTGGATTTTAATTCAACACATAGGCGCGCGCACACACACACACCCACACACACACACACACACACACACACACACACACACACACACGAGCTAATGGTATTTTCACATATAGAGTCTTGGAGTCATAGAGCAATACAGCACGGATACAGGCCCTTCATTCCAATGAGCTCATGCCGACCATGGTGCAAACTGTTTCACATTCATGGTCTGAAACCAGGATCACTGGAGGGATGCTCAAACACTTGTGATTTACTTCAGCCACATGGTTTGGATGCTGCCATTCTTGAGCTATAAGGAATTCGTTCTCCCATTATCTTTATTTCTGCAGTTTCTTTACTTAAATGGTGAGAGCCACTAGCAAAACCAGATGGGGCTGAATGTAGCAAACCTGTGATTAAACAAAAAACGGTGATGCCAACGCTTTGTGTAGGGGAGTTCCACCAGCTATCTCCATATGTGTTAGGTTACATGCAGGCAAGAGGGACCGATTTTATTTCTGTGGTTTGCCAATAAAAAGTAAAATAAAAAAAAATTTGCTAAATAAATATCATCACCACCACCCCCAACCCCCCTCCACCCACTCCCATCCCTCCACCCACTTCCATTATCCTTGTTTCCTTCCCAGTCCCGCTCTGTTAGTATTCTCTGCAGTCACTGTTCAAACTTAAAAAGTTTCTGGACAGAGCATAATCAGTGGCTTGGATTCTTTGTTTTTAAACAAAGAAGTTATGGAGTCATAGAGTCGTACAGAAATAGGCCCTTCAGCCTACCATGTCTACGCCAACCATTAAGTACCTATCTATACTAATCTAGCACTTTGTAGCCTACGATACCTTGGCGATTCAAATGTTCATCCAAGTTCTTAAATTTTGTGAAAGTCTCTGCCTCCACCAACTCTGTCAGTGGGTTCCAGATTATAATCACCCCCGAGTGGAAAAAATTTGGTGATGATAGTTGGGTTCAAGCATGTGCCTATCATATTTTGACAACTTTGAAACGTCCCCTTTATTAAAGAGGTTCTTTTTCTTGTTACCCATCATGCTGGAGAAGAATGTTCTGGATTCCCCAACTTTGGGGGGACAAAGACAGAGTGCATTTACCCAATCTATGCCTCATATGGGCACTTGGGTTTCTCTCCCAGGAGCTGAGTAACATTGTACCAGAGCTTTTCAAAGTCTTTCTGGCTTTACTTGTGAGCTATAGTTTCTTAATGCCCAAGTGGTTATTTGTTTATTGTACTGCGATTGCACTGTGAGAGTTGAGGACAAACAAAACTGATTGGCTCAGGGAACTGATAAAATTAATGAGGTAGCTCCACACTTTAGTTTGAAAGTGTGCAACCTGAACTTTTGTTATCACACTGCTTGTAAATGTTGCCCATTGTGGGTGCCTTATTGATACTGAAATGCTGCAGTATACATTTTAAGTTCACATCCTGTGAAAGTGATAGGGCCTTAAAACCCTGTGGAAATGAAGTCTAACCAGCATAAGCCCTAGCTTCAGTCCATAGTTCTGCTCCATCCAGATGATTTCTAGAGTGACAGCTTGCCTCTACAGCCCCAGCTTGGGGTGACCTAAGTGTTGACATTGTTGGGATATGGACTTAACATGTAGAGGTGCCCTCTGTAGTAGGCTAATCTATTGATACTAGTAGTCAGCTGTAACATACAGAACATAGCCTCCAAGGTGAGATACCAGAGGACATTTGGTGTCTTGAGAACTGCATCTCAGATTATTTTCTTTTACACTCCGCTACTATATTCACTCAGTGGTTTGTGTGGGGGTGAGAGGGAATAATGCAAGGAATAGAATATTGGACTGGCAGAGGAATTACATTTGTGAATGTTGAAGCTGTTTTAATAGTGCACGTCCTCCAGTCCAGTATCATCTGCAGCCTTCTCATTTGGAATGCTGTCTGACTGAAGTTTTGTCCTGAGCTGTACCTTTGTAAATGCTGTATCTAGTATTATGGCAGGGTATGGGAAGCATTTTCAGTTGGAAGAATCTTTATCTAGAATTATGAAAATATTTTGTTTTGATTTTAATATTGCTGGATGTATTTATGAAAATTGTTTCTTAATGTGCTTTTTTGTTTGCAAGGTAGCAGTCAGAAATTGAATGTTTCCATTATGAACTTGGGCTCTTCCCAGGTTGGGGTCTCTACTTTTAGTTATGTTTAATAAATTGTGGCTTGTGTGGTATCTTGCCCTTTATTTGCATTGTTCCATGCAGTATTTTCTTATGCTGCCATTAATTTCACAAGCTATTTGCTTCCTTGGTCCACCAAGTGCTGCAGCTGATATCAATTCTGCAAGGACTGGTGTTGAAACCACAAGCCCACTTTGTGATCAATGTATTGAAGCTTCAAACCCTGCAAACCCTTTAAATGAATGGTTCCACATGCCTCCTCATGTGGCTGCAAGTGTCTGTTGGACCATAACAGTTGTAATCTACTAGGGTCATTATTGTAATGCTCCCTGCCTTTATCACCTTGTAAGAACAGGATATACTATGTATTATTCTGGGAGATGTTTAGGTGTGGAACTAAGACTGTTCTTCAATTTAGGAGGAAGTCCACTCATTATAAAGTTTATCCTGCACCATTTCAATATTTCAAAATTTATGATCAAGATGAAGAATTTTATAATAGTTGACAGCATTCTTGGGTCAGTCAAAGCAAGTGTTGGTGATCCAACCTTCCTGTTTTGACCTAATGTTTGTTTTATTTCTGGACAATGTCTCATTGCAGCAGTGTGACCTGTCATCATCTGTACTGGAATGTTTGAGTCCCATTGGTAGTACCTAAAAAACAAAAGAGGGAGATTGCATTAAAGACTCATCTATGAGCCCTTCACTTGGAATTGCTTCTTTTAAGATGCATGTCACCATTGTGTGTTTCTAACAGTGTTGTTTTTTAATTCTGGTTCCCAGCTTTTCCATTTTTTGTTGTTTTGACAACTTACAGTCTGCTTTTGCTATCTAGTGTCCTGCTATGCTACGTTCCCCAGGAGCGTACTTCTGTATGCTATTACAGTGCCAGTGACCCGGGTTCAATTCCCGCCACTGTCTGTAAGGAGTTTGTACGTTCTCCCCGTGTGTCTGTACGGGTTTCCTCCGGGTGCTCCGGTTTCATCCCACATTCCAAAGACATACAAGTTAGGAGCTGTGGACATGCTATGTTGGTGCCAGAAGAGTGGTGACACTTGTGGGCTGCCCCCAGCACATTCTCAGTAACGCAGAAAGAAGCATTTCACTGTGTGTTTCGATGTACATGTGACTAATAAATAAATATCTTATTAACTGACTTTTTTGTTTTCTCCATTTCAGCTGTGACAGAGGAGGTAGTAACTGCAGACTCTGTCGACTCCGCCATTCAACAAGTTGTAGGGAGTGGAGGTCAGAGGGTCATCACCATAGTGACTGATGGTGGCGTACAGCTGGGTAACCTTCAGGCCGGCCTAAGTACTGGTCAGCCATTCATTGTGACCATGCAAGATGGGCAGCAAGGTAAGTCTGCTCAAGCTAAAAATGAAATCAGCCCAAGGTTGGGTTTTATTGGGGGTATTTGGGCATTCTGGACAGCTTGGAATGAAGTGTTCCTCTTTTCAGCCAGTTAAATATGCAGTTTGTAACCCTCAGTCTCTCTTGCTGGAGGGCACCAGCAATGCGACAAAGCTACAAACTTCCCTAGTCCATCCAGCTCAATATCACAGCTTCGAGCCATTGTGAATTGTTGCACTTTGGGAGCGCACATGTAAGGGAAAAGCATAAAGTTAAAGCCAGAACCCTTAACAGAATTGATGTACAGAGGGATCTTAGAGTCCATAGCTCCCGTGGGCTGAAGGGCCTGTTCCTGTGCTGTACTATTCCATGTTCTATGTAACTTGGAATACAAAGAGCTGCTGAACTTCCAGGATTATAAAGAAACAAGTATGGTCCCAGAGTTTGTGGGAAAAATTGAACGCTCAGTAATTTACATGAATGGCCAATCCAATTCTCTAAAGTACAGTTAATAAAAGCACAAAGGCTGAGAGGACATCCAGTACTGTGCCCTGCTTCATCACAATCCCATTTCATGATCTCCCTTCTGATAATATGCAGGGGTTGTAGCTCTTCCCTATCAGTATATAAAGTCGCAGCTTCAGGTGTTCTAGAAGCAGAATCAGAAAGGGCATTAGAGGTCTTGAGAACATGGCAGGTTTACGGAACCTTGGTTATTGAGGGATATTGAGGCCCTGGTAAAGAAAAAGAAGGTTGTGCATATCAAATGTAGGCAGTTAGGATCAAATGAGGCGCTTGAGGAGTATAAAAATGCAAGAGAACACTTAAAAGAGAAATCAGGAGGGTATAAAGAGGACATGAGGTTGCTCTGGCAGACGGCGTGAAAGAGAATTCCAAGGGTTTCTATAGCTATATTAAGAGCAAAAGGGTAGCAAGGAACAAAATCGGTCCTCTTGAAGATGAGCGTGGTCATCTATGCCTGGAGCCAAAATAGATGAGGGAGATCGTAAATGAATGTTTTGCATCCATATTTATTCTGGAGACAGACAGACTATAGAACATAGCAAAAGAGTAGTGAGGTCATGGACCGTATCTGGATTACGGAAGAGGAGGTGCTTGCTGTCTTGAGGCGAATTAAGGTGGATAAATCCCTAGGGCCTGACAGGGTGTCCCCTTGGACCTTGTGGGAGGCTAGTACAGAAATTGCAGGACCCCTGGCAGAGATATTTAAAACTTCCTTAGCCACAGGTGAGGTGGAGGACCGGAGGATAGCTAATGTTATTCTGTTGTTCAAGAAAGGCTCTAAGAATAAGCCGGGAAATTATAGGCCACTGAGCCTGACATCAGTCATGTGGCGTTCAGGGTGAAGAAGCCAATTGGATTCAACTTTGGATTAGCGGGAGAAGCCCGAGAGTGGCAGTAGGTGGTTGTCTCTCTGATTGGAGGCCTGTGACTTGTGATGTGCCTCAGGGATCGGTGCTGGGTCCATTGTTGCTTATCATCTATATTAATGATTTAGATGATAACGTGGTAAACTGGATCAGCAAGTTTGCAGATGACACCAAGATTGGGGACATAGTGGGCAGCGAGGAAGGCTATCAAAACTTGCAGTGTGATCTTGACCAGCTAGGAAAATGAGCTGAAAAATGGAATTTAATACAGACAAGTGTGAGTTATTGCATTTGGGAGGACAAACCAGCGTAGGACTTATACAGTGAATGGTAGGACTCTGAGGTGTGCAGTAGAACAAAGGGACCTAGGAATACATAATTCCTTGAAAGTGGCATCATATGTAGATAGGATCATAAAGAGAGCTTTTGACATTTTGGCCTTCATAAATCAGGGCATTGAGTACAGGGGATGTTATGTTGAAATTGTACAAGATGTTGGTGAGGCCGTATTTAGAGTACTGTGTGCAGTTCTGTTCACCTACCTACAGGAAAGATATCAATAAGCTTGAAAGAGTGCAAAGAAAATTTACAAGGATGTTGCTGGGACTTGAAGACCTGAGTTATAGGGAAAGGTTAAATAGGTTAGGACTTTATTTCCTGGAGTGCAGGAGAATGAGGAGAAATCATAAAGATATACAAAATTATGAGGGGTACAGATAGGATGATTGCATGCAGGCTTTTCCCCTAAGGTTGCGTGAGACTAGAACGAGGACCTAGGTTAGGGTGAAAGGTGAAATATTTAAGGGGAATCTGAGGTGGTGCTAGTGTGGAAAGGGCTGCCAGCGGAAATAGTGGATGCGGGCTCAATTGGAACATTTAAGGAAAATTTGGATAGGTACATGGATGGGCGGGGTTTGGAGGGATATCTCCAGGTGCAGATAGATTGAACTAGGCAGAAGATCAGGCGGCATGAACTAGATGGGCCGAAGGACCTGTTTCTTTGCTGTAGTACTCAGGACTCGATGACTAAGATTATCGAGATGGAGGAAGTTACGTTGATGGGAAAGGAAGAGACCCAGCAAGGCTCTTGAAAAGGGTAAACATTACAAATTGAAGGGATGGTTTAACTGTGAACTGTGAATCCAGTTCACCCACTGCCTTGTGCAAGATGGGATTAGGTAACAGAAAATGGACACCCTCAAGTTTACTGAGGGCAGAATGTGGGAGAGCAGCCCAGGAGTATGTCAAGTCTAAAGCTGGCAAAGAAACAGATGATTTCAGTGGCTAGTGAGCTGAGGCAGGTGAAAAGTCTGGCAATGTTACAGAAGTTGAAATTTGGGCTTTTAAAGCATGGCATGGATTTGTGGTCAGAGGTATATTACAACAATATTGCAAACAGCTGATTGTGTTAAATGGTTAGAAACTTGATTAGGTTTACAATAAAGGGTGTAAGGTGTAGAGAAGGCACAAATAAATATTAACCGGAAGAGACCAAAGCTGAGGGAGTATAAGAAAAGTTCAGGTTCAGGATTGGCCTAGCTTCGCCTGGACAAGCATCTGAAGATCCACAAGAAGACAGTCAGTATCAGGAACTAGGACATGGAGTTTGTGATAGGGACAAAGATGATGGCTTTAGTCTTCCCAATCTGCTCCATCAGTATTCGATGTTGCACAGACAGTTGACAGTCTGAAGACTAGTGGGGATGAATGAAGTGGTGAGGACTGGGTGTTATCAGTGTACTAGTGAAAATGTGCTTGAGAACTTTATAATGAGACTGAAATGAGTGCATGTGGATATATCTGATCTGTGTTCTAATGGCAGGGACAATGGTTTACCAAATCCTGTGCTTTCCTTAGTTCTGACAGTCCCAACTTCCCATGTGGAAGAAGAGACCATCATCACGGAAGAAATGCCGACAAAGAAGCAGTGTCTGGAGGCGGTCCTCAACCACTCGGAGCCAATGGAGAAGGTAGCGTAAGGTCCCCTTGATCTGATCTTGGAAGAAAATTTTCCCAATATCTACAGCTTAACAGATACAATTGGAACTTTAAGCTTAAAATTCTGCAGGAATGATTGGAGCTGATGCAGTGGGACGCATAAAACTAAATTAATGGCTGTCTTTGCTGCAAACCGATGATACTAATTATCTAAAAGTAGAGATGCAGGTTAATGAGGTCATTAAAAGAAGGGAAAGCACCTGGGATCAGTTTGCAAGCTATCAAATTAAAAGCTCCAGAAGATGTTAAAGTGGATAGAAACTTGATTAGGTGACGATTCTAGTCTCCTTTCTACAATAACTGGTGCAACCCACAGAGAGGGTACAAATAAATATTAACATAGATACCAAAGCTGAGGGAGTCTACCTTTTAGGAGAATTTGGGTCCAAGTTTGGCCTAGCTTCACTGGGACAAGCACTTGAAGTTCCATAACCTACAAAGTTTCAGACCAAGAGCTGGGAAATGTAGATTAGATGGATAACTCTTTTACAGCCAGTGTGGATGCTGTGGGGGGGAATAATTTCCTCCAGTGTCCTGAATCTTCAAAGTTCTGAGGTTGAGAGGTGTTGAAGGTTACAAAAGGCTTTGAGAAAGTGCAGAGGAAATATCTCCACTTGTAGAGTCAGGTGCGTTGGTGGCAGGAGTTGACTCGACCATGAGCATAAAGATATGGTGATCCTAAATACGTCCTGTGGGGAATTCATAATGTTTGTAAAGAAGCAGTTGAGGCAGTTAAAACGCATTGAAGGTGAGGCTGGAAAAACACAAGTGAGACGGGAATGGAAGGATGAAGGAATGGATGGAGATGAGCATTGGGAGGAGCCCAGCTGGGCAATTCCCTACAACCAGAAATCGCTGCTTTCAATTAACTTGATATTTCTGGAGTGACATCTGTAAGTGGTTTTTTGCACCTTCCCAATAATCTTTCCAAAGAGTGGCATTTGGATTTGGGGACAATACTCCAATTGGGGGCATACTGGTGCTTTTTAAATAAAAACTCCAAGCCCTATGTTCGGTGGACACTTAGAACCTTAATTGTTTCATGTCTCAATTGTTGACTGAGCTGGGCAGGCCTCAAATGGTGAAAACCATCTGCAGAGGGGATTAGTTAACTCTAGTTTAAGCGAATCTAGTTGTAAGCTACCCTCGTGGGTTCTGGTCTGTTGTTGCAGGATGCCAATGACTGCATGGAGAGGGAACTACTTCAGAAGCAGCTCCATGAAGCAAACAGGAAGGCCCAGGAGTATCGGCAGCAGCTGCTGAAAAAGGAGCAGGAAGCAGAGGAATACCGTATGAGACTGGAGGCCATTGCCCGACTCCACACCACAGCTGAGGAAGTCACTGTCGTGGAGGAGGTCACAGACGATGGGACTGTCCCAGTCATCACTATGGCGACAGAGGTAGAGGGTCCCGAGACCACAATAGAAACGATGGAGCAGCCCCTTGACATGGCAACCGAAACAGTGACTTCATAAAAACCCTTTGCCTCGCACTCTTTTCCTGACGCCCTGTTTCTTGTGTGCACGTGGACACACACACTCTAAGATGCACGCACACTCTAAGACATTCTCAGACACATGAGCAAAGCAAAAGCAGCTCGGGGTCAGGCTGTTGCTAACTGCCATGCCGCACAGAGACGTTCATTTTCTGATTGTACAGGAACCCCTTTGGGAGTTCCATGCCAGGAAATCTGAACACTAGCAGGAACAGTTCTGCCATAAATGGTTTGGGAATAAAAAAAGGGACCAGCATTTCATGAAGTCTAATCCACAATTCCTGTTTGTGCGGAGAAAAATCCAGGAGCTGGAAAGCAGGTGGGGGAGGGAAACCTCTTCACTGTGGCCAGTGATTTTTCTTTTAGTTGTGGAAGCTCTTGAAGCGAAGGCCAAGGAAATGTTGCCGAGCCCAGCCACAACTAATGTGCCCATACTCCTGGTCACCAGGAACAGGCTTCTCTCAGCGTCAGCTGTAATGTGAGCATGTGTTTTCCTTTTTAAGTATTTCAAACCAAAAATGCAGAAATTTCTTGCCTCAATTATGGAGAAAAGTGGGTGGATAATTTTAAATTATTTTCAAATGCAAAATCTTCCACTGTACAGGATGCAGTCATTTGGGAGGGAGATATTATTTGGGAGATGGGGGAGATCGGGGAAAGAGTTCAGTGTTAGTCTTTTTTTTAAACAAATGTTTTTGGAATGGTATTTGGTTGTTTCAAAGACATGTTTGTTTGTTGATATCCTCAGAGCTGTCTGTGTTCTAAATGTACTTTCCTCCTAGAATATGGGTAGGAAACAAACTTTTTATTTCCTGTTATTCTTTCTGGAAAAGTTTATAAAGCACCCTTGATCTGTATTTTTATATTGGTTTCTGACACTGCTCAGAAATGTCTTGAAGGACACCAACTGTAGTGATTACTTTTGTTATGAAGGCAATGTTTGACCAGTAAAATATGGTGCTTGGATACTGCCTGGTCCTCTTTGAGCCAGTGTTTCTAATCTTTATGAATAGAAAAGAGGAAGGAGTTGGTCTCACAGAAAGTTTCCTTTCTGGGAAACTGTAAAGTGGAGGAGATGCAGGGCAAGGTTTATGTGTAGTGTCTTGTCCCCAATCCTGTTCATTTTTCACATCTCCTGATGTTTGTTTTCAAGCTTAACCTTTTTAATTCTGGCACAGCTCTGGGAGGAACCCATCCTCTTGTTAGATAGGTGAATGGTGTATGACTCTATAGTTGAGCTTCTTACAAATGCCAATTATGCCTAGAAAATTCACCTTTCTAACCACTTTATCCAGTCATATGAACTTACATTCACACACTGCCTGCAGAAAGTCTAAAACTAATTTGAAGATTTGTCTTAAAAAAAATTGGAAAACACTTTTAATGTCTTTAATACTTTTATTCTTCAAGGTGTTGCTTGCAGCCATTAGTCCTTGGTACCTGTGATCCAATTCTTGTTGGACCACAGAAGACGGTCATTGTAGAAGCCCTTGCTAGTTGGCTTTGCCAGCTGGGCACCTTTATCTCCAAAGATCCCAATTGACTGAATGGAGGTGATGAGGTCAGGAACAAGGCCAGGGAATCTGAAGACTGCTTGTAGAATTGGAAGTTGGGATTCATTTTATCAGAACTTTTTATGCATGCTTGTTTCATTTGCAGAAAAGTCCCCTCACATCCAGGCTAGCTTCATCCTTGAGCTTGTAGACTGCAAGTTTCTCAGTGATTTGGAGGTAAATGTCAACCCTGCTGTAGAAATAAAGTTGCAGGGATCCCCACAGTCCCAAAGAATGAGATTCCACTGTGCTGTGTTGGCCAGGTGGTGGAATAGTCCACAGAATGTTTATGCACACGAGGTGCAGGAAAGTGGGTGATTCCCTCAAAGCAGTTTCCCCTAAGGAGGGGGACCTTTTGAGAGAAATTCCCACTTTTCTACCTGCTGCGCCCACACTACCCCCAATTCCAAGGTCTGCTTTTAACAGATATCCATCAGTAAAATGAACCACAGAGTTAATCAGTAACACACTTGCTGACAGAGTGGATTATTTAAACATTATAAAGTGCTTTCCCAAAGCACTTCCTATTCAAAGGCTAAATAACAACTGCACTTCAGATACTTAGTATCATTTCATTCAAGAGGGTGCTGACTTTTTGATTATTCATTTTCTAATGAACCTGCTGTGGACAGGTTTGCTTTTCTTATTAGCAGAAGTGTTCAGGATATTAGCTGTACAACCAGGGTCTTGATTCATTTCCTTAGCCCTTTTTTATAATTTGAAAAGAACTGTATTTTTTTAATTATTTTTATTGTCATCTAAGGTGCCTGGTTTACTTATTTTAAAACTGAATATTCAGTTTACCTGATTGTTGGTATTAAAGCACCATTTAAAATGGTGCCTATTCTTTATCCAATGTAAATTTAGGGTTATCCTCTGGTTTTGGTATCGGGCAAGATTGGTGAATTTTGTAAAGTGGGGGATTGTTCTTACAGGCTTAGTGGGCTGTTTCAATCTGCCATTGGGATCCGACTACATCGTTGCTCAAGCTGGCTGCTTGTACATTTAACTAGTGAATGTCGACTTACCAGTGCATGATCCATCTTGCTGCTGCTGCTCCAGTGTTGACCCGCTATCCCTACCCACCGAGAAAAATCCCTGTTCAGACATGTTATCCAGTTGCTCAAACCAGATATGAAGGTGGCCACAGTGTATATATTTTTGTAAAAAGGCTGCGCTAAACACTGAAAAATTTTGCCACCGTTAATAAATTATTAAGGAGCTACACCATCCAGATCAACAGTCTTTGGATCATTGAGGATACTCAGCTCCCACTCGTCCTATTCTGGCAGCTTCGTTGCTCATTCTAACAGGAAAGATCATAGGGCAGATATGGCCTCGTCCACTCTCCCTTAGTGGTCCCCATTCTCTTCCTACCTGGTCTTGTGATAACTGGAGTTCCTCCTTGGTAATGTATGATTATGCTTTCTGGTTTTTGGCTTTCAGTTGTTAACTAATTATTGCTGCTGTGAGTGTTGTGTAAAATGATTGGGAGAATGAGCTTCATTTGTCTATTGCTTTTTAAGTGGTGTCTCTGGAGGGGATAAATAGTGACTGGATGCTCACCGCTCTGGTAATCTTCAATCCTCTGAGCTCTTAGGTTCCAAGAAGCAATCAGTCTGGCCATATATCAGCTTAGTTGTCTGTCTTGTTACCCAGGTCAGACTGGACCTGGTCATCATGAGAAATATCTGAATACAGCAAGGTGCTAGAGTTAGGTGTTCAAACCAAAAGAGCACAGTAACTGGGCAAGAGAGATATTGGCTACTGTAGAATACATAGTGAGCAGCTGACATTCAAAATCCAGGCTACCTATTACTCCCTTGAGTGTTTACTGCCAAGTTATTCTTTACATAATTGTGTTCTCTTCTCCTAATAGAGGGTGCTGTTGGACTAGTGGAAGAACCAAGTTGTTGGGCACTACAGAGCATACAGCCACAGTTTTAGTTGTATTTGACAGAGCCATTCTGATGCGCACTAATGCTGTTATTATAATACTGGCAGCAGCAGGAGATGGTCCCCATTTGCTCTCTCTCTTTCTTGTTTGTTTTCCTTTTTTGCCACCCTCTCACCAATGAACCTCTCAGTCCAGTGAATCTAAATGCTCAAGGATGTTGCACTTGAAGCTTTAGTTCACCTTTGAATACCTTTCCTACCTCATTAAGGTCTTTTTGGTCACATGTCTTCTGCTAACTTTCCGGGTGAGAATCCAATCCACTCCTCATTCTCCTAATGTTAGCAGCCAGTCTAGGAGTGGTTTCATATCCTGCTCCCAGTGTTTGAATAGTTTGCTTGTTTCCTGTGCCCATATAGCATTGAAACATTAATTGCACTGGTCCAGGTGAAACAATTTTGAAAGCCAGAGAGAGACAAATAGGTGCCTTGCACAGTGCTCTGTGCATGTTCATCACACATTAGGTTTCGGGTGTGTGTCACATAGTAGAAGCTAGAAATTATTGTGTAAGTTACAGTCATAGACTGCTAGAATATGAAAGGGGGCAATTGCTTCATTATAGTTGATAACCAAGGAACTACAGGATGTGCTGTGTTATTCGGCAGTAATGAAACCTTTATCATATGGGGAGATAGGTTTATTATGTTCCCCAAGGTCAGGAGCTCCAGCATAACGTGTGTGATTTGTATTTCCATTTGTGAAAATATTTCTCTTTGTATTTGGGACACTTTGGAGGATTTAAAATCCTGCTGTACTTTGTGCTGCAAATCATCTTCCTATGTGAAGACCAGTGACTATAATACATGTCCTAGTCCTGTCGTTGACTGATACTTAAAGTTCTTTTACCCTGCCCCTTTCTTCCCACCCCTCAACCCTCCCAATCATCTTTAACAAGCAGTTTTCCAGCCAGTGTTCGGGAACAACCCTAGAGAATTCTCCCCTCCTACACTTGGCGGCTGAGCTGAGATCAACTTGCCCAGCACCCAGAGGAGTTAGGGGTAGGGTTGAAGGGGTAAATAAAACAGGCATTAGCCAAATACACCAAAGCTGGGATGGAGCCTGGCCAAGATGAACTCATTCAGTACCACTTTAGAGTAAAGCTGGGACCTGCTTCAGTTGCCTGCTGAGTAACTTGGGACTGTAACTTGCCAAGGTTAGATGTTCCAAGTGCAGAAAATGGGACACAGCAGCCTGTGTCCAATTAGAGAACTGTCTCTGACTCAGAAGAATGTTACATGTATGTTACAGTTGCCTCATATGTTCCTCTGGCCTATTTAGATGATGACCAAGCTGCACCTTACCTGCCTTAGGGCCATGACTCTGACTACCCTTGTGTAATGAAAATTATCTGCATCATGGTCAGTGGGATACTGTAGCAGTGGGAAAGCCAGCTGGTCTTCATTAGCTTATAATCCTTCAGTCATAAAACATAGGGTGGGTGTGTGTGGGCCCAGTAGCTGGTGTGGTTCAAAACAAAATGTTGCTGAAAATACAAATTTGCTATATGCAAGCACTGCTATATCAAAGTACTGCCAGGATTGTCTGAAACACCCATTCAATTGGTTCCAATGCATATTACAAAAATGTCATTGACTGTGGGTTTTGGAAGGGCTTGGAGTTGAGGCATGGCAGAGGGAAGAAAAAGGATTATGCGGTTACAGTGTTTGAGGAAGGGCTCTCACCAGGTCATTGTTGCCTGGTCATTATTAATGTGGGTAAAGAGCAGGCTGTGAGGAGGCTTCAGAACACAGGAAGATTTTCAAAAATTGAGACTCCATAATCTCCTTTCTGGTTCAGGATGGTGGAAGGGGTAGGGTTTAGATGGGAGAATAAGTAACTAGCAATCCTCAAGGATCATGTTCTTAATTGCATTTATGGTTGGGGAGGGCGATGATTTTCAGTGAAAGCAGTGTTGATGCCTGGAAGCATTTCCTCTAATGTTCATCAGAATAGGAGTTGCGTATTTCACTGCAGAAAGAGGGTGTGAAAGTGGGCAATAACAGTGTCCAAATGTGTCCCAAGACTGTCCGCACCTCCCAGATATATTATAGACACATGAATTACTT
Organism: Pristis pectinata; assembly: GCF_009764475.1. Classification (NCBI taxonomy): domain Eukaryota; kingdom Metazoa; phylum Chordata; class Chondrichthyes; order Rhinopristiformes; family Pristidae; genus Pristis; species Pristis pectinata. Next base: position 9,027,802 of record NC_067443.1, on the reverse strand, counting down.
TCCCCATGCTACTCCAGTAAAATTCAACCTTTTACCTAGTTTTGTAAATATCTTACTGCAGTGTTCAACAGTGTTCAATGATCTGTGAGGTTTAGTGACTGGGCTGATTGCTTTTAAATATAGTTGAAAGATCAGTGGATTGAAGCAAGTGTCCTCAAACCTTTGGGGCAGATGCATTCTCTCAGCAGCTCTCTCCTCCCCATTTACCATCCTCCATCCACCCATTGCATTTCTAGCATAAGTGGCTTCAGCCATGGTCTTATCCACTTTGTGTCTGGATGATTTTAATCCTGCTTTACCAGACAACATTGCTCAGGAAAGGCATCTATATCTGTATTTGTTTTCCTAGGGTTTTATCCTGACCTCTGTTTACCAATTAGAAAGCTTGCAGTTTTTGGTGACCTTTTCTTTAAGATTATCGGTGGCCCAATAAGGGAATGAATTCTCATTGCCTGTGGTTGTGAGGAAGCCTTGAATTATACCTGGTGCGCCTTTAGTACCGTGTACTGTTACAGATTTTCAGTATCTTGTGTACAGGATTCCTTTAGAACTAGCCGTGTTTTTAGAAAATGATACAGATTGTTAAATAAATCTTGTATATACATTTTGTACCATTATTAAAGGCATACCTTTCCTAATAAAATGCGAAAAAAAACTTGTTTTATTGCATGTGTTTTGTTGTATGTTTGAATATAATGTTATTGAACAATCCTTCCCCTGGTACTGGCAACAACATGGCATTATTCTTTCTGCTCAGACCATCGATCTTGCCAGGATTGCACACTGAACGTGCCTGGGACGAATATTATGCGTGTCAAAAATACACTTCCATTCTGGAATTAATCTCCACTAAAACACTTTTGGGAGGGGTGCTGCTTAAGTAGGCTTTGTAGACCACAGTAGTTTGCTGTTGAAATAAGCTGAGTAAATGGATTTTGCTTTGAAATCTTTTTTTGCATTCTAATATATCATTAAGTACCATGGCCAATTAAACACCACCACAACCAGGGGAAAGGTTTCGACCTGAAATGTCAACTATCCATTTTCCCCAGATGCTGCCTATCCCATGTGCTCCTCCAGCAATTTTTTTAATCTATCATAACCAAGTGATCATTGCATTACTTGTCAGTTCACTCAACAGCAGGGCTGCTCTCAGTGGGTTTGATCCCTTTTCTCCTTGACACCCTACTTGAAGCAACTATGAGCAGGAGGCTTGGCTGCAGTGTTTCACCACCACCGTCCTCCTCCTCCTCTACCTCAAATCAGGAGCTGAACCTAGAGTTATCAACACCGATTGGAGATATTTCAGGATATTTGATCACTTCCTTAGAATAAAAACATGTAATTTTAGTTACCTTGATAAAGATCTAGATTCCTGTATTAGTAACATAGAATGTGTAATTTGACATAGAACAGTACAGCACAATACAGGCCCTTTGGCCCATAATGTTGTGCCAACCTCTAAACCTCGCCTAAGACTATCTAACCCCTTCCTCCCACATATCCCTCGATTAAAATTCTTCCATATGCTTATCTTGTAATCTCTTGAATTTGACCAATGTACATGCCCCAACTACTCTCTGGGTAAAAAAAAACCTTCCTCTGCTATCTCCCTTGAACTTCCCACCCATTACTTTGGGTGGGAAGTTCAAGGGAGATGCCCTCTTGTATTGAGCATCAGTGCCCTGGGAAAGAGGTGCTGGCTATCCACTCTATCTATTCCTCTTAATATTTTGTACACCTCTATCATGTCTCCTCTCATCCTCCTCCTCACCAAAGAGTAAAGCCCTAGCTCCTTTAGTGTCTCCTCATTAATGCATACCCTCCAAACCAGGCAGCATCCTGGTAAATCTCTGCACCCTATCCAATGCTTCCACATCCTTCCTATAATGAGGTAACCAGAACTGGATACTGTACTCTGTGTGGTCTAACCAGAGTTTTATAGAGCTGCATCGTTACTTCGCAGCTCTTAAACTTGATCCCTCGACTTATGAAAGCTAACATCCCATAAGCTTTCTTAACTACCCTATCCATCTGTGAAGCAACTTTCAGGGATCTGTGGATATGGATTCCCATATCCCTCTGCTCCTCCACACTGCCCAGAATCCTGCCATTAACTTTGTACTCTGCCTTGTCCTTCTAAAGTGTACCACCTCACACTTCTCCAGATTGAACTCCATCTGCCACTTCTCAGCCCAGTTCTGCATTCTATCAATGTCCCTCTGCAATCTCTGACAATCCTCTACACTATCCACAACACCACCAACCTTTGTGTAGTCTGCAAACTTGCCAACCCACCTTTCTAACCCCCATCCAAGTCATTAGTAAAAATCACGAAAAGCAGAGGTCCCAGAACCGATCCTTGTGGTACACTGTTAGTCACAGCCCTCCAATCTGAATGCACTCCCTCCACCACAACCCTCTGCTTTCTACAGGCAAGCCAATTCTGAATCCAAATGGCCAAGCTTCCCTAGATCCCATGCCCTCTGACCTTCTGAAGAAGCCTACCATGTGGAACCTTGTCAAATGCCTTACTAAAATGCATGTAGACCACATCTACTGCACTACCCTCATCAATCTGTCTAGTCATCTCCTCAAAGAACACTATCAGGCTTGTGAGACATGATCTGCCCTTCACAAAGCCATGCTGGCCCGGGTCCACTAGCTTCCACATCATGCAGCTGCAGTACATTCCCTTGCCCTCCATCTGAATTATTTTTTTCTTACCTAGCTGTAGTCTACTTAAAAGTTATAACAATAACAGTAAACCTTACCTTTCCTTACCAGCTACTCACCAGTGTTGTTGCCGATGGCCTCCGCCTCTTGTTGCCAAAGCCACTCACTCTAATTCTGGCTGTTCCAAAATGGCCGCTCCACCTGGCTTGACCTTTTTATTGCCCCTTCTAAATTAGCCCAGACCTGTGAGGGACCCACTGCTCCTTGGTCTCTCAGCTCCTGTTTCTCTCCTCAGCAAAAAGCCCGCGATAAAACAATCTTTTTAAAGGGTTTGAGACCGTACCTGTGAGGGACCTGCTGCTCCTTGGTCTCTCAGCTCCTGTTTTTCTCCTGATAATGTTTGGTGAAAAATTCTGGGTCAGGCACTGGAGGAATTCAGAACTCCCTGGTTGTGCCCGTGAGACCTTCTGTATTCACCACCAGCTGCTAGATGGGACCTCTGTCTACTGACTCACCTGGAAGACTTCACTTTTAAAATGAAATGTCTGTGAGTTGTAAGATATAAAAGTGGAATTAGACTATTTGGCCCATCGAGTCTATGCTGTTTGTTTTTTAACCCCCATTCTCCTGCCTTCTCCCTGTAACCCTTAACCTGCTTTACCAATTAGGAACCCATCAATCTCTGCTTTAAATACACCCAATGTCTTGGCCTGGACAGCCCTCTGTGGCAATGAATTCCACAGATTCACCAGCTGGCTGAAGAAATTCCTCCTCATCTCAGTTTTAAAGGGTCACCCCTCAGATCCTGGACTCTAACTTGTCATTCCACCCTCTCATGGGTTGCTACCCTGTGCTAACTCTATGGCCTCAGTGAAAGGATTGGCTGTCATCGCTCTCCTCTACATCCCAAGTCATTGGCTGTGGCCTTATTCTGGATGACTGCATCAACATCAGAACTTTGTTGGAAACCTGGCTGAGATGTGATGACTCCTTTGCTCTGAGTGATCCAGCAATGGCTTCCACACATTCCCTCTCAGGTTGGCTCTCTAGAGGTGTGACTGTGATCACCAAAATGCCTTTCTTCCTACTGTTTGTTACTTTACCTACCAGCAGTGTTTCACCCTAAAGGTCTTGCCTTTGAAATGTTTCCCCCTTATTGTTGCCATGGTGTCCATCAGCCTTGCTCTGTGATAGTGGGTATGGTAATTTGGGTCACCCAATTTTAATTCAAGTTTCCTCACAGATATCTTCACTACTTTCCTCCCACAGTCTCTGCATTGAACTTTTTTGTTTAACCCCACCTCCCCCACCCTTCCCATCTTTGGATTTGAACCTGTTTATTTCCTGCCTCCCACCACTTCTCAACCCAAATTCCTCTATGTCTAAATCTTGATTATGCCTCCTCCTAATACACTCACTTCTGTATTTTCAAGATCCCTAAATAAGACGGTAGTCTCCTGGGCAGATTCTCTGGGCTACAAAGACCACCTTGCTGCCTCCTCACTATTGGATAATTGAATCAAGGGGTGTATCTAGGTTGGTGATTGATTTGGGAGTGTTCCCAGCCCCCAGACATTATTCATAGAAGCATGGAGTGCAAAGCAAAACCTCCAAAGGGATAGCAGGCACTTTAAAGCTTTTGAGGTTGAGGTCTGTGCTAGATTTAGAGTTGACTGAGGTGATAAACAAAGGGAAAAAGAAGACCACCTTTACTGTGAGCTACTGAGACTGAGCTGTTTCATTAATCACTGGACAACTCATTCTGTGTGTTATATGTTATATATTAGCTACAAGGAGAGGGTGGAAAAACTTGGATTGTTTTCTCTGAAGTGTTGGAGGCTGAAGGGGGACCTGATAGAAGTATATAAAATTACAAGAGGTATAGATAGGGTAAAAAGTCTTTTTCTCAGGGTGGAAATGTCGAATACTAGAGGACATAGTCTTATGGTGAGAGGGGGAAAGTTTAAAGGAAATGTGCAAAGCAAGTTTTTTTACAAAAGAGATTGGTAGGTGTCTGGAATGCACTTCCAGGGTAGGTGGAAGAAGGAGATATGATAACAAAGTTTAAGAGGCATTTAGACAAGTACATGAACAAGCAGGGAATGGAGAGATATAGACCATGTGCAGGCAGATGTGCAGTTTAATTTGGCATCATGGTCGGAACAGGCATCATGGTCGGAACAGACATCATGGGCTGCAAGGCTGTACTGTTCTATGTTCTAGATCCATATTTGCAGTTGCTGTCACCTATTTGCGTGCCAATAATCCACACTATTCTACAGCCCTATCTGGGTAATCTGCTGAGATAGTGGGATCTTGCACTTCCAGATCTCTGAGCTCCTCCAGTTTGAGCCTTTTGACCACCTACTGATGTCAATTGCTGCACCATTGGCAGACCAGAAGGAGAGAGAAAGCAGCACAGAGGGTGCGGGTCACCTGAGAATGGAAAATTCAAAGTTCATACCATTGGGTTGTAGACTAACCATGTGAAATAAGAGGCTGTTCCTTTAGTTTGTGTTTGGCCTCACCCTGGTGGTGGAGGCAGCCAAGAAAAGACAGGTTGGTGTGGGAATGGGAAGGAGAGTTGAAGTGGCAAGCGGGAACTTGGGATTGCTGTTTCACACAGAAAGTGGACGTTCTGCAAAGTGGTCACCTAATCTGTGCTTGGTCTCACTGATGTAGAGAAGGACATATCAGGAGCAGTGGATGAGGTGCATGTGAATCTCTGGAAGGGCTGTTTGGGTCCTTGATGGTGATGATGAGCAGCTGGCAGAAATGATGAAAGGTGGTGTGCTGGATGCTGAGGCTGGTGGGCTGAAAGGTGGGGAGGGGGGAGCAGAAGTTCAGGAAATGGAGGAAGACCAAAGATCTTTCAGTGGTTTTCTTTTTTAGGTGGGAGAAGAAAAATCAAAGCCATTGGAAAAGAAAATAAATACAAATAACTTTCCGATTTATTTTGAATTCGGGTGGAACAGAGAATATTTTCACCTCATTCACATTAGTCCCTGTTTCCTGCTGTTTCAGGACTGAATGGTATTCACATTGGGAGCTCCACACACCAATGATTGATGCCTCCACTTGTAGTGATAGCCTTTAACATTTGATGAACAAGTTCTGCAACTTTCTGATGTTTTCCATCCAACATTTAAACATATATATGACACCTATTTTGAGGTTTCATTACTTAATTTGGACAATCATTGCTGGACATTTCACTGGAATGGGCCTTCAATTACTCCAACCTTCTTGTCAAACCTGGTCTCAAAACTCAATCATTCTCTTAAAGTTCACTGTCATTTCCTGAACATGGTACATTTATCCCATAAGCAGAGTGTTAATGGTCTGATGACTGCCTGTGGAATAAATGGTGCATAAGGAAGACCAGTAAGTTTATCTACTGTAGATTCAATCAGTGGACTGATACATAGCTGACAGATATCAGTAGATCTACAGTCGATAATTGGTGATCTGCTATAGACCAGAAGGCTAATCCATGTGGGATCAACCAATGTCCCAATATAGACTAAGGGGCTTATCTACCATAGAGTCAATCCGTGGCCCAAAGCTGAATTAATGTCACGTTCTTCTCCATGTTCACTGTTCTTCCTCTTCCCTTTCCTTCCTTGCTCATGCCATCCTGTAGTCCAGTGCCTCTTTCTCCATGTAGTCTGTCCACGTTGAAGAGGACATGCTCCGATAGGGGTCCAGCAGGATCCGGCAGCAGCGAACAATCAGGAGGCACAGGAAGATGAAGAGGAAGAAAACCAAAACAAAGGTGGTCTTCTGCTCCAGGGACACAGCATGGATGGGTGATCCAGCGGCTGCCTCTGGAAGGATGGTGCTCCAAAGGTCTTCCGTCATTTCTGACCACTTGGTTTACTGCCTGCCCATCATCTGAGCTTCTCTACTGTGACTGTTTTGGTGACCCTGGAATGGAAGTTAATAAATAATTTGTTTCATTAGAACTTTTCTCTTATATATAACTTTGAAATGTATAATATATAAAAAATGTGAGTTAGGACACATTTTATGATTTGCTTGTTTGTCTAGTATCAGAATCCTTGCTGTCTCTACACTTCTGCTTGCACCCTGATGAAATAAGTGTACCCACATCACAGAAAAAAGTCATACAGTCCCTATTGGCTGAGTACTTTAGCAAGGCCTTTGACAAGGTCCCGCATGGTAGGCTAGTCTAGAAGATTATATCACATGGGAACCAGCATAAAATAGTGATTAGATACAAAATTAGCTTGGTGGAAGGAGCCAGCAGGTGGTAGTGGAGGGTAGTTATTCTGTGACCAGTGGTGTGTCATCAGGATCAGTATGGGGTCCCCTTGTTTATATTAACGATTTGGATGCAATGTTTTTAACATGGTTAGTAGGTTTCTAGATGACACTAACATTGGTGGTGCAGTGGACAGTGAAGAAGGTTACAGCAGAAAAGATTCATGAGGCTATTACCGAGACTGGAGGGCTTAGGTTATAAGGAAAGGCTGGATCGGTTGGGGCTTTTCTTCCTGGACCTGAGGAGGCTGAGGGGTGACCTTACAAAGATTTATAAAATCATGAGGGGCAGAGATAAGGTGAATGGTCACAGTCTTCTAAAACTAGAGGGGAAAGATTTAAAGAGGACCTGAGGGGCAACTTTTTCACACAAAGGGTGGTGGGTTTGTGGAACGAGCTGCCAGAGGTAGTGGTTGAGGCAGGTATGATTACAACATTTAAAAGGCATTTGGACAGGTAGATGGCTAGGACAGGTTTAGCGGGATATGGGACTAACTCGTTCCATCTGCCCATCACCCACACTCTCTTCTCCTGCCTCTCTGCTCCCTGCCGTTCCCGTCTGTTCCCCACCTCCCTTTATTTGGTCCCATGATCAACCTTCCTTTGCTATCAGATTCCACCATCTGAAGCCCTTTGTCGCCTCCACGTGTCACCGCCCCGCCTCTGTCACTATTCCCACTCTCCCCTCCTCCATCTGCCTATCCCCCCTCCTCACCTGGATCCATCTATCAGTTGCCAGCCCTTGTTCCACCCCTTCTCCTCCACCTCTTTCTACCGGCTGTTTCCCCTCTTTCAGTCCAGATCAGGGATCTCGACTTGAAACGTTGACCGTTCATTTCCCCCCACAGATGCTGCCTGACCCCCTGAGTTCCTCCAGCATTTTGTTTATTTTTTTTACTTGGGCCTCACAATTATCTGAGCCAGCTCTAAATCTCACATTTGAGTTTGCTCTGTGATCTCAGCCTGTTTCGGCATATTGGAGACGCGCTGCTCGACCCGCTGAGTTCCTCTAGCAGATTGTTGTTTCAGCACGTTGATGAGTTGCGCCCCTTCTCTGAGCGGCCCCTTATCGATCGCTAAACATCACAGTTGAACAGCCCACCGGCAGAGCCACAAAATTATACAGCACGGAAACAGGCCCTTCGGTCCAACTCGTCCGTGCCGACCAAGATGCCCACCTTAAGCCAGTCCCATTTGGCCGCGTTTGGCCCATATCCCTCTAAACCTTTCCTATCCATGTCCAAATGTGATAATGGTACTGGCTACTTTGGAGGCATGTGACAGGGAGAGCAGCTGAAGAAATAGAAAGTTTTCTTTCCCACCCGGTTGAAGGATTTATAATTCCCAATCATACGAACTTTGTTCCTTTGACCTTGGAGTAGTTTCAGGCAGCACCAGGCAAAGAAAGCCTTTGAGCCACGAGGTGGACTGGGAATATGTCAACTCACTGACTGAGAGTTTTAAACCCTCACTCTTGTTTTTCTGATGGTTTGGCGCCTCCCTGCCCCCATAATCACCCCCAGCCCCACAGTCCCTCAGTGATCTCTTGCCCCTCCATTCCCCGGCCTGCTGACCATCTTCAGCCTCCATCGCTCCACCACTGGCGCCCGTGCCTGCGGTTGCCTGGGCCCCGTTGTACTGGGAACCCTTCCTTCAACCTCTTTGCCTTCCTCTCTCTTCCTTAACACCTCCCACCTTGACCGAGACGTTGGCCATCCTTCCTAACAACGTGCTGGACAGTTTGCTATGCTGAAGGCGCTATATAAATGCAGGCTGCCTTCTCTCTCACACACTTGTCACACACACAGTGCACTCGCTTTGTCCCGAGAGGGAACAAACATAATTGCATCAGGCCGTCCTGCGTTCCATTCATTCCCTCGGCAGTAAGAAGCAACAAATTACAAATTTTCGATCAGAGACATTTTATGAGAGAGAAAAGAACAGACGTTTTTCTTTTGCTTGTCCCGGACTGAAATGAAAAACAGACGCCGCTGAATCAGGAACATTAGTTGAAGATGAGCAAACTGTAACCGAATGGAAACGTTTATTCTTTGCAAACCGTAATACATCAGTGCAGGGATGTACCTGTTCTCCAGATGCCTGCATCAGCTGCACTGTGGTTACTGGTTGTCCTGGTAACTGCGCCTGCTGTTCATTCCCTGTCAATTTCCCACTCGGACCTGGCAGCCGGCGAGAGAAAGACTCCGGTCTCCGGGCAAACGCCAGCTCCCTTTGCCATTGGCTCCTGGACAGGAGGGGGCGGGCCGGGGGGGGGGGGGCCGGATGAACTATCTGTCGGGCAGGCTCCAACAAAGACAAGGGGCCAGCCCTGCATTTGTGCAGCCCCTGTCGCATCTTCAGGCTGTCCTGAAGCACTTCACAGCCAACGAGGTCGCTGCCCTGCGGGTGTTGTACCGTGAGGAATGAGGCGGGCAGATCCCGCACAGCAGGATCCCACAGACAGCAGTGACCACCCAGGTAATGTTTTCTTCGGAATTCCTAATAATAACCTCCAGGCACTTTCCGTGGCCCCGGACCACTGACGTCCACCCGAGTGAATGGCCGCACCTGCTTACAGTTCAGCATGTTCTGGGTGTTCTGCGGCGCTCCCTCACTACTGCCCCACCCACTGTGCGGCGCTCCCTCACTACTGCCCCACCCACTGTGCGGCGCTCCCTCACTACTGCCCCACCCACTGTGCGGCGCTCCCTCACTACTGCCCCACCCACTGTGCGGCGCTCCCTCACTACTGCCCCACCCACTGTGCGGCGCTCCCTCACTACTGCCCCACCCACTGTGCGGCGCTCCCTCAGTACTGCCCCACCCACTGTGCGGCGCTCCCTCAGTACTGCCCCACCCACTGTGCGGCGCTCCCTCAGTACTGCCCCACCCACTGTGCGGCGCTCCCTCAGTACTGCCCCTCCCAACAGTATGACCCTCCCTGTTCTGCCTCTCCCACAGTAACACTCCCTCAGTACTGCCCCCTCCCTCAGTGCTGCCCCTGCCACAGTGCCGCCCCTCCCTCAGTGCCGCCCCTCCCTCGGTGTGACCCTCCCTCGGTATGAGCCTCCCTCAGTACTGTACTTCTGTTAGTGTAGCTCATCCTCAGCACTGTGCAACACTTAACTTCGCTTCATCCGCCGACAGTGCAGCACTCCCTCAGTACTGACCCTCTAACAGTGCGGTGCTCCCCCAACGCTGCCCCTCTGACGGTGGGCTCAGTACTTGAAGATTCTTCTGATGAAGAATCGTTGACCTGATTTACTCTCCACAAGTCATTGAGCAGAGTTGGAGATGTCGAGATGTCACCACAAGCTCAGGCACAGAGGTAGGAGTTGGGGAGCATCTTGAAAGAGGAGAGAAGTTTAAGGACACCAAATCGTTCTGCCATTACCGTTCCCGCGGTACGAAAGAGGAAGAAGGCGCTAAATAAAAACGGACCTTTCCAGATATTTGACAAACTAAAAAAATTAAACTGAACATTTGATTTCTTAAAAATGTGCCATAATTAACTGCATAAGGAAGACGAATACTAATTGCAAAATTTCCAGATATTTGACCATGGCTTTTTTTGCAAAAAATGTTTAAAAGTAAACATTTGATTAAAATGTGTGCCAGAATTTAGCTGCGTATACAGGGCAACTGCTAACGGGCAGAGTTTTTCAGATATTTGACAGCAGAACTTTTTTAAAAAATTGCAAATGTTCTTAAATATGAACTTGAGAAACTTATGCGCTGGAATAAAATGTATTTCAGGCAAATAATAAACCTACATTATTGTCCATTGGCTTGGAACAGACACTACACAAAGCAGTTGCTGCGAGTTGACAGTTGTAGGAAGTACTGTCGCTCCTGAACCAGCAGTGCGATGGTGGTATAGTGGTGAGCATAGCTGCCTTCCAAGCAGTTGACCCGGGTTCGATTCCCGGCCATCGCAACTTTTTTTTTATTTATCTACTTTATGCATTTCAGGAATAGTAATGTAGTTACAGAAAGATCTCACCTTTATCCTATCTCCGATTACTTTACAAAGTGATCTTACTGTTTTCCTCACTCAGGTCAGCTTTGAACTTTTTGTTACCAGCATTCGCAAGTTTTACTGACTCAGCTGCATTCGCCAATCAGCTTGCATATCTGTTATGATTGACAGGTAGGGTGGCCGGGACTGTGAGCCGTCTCGTGTTTCCAATTGGTGAATTGGTGGACCAATCAAAGAACGCAAAAGGCGTAAGTTAAGGATGTTACAGGTGAGTCTGGAGACGACACAGGTGAGTGAATGGCATTGGTGACCAGACTCGTAGAGCAATACAGCACCGATACAGACCCTTCGGCCCTTCCAGTCCCTGCCCACGCAGCTAGTCCCAATTTCCTGCGTTCGGCCCATATCCCTCCAAGCCCCGCCCCTCCATGTACCTATCCAGGTGCTTCTTAAATGATACTGTTGTACCTGCCTCACCCACTTCCTCTGGCAGCTCGTTCCATATACTCACCACCCTCTGCGTGGAAAAATTGCTCCTCAGACCCCTTTTAAATCTTTCCCCTCTCACCCTGAACCTATGCCCCCTAGTTTTGGACTCCCTACCCTGGCGAAAAGGCTGTTACCATCTGCCTTATCTGTGCCTCATAATTTTAAATACTTCTATAAGGTCACCCCTCATTCTTCTATGTTCCAAGTTTGGGAAATTTGGGAACGGGCAATTTTATCAGAAGGGAACTGTAAAAATAACCCTAGAAAAGAGAAATAGAAATGGTATATTGACCAATGTTTATATTTTTGTTAACCTGATAATTCGCCCCAGTAAATGCATTGATCCCTTCATTATATGGCATCAGGGCTTTTTTTAATTTTTATTTCAAAAATAAACTTTATTCGTACTAAAAAAAAACAAAAGAAGAAATCGTGCAAAGCTTTTACAATCATGGTCAATACATTAAGTAGTGTTAATTTTTAAAACCACTCATGTGACCCCCTGGGGTGATATGCCCTCTCATTGCATGGGGGCACCCAGGTGAATACCTCCTTGTACATGGATGACGTCGCCGTCTTCTGCTCAGACCCGAGGTCATTTGGCAGATTGATCAGCATCTGCGCCCAGTTTGAGTTGGCATCAGGGGCCAGAGTCAACCGCGCGAAGAGTGAGGCCATGCTCTTCGGCAAGTGGCCCGACCGATCCAACGTCCCCTTCACTGTCAGGCCTGACTATCTGAAAGTGCTGGGGATCTGGTTCGGAGGGGTCGGGGCGTGCAACAAAAATTGGTGGGAGTGGATTAGGAAGGTGAAGCAGAAACTGGGACTGTGGGAACAGCGCTCCCTATCGCTAACTGGGAAGAACCTGGTCATCAGGTGTGAGGTGCTCTCAGGGCTGCTGTACTTGGTGCAGGTGTGACCTGTTCCTCGCTCCTCCGGCTTGGAAATTGCCCACACCATTTTCCAGTTCATCTGGGGATCCAAGATGGAGCGGGTCCGATGGGTCACCATGCACAAGTCCCTGGACAATGGGGGTAAAGTTGTCCCCAATGTCACCCTCATCCTGATGACCACCTTCATCTGTGGCTGCATCAGGCTCTGCGTGGAACCCAAGTACATGGGCACCAAGTGTCACTACGTACCGAGGTTCTACCTGTCCTGGCTGTTGCGAAGGATGGGCCTGGCCCCGTGGCCACACGGCGTCCCAGTCAGCTGGACGTTGCCGCACTACCTTCGTGGAAAAGTTCTTCCGGACCAATCCCTTGGACCACAAGTCCATCAGGAAGTGGTCAACATGGAACATCCTGCAGACACTGCAGGAGACGGACTCGATGGATGCCTTAGTGTGGTTCCCTGAGCAGACTGTCCAGACCATCTGGCAGAATGCTCATCGCCAGAACTCACCAACAAGCACCAAGACCTCGCTTGGCTGGCATTGAGAGGGGCCCTCCCAGTCAGATCCATCCTGCATGCTTGGGGCATCACCCCCAGCGCGCGCTGCCCCCGGGAGGACTGCGCTGGGGACGAGACGGTCGCCCACCTCTTTGCAGGCTGTGGGTTTGCGAGGAGGGTGTGGTGAAAGATGCAGGGGTCCTTGTCACGTTTCATCCCCAGCAGCGGTGTAACAGAGGATTCTCTGATCTACGGGCTGTTCCCAGGGACACACACAGAGACGGACATTAACTGCTACTGGAAGGTCATCAGCTCGGTGAAAGACGCCCTTTGGTCTGCCCGAAACTTGTTGGTCTCCCAGCACTGCGAGATGTCCGTAGGGGAATGCTGCCGACTGGTACATTCCAGGCTGCAGGAGTACGTGCTGAGGGACGCACTGAAGCTGGGTGCAGCCAGCGCGAGGGTTCGGTGGGGGAGGACGACAGTTTAGGGTTCTTCTGCCACAGGAAAAGGAGGGGCGGGGTCAGTCAAGGAAGCCCCTCAAATGTGGTAAATATGGGATTGGGGTATCACCCCAGGGAGCCATGCGTGTGGCATCGGTGCTGTGTTTTTTATATATAAAAAGGTAATGCTAAGAATGGAACTGTACATGAATGTAAAGGTTTGAACAGTTTTATTATTGTATATAGTTTCTTTTATTATGAATAAAGTTTATTTTGTTAAAAAAAAGTAGACTGGGAGCAGCCACTTACAGTTAAGTCTACATTGGACAAGTGGGAGTCATTCGGAAGTGAAGTGACGAAAGTTCAGGCCAAACCTGTTCTGATAAGGATGAAAAGTAAGGACAAGTCCAAGGAACCCTGGATGTCAAGAAATCTCGAGGGATGGCTAAACAAAAAGGAAGCATATGGTGGGTGTAATATGGAGGAATGGAGCATATGAGGAATGAAAATGGGAGAAACGCTTCAGGAATATAGAAAGCGTGGGGGAAATTAAAAAATAAAGTAGCAGGGCAAAGAGGGGAAACCAAATACTGGTGGACAAGATTGAGAAAAATTCCAAGGTATTTATAAGTACATTAAGTGTAAGTGGGTAACCAGGGAAAGAATAGGGGAGATTAAGGAGCAATGAATGCATGGACCAGAGCACTTAAATGAGGTATTAAATGAATATCTGTTATCTATATTCACCAAGGAGAAGGACATTGTAGATGGAGAATTTGGGGGGTGGGGGATAGTGAATTTCTAGATCAAGTTGCCACTAAAGAGGAGGAGGGGATAAGGGCTGATAAATCCTCAGCATCTGTTGAGATATATCCAGGCTATGAGAAGCTATTATGAACTGGGTTACTATTGGTGAATGTCCCTTAAAGATAGAGCATAGTGTGTGTGTGTGTGTGTGTGTGTGTGTGTGTGTGTGTGTGTGTGTGTGTGTGTGTGTGTGTGTGTGTGTGTGTGTGTGTGTGTGTGTGTGTGTGTGTGTGTGTGTGTGTGTGTGTGTGTGTGTTGGCGTGGTTACGACAGAAGATAAAGAACGTAATGACGTTTTTGAAGAAGTCAGTTGGAGTCAGTCTGAAGGGGGGGGAGAGAGAAAGAGAGAGAGAGAGCGAGCACGCGACACCAGCTTGCTAGTCCCTATCGATGGATGAAAAACAGTAACTGTGCCTGTCACTACAATCCACATATGGATTTTTGGAGTAATCCGGTGGAGTCCACTTTGTCGTTAACCTGTAGAGGGAAACAGGTATTTGTGTGGACGGCCACATCTTGGATGCTTTTCGGGGTGACAGATACTTCAGAATGAAGCAGTGGAGTTCACTTTGTTGTTGACCTGTAGAAGGAAACAGGTATTTGTGTGGACAGCCACGATTTGAGTGCCTTTTGGGGTGAGGAAGATGTGGTGGAGTGGTCACTGCTGAGTAAACACTGAGGTGTCGTATGGGTTCCATCGTGGAGCATTTGGATTTCGTAATTACTCTCTATTTTCTCTCTACATCTACGGTTTGTCTTCAGACAACGGTGGTTGTTGAAGAAGCCCTTGCTCATGTTTCACCTTATGGCTTGCGGAACTGAACTTTAAGAACCATTCCTGGACTTGGAGTTTGGGAATTCGCCACACACACACATGACGAGTTTAGTTTTTGGGGTTAATGTTTAAGATGTAACATTTTTACTTCTAACAATCTAACATTCTTACTTTTATTTTTCTTATTATCATAAGTAGTTATTAATAAAGTAGTTTTAAACACATACATGACTCGGAGTGTTTCTTTTGTTGCTGGAAGCAAGGAAGAAAATTGCTGAGAACCTGATTTTTATATTTTCACTGGCCACAGGTGAGGTGCCAGATGACTGGAAGACAGCGAATGCCATATTTTTATTCAAGAAGGGCAGCAGAGATAAGCCACGTAATTACATGCCTATTGCTGGGACCCTTACTGGTTGTAATACGCCCTAGGGAGTATTGAGAAACTGAGAGACCTTGGTGCACAAGTCCAAGCAAGGGAGCAGCACAGACAGATAAGGTAGTTAAGAGCAGAAATGTTATGATGCAAAACTTAATAAAAATATTTGGTTGAGCCACAGCTGGAGTAACATGGGTAGTTCTGGTTGCCACATGGCGGGAATGATGTGATTGCACTGGAGAGGCTGCAGAGGAGATTTGCCAGAGCATTGCCTGGGATGGAGCATTTCAGTTATGAGGTGAGACTGAATGGGCTGGGTTTGTTTTCCTTGGAGCAGAGCAGGCTGATGGACATAGGTTTACGGTGAGAGGGGAAAGATTTAATAAGAATGTGAGAGGCAACTTGGTTACACAGAGGGTGGTGGGTATATGAAACGAGCTGCCAGAGGAAATGGTTGAGGCAGGTACAGTAACAACTTTCAAAAGACGCTTGTTCAGGTACATGGATCAGAAAGGTTTAGATGGATATGGATGGGCATTTGGTCTGCATGGACAAGTTGGGCCGAAGGGCCTGTTTCTGTGCTGTGTGACTCTATGATATATAAAATTATAAGGGGCGAAGATAAGGTTGATAATAACATCCTTTCCCCACAGACTAGATGCCTAAAACCATAGGGCATAGGTTAAGGCAAGGAAAAGGAGGTTTGAAAGGAACTTGAGAAAGATTCTTGTTCACTCGGAGGGTGATTGAAATCTTGAAAGCATTGCCTGAGATGTATGTGGGGGGAGGAGGGCTGCAGGGAAGGCAGTTACTTTCAGAACATATTACATATTTAGATATGTATAATTAATTTGTTTTTCTCGTGAATTATGCGTATCTGATGCTGTGCCTGTGATGCTGCTGCAAGTAAGCTTCTCACTGCACCTGTGCATAATATGGATTTGTGCATCTGACAATAAGCTTGACTTTGACACTTGATATGCCATTGCACAGAAGAGTACATGACAAGGGTTGGAAAATGGGATTTGTAAATATATGGGTCCAAGTGGCTGGCATGGACGTGTGGGCCGAATGGCCTGATTCTGTACTGGATGACTAAGCCTAGTTCTCTATCTGGCCAGAAGTCAATTTTTTCATTTGATATAAAAGGGGCATAAGTAAGGGGTTTGTTAGACCTACAGACCTTGGCTTAACATGACTGACACCAAGTAAGGGCAAAGCACCAGGACTCAACTTATGGCTGGTTCATTTCACCTGGCCTACTGATTCATACAGTCAAATCCTCCTATAACACAGCCCAAACTTCCTAATTACCTGCTGTATCTGCACATTAAATGGTTTATGTACAAGGACATCCAGGCCCTTCTAAACCAACATCTTTCTATCTGTTGTCATTTAAAAACATTTCTATTTTTTTGAAATAGTCGATGATATCATACTCGTTTCACAACATATTCTCTCCAGCAGGTGCTTGTCCACTCCCAAGGCCTAAATCCCCTTGAAGCCTCTCATAAACCAGACTGCCAACCAGCTTAGTATCATTAAGATGTGTTCCACTTGGTCCCTGAATTCAAATCATTACTGCAGATTGTAAACAGCTGGGGGCCTGCACTGATCCCTGTGGCACATTACTTGTCACACCTTCCCTACTCAAAAATGACCCATTTGTTCCACTATTTTCGGCCTATTAACTAATTCTCCATCATTAAATAACTTTTGTGTGACAACTCATCAAAACCCTTCAGAAAGTCCAAATACACATCAAATAATCAGCCCTCACGTAAAGGATCTTATCAAACACCAATTCCCATTCATGTCGACTCTGTTATTTTCTAAGTGCCTACTTCCTTTGCAACATATTTCAGCATTTCCCTACACCTTGGGATGAGCTAACTTGTTTTTCCACAATTTTCTCTCTCTCCCTCCTTTGTTAAGCAGTAAAGTTACTTTTGCTATGTTCCAATCTGTGGGAACCATTCTAGATTCTACGAAGTATTGGCAGATGACAACTAGTGCATCCTTCTCCACAGACACTTTTGTTTTTCGGGTGGAAATCAAAAGGTCCTATGGATATACTTGGCTTTTAATCCCAGTTATATTAAATTTAAATAGGCTTATTGGGCTAATGTAGGAAATTTGCTTCAGTATGTGACTTCTCTTCCTAAAAAGAGAATTTCAAGACAGTTTCATTTTAAAGTGGTTTTATTAAAAAAAAACTCAAATTTACAATGAACATATACGTAACCCTGTTGTACAAATTGAGCAAAATGTTTGACCTCCAAAGCAATGTACTACAACCCCATCCTTCAGTTTGTCTTTGGATGAGATTAATTCTTTTGTGGTCCTGCAGTCTTCTCCTGCTTAAAAAAATAAATGTGCCATTTGCTGCTACAAAACTTTCTTAAAATCAAAACATAAGGCAACCCGAGTGAAATGGTCTAAAGGCAGCTAGTATCACATGACTATGGAATGGAAAGTGATCTAACTAAACTGGATGGGGAGAAAAGATTTGATGTGGTGACCACAGCATCTCCCTCTGAAACAGAATGAACAAGGGATGAACAGAAGGGAATCACCAGTTGTCTGGATGCATCAGTTTTTGGAAAAGGACCACAAGTGGCAGGAAGATGGATGTTGTTGGAAATGTATCAGTTCGCATGTGTGAGAAGGAAGACAAGTGATTTGACTATAGAGCCCAATCAGTGTTTATTCTTGACCAATGCAGTAGAGAATATTGATGGATCTCAAGGCTGCTCATTCTAACTGAAGTGGAAATTTGTAAATGAAGTCCCACCTTCATCAACAGCAGAACTCTGGGAAACAAAGCTGGTTGGAGCTGTGAAGCATTTCAGCAGAACAACCAAGGCACATCACCACCACTGGCAAGAGGTGTAACTACAGTGTGACGTTTACATAGGAAATGGCCTTTGTAGGATGCTGTGGACCTGCTGTGTGCTCTTTCCACCTCAGATTCCCAACATTCCTTGTTTTGAGAAACTTCTGTTAAAATATTTGATTAACATTCATGTTAAAAGTAAGCCAACCAGTCTACCACTGTAATTCTGAAAGAGTTGGAGATTAAGTAAGGAGGTCAATATATAGTAGATCCAATCTATCACAGCTCCAGTGTACAACAGGGAGACGAGACTCTTCCAATGATCCAGTTAACCTCAGTTCTTCTTGGACTTGGCTGTGTCGTACTTCCTCTTGCTCGAGTACCACAGCAGCAGAGGGATACCGATGGAAGGGAGAGTCATGACCCCAAAGGCTGCCCAGTCCAACTGGTTCAGAAAAAAATCAGAGTTACTTCAAGGAAACTCAGGCAACTAAAGTGGAGATTGTATGCAGGGATGGCCAGTGTGCAGTGGTGGGGAGATATTGCACTTTCACTGGTAGGAGGGCAGGATAATAGGTACAATTGCATTAAGCTGACTCAGAATCAACACCGGAACTGAATCATTTGGACAATAAGCTTGTGCTGTTGCACAGGCTGTTTGCTTGTGGCTTTTCCAGCTACCTGGACGTATTGTAACTTCCAGCCCCTTCCCATCCCACACTTCCATAATCCAACTGCTGGGAAATTCTGATGGTCCAGTTCCTGGCTCACTCTTTAGTCTATAGTGTGTGCCGGAGGTTCAGTATGTTCAAGGGGCTGAATTGTCGTGTTGGTTAGCCTGGGCACTGCAACAACGCCCTCATCTGCATGTTCTGGAGACGGGGGATCCTTAATCTGTAAAGTCAAAGGGATTCAACATTCTGAAGGAGGTACAGTGGCATGCAAAAGTTTGAGCACCCCTGGTCAAAATTTCTGTTACTGTGAATAGCTAAGTGAGTAGAAGATGAACTGGTCTCCAAAAGTCATACAGTTAAAGATGAAACATTACTTGTCAACATTTTAAGCAAGATTAGTGTATTATTTTTATTTTGTACAATTTTAGAGTGAAAAAAGGAAAGCAGCACCATGCAAAAATTTGGGCACCCCAAGAGCTTTGAGCTCTCAGATAACTTTTACCAAGGTCACAGACCTTCATTAGCTTGTTAGGGCTATGGCGTGTTCACAGTCATCATCAGGAAAGGCCAGCTGATGCAAATTTCACAGCTTTATAAATACCCTGACTCCTCAAACCTTGTCAACGATCAGCAACCATGGGCTTCTCTAAGCAGCTGCCTAGCACTCTGAAAATGAAAATAAATGATGTCCACAAAGCAGGAGAAGGCTATAAGAAGATAGCAAAGTGTTTTCAGGTAGCCATTTCCTCAGTTCGTAATGTAATTAAGAAATGTCAGTTAACAGGAATGGTGGAGGTCAAGTTGAGGTCTGGAAGACCAAGAAAACTTTCTGAGAGAACTGCTTGTAGGATTGCTAGAAAGGCAAATCAAAACCCCCGTTTGACTGCAAAAGACCTTCAGGAATATTTAGCAGACTCTGGAGTGGTGGAGCACTGTTCTACTGTGCAATGACACCTGCACAAATGACCTTCATGGAAGAGCCATCAGAAGAAAACCTTTCCTGCGTCCTCACCACAAATTCAGCGTCAGAAGTTTGCAAAGGAACATCTAAACAAGTCTGCTGCATTTTGGAAACAAGTCCTGTGGACTGATGAAGTTAAAATAGAATTTTAACTGCAATGAGCAAATTTATGTTTGGAGAAAGAAGGGTGCAGAATTTAATGAAAAGAGCACCTCTCCAACTGTTAAGCACGGGGGTGGATCGAGCATGCTTTGGGCTTGTGTTGCAGCCAGTGGCACGGGGAACACTTCCCTCTAAGAAAGAATTCAATACCAGCAAATTCTGGAAGCAAACATCACACCGTCTGTAAAAAAAAAAGCTGAAGGTGAAAAGAGGACGGCCTCTACAACAGGATAGTGATCCTAAACATGCCTCAAAATCCACAATAGACTACCTCAAGAGGCACAAGCTGAAGGTTTTGCCATGGCCCTCACGGTCACCCGACCTAAACCTCATCAAAAATCTGAGGATAGACATCAAAAGAGCAGTGCATGCAAGACGGCCCAAGAATCTCATAGAACTAGAAGCCTTCTGCAAGGAAGAATGGGAGAAAATCCCCCAAACAACAATTGAAAGACTCTTAGTTGGCTACAGAAAGTGTTTACAAGCTGTGATACTTGCCAAAGGGGGTGTTAGTAGGTACTGACTACGCAGGGTGCCCAAACCTTTGCTTTGGGCCCTTTTCCTTTTTTGTTATTTTGAAACTGTAAAAGATGGAAATAAAAAAGTAATCTTGCTTAAGATATTGAAGAAATGTGTCATCTTTAACTTTATGCCTTTTGGAAATCAGGTCATCTTTTAATCACTTAGCTATTCACAGTAACAGAAATTTTGACCAGGGGTGCCCAAACTTTTGCACGCCACTGTAGTTGTGACAGGGCACTGGTCCTCAACACTGAGCTGGGGGCATCAGTTCAGGTCACTTGCTGGAGCGGGGTGGAAAATGAGGCAGTGCTACCACCAAGCTCCACTCCTTTGACTAACCATTTGTACCAAAGGAAGATTTACCCGCCTCAATGAATCACAGAAAATCCAGACACTCACATAGTGAGGAGAGAAGCGCCTGTCGAACTCTCTTTGTGCCAGGATGCCACCCTGTCCAGGAGCACTTGTATAACCCATCTGAAGGTAAAGACACAAGGAGATCATTACAGGCTGGGAGTTATTAAACCCACACGACCAGGCAGTTCGAGTACGGCTGAGATACTTGAGTGTGTGGACACACCAGCCTAACTAGACACTTGCTCCTGCATATCTTATCTGCTTTAAAACTACCTACACCCACTTCACGTGAATAAAAAGTATGAAGCCATTCTGAGTGAATTGGAACCGGATTAATTTGGAGGAATCCATTGTCTGCACAAAAAGATACATTTCCCAAACAGTCTGTGTATGGAGACTATTGTAGCTGCTAATTGCAAAACTATTTGCTTTCAGTAAGACTTTCTGATCACATGCTGGCAACCTCCATGAACAACAGTTCAGCCTTTCACATAGGTAACGGAGAGTGGAGGGGGAAGCAAAAAGCATAAACCTCCCAGCATCTATGAGAAAACCACACATTACCAGGATACATAGAAGTTCGATCATTAATTCTTAATTCTGAAGCATGAACCAGATAGTCGTCTTGTGAACCTCAGGACTTTGAAAGCCTCTACTGAATCTTCTCTGCTCCGTGAAGAACAATCCCCAATTTTCACCCTGGGTGTCACTCTAATAAATTTCAGCTGTACCTTCCCCAAGATTTAGACCATCCTTATCAAAGTGTGGAAGTGAGAATGAGACACTGCACTTACCACCACAGGACCCCCTTCCTGGGCCAGGTAGGAAACGGTTGCGGAGGTGAAGTTGAAGTAGCCAGCCTTTAATGGACGCAGCACCACGGTGTGGGTAACATTACTGGCTCTGAGGGGAAATGTGTTAAGGAATTGGACACACAGGGTACTGGGCAAGAGTCTTTTAATAGAAATTTTAAAAAGACAGCAGCAATTTTCTCCTCTGTGCTGGCTTAAAGGACTTGCATTTACATAGCACCAGACAACACCTCAGTGCATTCTAAACACTTCAATCAAAGAGATACCTTCTAGTGTGATTGCCAAACATCTTGTGCACAGGAAGCTTCCATATTCAGGTTCGTAATGTTTTTCAACAAATGAGAATGGGTGAATTAATGGGGTGTCCTCTCCTGGGCCAAAACTCCAATATCAAGGCCCTGGTTACACTCAGTTACACTGGACAGGACACATTACATGAATGCCTGACAGACTCCTGAAAAAAAACACTCTGTCCCAAGGAGACACCAGAGACTGCAGATGCTGGAATCTGAAGCAACAAACAATCTGCTGGAGGAACTCAGCGGGTTGAGTAGCATCTGCGGCAGGGGAAGGAATTGTCGACGTTTCAGGTCGAAACCCTGCATCAGGACTGATGCTGGACACGCTGGGTTCCTCCAGCAGATAGTTTGTAACTATCCAACCTCTGTCATGGGTAAAGATCACCAGGTGGACAGAGGAAAAGATTTAAGATCATTCTCAAAAGCTCCTTGAAGAAGTTCAACATCCAATCTCTACCCCACAACCTCTGCAAGGGCAGAAGGAATGCTTGGGATGATATTGAGAACCGCAATGCACCAGGAGCACACAGAAGCCTGGCATAAACTGCAGAGAAGACCACTTCACTAATTACCTTCCCAGGTGGGGAACGAACCGGGTGGAATCAAGTAATCCTCAGTCCCAGGGAGAACCCTCCTGTTCTCCCTTCCACGGTGGCCATGGGTTACCAGATTCAGAGCCACACTGAGCAGACCAGGACTGCCTCACACACGGGAAGAGCTTAAAGGATAGACATTAGAATCATAGAGCAAAAGAGCGCAGATACAGGCCCTTCGGCCCAACCAGTCCATGCCGACCACGGTATCCACCCGACTAGTCCCAATTTCCTGCGTTCTGCCCATATCCCTCCAAGCCCCGCCCCTCCATGTACCTATTCAAGTGGTTCTTGAATGATACTGTTGTACCTGCCTCACCCACTTCCTCTGGCAGCTCATTCCATATACTCACCACCCTCTGCGTGGAAAAAGTTGCCCCTCAGGTCCCTTTTAAATATTTCCCCTCTCATGCTAAACCTATTCCCTACCCTGGGGAAGAGACTGTTACTGTCCACCTTATCTATGCCCCTGATGATTTTGCAAACCTCTGTAAGATCACCCCTCATTCTCCTACATTCCAAGGAATAAAAACCTAGCCTGGCCAACCTCTCCCTACAATTCAGGCCCTCTAGTCCTGGCAACATCCTTGTAAACCTTCTCTGCGCTCTTTCCAGTTTAACCACGTCTTTCCTATAATGGGGTGGCCAAAACTGTAGACAGTACTCCAAGTGCGGCCTCACCGACGACTTATACAACTGCAACATAATGTCCCAACTCCTACACTCAATGCTCTGACTGATGAAGGCAGCACGCTAAATGCCTTTTTCACCACCCTGTCTACCTGTGATGCTGCCTTCAATGAACTATATACTTGTACTCCTGAGTCCCTCTGTTCCATTACACTCCCTAGTGCCCTACCATTCACAGTTCTACGCTGGTTTGACTTTCAAAAATGCATTACTTCACACTTATCTGTATTGAAATCCATTTGCCACACCACTAGTCACCAGCCTCCATTCTGAGAAACAACCTTCAACCACCACCCTCTGCTTCCTACCTCAGAGCCAATTTTTAATCCACCTAACTAGCTTTCTCTGGATTCTATGAGACCCAAACCAGACCAGCCTGCCCTGTGGGACCTTGTCAAAGGCCTTGCTAAAGTCCAAATAGACAACATCCACTGCCCTACCCTCATTTACCTTGATAGTTACCTCTTTAAAAAGTTTGTCAAGCACGACTTTCCACGCACAAAGCCATGCTGACTCCTCCTAATCAGACTCTGTCTATCCAAATGCTGGTAGATCCTGTCCCTCAGAATTCCCTTCAGTAACTTCCCCACTACTGACGTCAGGCCTACTAGTCTGTAGTTCCCTGGCTTGTCTTTGCTACCTTAAACCACGTACGACATCAGCCACCTGCTGGTCTTTTGGAACTTCACGTGGCTAACGAGAGAACACTGTATTCACACTACGGCTGTGGAAAGGATACGGAGCAATCCGGTCCCATTTCACAGTCAGCATTCCCGATACGATTCCAAAGTCCTCAGGTGGGAAGGAGTCATCGCTGAGCTCCACGTCCAACGCAGCACTGTCAGGGATGGACGCAGTTAAAGGGGTTACATTGAGACGGTGGCTGGGGGCAGATAGCCTTCCCTTCTATCCCACACCCACTTCTTACCCAGACAACATTTAAAACATTAGCATGCTCGGATGGCACACAGACAATTACCAGGTCATCTTTTTTATTAGCGAGGGAGAAATATTAAATATTGGCACTGAACACCAGGGAGCTATTCTTCACTTGTCTCCCAACGGGATCTTTCACACTACCCAAGAGGACAAATGGTTTCACTTTTTGTCAGAAAAAAACAGTACTGATCGTCCACAGCCACCACGGCGCCACCCCTCCCACAGCAGCACCCCCCAGCGCCACCCCTCCCACGGGGCCACATCCCTCAGTATTGCCAGGGCCCATGCTCTGGAACCACCTCCACTCCTCACCCTTCAGATATTCCACGAAATTTCCCTCTTTGACGAAGTTTTTGGTCAGCTGCCCTAATGTCTAACATGTTGCTGAATTTTTGTCTAATGCCCTTCAGTGAAGCAGTCTGGGACATTTTGTGTTGAAGGTGCCAGATAACACAAGTTTTCATTGATGACAACGTTGGTTGCAGTCTCATTGTTGACCCTGACAGGATGAGGCAAGGCAGACTCGCGCTTCCTACCTGGACCCTACGTTGTAGATGCTGTACTGCAGCGTTAAGTCTCGACCCTCCACTGCATACTTATTCAACAGGGACTTGGAAGCCAGAAGCCTTGCACCTTCCTCAGCTCCGGCGGCAGTGAGGAGCACAGTACACACAGTGATCAACAGCAACCTCATCTATGGAAGAAACCAGGGAAGAACATCAGTTATCGAGGGTAGGGACATAGATGAGTGCACAAACCATTCAGTCCCACATATCCATGATGGAATGTACACTACACCCAAGCTCTTACCAGCACCAAAGCCCTTAGTACACTCTTGCACCCATCATGGATTCACGCAACTGTCTCCAACTGCCTCCAACCTCATTGAGGGTCACTTGTTTTTTGTTCATTTTCGGAGTCATCTACTGCCCATCCCTAAGTGCCCTTGAGAAGACGTTGGTGCCTCATCTTCAGCTGCTGCAGTCCTTCTGGTGAAGGTACTCCCGCAACGCTGTTGGGGAGCGAGTTCCAGAATTTGGTGCAAGTGAAGATGAAGGAACAGTGATACATTTCCAAGTCCGGATGGTGCACAACTAGAGGGAGAGTCTCCAGGTGGTGATCCTTCCCTATTGCTCTGTGGCTGGTAGAGGCTATGAGTTTGGCAGTAGCCTGGGCACTTAACTGCAGTGCATTTTATCAATGGTATGCACTGCAGCCTTTGGTGGGGGGAATGGCATATCAGGCTGCTTTGTACTAGATGGTGTCAAGCTGCACTCACCTAGCCTGTGGAGTGTTCCATCACACTCCTGACTTGTGCTTTGTGGCTGGCTTGGAGTGTCAGCTGCTCAGCCTCTGAACTGCTCTTGTAACTACGATATGTATGTAGTCAGTCCAGTTGAGTTTCTGTCAATGGGAACCCCAGGATGATAACAGTGGAGGACAAAGTCTTTAAGGAGTAGATGGCTCAATTCTTGTTGGAGGGGGTTATTGACCAGTGCAGTGGTACTGAGGGGCTGCTTCAATTGTGTAAGAGTTTTCATAATAAATTGATTTGCAATGCAGTGATCATTATCCAGGAAACTGTTAAAGGTTTGGGAGAAGTCAGACAGGAAAGTGACAACAAATGTTCTCCTGCTCCATTAACGGTTGAAAACCTGCTTTTCGTCACAAAGACGGGCTGTTGTCTTCCCTGGCTCATTGCACTGTACTGCTGCCACAAAATACGTTTCACGACACGTCAGTGATAATAAACCTGATCCTGACTCCTCACTAGAACTCCCTCACTCGTTGGCCGGCTGGTCACAAACACTCTGTAAACGCGGGCAACTTCAGGTGGGCACCTCGGTCAGCATGGACCACTGGGGCCGAAGGGCCGTTTCTCCGCTGCATGACCGACTGCGTAGATGCCGGGAACACTCGGCAGGTCGGGCAGCGCCTGTGGAGACAGAAGCGGGGAGCAGCCCCGGCCCAGCCCGCGGCCGCAGGACCGGGTCCTCGCCCCACGGAGGCCGCCGGACCCGCTGAGTGTCCGCCCGGTGCAGCCGGACGGGGGAAGTGAACCCGCTGGAACCCAGGCCTACCCCGCCTCGCCCCTCCTCTCCCCTCACCCCCCGGTGAGCTGGAGCCTCCCGCCGGGGACCCACCGACCCCCGGCACCGCCGCCACTCACCCTTCTCGCTCCACAAAGGACGCGGCACTGCGCCTGCGCCGACCGACCCGCGTCATGACGCCCTCCCGCGACATTTCCTCCAATCAGGCCCGCCCGAGTTGCTGACCGGTACTCTTGCGCATGCTCGGGCCGTGATGATTCTTGGGAGATGTAGTTCATGGCCGGCTCCCTCAGCGCCGGACGTGGCGCAAAAGGAACTACAGTTCCCGAAATGCTTTGCTGAGGGGCGGGGCGGAACACGCTCCAATCAAAAGGCGCTACGTGTCCCTTCCTTGTTTCTCAATGAATGAGCCGCGCCGGAGGGCGGGTTGATTGACAGCTGAGCTGAGACGCCCGGGACGCGGCAGCTCCGGGGCTGCGGCCGCAGATGCTCTTGACGTGGCGCTGGGCGGGCAGATGACCCAAGGCCGGCGGGGTGAAACAGGGTCGGGAAGGTCTGGAGAAGGATGCAAGGGTCTTGGTCCAGAATCAGATTTATTATCACTGACATGTGACGTGAAATTTGTTTTCCAGCAGCAGTGCAGTGCAAAAACATAAAATCTATCATACAAAAATCGTCCCAAGCAGCTGCAGAACAGAGGAGCCTGTGATCACCGGGACACAGACTGAGACAGACAGACATCAAATGCTGCTGGAAGATCATCTGCTCATGCACTGCCCCAAACCTGTTGGTCTTCCAGTGGAAGGAGATGTCTGCATTGAATGCTTCTGACAATAATACAGCTCCTCCCCAGCTTATGAATGCTCGGCTTTTGTGCAGGCCATACATACCAACCAGCGTTGGGAGACCATTGGGATGGATTTGCCGGCTGCTGTGGGGCTGCAGACATCTTCTGTCGTGTGGGAACCCGGTTCATGGCCGCCTTCCTGACTTGTGAACTCAGATTGGGTTAGTTTATTGTCACATACACCAGGGTGCAATGAAATTCCTTGCTCTGGTGAAGCTCGTGGAGTAAACAGCACACATGGTGATAATAAATACAGTGACGAGCGCAAAACAGCATTTGGGTTACAAACATTTCTCAGGAACCTGCCGTGACGTGGGGAGGACCTGTATGTGGTTAAAGAGCTGGTGCAGGAGGGAGGGCTTCAGGTTCTTGGATCATTGGAGTCTCTTCTGGGGCAGGGGTACCCTGTACAAGAGGGATAGGTTGTACCTGAACTGAAGGGGGGACCAATAACCTTGCAGGGAGGTTTGCAGGTGGGGAGGCTGATCCATATGTAGGAAATAGAACAGTAAGTCCAGTGGGAAGAGCAGATAAAGACTGGCGAGGAAGCACGAGAGGGCCATTTGGCTTAAATGCATTTACTTTAATGCAAGGAGCCTCACAGGTGAGGTGGATGAGCTGAGAACGTGGATCTGCACAGGAGATTATGATTAGCTGCAATCACAGAGACATGGTTGAGGGAAGGGCAGGACTGGCAGCTCCATGGGCTGTGGTAAATATGTTTCAGCTGTGTCAGAGGGGAGTGCAAAAGGGGAGCAGGTGTAGCACTGCTGATCAGGGAGACCAATCCGGCAGTGCTCAGAGAGGGTGTCCTGGAGGGATTGGGCAATGAGGGAACATGGGTAGAACTAAAGAATAAGAATTGGGTTATCACTTTATCGGGGTTATACTGTAGGCCTCCCAATAGTCTGTAAGAATTGGAAGAACAGATATGTAGGCAGATTGCAGAAAGGTCCAAAAGCAGTGGGCAGTTTAATTTTCCCATTATTGACTGGGATTGCCTTGGTGCAAGGGGTTCAGATAGGTGGAGTTTGTAATATGCATCTAAGATGGTTTTTTGAAGCTTTATGTGGAGAGAAATACCAGGGAGGGTGCTCTGTTATATCTTAGGGAATGAGGATGGGCAAGTGGTAGAAATGTCCAAGCAATAATCCTTTGGGAACAGTGAGTCGAGGTAGTCATGGAAAATGTTAAGTCTGGTCCTCGAGATAGTTCCCTAAGTTGGAGGAAAACTGCATTTCAATTGTGCAAGACAGGACCAGGTGTAAGTAGATTGGGAGCAGCAGCTGGAGGGGAAGACAATATCCGGTAAATGGAAGGTGTTTAAAAGCGAAATAGTAAGATTTCAGGGTCAGCATGTCCTGTAAGGGTGAGGACCAAGGGTGGTAAGATCAGGGAAACTTGGTTAGCAAGGGATGATGAAGGTTTGATCAGGAAAAAGAAGGAAGTGTATGTCAAATACTGACATACACTTGAGAGTGAAATTTGAGAGATATAATTGAGAAGAAAATTAGAAGGGCAAGAAAGGGACTGTTAAAGAAAATGAATAACTAAGACAATAGAAAAGAGTACATAATACTTTATTAGTACTGAGACAATGGCTATTAGGAGAGATCACTAATCATCTCTTCCCTGATGGTAATTCAAAGCTGCCTTTAATACATTGTGAGTTAAGTATCACAGACAAGAACCAGACAAGAAAGTACTTTGAACAATGAAAGACTGTGAGTATGAAGATTCATGACCTTCTCTTTGCAAAGAGTTACAGCATCTCATCCTGTCTTGTCTAAGTTTCTCAGTTACAAAAAAGACTGATGGTTACAGCTGCAGATGTTTAAAGAATAATGGTTTAACTTTAATGGTCCCTTGGTACACACTGGTTCAAAGCATTCATTTCAGAGGAAGAAATATTCAGAAACAAGATAAAATTAAATTAAGTAATTAAGCACATGTTCTAAGTAATGTCAAGTTAACATATTTATATCAAATGATATCTTTGCTGAAAAAGCTCTAAAGTCTGCACAGTGGTTTCTTTTACATAAATCACATTAGCTATATACTCTGCATTTAACCCTTTTCACTCAGGACCATGAAGTGACCTTGGCAAATAGGATTAAGGAGAATCCTAAAACCTTTTACAGGTATATTAGAATCAAACAGGTATCTAAAGAAAGAGTAGGTTTGTTCAGGGACTAAAGTTGTTAATCTAAGTGTGGAGTCAGTGGATATGACCACGGTCCTAAATGAATACTCTCATAGGTACTCACCAGGGTAAAGGATGCAGAGACAGGAGAGTTAGAGGAGGAGTATGTTGATATTCTGGAGCATGTCTGCATCAAGAAGGAGGAAGTGTTAGAAATATCAGAGCACATCAGAATGGATAAGTCTCCAACAAGATCTGTCCCAGGATGCAAAGGTAATCAAGAGAGGAGATTGCTGGGGATCTGACAGATATTTTTGCAGTTACGTTAGCCATGGGTGAGGTTGCAGATGACTCGAGGATAACTAATGTTGTCCTCTTATTTATAAAGGGCGGTGGGTAGAAGCCTGGAAAGTATGGGCCAGTGAGCCTGACGTCAGTGGTAGGGAAATTGTTTGAAAGGGTTCTGAGGTTCAGGATTTATGTTCACTTGGAAAGCTGGGGACTGATTAAAAGGAGTCAGCACGGTCTGTGCAGGGAGATCCTGTCTCACAGATCTGATTGTTTTTGAGGAGAATACTGAGTGATGAAGGCAGTGGAATAGACGTGGTTTACATGGACTTTTGACAAGCTCCATTGTTAGGCTGTTCCGAAAGTTTGGCAGTAAAACCAAAAGAAAGCAATAGTAAAATGCTTCTGGGTGAAGCAGGGACCGCGCAATCTGGAGATGCAGAGACGATGTTGACCTGGCAACGTTGAACGCCAGAGCACCAGCCGAGGCGAAGCAGGAACAGGCAGAGCGAAGCGGCAGCGATCCGACAAGGGCAGCGGTTGGCGGCAGAGGGAATGCGGGAGGGGGGATTAGGAACGGACCGGATAGAATGAAGTGGCTGCGGACGCGGCAGAATGAAGCCGGGGCGGACCTGAAAGGAATGCGGCAGTGCGGACCGTGTAGGGTGAACCACGGGCAAGGCGGCGGCGGACCAGGAGCGCGCTGTAGTAGCCGGCTGCAAGGTGAAGCAGCGAGAAAAGGGCGATCGGAGGTGGACCGCGCGATGTGAAGAGCAAAGCGGGAGCGATCTGACCAGAGGGCGGGGGCAGCAGGGATGCGCGGGGACTGAAGAGGGCGGTTAGGAGAGGACGAAACAAGTGAAGTGGTTGTGGAGCAGGTGGGTGCAGAGGGAAGCAGAAGTGGTCGGAATAGTGTAATATAGGAAGATAAGATGGGGCCTGAGCGGACGACCGAGCGCTCCAGGTGTGGCGAAGTGGACGCGGTTCTGTAGAGTGAAGTGAAGCGACCCAGCTGGGTATCGACCGGCCGTGTGACGCTTGCTGGGGATTTTTGCAAATTAGTTGCAAGTTGCTTTAGGGTTAGGGTTGTAAATAAGGTGGAATTACTTCATCGCTCTGTTGTAATTGCGTGCAATTAAGTTGTATTCTAAAATAAAAGAATAAAAACGGTGATAAGGAGTGACTCTGGCCAACTCGTTGCACATACGGAAGGATGTAGCTTAAGCGGACCTGAAAGGAATATGGCAATGCGGACCTTGTAGGGTCAATCAGAAGCTGATTGGACGGAACAAAGCGGCGGTGAACAGCAGGAAGGGTCCGCAGGCGGAGCGGGCTGTTTGAAAGGTTGTTTGGAACATGAGGGGTGGGGTGAAGCGGCGACGCACCAAGCGAACAGAAGTAAGAATAGGCTGTGGATGCAGAGTGAAGGAGAAGCGATCGGACCAGAACCAAGTAGGGCTAGGGGGGAAGGAAAGGGACGGACAGAATAAAATACGCGCGGACGCGGCAGAACGAAACGGAAGCGGACCTGAAAGGGACGCTCAGGGCGGACCGTGTAGGATCAATCGCGGTCAGGCTGGACAGGACGGGGCGGCGGCAGACCAGAAGCGCGCAACAGTAACCGGATAAAGCGAAGTGGATGCGGACCAGGTGAAGCCCTGATCGGATAATGTGAGTAGGGATGTTGGAGCGCTCCAGGCATGGAGCAAGTGGACGAGGATGGGCAAAGCGAAGCGACCCAAGAAGGTATCGCCCGACGTTGTATTGGGGCCTCGCCAGGATGCACAAATTATTTGTTTATTGTGTTAAAACCTACGAGCTCTTTTTTTAATTTTGTAAGTAAAATGGAATAACTTGAATGTTCTGTAGTTGTATATTTTGTAACACTTTGCGATTCAATTTATTCCGCAATAAACACTGGTAGTGACCAGGAACGGGGACACACGAGACTACAGATTCTGGAATTTGGAGCAACAAATAATATGCTGGTCAGCGCGCTGTGGAGGGAAGTAGACAGTCGATTGTTCGGATTGGGACCTTTTACCTGGAGCGGCTTTGGTCAACTTGGTGTCGAACAAGGAGGTGTAGATCAAGCAGACCTGAGACGAGTACGGCAATGCGGACCGTGTAGGGTGGACGGAGCAGAGAGGCAGCGAACCAAGAGCGCGCGGTGGTAATATGCCTCGGGATGAAGCGGGAACGGACGGGTGATTGGAGGTGGCGCCGCGCAATGCGGAGAGGGCAGGGTGAAGTGGATCCGGCAGGGGAAATGGGTGAACTGGTAACGTGAAGCCCCAGACGAGGTGAAGCGGGACCAGGCTGTGGAGGAAGAGCAAAAAGGAAGCCACCCGACACGAACGCCGCGGGGATGCGCGGGGACCGAGACGGGTGATTAGGAGCGGACCGGATAGAATGAAATGGGGTGCGGACCGGACAGAACGAAGCTGAAGCGGACCTGGAGGGAGTACGCATGGCGGACCGTGTAGGGTGAAGAGCGAACAGAGAGCAGTATCCGCCCGCAGGATGATACATGGGGAGCGGGTCGTAGGGAGTGAGGGTGAAGAAGCAACGGGCTGTGGAGGCAGAGTGCAGCGGGCGCGGGCAGCAGGGATGAGCAGTGCGCTTCAGGGACGGGTGGAAGGGTGGACGGTGTGATTGGAAGTGGACGGGGCAACGTACGGACCCGGCGAGGAGATGTGAGGTGCGGTACCGGGTCTGCACGGGTGAAGCAGGAGCGGGCTGGCCAGTTACCGTGCCTCACAGTTGTCCAAATGTGTTACGTGTTGCGAGGAGCAGGGATGTGAGACACACCGAGAGGTCAGGCTGTACTCTCAGGGAGTAAAACAGCCAATATGATGGACATAGGGTGAATGCGCAGTGTTTTCCCCAAGGTTGGGGAATCAAGAACTAGAGAGCATTGCTTCAAGTTCTCAGTCTCCTGTGCTCTAATGAATAAAGTCCTGGCCTGACCTCTCCCCATAAGTCAATCCCTCAAGACCTGGCAACATCCTTGTAAATCTTTTCTGCACACTTTCCCGTTTAATAACGTCTTTCCTATAGCAGGGCGACCAAAACTGAACACAAAACTCCAAGTGCAGCCTCACCAGCATTGTACAGGACCATGATCTCCCAGCTTTTATACTCAATGCCCTGACTTATGAAGGCCAGCCTGCCAAAAGCCTTCTTCACCATCCTGTCTGCCTGTGACTCCACTTTCAGTAAACTATGTACCTGTACTCCCAAGGTCCCTCATAAGAACAGAAGAAATAGGAGCAGGAGTCGGTCATCTGGCCTGTCCAGGCTGCTCCGCCAACCAATAAGATCATGGCTGATCAAACCGTGGACTCAGATTGACCTACCTCCCTTTTCCCCATAACCCTTACTTCCCCTACTATGCAAAAATCCAGCTGTCTTAAATATAGTTAATAAGGTAGCTTCTACTGCTTCCCTGGGCAGAGAATTCCACAGATTCACTACTCTGAGAAAAGCAGTTTCTCGTTATCTCCATCCTAAATCTATTCCCCCTAATCTTGAGGCTATGTCCCCTAGTTCTAGTCTCATCTACCAGTGGAAACAACCTTTCTGCCTCTGTCTTATCTATTCCTTTCATAATCTTATAGAAGATTCCCTCTCATTCTTCTGAATTCCGGCAAGTATAGCCCTAAGTGACTCAATCTCTCCTCATAGGCTAACCCCCTCATCTCCAGAATCAACCTGGTGAACCTCCTCTGCACCACGTCCAAAGCCAGTATGTCTTTCCTCAAGTAAGGAGACCAGAAATGCATGAAATACTCCAGGTGTGGCCTCACCAGTTACAGCATAACCTCCCTGCTCTTAAATTCAATCCCTCCAGCAATGAAGGCCAATATTCCATTTGCCTTCTTGATAACCTGTTGCACCTGCAAACCAACCTTTTGTGATTCATGCACAAGCTCTCCCAGGTCCCTCTGCACAACTGCATGCTGCGACCTTTCACCATTTAAATAATCTGATCTTCTATTTTTCCTTCCAAAGTGGATGACCTCACATTTACCAACATTGTACTCCATCTGCCAGACCCTTGTCCACTCACTTAACCTATCTATATCTCTCTGCAGACTCTCCGCATCCTCTGCACAATTTGCTTTTCCACTCAATTTAGGGTCATCAGCAAACTTAGATACACTACACTCGGTCCCCTCTTCCAAATCGTTAATATATATTGTGATCAGATGTGGGCCCAGCACCGACACCCGCGGCACGCTGCTTACCATTGATTGCCAACCAGAGAAGCATCCATTTATCCCAACTCTCTGCCTTCTATTGGTTAACCAATCCTCTATCCATGCTAATACATTACCCCCCAACTCCGTGCATCCTTATCTTATGGATAAATCTTTTATGTGGCACCTTATCAAACACCTTCTGAAAATCCAAGTATACAACATCCACTTGTTCCCCTCTATCCACTGTGCTCATTATATAAAACATAGAACATTACAGCACAGTACAGGCCCTTCAGCCTACGATGTTGTGCCAACATTTTATCCTGCTCTAAGATTTATCTAAACCTTCCCTCCCACATAGCCCTCCATTTCTCTATCATTCATGTGTCTATCTAAGAGTCTCTTAAATGCTTCTAATGTATCTGCCCCCACAACCTCTGCCGGCAGTGCATTCCATGCACCCACCACTCTCTGTGTAAAGAACTTGCCTGTGACATTCACCCCATACCTTCCTCCAATCACCTTAAAATTATGCCCCCTGATGTGAGCCATTTTCAACCTGGGAAAAAGTCTCTGACTGTCCACTCGATCTATGCCTCTTATCATCTTGTACACCTCTATCAAGTCACCACTAATCCTCCTTCTCTCCTGTTACATACCAGCAACAATAGAAACACAACGAGCCAAGTATAAATGTTAGAATCTATTTATTAATAACTACTTGTAATGATAAGAGAAATGAAAATGTTCGATATTAAACATTGACCCCAAAAATATACTCTGTGTGTGTGTGTCAAATTCCCTAACCCCAAGTCTAGGAATACTTCTCAAGGTTCAGTTCAGCAAGTCATAAGGTAGAATGATGAGCAAAGGCTTTTGCAAAACCACAGTGGATTGTAGAGAAAATGTAGAGAGAATTTACGAAATCCACATGTTCCACGATGGAACCCATACGGCACCTCAATCACCGATGATCTCCGTTGCTTTGTTCCGAAGTATCTGCCACACTGAGGGCACTCGATTCATAGCCGCCCAAGAAATACCTGCTTTCCAGTACAGGTTAACGACAAACTGGACTCCACAGATTGGTCCAAAGATGCACACATGGAATATATAGTGACAGTCACAGCTATTTTCCTTCATCAATAGATACAGGGATTCTCTCTCTCTCTCTCTCTCTCTCTCTCCCCGACTCTGTGCAAACAGCCAGTACGCTCCAGTTATAGTCTTGCGGTCCTTAGATAACACCACACACACACACACACACTACTGTCCAGGTGCCTTAAAGGGACATTCACCAAGTAGCAACCTGGCTCATAACACTCCAAAGAGAAAAGCCCTAGCTCACTCAACCTATTCTCATAAGACATGCTCTCCAATCCAGGCAGCATCCTGGTAAATCTCCCCTGCACCCTTTCGAAAGCTTCCACATCCTTTCTATAATGAGGCGGACAGAACTGAACTCAATACTCCAAGTGTGGTCTAACCAGAATCTTATAGAGCTGCAACGTTACCTGGCAGCTCTTGAACTCAATCCCTGACTAATGAAGGCCAACACACCATACGCCGTTTTAACAATGCTATCGACCTGCACGACAACCTTGAGGGATCTATAGACTTGGACCCAAAGATCCCTCTGTGCGTCCACACTGCAAAGAGTCCTGCCTTTAACCTCGTATTCTGCCTTCAGATTAGATCTTCCAAAGTGTATCACTTCACACTTTTTGGGTTGAACTCCATCTGCCACTTCTCAGCACAGCTCTGCATCCCATCAATATCCTGTTGTGATCTACAATAACCTTCTACACTATCCACAACACCACCAACCTTTGTATCATCAGCAAACTTACTGAGCCACCCTTCCACATCCTCATCCAAGTTATATATAAAAATCACATAGTTGGATCAGTGCTGGGAAGCAGAGGGTGACAGTCGAGGTTTGTTTCTTGGACTGGAGGGCAGCGTGTAGTGGTGTACCGCAGGGGTCAGCGCGGGGACCTTTGTTGTTTGTAATTTATATAAACATTTGGATGTGAGTGCACAAGTCATGGTTAGTAAGTTTGCAGATGATACTAAAATAGCTGGTGGTGCAGATTATGAAAAATTACAGGGGGATCTAGATCAGCTGGGTATGTGGACTGAGGATTGGCAAATGGCTTTCAATCCAGATAAATGTGAGGTATTACATTTTGGGAGATCAAACCAGGGTAGGACTCGTGCAGTAAATGGTAGGGCCCTGGGGAGTGTTATGGAACAGAGAGACCTAAGGGTATAAGTGCATAGTTCACTGAAGCAGCATCACAGGTATAGAGGGTGGTGAAGAAGGCATTTGGCACGCTGGCCTTCATCAGTCAGGGCCACACTTGGAGTACTGTGTACAGTTTTGGTCACCCTGCTGTAGGAAAGATATTATGAAACTAGAAAGAATTCAGAAAATATTTACAAGGATGTTGCCTGGTTTGGGGGTCGGAGTTACAAGAAGAAGTTGTGTAGACTAGCACTTTATTCCTTGGAACGAAGAGGTGTCATGATAGAGTGTATAAGATCATGAGGGACATAGACAGGGTGAGAGCACACAGTCCTTTTCCCAGGAAAGGGGGTGCTAAAAACAAGAGGGCACAGGTTTGAGATGAGAGATGTAAAAGGGACTTTGGGGGCAATTTCTTCACACAAAGGCTGGTGCGTATTTGGAATTAGCTACCAGAAATAGTGGTTGAGGTGGACACATTATCAACATTTAAAAGCAAGCTAGATAAGTACATGGACAGGAGAGGTTTAGAGAGCTATGGGCAGCTGGGACTAGTTTACTGACCTACACAGTCGGCATTGACAAGTTGGGCCGAAGGGCCTGTTTCCCTTCTGTATGGCTCTTTGACTATGAGGTCAGGGGCACCAGTGTGGCACCTGACACTGCAGCTGGAGAATTGAGGGAGGGGGTCAGTGAGATTCTGGAACACATTTGCATTGTAAAGGAGAAGGGATTAGATGTTTCAGCAGGATTAAAGCTATATCTCAGATACATCTCCTGATCACGTGTATCCCAGGCTGCTGAAGGGAGGAGATTACTGGGGCACTGACTGAGAATTTTAACTCTTCACCGGCCACAGCTGTGATGCCAGGTGACTGAAAGACAACAAACAGATCTTTCCTCAAGAAGGGCAACTGGGATAAGCCCAAAGATCACTGCAGCTGGTGGCAAAGGTCGATAAGACGGTGAAGAAGGTGTACAGGACACCAGCCTTCATGAGCCAGGACAGGGGTGCTATGGTACAGCTTTAGAAATCATTGCTCAGGCCACTACTGGAGTAATGTGTTTGGTTTTGGTCACCATTTTAGGAATGACGTGACACTACTGCGGAGGGTGCAGAGGAGATTCACTGGTGGAGATATTCAGCTGTGAGGAGGGGTGGGATGGGTGTTCTTTTTTCGTTGGGGCGAAGGGAGGCGAATAGAAGTGTACACAGTTATGAGATACATGGCACTAGTTTCGGGTATAGGATAAAAGATTTAGCCAGGCCCAGAAACATCCCAACGAGGAGAAGCCCCGACCGACCTGCTCCACCCCCTCTGCACCGGGTGCCCACAGATCAGGAGAGTGGGGCAGAAGTGTCACCAGAAACGGAGGATGAGCCGCTTCAGACGCTCAGAGAGGGGCAGCAACCTCTCACCATTACTCTACCCACGGAGACCTACCTGGCCAACGCGGTGCACATGCGGAAGGATGTAGTTAAAGCGGACCTGAAAGGAATATGTTAATGCGGACCGTGTAGGGTCAATGAGAAGCTGATTGGACAGAACAAAGCGACCTGAACGACCTGAGAGCTCAGAGTCGGCGGGCGACCGGCTCTGTGCGGCACCGCACGGCGCAACACTCGCCAGGTTCCGGTAAAAAGGAACGCCTCCTGCACAGAGGGACAAGCGGGAAATGGGTGGACCGGCACCGACCTCAGAAGTTGTGAACGGGAACGGGCTGAATCAGGCGAGCAGGAGAGGGCCAAGCAGAGCGAAGCGGCTGAGATCCGGCTGGAGCGCAGCGGCTCGGGCGGCGGGGATGGGCCCGGAGCGGACGCGGCAGAGTGAAGCTGAAGCGAACCTGAAAGGGAAACGGCACCGCGGACCGTGCAGGGTGAACCGCGGGTAGGGTGGACAGAAGAAAGATGCGGCGGACCAAGAGCGCGCAATATTCACCGGCTAGAACAGGCGGTGCAGGGCAGAGCGGCGGTAAAACCATAAGGGCGCAATGGTAAAATGCCTCTGGGTGAACCAGGGACCGCGCAATCTGGAAATGCAGAGACAATGTTGACCTGTCAACGTTAAAAGCCAGAGCACCAGCCGAGGTAGAGAACAGGCAGAGCGAAGCCGGAGCGATCCGATGAGGGCAGCGTTTGACGGCAGAGGGAATGCGGGAGGGGGGATTAGGAACGGACCGGATAGAATGAAGTAGCTGCGGACGCGGCAGAATGAAGCCGGGGCGGACCTGAAAGGAATGCGGCAGTGCGGACCGTGTAGGGTGAACATCGGACAAGGTGGACGAGGTAAGGCGGCGGCGGACCAAGAGCGCGTAGCAGTAGTCAGCTGCAAGGTGAAGCGGCGAGAAAAGGGTGATCGGAGGTGGACCGTGCAATGTGAAGAGGTTACGGAGATGGCAGAGCAAAGCGGGAGCGATCTGACCAGAGGGCGGGGGCAGCAGGGATGCGCGGGGACTGAAGAGGGCGGTTAGGAGAGGACGAAACAAGTGAAGTGGTTGTGGAGCAGGTGGGTGCAGAGGGAAGCAGAAGTGGTCGGAATAGTGTAATATAGGAAGATAAGATGGGGCCTGAGCGGACGACCGAGCGCTCCAGGCGTGGTGAAGTGGACGCGGTTCTGTAGAGTGAAGTGTAGCGACCCAGGTGGGTATCGACCGGCCGTGTGACGCTTGCTGGGGATTTTTGCAAATTAGTTGCAAGTTTTTTTAAAACCTACGTCCATTTTGACATTGTAAATAAGGTGGAATGCCTTCATCGCTCTGTTGTAATTGCGTGCAATTAAGTTGTATTCTAAAATAAAAGAATAAAAACGGTGATAAGGAGTGGCTCTGGCCAACTCGGTGCGCATGCGGAAGGATGTAGTTAAAGCGGACCTGAAAGGAATATGCTAATGCAGACCGTGCAGGGTCAATCAGAAGCTGATTGGACAGAACAAAGCGGTGGCGAACAGCAGGAAGGGTCCGCAGGCGGAGCGGGCTGTTTGAAAGGTTGTTTGGCACATAAGGGGTGGGGTGAATCGGCGACGCACCAAGCGAACCGAAGTAGCAATTGGCTGTGGAAGCAGAGTGAAGGAGAAGCGATCCGACCAGAACCTAGCAGGGCCACACGTGGAAGGAAAAGGTCAGACGCGATGAAATACATGGGGACGCGGCAGAATGCAACCAATGCGGACCGTGTAGGGTCAATCACGGTCGGGGCGGCGGCGGAGCAAGACTGCGCGGTGTTAACATGCTTCGGGATGAAGCGGGAACGGACGGGTGATTGGAGGTGGCGCCGCGCAATGCGGAGAGGGCAGGGTGAAGTGGATCCGGCAGGCGAAGTGGGTGAACTGGTAACGTGAAGCACCAGACGAGGTGAAGCGGGACCAGGCTGTGGAGGAAGAGCAAAAAGGAAGCCACCCGACACGAACGCCGCGGGGATGCGCGGGGACCGAGACGGGTGATTAGGAGCGGACCGGATAGAATGAAATGGGGTGCGGACCGGACAGAACGAAGCTGAAGCGGACCTGGAGGGAGTACGCATGGCGGACCGTGTAGGGTGAAGAGCGAACAGAGAACAGTATCCGCCCGCAGGATGATACATGGGGAGCGGGTCGTAGGGAGTGAGGGTGAAGAAGCAACGGGCTGTGGAGGCAGAGTGCAGCGGGCGCGGGCAGCAGGGATGAGCAGTGCGCTTCAGGGACGGGTGGAAGGGTGGACGGTGTGATTGGAAGTGGACGGGGCAACGTACGGACCCGGCGAGGAGATGTGAGGTGCGGTACCGGGTCTGCACGGGTGAAGCAGGAGCGGGCTGGCCAGTTACCGTGCCTCACAGTTGTCCAGATGTGTTACGTGTTGCGAGGAGCAGGGATGTGAGACACACCGAGAGGTCAGGCTGTACTCTCAGGGAGTAAAACAGCCAATATGATGGGTATAGATAGGGTGAATGCGCAGTGTTTTCCCCGGGGTTGGGGAATCAAGAACTAGAGAGCATTGCTTCAAGTTCTCAGTCTCCTATGCTCTAATGAATAAAGTCCTGGCCTGACCTCTCCCCATAAGTCAATCCCTCAAGTCCTGGCAACATCCTTGTAAATCTTTTCTGCACACTTTCCCGTTTAATAATGTCTTTCCTATAGCAGGGCGACCAAAACTGAACACAAAACTCCAAGTGCAGCCTCATCAGCATTGTAAAAGACCATGATCTCAAACGCCAGCGTGCCAAAATACTTCTTCACCATCCTGTCTACCTGTGACACCACTTTCAGTGAACCATGTGCTTGTACTCCCAAGGTCCCTCATAAGAACAGAAGAAATAGGAGCAGGAGTCGGTCATCTGGCCTGTCCAGGCTGCTCCGCCATCCAATAAGATCATGGCTGATCAGACCGTGGACTCAGATCGACCTACCTGCCTTTTCCCCATAACCCTTAAT
This sequence comes from Pristis pectinata, assembly GCF_009764475.1. Classification (NCBI taxonomy): domain Eukaryota; kingdom Metazoa; phylum Chordata; class Chondrichthyes; order Rhinopristiformes; family Pristidae; genus Pristis; species Pristis pectinata. The sequence continues at coordinate 8,987,545 of NC_067443.1, read as the reverse complement.
TCCCCTACTATGCAAAAATATAGCTATCTTAAATATATTTAATAACCTAGCTTCTACTGCTTCCCTGGGCAGAGAATTCCACAGATTCACTACTCTGAGAAAAACAGTTTCTCCTTATCTCCATCAAAATCTATTCCCCCGAACCTTGAGGCTATGTTCCCTAGTTCTAGTCTCACCTACTAGTGGAAACAACATTCTTGCCTCTGTCTTATCTATCCTTTTCATAACTTTATATGTTTCTATAATATTCCCTCTCATTCTTCTGAATTCCAGTGAGTATAGTCCCAGGTGACTCAATTTCACAGGCTAACCCCCTCATTTCCAGTATCAACCTGGTGGACGTCCTCTGCACCGCCTCCAAAGCCAGTATATCTTTCCTCAAGTAAGGAGACCAGAAATACATGCAAGTACTCCAGGTCTAACCTCACCAGTACCCTGTACAGTTGCAGCACAACCTCCCTGCTCTTAAATTCAATCCCTCCAGCAATGAAGGTCAACATTCCATTTGCCTTCTTGATAACCTGTTGCACCAGCAAACCAACCTTTTGCGATTCATGCACATGCACTCCCAAGTCCCTCTGCACAACAGCATGCTGCAATCTTTCACCATTTAAATAATAATCTGATCTTCTATTTTTCCTTCACATCCTCTGCACAATTTGATTTTCCACTCAACTTCGCGTCATCAGCAAACTTAGATACGCTACTCCGCTACCCCAAACTCACACATTCAGAACTACCCAAGCCCAACTGAGGGATAAGAGTTGGGGTCTACAGAGGATTGATCAACAACTCAGGAGAGTAAAGAGCTGGGATGTCAAGGACAATGAAAAGGTAAATCTACCAAACACGCAGACACATACCGCACACGCAGACACAGACATTACCAACCATTCACATTTCCCAAAAGTAGTCAAGGACCATAGGAATGAAAAGTGAATGTTCAACTCCATGCAAATCACAGACATCCTGAGATACAAAGAGAATCCATCTTCACTGTAGAGCTCTAGCCAAATGATCAAAAGTGGAAGCTGACAGGGACAGTATACAAGGAGTTTTACTGTGTTTAACCTGTGCTGTCCCTTCCCTGAGCATGTGTGATGGGACAGTGTAGAGTGAGCTTCACCCTATGTCTGACCCTGGGAGTGTGTGATGGGACAGTGTAGAGGGAGCTTTACTCTGTATCAGACCTGCTCTTTTGGGTTTGTTACTTGTTTTAAAGTGAAACACAAATTATAAATGTTTCGCACCGTGTCCAGGATGCACTCAGGCTCTGGTGCCCAGCAGACCTCCAGTCAGCCAGTGCACACCCAGGCACACACGAACCTCAAAAGAGCATGGGCAGATGCACACACAACGTGCTGTCTGGTCCCATGAACAGCCACACCGGCCAGGTCCAAGAGCACACTGATGAGGACTTCCTTCACCTTCACCCAACTTTTGTTTCCCCACCCCGGCCCCCCCCACCCCACCCCTTACAACAGCTGCCCAAAGACCTGGAGTGTGGGCTGAAGTTAAGGACCAGCCCTTTGAAATACTCAAATAGGGGCTACAGCTTCATGCATCCCACATATACATGGAACTGTAGAAATGGCAGGCAGCCTGGGACTGTGAACGTGTTGCTTGAGACCACTGTGCAGGATTCTCCACCCCAGGACCCCGGTAAAAGAGGGGCAGGTTTCCACAGATCAAAAGCAGAACAGCCATGGCGTGTCTGGACAGTAAAAGTGGGTGAGGAAATGCAGAAACAGCTTGTACAGGAAACACCTCCATGTTAGAGTATAGAACATAACAGCACAGTACAGGCTCTTCAGCTCACAACGTCGTGCCAACATTTTATCCTGCTCTATCTAACCCTTCCCTCCCACATAGCCCTCCATTTCTCTATCATTCACGTGTCTATCTAAGAGTCTCTTAAATGTCCCTTCTGTATCTGCCTGCACAACCTCTGCCAGCAGTGCGTTCCACACACCCACCACTCGTGGTAAAATGACTTACCCCTTACATCCCCATTATACCTTCCACCAATCACTCTAAAATTATGTCCCCTCGTATTAGCCATTGTCAACCTGGGAAAAAGTCTCTGTCCACTTGATCTATGCCTCTTATCATCTTATACCCTCTATCAAGTCACCTCTCATCCTCCTTCTCTCCAAAGAGAAAAGCCCTAGCTCACTCAACCTATCCTCATAGGACATGCTCTCCAATCCAGGCAGCATCCTGGTAAATCTCCTCTGCACCCTCTTGAAAGCTTCCACATCCTTCCTATAATGAGGTGACCAGAACTGAACAAGTGTGGTCTAACCAGAGTCCTGTAGAGCTGCAACATTATCTTGCGGCTCTTGAACTCAATACACTGACTCATGAAGGCCAACACACCATATGCCTTCTTAACAACCCTATAAACCTGCGCAACAACCTTGAGGAATCTATGGATGTGGACCCCAAGATCCCCCTGTTCCTCCACACTGCTAAGAGTCCTGCCATTAACCTTGTATTCTGCCTTCAAATTCAATCTTCCAAAGTGTATCACTTCACACTTTTCCAGGTTGAACTCCATCTGCCACTCCTCAGCCCAGATCTGCATCATATCAATGTCCTGTTGTAATCTACAGCAACCTTCTACACTATCCACAACACCACCAACCTTTGTATCATCAACAAACTTACTAACCCACCCTTCCAAATCCTCATCCAAGTCACTTATAAAAATTACAAAGAGTAGGGGTCCCAGAAAAGATCCCTGCGGGACACCATTGGTCACCGACATCCAGGCAGAATACGCTCCATCTACCACCACCCTCTGTCTTCTATCAATGAGCCAATTCTGAATCCATACCACCAAGTGTCCCTGGATCCCATGCCTCCTGACTTTCTGAATAAGCTTTCCATGAAGAACCTTATCAAACGCCTTACTAAAATCCATGTACACCACATCCACTGCTCTACCTTCATCAATGTGCTTTTTGACATCCTCAAAGAATTCAATCAGGCTTTTGAGGCATGACCTGCCCCTCACAAAGCCATGCTGACTGTCCCTAATCAGTCTCTGCTTCTCCAAATGGCCATAAATCCTGTCTCTAAGAATCTTCTCCAGTAATTTGCCCACCACTGAAGTAAGACTCACTGGCCTATAATTCCCAGGGTTATCCCTACTCCCTTTCTTGATCAAAGGAACAACATTTGTCACCCTCCAACCATGTGGCACTACTCTTGTGGCCAGTAATGACACAAAGATCATTGCCAAATGCGCAGCAATCTCTTCCCTTGCTTCCCATGATAACCTGGATATATCCTGTCCGACCCCAGTGACTTATTTATCCTAATGTTTTTCAAAGGTTCCAGCACATCCTCTTTCTTCACATCATCATAGTGTCGCAGCTTGTTGTACGCCATCCTCAAAAATGTCAAGGTCTCTTCAAAGGACTCCAGTAAGTTTGTCAAACAGGACCTGCCCTTTCTGAATCCATGCTGTGTCTGCCTGGTGGAACCATTTCTATCCAGATGTTTCGCTATTTCTTCCTTAATAATAGCTTCAAGCATTTTCCCGACTGCAGACATAAAGTTAACTGGCCTATAGTTTTGCCTACATCCTTTTTTAAAAAAGTGGTGTGACATTCGCTCTCTCCCATTCTGCTGGCACCTGTCCAGAGTCCAGAGAATTTTTGTAAATTATCACAAATGCCTCTACTATAATTTTTGCCATTTCTTTCAGAACCCTAGGATGTATTCCATCAGGACCAGGGGACTTGTCTACCTTTAGGCCCACTAGTTTGCTCATCGCTACCTCTTTAGTGATAGCAATTGTATTGAGGTCCTCACCTCCCATGGCATCTATAATATCTTTCTTTGGCATGTTAGACGTGTCCTCCACTGTGAAGACCGACACAAAATAGTCCTTCAAAGCCTTGGCCTATTCTGCATTGCCCTCTGTTCTACAACACCCCCCAGGGCCCTACCTTTCACTGTGAAAGTCCTACCTTGATTTGACTTTCCAAAATTCAACATCTCATACTTCCCATTTATCCAGACTGGAGAATTGAGGATTGCATCATTTACTTCGCAAGAAAGGAGTGCAAGGGGAGATTTATTTGAGGATCTAAGACAAGAGAGCGAGTGTGAATAAATTCCTAGGATCCAATGACCTGCACTCCAACACTTGAAAAGAGGGCTATGGATATAATGGATGTCATCTTGGAAAATTCCATGGATTTAGATTCTAGAATGATTCCCACAAATCAGAAGGTAGCAGATATAGCCTTTCTGCATAAGAAAAAGAAAAGAAAAATAAAACCCAATTAGCCTCATGTCAACAGTTGGGAGAATGTGGGAATCTATCGTTAAGGATGTGGTAGGTTGACACTTAGAAAATAGCAAAGTCAATGTGGATTTATGAAGGGATATCTTTGACGAGCCTGAGAGGACTTTTTGAGGATGTAACCAGCAAAATAACAACTGTATGAAGTGTGCATGGTCTTTCAGAAGACCTTTAAACAAGTGCTACACAAGAGATTATTTAACATAATTGGAGAACACAGTAGAGAGGACTAAAGTCTGTGCAGATCAACTGGTTGGAGTATTTACGGACATCTTAAACCTCTTGCTTCTGTGGTCTTAGGATCCCTCCTGCTTCTGAAAGGCATGTATTGTACCAATGCCCAAGAAGAGCATGGTGACCTGCCTCAACGTCTACCGTCCGGTAGCACTTACATCAACCATAATGAAGTGCTTCCAGACGTTGGTTATGGCGTGATAACCAACTCCTGCCTCAGATCTGACCTGGATCCGCTCCAATTTGCCCACCGCCACAATAGATCAAGATCAGATGCAATTTCTCTGGCTCTTCACTCTGCTCTGGACCATCTGGACAACAGGAACTCATACATCAGGCTGCTGTTCATCGACTACAGGTCGACGTTCAACACAATCATCCCATCCAAACTCATCATCCAGCTTCAAGACCTGGGCCTCTGTACCTCCCTCTGCAACTGGATCCTCGACTTCTTCATAGGCAGACCTCAATCAGTGAGGATTGGTAACAATATCTCCTCCTCGCTGACCATCAACACAGGTGCATCTCAAGCTGCATGCTTAGCCCCCTGCTCTACTCTCTATACACACATGACTGTGTGGCTAAGCATAGCCCCAATGCCATCTTCAAATTCACCAATGACATGACTGTTGTTGGACAAATTACAAGTGCCAATCAGTCAGCTTACCGGAGCAAGATGGGACACCTGGTTGAGTGGTGCCACAACAACAACCTCTTGCTCAGCGTCAGTAAAACTAAAGAGCTGATTGTATAGAATATATAGAAAGTAGAGGCTATACTTTTTTATTCATAATCTGTTCTGTGCTTAAGATGGCTGCTGATCTCCTTAAGATGGCCACTGGGCCTCCTTCTTCTTCAGCTCAAGCGCGGGAAACTCTTAGTGCAAGAAACATATAGCTCATTAAAGAAATAGTTAGCACATTCCTAAGAAGACACTCTTGATTTATTGTGTAGCTAAGGGTCGTTAGGGTTAGTGCGACTAATGATTTTGCAGCAGTTCTGAAGCTGATAGTTTGTTAACTGATAAGCCAGATGCTAGCAAGTCTCAGAAGTCACAGGTTATAGGGGCACATTGTAATGTTTTATAACCGTTAGCTTTGTAGCGAATAAGCCTAGTATTGTATTATAACTGATAATTCTGCAGTCTAGTACCAGGACTCCCAATGCCCATAAATAATTGGGGCACCCTGTGATTGAGTCATAGTTCTGTAGCCTAGTACCAATACTCCCAATACCCATAAATAATTGGGGCACCCTGTGATTGAGTCAGGAAATGACTGTGGCGAAAGACAAATGGTTGTGAGCTCGGAGACAACTGTGAAAGGAGGCAAATGGTGAAGGATGAAACTGTGAAGATAAGAGAGAACATGATGGATTATAACAATGTCATTGAGCTAAGAAAAAAGGTATAAAAAAAGGCTCTCGAGCTTTGCTCGAGGGCAGTCAGAGAGGGCAGTAGTCAGAGGGTGACTAGTAACTGACTGTCTGACTGTCACAACTTTTCTTTGCAAATAGGTTTAACTTCTTGAGTAATCATCTGCTTCTCCTGGTCATCTATTTATTGCGGGTAACCATGACAATTGTTGACTTCAGGATGAGGAAGGAGGGCAAATATGCACCAGTCTACATTGGGGGAATCAGCAGTGGAGAGTCAGCAGCTTGAAATTCCTGGGCATTAACATATCAGAAGGCCTGTCCTGGGCCCAGCACATAGATACACTAACAGGTAAGGCATGCCAGTGACTTTACTTTCTTAAGAGGTTAAGGAGCTTCGGCTTGTCACCACTCTAACAAACTTCTACAGCTGTACTGTTGAAAGTATCCTGGTTGCATCATGGTCTGGTACGGCAATTCGAATGTGCAGGAACACAAGAAGCTGCAGAGAGTAGTGGACTCAGCTCAATACATAATGGGCACATCCCTCCCCACCATCGGTAGTATCTACAGGAGGTGCTGCCTCAAGAAGGCAACATCCATCGTCAAAGCTCCCCACCATCCGGGCTATGCCATCGTCTCACAGCTACCATCGGGCAGGGGGTACAGAAGCCTGAAGTCCCACACCACCAGGTTCAGGAACAGCTACTTCCCTTCAACCATTTGGTTCTTGAACCAAATGGAAAAACCCTAATCACTACCTCAGTACAGCAACACTGTGACCACTTTGCACTAAAGTGGACTTTTTTTTTGTTCTAATTGTGTTCTCTCTTGTAAAAATTGTGTATAATTTGTTTTTATTCTGAATCCTGCTTATCTGATGCCTTGTGCCTATGATGCTGCTGCAAGTAAGTTTTATTATTGCACCTGTGCACACATGTACTTGTGCATCTGACAATAAACTCGGATTGACTTGATATTCTGGGATGGATCAATGATTGGTTTATGGATGGAGAAGAGAAAGTCATAGTAAATGGATCTTTAATTGGGCTGGGGGATTTTGGGGTTGCTCCTGCTCATATTTTTTCAATGTTTTACATGAAGGGACCCAGTGTACTATATCCTAGTCTGCTGCTGATAAGAGGTCCAATTGCTTTCTCGGCCACTCCTTCCACTTGCCAGGGGAAGGAAAGTTCTTCACGGTCCTTTGGGCAGATCCAATACACGGATTGTGGGATCTTGCTGTGTTCAAATTTGATGATTGTATTACAGTGCGTGGCTTTAAACCAGAATCACTTCCAGGAGATGCTGGGAACCTTCAGCGGGGCAGGCAGCACCTGTGGGATGAGATTTCCCCAACCCCCTTCCCGCAGATGCTGCCTGACCGGTCGAATGTTTGCAGCGACTTTCTCTTTTTATCTCAGGTTTCCTGCCTCTGCAGGGTTTTTTTGGGCCAAGGGGGGGGTCCCTCCTCCCAGAATGCTCCGCGGGAAGGCGGGAGCGCGCACCCGCTCGCGACCAACGGTCCGCACGAGGCTGCCGCCGCCGCGCGACCCGGCGTCAGCCGGGGGCGGGTCCCGTCCCCCCGATTGGCCAATGGCGCGCCGACGGCCGGAGAGGCCTGGCGTCCTGATTGGCGGTCGGTGCCGCGGCCGCCCGCCATTGGTGGAGGCGGCGAGTCAGTCAGGCGCGGCCGGGAGCAGTAGGGTTGTGTGCGCGGCGGCGTGCGCAGAAGGTTCGAGCAAGAGGCGGCGACGATGTTGGGGAGGCAGGTGGTGGTGCTGAGTGAGTGTCGGGGGAGCGGGGCTTGACCGGGGACCGAGGGGGGGCGGGTGTCGGGGCTGGGCCGGCGCGGCGGTACTGAGGCTCCGGGGCCCGATCGGTTGGTCGGTCGGCCGGTCGGTGAAGCCCGAGGCCTGGGGCCTGGCGTGAGTCTCACCCGCTCTCCGCTCTTTCTCCCGCAGGTCAGAACGTGAAGCGGGAGTCGGGCCGCAAGGTGCAACAGGGGAACATCAGTGCGGCCAAGGTGAGGGATGGGGAGGAAGTGGGGGTGGGTAAAGTGGGTCCTGGCACCCAAGGGTGGGGTTGGGTACTGATGCAGTGGGTCCTGGCACCCAAGGGTGGGGTTGGGTACTGATGCAGTGGGTCCTGGCACCCAAGGGTGGGGTTGGGTACTGATGCAGTGGGTCCTGGCACCCAAGGGTGGGGTTGGGTACTGATGCAGTGGGTCCTGGCACCCAAGGGTGGGGTTGGGTACTGATGCAGTGGGTCCTGGCACCCAAGGGTGGGGTTGGGTACTGATGCAGTGGGTCCTGGCACCCAAGGGTGGGGTTGGGTACTGATGCAGTGGGTCCTGGCACCCAAGGGTGGGGTTGGGTACTGATGCAGTGGGTCCTGGCACCCAAGGGTGAGGTTGGGTATGGATGTAGTGGGTCCTGGCACCCAAGGGTGGGATTAGGTACTGATGAAGTGGTACTTGGCATTCAAGGGTGCGGTTGGGTATATATTCGGTGGGACCTGACACCCAGGGGTGGGGTTGGGTATGGACGGAATGGTATCTGGCACCTAAGGGTGGTATGGGGATGGGTCCACTGCTGTTGGGTGGGTTATGCATTATGACACGGGTGTTCCTGTGGGTGAGGTGGGAATTGGCACCTTTGGGTGGGCGATGGCTGAGGGCTCTTCTGAGGCTGGGTGCAGGGCTGTCGCTCTCATTGAACTATCTGTCAGAGAGAAACAGCACAGAAACAGGCCCTTTGACCTACTGAGTCCGTGCTGACCATCAACCACCTAGTTACACTCATCCAACGCTAACCTATTTTATCCTCCCCACATTCTCATTAATTCCCCAGATTCTCTCTCCCTTTTCCTCACCACACCCACCCCCTCCCCCCCCCCCCCCCCCCAAAACCCAGATTCAACTCCTCATCTACACACTTGGGACAATTTACAGCAGCTAATTATCAAATTCTACTGGTTGTGCTACTGTTTTGCTCAAAGCAAGGAGTCGGCCAGGTTGTTTGGATGTGATACCTTTGTGTTCTGCAGTGTTACAAGACTGCTGTGTGAGGAATGGCAAGGCATGATAATGGGTGTGAAGTTGTGTATCAGCTTAGATGGAGCTAATCAATGGGTTAATAGATCTATGGTTATCTGCATTCTATATCATTTGATTCTTTGGATTTTTCAGACTATTGCAGATGTTATTCGAACATGCCTGGGACCAAGAGCTATGATGAAGGTACAAAGTATGCTGATTTTGTGTTTGAACTGTATTCCTTGATTCTGGATGTTCTCTTTTAAAGCATAGGCTGGAATAAGAGTGCTTGTTTACCAGACAGACAGATCAGTGGAATAAACTGTCAGGGATTGTAATGGAAGCACCTGTTTTTAGGGATGACAGGACGTGCTACATTTAAGATGGTTTGCAGAAATGGGAAGCAGTCAAAATGGAAAGTGAAGCTGATGGGGCTCCCTACATTACTTGCCCAGAGATTTAGCACAGAATTGTAGGCTGACTGGCCTTCTGTGTTGTACTATGCATAGAAAGCCAATAAGTGATTTGCTGCTGAAATCCTCATTCATGTTCTTGTTACTTCATGACTTGACAAATCCACTAGTCCTGTCTATCAACTAACTGATTACAGACCTGGGTCTTGGCGTTATCTGACACCAGGCCAGTGTTCCCTCAGCTTCCTTGTGGTGATGACCCCCACCAGGAACTTTTCAGCCATGTCCCTGTTTATAGATGTGTATGAATGAACTGAGAGATGTGTAGTTTGTATTGAAGCTAATGTAATGTCTATTTCCCCAGATGTTGCTGGATCCTATGGGTGGCATCGTCATGACAAACGACGGCAATGCCATTCTGCGAGAGGTAGGTCCTGTCTGTCTGTGACTTAACCCCCAAACTTTCCTTGCTCTGCCTGCCTCCAGCTTACAACGACCGAGAAAGTAGTTTTCACTTAAGTGCCTTTGTTTCCCTTTCCCTGACTTCTCTGTGTTGGATACCCAGACTCATTGTGGTCGGTGCATTGATTTGGAATGCCAGAGTTTACAGCCCAGAAGCAGGCCCTTCGGCCCATTAAGTCTGTACCAACCATCCATTTACACTAATCCCATTTTTCTTTATTCTCCCCACATTCTCTATATTGCTGCCTCCAGATTCTACCACCCACCCACCGACACAATAGGGGCAATTTAACACCGGCCAATTAACCTACCGACTTGCAAGTCTTTGGGATATGGGAGGAAAATGGAGCACCTGGGGGAAAGCCATATTGTCACAGGGAGAAGGTGCAAACTTCACGCTGGGGATTGGGATTGAATACTGGTCACTGGAGCCATGAGGCAGCTGCTGCACCACTGGGCTACCGGTATTTCCAGGTTAATTTACTTGAATTTAAGTGCCTCAGCTGCCGTGGTGGGACAAACTCTCCTGAGCAGTGCTCCAGAAGTCGACTGATAACCCAGCAACTTTACCATGGGATGTGTGGGAGTTTCAGAACACTTCCCATCTGCACTGAGATCTAGAGAAACAAAGGACTGCAGATGCTGAAGAAGGGTCCTGACCTGAAATGTTGACTGCCTGCTTTTCTCCATGGATGCTGCCTGGAACACTGAGATCTCTCTGGTCACTGCAGCACAGTTGGCTCCACAGCTCAGCTGTGCCCACTCTGCCTTGACAACTTAATGAGAGCCTTCTCCACTGGACACTGGTTTTCCCAGTGCCACAGCAGCTCCTTGCAGTTGACAGTTTTGGTTGTGCATGGAGAGTTCCTCAAAACAAAGCCCTTTCCACAATTCCAACATGCTGGTCCATCAGGGAGTAAGGATCCTAGAGGTGAGGGTACCAGTTTGGCACTCAGCCTTCCTCCCTGATTTATTGTCCGAGCAGCATCATTGAATGTCTTCTCATTTTCTCAGCTCTATGTGAAGGTTTGGGCTGACCCATTGTTTAATCTCTCAGATCCAGGTGCAGCACCCAGCAGCCAAGTCCATGATTGAGATCAGCCGCACCCAGGACGAAGAAGTTGGCGATGGGACCACCTCTGTCATCATCCTCAGTATGCAGAACGTTCCGGGAGCTTTGGCCTTAATTGCATTAAGATGGGCTTTTGCTTGGCTTTTGGGTGGAATTGAAATACTTTGTTCATGGTGCATGTGGATTAGACTTGCTTTCAGTGATTGGAAAAAGATGGGTGGGACATTGTTGAGCTCAGATTGCTGGCCATAAATGTGTGTGTTTTGCAGTCTGATGATGAAGGATTTTGTATTGTACCTCTAGAGTGATCTGTTTGGTCTTAATACAGAGATATGAGCAGGGTGCCTGAACCCTGTACCTTGCTCCATATCAGTGCATTGCTTTCCTCCATCTGCATCCAAGTAATGCCCAGCTGTGCAATATCTTGTGGGAATTCCTCTTTAATTCACTGTATTCAAGCCACTGCTGAACTTATCTCTATGGGCATGGTAAATATCAGTCTGCAATCATGATCCAGTGGCCAATTCCAAGTCGAGCACCATTCTGATGCAGTTCAGCAGGAGGGATTTGTGTTTATGTTTGAGTAACTGCACGTGACGGTTTCTTTCAGCTGGAGAGATGCTTTCTGTAGCAGAGCAGTACCTCGAGCAGCAGATGCACCCCTCTGTGATCATTGGCGCTTATCACCAGGCGCTTGATGATATGATTGCCACGCTCGAAGAAATCAGGTATGGAGTGTCCATTACATGAGTGAGGAGAGGCTGGGACTGTTTTCCCTGGAGCATATGAGGCTGAGGGTGACCTTGTAGAGGTTTATAAAATTATGGGCATAGATAAGGTGGATGGTCACAGTCTTTTCCCCAGGGTGGGGATCCCAAAACTAGAGGGCATAGGTGTAAGGTGAGAGAGCAAAGACTTAAAAGGGACCTGTAGGGCAGGTTTTTCCACACAGAGGGTGGTGGGTATATGGAACGAGCTGTCAGAGGAAGTGGCTGAGGCGAGTACAATTACAATACTTAAAAGATATTTGGACAGGTACATGGATGGACAGCAGCACACACAATGCTGGAGGAACTCAGTGGGTCAGGTAGCATCTATGAAGGGAAATGAATAGTCAACGTTTTGGGCTGAGACCCTTCACCAGGAATGTCAACCATTCATTTCCCTCCATAGATGCTGTCTGACCTGTTGAGTTCCTCCAGCATTTTGTGTGTTACTCCAGATTTCCAGCGTTTGCAGTCTCTCTTGTGTCTCCAAAGTACATGGATAGAGGGAAATGGCCCAAATACAGGCAAATGGGACTAGCCCAGGTAGGCACCTTCTCATGGATGAGATGGGCCGAAGGGCCTGTTCCTGTGATGTACTATTTCACCTGCTTTCTGGTGGAATAAAACTTGCATATTAGGTGCAGCCTTTCACAAAGTGCTTTACAACTATTAAGTAGCTTCTTGAAGTCTAGTTGAGATTACATAGGAAAACCATAGTTAATCTTCTTAAATTCTTCTGCACAACAGTATGACAAATGATCAGATAATCTGCTTTCATGTTTGAGTCACAAATATTAGCCAAAACATAGAGCTACTTTTTTGCTTTAATGTTAGAGGATCCTTTGCAACTGCTCAGATATGTAAAAGCATCAGGTGACCACCTCCCATAGTGTTGTACTCGATGTGAAAGCTGTTTTCATTGTATTAAGGAACCTGAATCTTTTTGACTCTCAAGATTGTTTTTCCTTCGTGTTTAATTGCATTTCTGTGAAGATCAGATGCCTTGTGTTCAACAGCATTCAGAAACTGCCAGGGAATCACTTGCCAAGAACACTTAAGCTTTTCTCCTCTTTGCAGCACTGCTGTTGACGTTAATAACCGTGAATTGATGCTGAAGATTATCAACAGTGCAATCAACACCAAGGTGAACAACTTGCAGGTTGACCTGGCCTGTAACATCGCACTCGATGCAGTGAAGACTGTAGAGTTGGATGAAAATGGCCGCAAGGAGATTGACATTAAGAAGTATGCCAAAATTGAGAAGGTGAGTGACAGCATCTCCTCTCTCTGTGGGCAGTTGGAGTTTGGGACTTGTTTTGCCTCATGGGCTTTCTGCCGCCTTGTGATCCAAGATACCACCTAACATTTTGAAGGGTTGATAGGTCTGGAACCTGACTTGCTAAGGGCAAGTCCTGAGTTCCAATTCTACCTGCAGCAAAACAAACAAACTGCTTTTGGGGGGGGGGGGGGGGGTGGTGGTTAAGGAATTGTCGACATTTCAGGTCGAGACCCTACATCAGGACTGGGATGAAAACTTATTTCAGTAGTAAAATAGAGACTAGCTGCGGATGCTGGAAGCTCCAGATTCCACGATCTGCAATTCCACCTGAGCTTGCTGGGTATTCTGTCGTGTGAACTTGCAAGGTGGGTGTTTGTGAAATGTGTTGTCCTGCTTTGTGATGGTGGTGAGGCCCAGCAGATACCTTAGCTGGGATTTCTCCCTTCCTGCCCTATCCCAGCACTCCTGATGATGGATCTTGTTCCCTGACAACATCAACTAACTGATCATACATCATAACTGGAATTTCCCATTGTTTATGGTTCAATTGTTGAGAAGGAAATCTAGATGAAGACATCTGAGCAATAAACTCTTCAATTACATTTTGCTGTAAAATTTCAAATATTTCTTTGCTCAGCGGAGATAGGAGAGGGCATCAAAAGCTTGAACTTCAGTTGGTTTTGTGTTTCTTCAGTCATTCTCGGAGCCACACAGGAGTATTGCTTTATTCAGATGTTGTTGGCAATGTCATTGCTTTGTGTTAACAGGTTCCTGGGGGCTTCATTCATGACTCGTGTGTGCTACGAGGAGTGATGCTGAACAAGGATGTCACGCACCCCCGCATGCGCAGGCACATCAAGAACCCCCGCATCGTGCTCCTGGACTGCTCGCTGGAGTACAAGAAAGGGGAGAGCCAGGTACTAGCGTTTTCGTCTCTTCACTTGTGGGAGTACCTCCTAACATTACTCTTGCCAGTCAATTAAACTGGAGCCAAGGCTAGAACGTGAAATGAAAGCAATCTTCCAATAGCAAAGAGAGAGTAATTACAAGACAAATCAATCCTTTTCTTTAACTTGATATTATTTGACAGGGGATTAGCCTCGTCTAACTGGAATGTTTGTTACTGTACAGCCATTGCATTCAAACTGTATCAGTGTTCCACACTTCTCCTTCTGTTAGAGAAGTGTTGTTGAGGTGAATGCTCTGCTGAGGGGAATTTACCTGAATGCTATGTTTTCATGTGTGAGTTTAGGCACTGGGTGTTAACTATTCATTTATTTGTGGAACTCGCATCCAACCCCAAGTTTGACATGAAGGAAGGAGGGGATAAAGATAAAGGTCTCCCAATGGTTATCCAGAGACCAATCAAATTTTACCCTCCTTGTATGTGCAGTCAACGATTGCATCCAATATATGGAACTGTGACTTAACGTACAGAATCTGGATAGATTGCTGAATGCAGGGAGGATGTGTCACCTGACTGAGGGGTCTAGAGCTAGGGGTCAAGGACTGAAATGAAACATTTCATCAGTGAGTGTGATTATCTTTGGAATTTTGACTCGGGGAGGTGTGACTGCTCCATCGCGTTCTTTCAAAACCAAGGTTGATAGATTTCTGGATATTCGAGAAGTAGGGGGATGTGGCAGGAAATGGTGTTGTTTTAGATCAGCTGTGATCCTGTTGAATCTGAAGCAGGCCTGTGGGGTCATCTCTTGCTAATTATGTGGACACAGTATTCCCCAGTGACTTGGTACATCTGTCCTCTCGGTTTTAATGTCCCCAGACTTCAGCTCTGTAGAGATATTGTTTGGAATGTCTTTTACCCTCTTTCCTCAACAATTTTGTGTTTCAGACTGATATTGAGATCACTCGTGAGGAGGACTTCACTCGCATCCTGCAGATGGAGGAAGATTACATTCAGCAAATCTGTGAGGATATCATCCGTCTGAAACCTGACCTCCTCTTCACCGAGAAGGGCATCTCAGGTACTGTAGCATAAAGCTATCTGTTGAGGTTAAGTAGACCACCCAGTGGAAACCCTCCCCAGGTTCTGTCCTAGTGTACTCCTCGGAACATCCAACCTTAATTGGAAAGTGAATGTAATAGCCTTTAATATTGCGTGGACATGCTCTGGTGTAAGGGTCAAACAACCAAACCTTCCGTCTGTGTTGATGACGTTGGCCACAGTTTTCAGCATGTGGCACTATTGGTCACTGTCCTTATTGCAAGGAGTCCCAAAGTTCTAGCTGAGAATGGGATGGATTTATTGGGAAGACAGTGAGTAAAGGGAAGTCCTAACTGGTATGAATAGAACAATTCCATTTTCATGCACAGCCTACAATTGCAACACATTGGATAGAATAGTTTCTCAATATTCTGGCCACAAAAGGTTTTGCAAAGTGTTATTGATCATCGGTATCTACATTTTGCGCGGGTGTTGGTGAGTGAGCCTGTTTTATTTGCAAATGACATATATATCTTGGATTCTGTTTGCTACTAAAGACGCAGTGAACCTGGAGACTAGAGGCCCTGTGAAATTATTCACTCGTTCAGTCTGTTATAGAGAAAAGAGTCAGATTTTGGGCTCTATGCTGGCTGTACTTAGAGGAAATTAAAAAAAGATATTACAGGGCGTGCCAGCACACCTTCACTGTGGGTCTACCTTTGTCTTTCAGACCTAGCACTTCATTACCTCATGAAAGCAAATATCTCTGCTATTCGTCGTATCAGAAAGAGTGACAACAACCGAATTGCCAGGTACGGTGAACTCGCTTGGGATGAACGAATAC
The DNA here is from genome assembly GCF_009764475.1 of Pristis pectinata. NCBI lineage: Eukaryota > Metazoa > Chordata > Chondrichthyes > Rhinopristiformes > Pristidae > Pristis > Pristis pectinata. The sequence continues at coordinate 8,971,800 of NC_067443.1, read as the reverse complement.
ATGGCTTTTGCCGGATGAATCATAGTTTAAATTGTGAGGGAAAGGACTCTAAGACCCATCAGGCCTATTGCATCTGTACTAGATGTATGAACAATACTGTATTGTGCATCACTTGCCTTTATAATTTGCACTGACTTGATTTGTCAGCAGTTGTATCCTCAGCAGAATTAAATGCAGGAAGACTGTTTATGATGGAATGTGTCTTGGGTTGTTCATGCTGACCAAGATTCTCACCTAAGCTAGTGCCATTTGCTTGCTTTTGGCTCATATCCCTCTAAATTTTTCCTATTCATGTACTTGTCCAAATACCTTTTTAAATGTTGTTAATCTACCTGCCTCAACCACTCCCTCTGGCAGCTCATTCTGGGTGAAAAATTTGCCTCTTGGGTTCCTATCTCTCCTCTCTCTCATTAAACCTATGTCCTCCAGTTCTTGATTCTGCAACCCTGAGAAAAAGACTGTGAGCATTCACCCTATCTATGTCTCTCTTAATTTTATACACCTCCATAAGATTGCTGCTCATTCTCCTGCATTCCAGTGAAAAATGTCACAACCTGCTCAACCTCTCTCCGTAACTCAGTCCCTTGAGTCCTGGCAACATCCTCCTAAATCTCCTCTGCACTCTTTCCAGCTTAATGGCCTCTTTCCTACAGCAGGGAGACCAAAACTGAATACACTATTCCAAGTGCAGCCTCACCAATGTCTTGTATGTCTTTTTCGCTTCTGTTCCCATAAATCAATCTCTTATTCGCCTCAACCACTTGTGTGGGTGAGCTGCACATCTTCATTGCTCTCTAGATACATTAATGCCAAGTTTTGGGTCTTTACCCCATCCATACACTTACTGTATGTCAATGGGCACTGCTTATTTTTCAGGGCATGCGGTGCTCGTGTTGTTAGCCGCACAGATGAGTTGCATGAGGAGGATATTGGCACTAGTGCTGGTCTGTTCGAGGTCAAGAAGATAGGCGATGAGTACTTTGCGTTCATCACTGAATGCAAAGACCCCAAAGCTTGCACCATTCTCCTGCGTGGAGCAAGCAAAGAGATTCTGGCGGTAAGCAAGTATTCTAGATGCATGTATTGTCTGATAATGGGTGTTGATGCAGAGCTGCAACCGGGGTCAGTGATTGAAGCGGAAACCATGTGTTTAAATATAGACTGGCGTGGATTTGAGTCTGCCAGTGGTGGGCTGTAGTAGGTGATGCACCAGACTGAAGCAGGAGGATGGGGTGGTGAGAGGTATAGGAGTCTGCATGTTATAACAGTGAGGGCTGTGGAGGGATCTGAACTTGGGTGAAGTTTATAAGTATCACGTGCTGTGGGGCAGGCAGTGAGGGCCGTTGTTTGCAGCACACGTGTGTGTGGGCTCAGTGTTTGATTCTATTTCAGGAAGTAGAGCGTAACCTGCAAGACGCCATGCAGGTCACTCGTAACGTACTGCTGGACCCACGCTTGGTGCCTGGTGGTGGAGCAGTGGAGATGGCTGTGGCACATACACTGATTGAGAAGTCCAAGAGCATGACTGGAGTGGAGCAGTGGCCCTATCGTGCAGTTGCAAATGCTCTGGAAGTTATCCCCAGAACACTCATCCAGAACTGTGGAGCAAGCACCATCCGTTTACTCACCTCGCTTCGGGTAAGGAATACATTCAGCACAGGTGGTTCCTGGCCCACAGTTAATGGCAACATCATCTTGCTGCCCATATACCTCTTGTCTGTGGTACTAGCCAGGCAGGTATTCTATTACACATCTCTGGTGCTCCTGTAATGTCACCTGAAGTGCTGTGGGAAATGATCTGTAACTGTTCCTGGTCACTACCCATCCGCTTCGGTAGTTGTAATCCTGCAAACGTCTCCACTGGTTCCTTTTCTCAGCTCGGCCACTGCCATGCTGCCCTTGAAATCGTCTGTTGAATGGACACCAATTTCCATCATTGTGCATGGGACTCTTTGTTAAAAAAATAACCCTTCCTGTCTCTGCCTTCCAGTTTTTACCCTGCAGAAATTAGTCTGCCTGCTGGAAAATGCTTTTATTTCTGTCCAGCTTCCTAAAGCACTTGGGATTGTACACCAACCTGGCACAAAATGTCCTCTTCCCTGCCTTTCTTCCACACCCTGGTGACCATATCATATTTTAGTTTGGCTGCATCTAGCACCTTGTTAACTATTTGTATCTCCATAATCTGTGCCATCTTGCAGGCAAAGCACACACAGGAAGGCTGCCAGACCTGGGGAGTCAACGGAGAGACTGGAACCTTGGCGGACATGAAGGAGCTTGGGATCTGGGAACCACTGACTGTCAAATCACAGACTTTTAAAACCTCAGTGGAGGTGAGTGCCCAGAAAGCAGGGCTTGGCTGTGAGGGAGAGCGTAACATTACATTTTTCTGGCCCTTCATACAAGTTTTGAGAAGTTAGAATACTTTTTCCTTCATATGTGCTCTTAATTATGAGATGTTCCACACAGGTGCCTCAGATGCCTTCATTCCTGAACTGTGGCTTTCCCCTGCCACAGTTGACAGGTCCCTTGACCAACTGTATCTATTTCCTGCATCTTTTTGATCTTTTCCTGGACAGAGCAATGATAGATTCCCTCGTCCTTGCCTTCCACCCCACCAACCTCTGCCTTCGACCAAACATTCAGTTTCCACCATCTCCATGACATGTCTCCCACTCCCCTCAACTGCTTCCTTCATGACTCTTGGACCTGTCCCCACCAACCACGTTCCTTCTGGCACTTTCCTACGCAGCACCTGTCAGTTCACCTTTTCCTTTCTCACTCTGGCTCACTGGAACTCAGCTGTTTGGATCAGGTAGGGTCCTCCAAACTGCCACTGATGTGGATACTTGTGGTGGGACTGACTGGTCAGTAAATCCAGCTGGACACAGTAAGGGGAGGGACCTGGCTGGGTCAAGGGGCAGAAAATGATGGGAATACTGAGCAAGTCGGGCAGCATCTGTGGGGAATAAACAGCAACTGGCTGGGTTGTTCAGCACTTGCTGTGTGTGTTGCTGGTGGGGGTTGGGTCCCAGTGATCGGGGGGGGGGGGGGGGGAGGAGGTGGTTGGTGGAGGGGGTGGCACAGGACTGCCTACTGTGGGCTCGGCTCCCTCACGTGCGCTTGTGTCTGCCTGCAGACTGCCATCCTGCTGCTGCGCATTGATGACATCGTGTCCGGCCACAAGAGCAAGAAGGAGAACAATCAAGGAGGTGAAGGAGATGCTGCGTACAATTAACGTGTGGGGCCGGCATGGAGCAGCACAGCCCAGGGAGGACCAGAATGTGCACCTGCAGCCCCACCCTCAGTACTGTCACCATTCGGGGCACAACCCTTCCCTGATATTTATTGCTTATAAGGAAGGCAGCCAAGTTTACTTGTGGGGGTGGGGCAGGACAGTTGGGGTGCTACAGCTGATTCTCAGTGGACACCAGCTGTAGCTTCATCGTTTGTGTTTTGTGCGTTGGTATTGAATAAAGATTACTCCACGTAACGTTTGTTTCTTTCTAATGTCCACTTCCTCTCCTGGGAGGGGTGTCAGCTGAGGTCTGTACACTGACATGGAGCCCATGTCCTCTCCTGTATGCATTGGGTGTGAATGGAGTGGAGGGTTGAAGACAACAAAGGTGTCCTAAGTAAAATGGCAAGGGACAGTCATTCTGAACAGACAGAATCCTAACCTATGGTGGTTTACATAGTCCACATCTGCGTGCAGCTGGATGCTACCACGCTTCAGAATGAGAACCACATTAGGTCCATTATTTCCTTTTTCTGAAGATGAGTTTGTGAGCTCTTATTGTTAGCTCCAGATGAACCGGAAAGGATTACTATTTAACTCTGGCTCATTACTAAAAATAGATTGTTGCCTGTTAATTCCTTAACACCAGAATGCAGACTCCCAACTTGTCCTTCACACTACAGTTGTCAAAGTGATTTATCTACTCTACATGAAGATTAAACAGCACCACAACTGTACAAACCTGGCAGCATGTTATTATTGATTAATTCTTTCTCTCAATGTTTTGCAGTAACGAGGGGCCACACAGAACACACCCGAAAATGTTTCATTATTGTTTTTTTTTCCCCCATTATACTGATTTCAGAGTGATGGAATCAGAAGATTTTATTACACAGGAGGCCATTTTGGCAATTGTCTGTGCTGGTGCCACCTCTACTAATCTCACTGTCCAGCATTAGCCCAAAACTTGTGGTTAGAGATTCTTTACAGAAATCATCATAATAGGATGGGAAATAAAGAAACTGCTCAGTCATTAGACAAGTGTTCTGTGTCTATTGGCTGCTGCGTTTCCTGCATTAAATAGTTGCTAAATTGGAGCCCCCATTGTAATCGACCGTAAAACCTTTGCATCATCCTGAAAGAGATGTGAAAGTGCCACAGGGATGCCAGTTTAATTTGTCAATGGTCCCTTTTCCTGAGCCCTGGATCAGTTCATCAAGTGAGGTCCCCAAGTTGCCAGCTCCCCATTTCATTGATTGGCCAGAGATCGGAGCAGGGGACAAAGCACAGCTTCTTCAAATGGCAGGTGAAAGTCAACAGCAATACTGTTGACAAAAAGCAAAATAACTGCTGGTGCTAGACATCCAAGATAAAAGCAGAAGTACTAGAAATAACTGGCAGGTCAGGCAGCATCTGTGGGGAGGGAAACAGGCTCAACTTCTCAGTTTAATGAACTTTCATCAGAACTGACAAAAGTTAGAAAACATTTTTAGGTTCCAAAGAAAAGGGAGGGGTGGAGAGGGTAAAGGGAGTGTCCGCTAGAGTGAAAACCTAGAGAGATGGGTGAAGGCTTGTCAATGACACCTGACCCATCTGCATGAGGTGTCAGTAGAGGGATATGAATGAGGACAGAGAGACTTTAACTGTGAGATGTTGCTGCAAATCTGAAATACATTAAAAAAATGCTGGAAATACCCAGAGGGTCAGGCAGCATCTGTGGAGGGAAACATTCTTCATTGACAGGTTGATGGCCTTTCATCAGAACCATCCAGTTCTGACACAAACTGGAAAGGTTGGTTATCTGAAGTTATCGAATTCACTGAGTCCTGAGTGCCCCAGTCAAAAAAAAAAATGCTGTTCCTTGAGCTTATGTTGCACTTTGTAAGAGGCCATAGAGTTATACAGCATGGAAACAAGCCCTGCAGCCCAACTCATCCATGCTGACCAAGATGTGTATCCAATCTAGTCCATGCATTTAGCCTATAAGCCTCTAAACCTAATTCTTTCCAATAAATGTCTTTTAAACATTATAATTGTACCCATCTTTACCACTTCCTCTAGAAATTTGTTCCATATACCCACCAACTTCCGTGTGAAAAAGTTGCTCCTCAGATCCCTTTAAAATCTTTTTCCCTCTCACCTTAAATTTATGCCCTCCAGTCTTAGAGTACTCTACCCTGGGGAAAAAGACCATGACCATTCACCGTATCTATGCCCTCATTTTATAAACCTCAGTCTCCTGCACTACAGGGGAAAAAAAAGCCCCAGACTATCCAGTCTCTCATAACTCAAGCCCTCTGCTCCTCGTAACATCCTTGTGAATCTATTCTGCACCTTCTCCAGTTTAATGACATCCTTCTCATAGCTGGGCAACCAGAACTGTACACAATACTCCAGGGTGGGTTCAACGACTCGTTCCAAGTGTGGTCTCACCAATGTCTTGTACCAAGTGTGGTCTCACTAACAACTTGTACCAGGTGTAGGTTCACTAATGTCTTGTACCAAGTGTGGTCTCACTAACAACTTGTACCAGGTGTAGGTTCACTAATGTACCAAGTGTGATCTCACCAACGTCTTGTACCGAGGGTGGTCTCACCAACGACTTGTACCAAGTGTGGTGTCACTATCAACTTGTACCGAGTGTGATCTCACTAACGATTTGTATCAAGTGTGGTCTCACCAACATGTTATACAAAGACAGAGGCCTGAGTGGGATGGAAAATTAACGTGGCAGCAAACTGCAAGATCAGGGTCACCCTTGTGGACTGAACGGAGGTGCCTGCGAAGCTATCACCCAATCTATGTCGCGTTTCGTGGCTGCAGAAAAACCCACATCTCAAGCACCGACTGAATTAGTGCAAGTGGATGGCTGCTTCTCCTGGGTGGTGGGGCAGGAGGAGGTATAAGGGTAGATGTAACACCAGCGCAACCAAGACTATTGCGGAGACTAAGCCTATTCTGCTCTAATCATTCCTGGTAGTTGAGCCCCGATGGTTTTCTTCCCCTCACTTCGTTACGAGCACTTCGGAAATTCAAGCTGCTCCAGCCGATCCCTTTAAGAGCGGGAGGGGCGGTGTTGCGTCGCCTTTAAGAGGGCGGAAGTCAGCTGACTGGGCAACGTAACAGACATGGCGCAAGTTACATCGCTGTTCTGTGCCTGTCTGGTCGTGTTGGCTCCGGGCTTGGTGCTGCCGGATGATTCCTACCGCAGACAGGTGAAGGGACTGGGCTGCTGGGGGCCGCCTGCTACCCTGGGTGGTGGGGGTTCCAAAGCCCCGCTCATGCTGTCCCCCCGCCTGGTGGGAAGGGGAAAGTTTGTGCGGAGTAGCCTGCAGTTTGTGGTACTTTTGGGCTGTCAGTCAGTCACTCGGGCACTGCTCTTTTTACCAAGACCTTGCCTCTGAGTTGCTGCAGATTAATCCTCCCTCCCCCGCCTCTCCTCCCCCTTCTCCCCTCCTCTCCCCTTCTCCCTTCCCCCCTCCCCTTCTCCCTTCCCCCCCTCCCCTTCTCCACTCCCCCCCTCCCCTTCTCCCCTCCCCCCCACTTCTCCCCCTCCCCTTCTCCCCTCCCCCCCCACTTCTCCCCTCCCCCCCCCACTTCTCCCCTCCCCCCCCCACTTCTCCCCTCCCCCCCCACTTCTCCCCTCCCCCCCCCACTTCTCCCCTCCCCCCCCCACTTCTCCCCTCCCCCCCCCACTTCTCCCCTCCCCCCCCCCCACTTCTCCCCTCCCCCCCCCCCACTTCTCCCCTCCCCCCCCCCACTTCTCCCCTCCCCCCCCCCACTTCTCCCCTCCCCCCCCCCACTTCTCCCCTCCCCCCCGGATCTCTGGATTCCCCGCTCCTGTTGTACCAAGTCCAGGCTTGTTGTTAAAGGATCTGTCGATAATCAGGCCGGATGCCACCAAGTCTCTTCAGCCGTGGGGGATGGAAATGTGAGTCACCTGACGTTGCTGCCTGGCAGCGTGAGGGGAAGGATTCTTATTTGTTCAAGGGGTGTGGGCTTCACAGGCTGAGGCAGCATTTATTGCCCGTCCCTAGTCGCCCCTGAGAAAGTGGTAGTGAGCTGCCTTCTTGAACCGCGGTCCTTGAGGTGTGGGTGTCCCCACAGTGCTGTCAGGGAGGGAATTCCAGGGTTTTGACCCAGTGATGGTGAAGGAACGGTGATATATTTCCCAGTCAGGATGGGGTGTGGGTTGGAGGGCAACTTCCAGGGGGTGAATTCTCCGTGCTTTTGCTGCCCTTGTCTACTGGTGGAGGCTGTGGGTTTGGGAGGTAATTGGTGTTGCCTGTAACTGATGCACTGAACATAGTAACATTGTCAGCGGCGATAGATCACCAGCTGGTCAGGCAGCACCTGTGGAAAAAGAAACGTGATTAACTTTTTTAGCCGGTGACCTTTCATCAGACCTGGCCGACTGACAGACTTTCGCTCTTTTCCTGGCTCCACAGACACTGCCCAACGTGTTGAGTACTTTCTGACTCTTTCTGTTTTATTTCAGATTTGCAGCATCTTCAGGGTTTGTTGCATTTTGTTGCTGTCACTGACCTGGTCGTTGACTTTCGGGGTCTGGCTCTGTCACCCGTCTGGCTGTACACAAGTGGATCCTGCCCTTGACGGGTTTTGTATTTTCTCATGATGTAGTAGGAGGCCATTTGGCCCATTGAATCTATGCTGCCTCTCAGAGACATGGGATTGCAGATGAGTTCCGCTAGCAGATTGTTGCTGCTGCTTGGAACAATCCCTGTTCTCTCCTACGTGCCCATCACTGATTTTCCTACCACCCACCTACACAAGGGGCAATTTACAGCAGACTATTAATCTGCTACCACTGTGTCTTCAGTGTGTGGGAGGAAACCAGAGCACTCGGGGGGGAAACCTGCAGGGTGACAGGGCGAATGTGCAAACTCCACACAGACAGCACTGGAGGTGGGGATCAAACCAGCCTCACTGGAGCTGAGAGGCTGCAGCAGATGTGTCACCCTGCTAATGTTGGTTCGTCAATGTCACAGCAGCCACTGGAGCTAGCTGTTCCTCCTGGCTGGCATCCCCCGTCACCCACTGTAAACTAGAGGTTGTCCAAACTCTGCTGCTCATAGAACATCACACAGGACAGGCCCTTCAGCCCACGTGCTGATGTCCTGACTCGCGCAGTCTCGCGCTCTGACTCTCCCACATGCAGTCCCACGCCACCCCTGACTCGAGTGGTCCCACGCCACCCCTGACTTGCGCGGTTGCAGACAGGAGGAACAGATTCCACTGGGTTTAGTTCTTTTGATTTGTGTTTGACCAGATTTGAAATGAGGAAGTTTTGCACAGAACAATGTGACTGCTGACTCAGGGACTAGTTGAGATCATGTTAACACTTCAATGGCCAGGACTTAACCCCCAAATGTACAGGACCAGAGTCTCTCCTCTTCATCAAATCTTCATGAAAATGACACCTGGGTCAGTGTTTTGGAGGGGATCACTGTCGCAGTGTTACTGGGCAAGTAGGTCACAGAGCTGGACTGCCATGAGTACAAATTCCATCACAACATCTGGGCATTTCATTACAAATAACGTTGGTGATGGTGCCCTAGAGAGCACTGGACTGCTGTTAAAGTCCAGGTGGACTTGGTCTTGTGGGGGGGCAGGCTGTGCGTGGGGCTGCCTGCCCTTGGTCTTGTGGGGGGGGGGGGGGGGCAGGCTGTGCGTGGGTGGGGCTGCCCTTGGGTCTTGGGGGGGGGGGGGCAGGCTGTGCGTGGGTGGGGCTGCCCTTGGGTCTTGGGGGGGGGGGGCAGGCTGTGTGTGGGTGGGGCTGCCCTTGGTCTTGGGGGGGCAGGCTGTGCGTGCGTGGGGCTGCCCTTGGTCTTGGGCTTGCAGGCTGTGCGTGCGTGGGGCTGCCCTTGGTCTTGGGGGGGGCAGGCTGTGCGTGCATGGGGCTGCCCTTGGTCTTGGGGGGGCAGGCTGTGCCTGGGGTTGCGGCTGGTGTGCGGTTGGCAGGCTGTGTTTGGGGCCCCCCTTTGTGTGGGGGGGCAGGCTGTGTGTGGGGCAGGTTGTATCGGGCTCCAGCAGGGCTTAGACCCAATATAAAGTTGGATGGAGTGTCGGCAGATGAAATTTAGTTCCGACAAGTGTGAGTTGATGCATTTGGGAAGTGAGAGGGGGGTTGTTCACATATCTTCCGTGGTAGGGCAGTAAGGAATGTCGATGAACAGAGGAACTGTGGGGTTTAAGGGGATAGTTTCCTGAAGGCAGCACAGGGCGGTGGAGAAGGTGTATGGCGTATTGGGTCATAGAGTACAAAAGTTGTGACATCGTGTTGCAATTTTACAACACACTGGTTAGTTTGTACTTGGAGCACTGTGTGTAGTTCTGGTCACCACACTACAGGAAGGATGTGGTTGCACGTGAGTTGGTGCAGAGGGGACTCACCAGGATGTTGCCTGGACTGGAGGACTTTTGTTGTGGGGAAGGATTGGAGAAGCTGGGTCTGTTTTCCCTGGAGCAGAGGAGACCGAGTGGTGAACTGACAGAATCCACTGGCTCAGCTGGGATGGTGTAGGGACCCTCTGGGACTGTTCAGTCCTTGACCTCCGTGCAGACTGTGAATGAGTATTGGGATACTCTGCTGCCTGTGCCCCACCTGCATCTTCCCTTGCTTCACCATCCCACCTCGGACATTGTGTTCAGTAACTTCATGGCCTCTTGCTGTCTCCAATACCTGGTGACTCCCTTCCTCCCAGTACATTCATTAGCATGGTACCTGGTCCAAGGCTCCAGAAACTGGGCTGTGTTCTCTGGGTTGATTTGATCAAAGTTTTCATGACTTAATGGGATCTGAGGATTGAAGCTATTTCAGCAGGTTGGGAACCTGGAACTAGGAGATGGTCTTGGATAAAGGAATGTTGGAAGAACTCGACCAGTGTGGTAGTATCTGTGGAAAGAGAAACCAGTTAATGTCTTGGGTCAGGGACACTTCATCAGAACCGGGGTCAGGGTGTTGGTCTTTGAAACAGCTGGAGGAGGGGTGAGGTGCAGGGGAGATGCAAAGCATGAGGACAGACCTTTGGCAAGGCAGTAAATGCAACTGGGTGAGAAATGGACATCAGTGGGACACAGTGAGCAGTTCACCTGAAGTTGGACAATTCAGTATTCATTCCTGAAGGTTCCAAAGTGCCCAGACAAAAGATATTGTTCTAGTTTGTGTTGGGACAGTGGAGGAAGCAACAGACAGACTGGTCTAAAATCTTGGTCTGTTCCGAGAGTGACGACTGGAACCGTTTTTACACACCAAGGTGAGAGGGATCTGGGACTTTGCAAATGATGAAGTGTCTAGTTTCGACTGTGTTTCCATTCACTTTTGGGATGGGTGTTGCCTGGAGGACCAGCATTTATCGCCCATCCCTGATCACCCGTCAGAAAGTGGGGCTGAACCACCTCCTCGAACCACTGCAGTCCCTCTGGTGAAGGTCCTCCCACAGGGCTGGAGGGAGTTCCTGGATTTAGACCCAGTGACGGTGAAGAAACACTGATATATTTCCATGTCAAGGTGAAGTGCGGACTGGATTGCAACATGCAGATGGTATAGAACATAGATCAGTACAGCACAGGAACAGGTCCTTCAGCCCACAGTGTCTGTGCAGACCGTGATGCCAAATGAAATTAATTCCTTCTGCCTGTACATGATCCACATCCCTCCAATCCCTGCCTGCTGATGCCTGTCTAAACGTTGTGTAAACACCACTATCGTATCTGCTTCCACCACCACCCCTGGCAGGACGTTCCAGGCACCCACCGCTCTCTGTGTAAACAACTTGCCCTGCACATCTGCTTTAAACTTTCTCCCTCTCACCTTAAATGCATGTCCTCTGGTATTTAGCAATTCTACCTTGGGGAAAAGACTCTCACTGTCTACTCTGTGCCTCTCATAATCTTATAAACTTCTATCAGGTCTCCCCTCAGCCTCCGATGCTCTAGAGAAAACAATCCAAGGTTTGTCCTACCTCTCCTTGTAGCTCATGCCCTCCTAATCCAGGCAGCATCCTGGTGAACCTCTTCTGCACCCTTTCCAAAGCCTCCACATCCTTGCTGTAATGGGGCTACCAGAGCTGCACTCAACACTCCCAAGTGCAGTAACATGACTTTCTGAATTTTATAGTCAAAGCCCTGACTGATGAAGGCAGCATGCTGTCTGCCACCCTTACCACCCTATCAACTTGTGCTTCCACTTTTGGGAGCTATGGACTTGGACCCCAAGTTGCCTCTGTACCTATGGTATTCTGGTCTGCCTGCTGCCCTTACTGGTAGTGGCTGTGGGTTTGAAAGGTGCTGTCGGAGTGTGATGGGTAAGTAACTTGTACGCATTGGGGTTATGGAGTGCTGGAGAGCCAATCAAATGGCAGCTTTTTGTCTGATGGAGTTGCCAATTGATCCATTCCTGTTGAATGGCCCTGGTTATCCTGACATCCCCTTCTGGTGTTTGCCCTCCTCTGAACCGTGGGTCTTGCTGTGGGCTTGATTAGACCTAGAGAGCTTTGATGTTTCTTCTCCTCCCTGTTCCCCGCAGGTCACCTTCGAGTACAATCCAGGACGGAACAGTTCAGTGGGAGCCCCCTCTGCCACTGTGCCCAACGTGCTCCACATCCGGGCTGTGGGTCCCAGCGACACCATCCACTATCTGTGGAGCTCGCTTGGAGCCCCTACCATCCTGCAGGTCTACAGCAGCAGCCCCAACAGCACCCTGCACATCAACTGGACCCAGCTGGAGCTCCAGGATCCCACCGATGCTGTGCGTGTTGAACCTGCCGAGGCCGTGGTCTATTCCACGGCCGTTATTTTCTCTCGGGTGAGTGGAACAGCGTGTGCTGAGGGGGAGGGTTGTGAGATGTGGGGACAGGAGAAGACCCTCAACCCTGCTGGGTATTTCAATTCGGACAGGAGGTCTCTGCCTTTCACACCCTCGGGACGTCCCAGAGAGATTGAGGAGGGAAACCAGTGCTTGAGCCCACCACCACACCCAGTTTTACACCAATCCTGCCCTGACCCACTTCTGTTCCTCCCGCATCTCCCAACAACACCTCACCCTCCCCACAATCTGCCCCCCCGCCCACACACCAGAGGGGCCGCTTGAACTACCAACCCCGCACATCGTTGGGACGCGGGAGGGAACCAGAGCACCCGGGGGAAAACCTACACTGTCATGGAGAGCATGGAAGCTCCACACAGTTGGCGCCCGAGGTCAGGATCAGGCCCGGGTCTCTGGGGCTGGAGACAGCAGCACTACCTGCTGCACCACGGTGCCGCCAAATAAACTTAAACTCCAGGGGGCAGGCCACCCTCATGACGTGGATGACTCAGCATGGAGACAGGCCCTTCAGCCCACCCAGTCCATGCCCACCCACTTTACACCAATCCCATTAACTCCTACCCCGCCCCGCCCTCCTCCCCCCCCCCCCCCAATAGATTCTACTCCACAGCTGCCCATCAATGTACAGCAGCTCATTAACCCACTGACCCGCATGGGTTTGGGATGTGGGAGGGGTCTGGAGCACCAGGGGGAGGTGGGAGCACGGAGGGGGGGTTGTGGGAGAGCCCATGTGGTCACTGGGATTGTGCAGACCCTGCATAGGATCAAACCAGGGGCTCTGGCGCATTGAGGTTCGGGCTGTCTCTGCCGAGCCACTGCTCCATGGTGCTGGGTCAGTGGGGACAGCAGGAGATGTCCTCTTCCACCTGGCTCTGGGACCCAGGGGGTGGGTGGGGGGCATCCCTGGGTGGGGTCCTGCCTAAGGAACATGGGCCTGCCATGTGAACTGGGCAGGACAGAACTTTCAGGTGAGAACGGACCTGGGGGTGGGGTTGGGTAGTTGGGTGTGTGATTGGTGAAGCCTCCCACTGCCCACCAGCTCCTGGAGTACAAAGATGTGAATGACACAGCTGACCTGTCCCGGGCTCCGGCCGAAGACTTCTACCCCCCCTACCAGCTGCAGGACTTCTCCTGGGACGATGCCAACGCCACCCTGAACCAGAGCACGCTAACCGCCCAGCTCCGGGGTCGCAACGCAACCAGCCAGCTCTTCGCCAATGGCAGCATCACCTTCCGGGTACGTGCATCCAACTGTGGTGGTCGGTGGGTGTTGGTCCTTGTACAGTATCACCAGGGAGGGGGGGAGTTGGGACACTTCCCCATGGGGGGACCCCTGCCCCCAACTCGGGAGCGTTCCTCCCCTCCCTCCCGGGATTCCCAAGCAGCATTCACAAAGCTGGAATGTGAAGCCCCCAAACTGAGTGGACGACACCTCAGGTTGGGGCAGTGTCCTCGGTTGTATCTCACAGTCCAATGGAGCTTCACTCTGTTTCTAAACCATTGCCAGCCTTGTGGTGTCCAGGTGTCTCTTCTCTTTATGCAATGGTGCTGTGTCCCTGGTTGTTGGGGACTCTCCAGGATCGCGGGCAGCCTGGGCTGGAGGCCTCCACTGGGTTAATCAAACCACCTGCTGCCTCTGCAAGGACACCTGGGCCCAGAGGTACTCTGGCAGTGTCCCTGAGCTGGGGCTTCAGTGGGGGGGGTGGGTGAGGGTGGGGAGGTGCGCTCATTGTGGGCAGGGGGCTCGGTGTGGGCAGGCCTCACTGGGTTAATCACTTTCATCCCTGGGGACCTGTTCTACCTGCATCACCCAATCCTCCTCGGTGTTCAGGAGAGCAGCCAACGGCACATCTGCTCACAGCTGTTCACACAGCTGGAGCCAGTGGAAGAGGTTAAGGGCAAGTTGGGGTGCAGTTCCAAGGGGCAGTCAAACCGTCTTCTGGATCTCAGACGGAGTGCAGTGCTGTGTCGAGGCTGGAGGGAAATGGCCGTGTATCTAATCCATACTGTCCCTGCCCCAGCCATTTGATGGAACAGTGTTGAGGGAGCTTCACTCTGTGTTTGACCCTGGGAGTGTGTGATGGGACGGTGTGGAGGGAGCTTCACTCTGTGTCTGACCTGTGCTGTCCCTGCCCTGGGAGTGTGAGCTGAGCAACGTGAAGACATTAATTGTTCCATATTCTGCTTCCTGCTGAGTGACTGGGCTCTCACTGTTTGATGTCAGATTGCAGCGTTTGAGGACTCTGGTCGTGACAGCAACCTCCCTCGCCTCCTGCACACGGCCAACAGCTCGAAAATGGAGTTCATTATCAAGGGACTCCAGCCTCGTGGCAATCAGTCGCGGTTTGGCCTGGAGCTGATGGTGTTGGAGGAAGAGGGGACCCAGCGGCAGATAAGGCTCAGAAGAACCATCGATGACGAGTACACGCCCAGCATTTTCAAGGTACGGCTGGGGCAGCTCCATCCTCGGGGACGTGGCTGTGGTAGGACAGTGAAACGTGTCACGTTCCCCTCTTCCTCAACAGCAAAATGGTGATAAACAGCATTCCTCTCGCTCCTCTCTCCTGATCCTCAGGTCCTTAAAGACTCGTCACTGATTGCAGACCAGCGTCTCCAAATAACTAACTCTGCTTTCCCTGTCCTGGGACTGTGGAGGGATCTTCACTCTGTGTCTGACCCTGGGAGTGTGTGATGGGACAGTGTAGAGGGAGCTTCACCCTGTGTCTGACCCCGGAAGTGTGTGATGGGATGGTGCAGAGGGAGCTTCACCCTGTGTCTGACCCCGGGAGTGTGTGATGGGATGGTGCGGAGGGAGCTTCGCTCTTTGTCTGACCCTGGGAGTGTGTGTTGGGACGGTGTAGAGGGAGCTTCACTCTGTGTCTGACCCCTGCTGTGAGAGGTGTGTGTGGTGGGTGTGTACAAATGTGGAGCATAGAACAGTACACACAACGTCTGCTGGCCATGATACCAGTCCCAACTTGCCCAATCTTCCAGCACATGGTCCATATCTCCAATCTCTGGCTGTTTTTGTGTCTAACGCCATCGTCGTATCTGCTTCCACCACCACCCCTAGCAGCCTGTTCCAAGCACCCAGCACTCTCTGTGCAAAGAAAAGAACTTGCTTCATAAAGCTTCTTTAAACTCCCACACCACTACTCCCACCCACCAGAAACCTATGTCCTCTAGTATTTGACTTTCCATCCTGATTATCTACCCTGTCTCTGCCTCTCATTTTATATAGTTTGATCAGGTCTCCCCTCAGCTTCAGACACTACGGAGAAAACAATGAAGTCTCTTTGTAGCTAATATCCTCTAATCCAGGCAGCATCCTGCTGAACCTCTTCTGCACCCTCTCCAAAGCCTCCACATCCTTCCTGTAACGGGGCGACCAGAACTGCACACGATACTCCAAGTACAACCTAACCAAAGCTCTTACAGCTGCAACATGACTTCCTGACCCTAATACTCAATGCCCTGACCGATGAAGGCAGCATTGCTGTACAAGGCCTTTACCACCCTTATCTCCTTGTGTTGCCACTTTCAGGGAGCTCTGGACTTGGGTGTGGGAGGTGGCTCAGGGGGAAGGAGGTCGGTGGGAGGTGGATCGGGAGTGGGTGCTTGGTGGGTCGGCGGGAGGTGGGAAGGGGGTGGGCGGGAGGTGAGTGAGAGAAAATGACGGCCCCTCTGCTCCACAGGTGGCGGAGCTGCTGGGGGTGACGGGGAACGGCAGCAGGGTGAGCAGCTTCCTGCAGTGGAAGCCGGTGGCATACGGCTCCCCGCAGGCCCTGCGCGCCGATTCCATGCAGTCCCGGGACTACGGACTGCAGCCGGGACACAAGCAGAGCCTCCCCACAGCCAGCCTCGCCTTCGCCTTCCCCGGCACCACGCCGGGTCATCGCGCACGGCTCTCCGCCCTCAACGTCTCCTTCGGCAGCCCCGGCGAGAGGCTGTACCCCGTGCACCAGTACATCAGCTGGTGAGTGGGGATTGGGGGAGCTCTAATGGAGGGAGTGAGGGGGGATCGGGGGAGGGGGAGATTTAATGGAGGGGGGATCGGGGGAGCTCTAATGGAGGGTGAGGGGGGATCGGGGGAGGGGGAGCTCTAATGGAGGGGGGATCGGGGGAGCTCTAATGGAGGGTGAGGGGGGGATCGGGGGAGGGGGAGATTTAATGGAGGGGGGATCGGGGGAGCTCTAATGGAGGGTGAGGGGGGATCGGGGGAGGGGGAGCTCTAATGGAGGGGGGGAGGGGGAGCTTTAATGGAGTGGGTGGTGGGAGCAGGGGAGGGGGAGCTCATGGAGGGGGGTGATGAGCCCAAGGTGAGTGGGGATTCCTGGGGGAGGGAAGGACGTGGAAGCAGTTGGGGGGGGGGGGAGGATAAGGAGCCCAGGCTGAGTGGAGCTTTGGTTGGGGTGAGGGGGAACCGAGCGAGGGGGTTTCAGCTGGGGGAGGGAGCTCTGTGATGGAGGGTCACATGGAGGGCAGACAGGAGCTCAATGAGGGGGGAGTGTGAGCTTGTGGGGGGCAGGGAGGGTGAGGGGAAACCTAGCGAGTTGGTGGGGAAAACAAACCTGTGACAGCAACCGAGGATCCGGGTCGTTCTCTCCCCTGCCCCCCCCCCCCCCCCACCTCCCTGGGAAATGGTGAGGGGGGTGTTTCCCTTCCTTGGGCAGAGGGGGTGAGGACAGTGGGGAGGTCATCCCTTCCCAGGGGAAGGGGATGAAGGGGGAGGGAGGACGCTTGGAGGGAAGTGGGGTGACAAGGGAGGAGGGGACGATGCTTGGAGGGAAGTGGAGAGGTAGGAGGGGACACTGGGTGGGGAGTGGGAGAGGAGGGGAGATGAGGGAGGAGGGGAGTTCATGGAGGGAAGTGGTGGGTAGGAGAGGAAGGGTGGACATTGGGAAGTGGGGGTGGATGATGGAGGAAGCTGAGAGAGGAGGGGAGGACACGGGAGAGCCGGAGAGATGAAGGGAGTCAAGGGGAGGGAAGTGGGAGGGGAGATGAGGGAGGATGCTGGGGGAGGGGAGGACACGGAGGGAAGTTGGGGTGGGGGGAGGGAGGAGGGGAAGCTGCTTGCCCCCGGGGCTGGTTCATAGGGAGTGGGTAGCCATGGTTCGATCCTGATCATGGCCGTTCCTTCTCTGCCAGGTCAGTGCTGATTGGACACGGTGAGCCGCCGGAGGACAGGTTCTCGGTGCTGGTGATCGCTGTCATGGCAGTGGGACTGGGACTGCCCGCCCTGCTGCTGATGCTGGGGGGAGTGTATGTGTGTGTCGCCCGCAGGAGGAGAGCAGCCACTGGGTACCAGCCCATTAACTGAGCACAGCTGCTACTGGGGACATCCTGCTTCATCCCTTCCCAAGCCCTTGTCCACCTCCATCTGGGACCCTCACCAGGGGCTAGGGATCTTGCCCTACAACAGTAGGGATCGGGAGAGGTGTGGGAGGGCATCAGTGTTTTAATCTGTCTAAAGTAAAATGTTTGTCTTGTGGGAGATGGTGTAGAGGGAGCTTCACCCTGTGTCTGAGCCCGGGAGTGTGTGATGGGACGGTGCGGGGGGAGCCTCACCCTGTGTCTGACCCCGGGAGTGTGTGACGGGACGGTGCGGAGGGAGCCTCACCCTGTGTCTGACCCTGGGAGTGTGTGACGGGACGGTGCGGGGGGAGCTTCACCCTGTGTCTTGCCTGTGCTGTCCCTGCCCCGGGAGGGTTGTTTTGCTGTTTAAGTGGGAAATGGCCCCTGTCTGTGGACCTGCTCTTAATTTAACCCTGCTGTAATGGAGACCAGACACAATCTGTTGAACAGAACTTTGGTACGAAACTTTGTGACTGTGCCCCAACTTTGGATCCAAACTAATCTCATGCTGCCTGCTGACTGAACAGTGGTTGAAGTGATGTCTGGGCACCTGCTCTGTCTATTAGATGTGTTTCCAGCCTCTCCCTTCCACAGTGTGACACTCGGCATCTCCTGGTTTCTGCTTAAGCTGCAGGTGGTGGGTCATTTCTCGTTGGGTTTGAGGGATAGACATTGACAGCACAGGTCCGGGGTAACTCCTGTACTGCAGCACCTTGCTGAGGGGGCCTCAGATTTAATTCTCTCCCCCCCCCCCCCCCCCCCCCCCCCAAATTGCTCTGCCCCCTTGGTGCCCAAATGGACCATTATCATTCCCCACTCTCAGTTTACCCTGACTCTGCCCAGTGCAAACTGCCCTCAAAGCTTCTGCTCCCCTCCACACCCCCACCCTCCAGTTCCCACCCCTCAACCCTGTAAAGTTCCACTGCTCCCTGTCCCAACCAGCACTGTCCCCTTCACCTGCTGTGACCCAGATGGTCTCCCCATCTCTGTGAACCACCCTCCAGTCCAGTAACCCTTCCCCACTGACGTGGCCTCCCCAGTTCCAGCCTCGTTCTCTCTCTTGCACTGCTGGAGCTCTGGAATTTCCTTTCTAATCCTCACCACCTCAGTTTGTTTCCCACGAAGTCCCCCTGCCTGTGTTACCACCAGCTGAGGGTCTAGGCTTATTGTCACGTGCTGGTTTATGGAGGCAAAGCTCTCTGCATTTGAAGAGAGCAGGGTGCCAGTGCAGGTCCCAGTGAACAGGATTGTCTCCAAAAGTAAAAACAGCAAATTGTCAATACTTTATTACAAAACTTACACAATTTCAGAACTTGCACACATTTGGCTGTCATGATGCAAAGCTACTTGTTATAAAAAATACTTTCCTCTCTGTTGGAGTCTCTTGCAGGCTAGCTATTTCTTCACAGCTCGGGACCAGCTGCTTTGTTTCTGCCTCTACAACAATATGCACAGTAAGCTCCCATAAACCAGAAATGTTGAGTTAGAATCATTGCAATCTACGGCCTGGACGGAGCCCCTTCACTGTCTCCACAGCAACGCACCCGAGCGAAAATACTTCCCCGGAGTGCTTCCACCTGTTCAAGCAGGGAGGCAGATTTAAGCCACGAACCTTGCTGCTGTGTTAACAGTGTGTGTAATAGGTCAGTTTGTGTTGGTGTTGGCTGCTCTCCATGTGCTATTTGCATCTATTTAAGTGCAGATTGTGCTTCACCTTGAAGAAAAGCCCATTCCAATTGTGCTGCCCTCTCGGTACAAGGGCAGGATTGGGTTCTACCTGAGTCCCCGCAGTGGGGTTTTCACCCACAGCAAGCAGCTTCCTTCCCACTGTCCCCTCTGGTCAAGAAAGGCTCCTGCGCCTGTGTTGGCTCTCAGCCTTTGCACTGGCACCCCTCTGCCAGGGAGGCTCAGGGTGGTAACTGGGCTGCCCTGCATTGACAGAGGGGAGGGGTGGGGGAACCAAACCAGAACTGTGGCTGGGCTCAGCGGGTAGAGCAGCATCAATGTGCAGAGAAACACAGCTGGTGTTCTGGGCCAAGGGCCCTTCATCAGAACTGGATGTGGGGAAATAAAGTGTATTGGGGCAGGGTGCAGGGAACGGTGGTGGTGGGGGTGCATGTCTGTGGTTGGGTGCAGATTGAAAATAATGATCATCTTAAAGCTGATGGGGTGGGAGGAGCGAGACGTAAATGCACACACTGGTTACCCAAAGTGGAATTCAACATTTCTTCCCAAGGGCTGGTTCCCAACGGGCCCAGGTCAAAGAGGAGGTGCTCTTCCTGGTGCTGACAGTGAGTGCCCAAGACGGAGGTGGGAGGGGGATACGTGGAATTTGGATGTTCAGGAATGCCCTGGCAGATTAAATGGGGGCAAACTGGGTTACCCACCATAAAGGAGACTCCAGCCTGAGCACTGAACGCAAGTGGATGGCTACTTCACCTGGAAGGAGTGCTGAGGTCCCTGGATGGTGGGAAGGAAAGAGGTGAGGTGACAGCTCCATCCCCCATCAGGAGGGTCTTAAAGCTCTCCGCTTCCGTCTACAACCAGCTCCCCTCCACCACCACTCTCCACCTGCCTCAACTTACTTGTGGGGGTGGGGGGGGGGGGGGGGGGGGGGGTGCCTTCTGAAGGAGCAGGGGCTGCAGAAACTGCAGAGGGAAGGGAAACAGAAGACCAAGGCTGGACGTTGTGGAGGGGATGGTCCCTTTGGAAGTGATGGCGAGGGGAAGGTGTGTCCCATGGTAGAGTCCTGGTGGGGGAGGGAGGTTGTTGCGTGGAAGGTGAGGACAGGGATTCAGAAACTGGGGAAATGGAACGTGCTGTGCAGGAAGCAAATAGTGGTGGGGGGTTGGTGGGCTTCCCATGGATATTGGCTGCTACCCTGTTCCTGGAGAAGATAGAGGGGTCGAGAATGGGAAGGAATGTGGGAGGTACGGAGCATTGGGAAGAGAAAGCACTGTTGGCTCAGGGTGATGAGCTTCACCAACCTGTCTCACCCAGCTACTGCCTAGTTACTTCCACTTGTTTTCAAAACTTTTCCTGCTCCTAATGAGCCATCCTGGACCCAAGATGTTGATTCCATTTCTCCTGACACTACCCAATATGTTGAGTATCTGTTTTAAGTTCAGATTTCCATCTGCTACTTAAATTTTCAATCACTCTTTGGGCTCTTGGGGACAAGTACTTGGACACAAAGCCTAGGGCAAGGTCCATTGTACCTGGGCTGCCCTGCTCCCAACATTGCTGGCAGCAGTCAGAGTAGGTGCACCTCTTGTGTCAGGTCCTGGGGAGGGTGGATGCTGAGAAATGGAAACCTGGTCACTTTGGGAGGAAGGGGGGGGCCACGGGGGCAGAATCAGAAACCACTCACAGCAGCAACATTGGGGAACTAGGTCCTCCCTGCACCAGGATTAGGCTCGTTCTCCAGTCTCCGGATCAACTTCCATTTCTGCAGAGAAGTGAAAGGAAATTGTGAGAGGGGGTGGAGACTTCCCTTGGGTTTCTCACTGCCCAGTGCTCCCCTCACACTGCCCTTCCCCTCAGTGCTGCCCTTCCCACTGCCCAGTGCTCCCCTCACACTGCCCTTCCCCTCAGTGCTGCCCTTCCCACTGCCCAGTGCCCCCCTCACACTGCCCTTCCCCTCAGTGCTGCCCTTCCCACTGCCCAGTGCTCCCCTCACACTGCCCTTCCCCTCACAGTGCTGCCCTTCCCAGTGCCCCCCTCACACTGCCCTTCCCCTCAGTGCTGCCCTTCCCACTGCCCAGTGCCCCCCTCACACTGCCCTTCCCCTCACAGTGCTGCCCTTCCCAGTGCCCCCCTCACACTGCCCTTCCCCTCACAGTGCTGCCCTTCCCAGTGCCCCCCTCACACTGCCCTTCCCCTCACAGTGCTGCCCTTCCCAGTGCCCCCCTCACACTGCCCTTCCCCTCAGTGCTGCCCTTCCCACTGCCCAGTGCCCCCCTCACACTGCCCTTCCCCTCACAGTGCTGCCCTTCCCAGTGCCCCCCTCACACTGCCCTTCCCCTCACAGTGCTGCCCTTCCCAGTGCCCCCCTCACACTGCCCTTCCCCTCAGTGCTGCCCTTCCCACTGCCCAGTGCCCCCCTCACACTGCCCTTCCCCTCACAGTGCTGCCCTTCCCAGTGCCCCCCTCACACTGCCCTTCCCCTCACAGTGCTGCCCTTCCCAGTGCCCCCCTCACACTGCCCTTCCCCTCAGTGCTGCCCTTCCCAGTGCCCCCCTCACACTGCCCAGTGCCCCTCCCATGCTTCCCTGAATGGCCTCTTCCTGTTCCACTTGCAGGTTGAAGGGCCACTGAAGCAGAGAGTAGGTTTGGTTACTGTGCTGACAAGTTGCCCCAATTCTCTCCTGAAACCACTGATCCTCTTTCCCTCCCCCCACCTCCTGTTCCATTGGTCTGTAGATCAGTCCCTGTATCTGTGAACTCCCAGGCACACGGTGCTGCTGGTTAAAGAATTGCAGGCCATTTGGTCTATTTGCTCTGTGCACAGTCTCCTCCCCATCCATTTGTCGCCTCGATGGACAACATCCTCCCTCCAGGTGATGGAATGTTTGGGGAGAGGGGATGGAAATGTGAGATTCCCCGTGGGCTCGCTGTAGTTATGTCATCTGTGAAAGCCTGCATAAGTCTCCAACCTCTACATTGGATGACAGGTTTCTTCCCTTCCCTATGTGCTCTTTGTGAGAGACACCAATCAGAGTAGGCCATTCCACCCCTTGAGCCTGTGAAGCACCACCCAGAAACGTCCCAAGGTCTCACTGCTCACCCTGAAACATCTACAGGATTTGCCCACTTTGGACTGACTAATGTGAGATGACTTTTAACAACCGTTGAGCAGCTGAAGGGATATGGACTAATACAGTGATCAGTGTGTCACCCACTCCCTGATGCTGTAGTCTGGTCAAACTATCTCGCCAGCCAGAATCAATCAAGTTTATCATCATTGACTTGTGTGATGTGAAATTTGTTGTTTTGCAGCAAAGGTACAGTGCAAAGATAGAAAATTACTCCAAAAATACAATAAATGAATAGTGCAAAAAAAAAGAGGTACTGTTCAAGGACTGATCAGAGATCTGATGGCGGAGGGGAAGAAGCTGTTCCCAAATCATTGAGGCCCTCATAACTTCAAAAGAATCAGCTTTCACTATGGCAGCATCTATGTTCTCCACTGTCTTGCTCACCCTAAACCATTCTAACAAGATCATAGCTGATCCCACTGTAACCCCAAGTCCACATTCCCACCACCCTCCTGGGAACCCTTTGACTCCTGATAAACAAGGGAATGATCTAGCTCTGCCTTAAATGTTCAAAGGTTCTGCTTCCACCATCCTGTGAGGAACAGAGCTCCAAAGACTCCCAACACCTCAAATGTCTCTTAAATGGGTGCCCTCCCCATCCTTTAAGCAGCTCCCCCTGGTTTTAGCTCAGCCCTAAGAGGAAACTCTCTTTCCACACTCACTCTGCCAAGGCCCTCCAGGTTCTGCGAACACCCCACGTGTTCTTGAGTCAATAAAGGTGTGGAGGGAACTCACCCATGCTGGAGAGACTCGGCTCGCGGTTCAGTTCCACTTGGACCTGCTGGGGCGAGAAGCCCATGGGTTGGGGGCCCAGGGGCAAGGGCTGCATTGATACCTGGGGGAAGGGGTGGGGAGGAGGGAGGGCCATCTGGGAAAACACCCTCCCTTCCGGTGATGGGAAGTTGCCAGAGATGGTACTGAATGAGTGCCACTGGTCGGAGAGGTTCACTGTGGGCTCAGCTGGAACATCTGGAAGAGGGAGAGAAGTGTTGTCAGAGGAAAGCAAATGAAAACTTCAACATTATTAGAGTCATAGAGCAATACAGCATGGCTACACGCCCTTCAGCCCAACCAGTCCATGTCTACCATGGTGCCCACCCAGCTAGTCCCAATTTCCTGGGTTTGGTCCATATCCCTATCCAAGTGCTTCTTAAATGAAACTATTGTACCTGCCTCAACCACTTCCTCAGGCAGCTCGTTACATAGACTCACCACCCTCTGCATGAAAAAGTTGCCCCTCAGGTCCCTTTTAAATCTTTCCCCCCTCACCCTAAACCTATGCCCCCTATTTTTGGACTCCCCAACCTGTGGAAAAGATTGTTACTGTCTGCCTTATCTATGCCCCTCAATTTTAAACATTTCTGCAATATCGCCCCTCATTCTCCTACGTTCCAAGGAATAAAGACCCAGCCTGCCCAACCGCTCCCTATAACTCAGGCCCTCAAGTTCTGGCAACATCCTCGTAAATCTTCTCTGCACTCCTTCCAGTTTAACCACGTCTTTCCTATAACAGCGTGACCAAAACGGTACACAGTACTCCAAGTGTGGCCTCACCAACAACTTAGACAACTGCAACATAACGTCCCAATGTACTCAGTGCCCTGACTGATGAAGGCCAGTGTGCTAAACGTCATAGTTTCCATTTCACATTGCTGTCCACACTTGCATGCCTTGTGACCTGCTGCAAGGTTTCCACTATATACCTGTGGACCTGACTAACCTCCACCCAACTCCCAGCAGGAACTTCCTGAGACCAGACATGTGGCAGTAACACAGTCCCACCAGGTGGTGGCGCTGCAGCACCCGGGGGTGGGCAGGGTGATTACAACAACAAGTTAACAAAACAGCACAGGCCATTTGGCCCATGTTGTGCCCAACACCTCCTGCATGATCAATCTAACCCTTCCCTCCTGCACAGCCCATAACCCTGCATTTTTCTTACTTCCATGCGCCTATCTAAGAGCCTTTTAAATGTCCCTACTGTATCAGCCTCTATACCACCACCCCCGACAGAACGTTCCAGGCGCCCCCACAACTTGTGTAAAGAACAGACCTCTATCTCCCCAAATGTGGCAGCTTCCACAACAAAACCTGCCTCGAGGCGCTTCACAGGACCAAAGTCAGTGAAAGTAACTGACACTGATAGGGCACTGTGACTAAAGGACAGGTCAATATTTTAAGAGAAACAGAGATTTTCCACTGCTCAGGGCCCAGGCAGAACACAGTACGGTACAACACAGGCCCTTCGGCCCACCATGTCCATGCCAAACTTGTTGCCAAATTAAATCCCTTCTGCCTACACACAATCCATATCCCTCCATTCCCTGCACATTCACGTGTCTAACAGCCTCTTAAACATTACTATCGCACCTGCCTCCATCACCACCCCGGCAGCCCTTTCCAGGCACCCACCACTCTCACTGTAAAAAAAACTTGCCCCACACATCTCCTTTGAACTTTCCCCCCTCACCTTAAATGCATGCCCTCTAGTATTTGAGATTTCTACCCTGGGGAAGAAAGATTCTGTCTGCTCTATCTATGCCTCTCATAATTTTATAAACTTCTACCCTCAGCCTCTGACACTCCAGAGAAAACAACCCAAGTTTGTCCAACCTCTCCTTATAGCACATGCCCTCTAATCCAGGCAGCATCCTGGTGAACCTCCTCTGCACCCTCCAAAGCTTCCACATCCTTCCTGTAACAAGGCAACAAGAACTGCACACAACACGCCCAACCAGAGTTTTAGGTACTGAAGACAAGGTTGCCAATGGTGGAGCAGTGGGAATCATGGAATAATTAATAGGCAGTAATTGGGGGAGGCAGAGATGGGGAGGGGTGTAGGAGGCTAGAGGGTTTACGGGGATGTGCAGGGGTTTACAGGGACAGAGAAGGCTGGAGGGGGTCATGGCGATAGGGAGGGGTGGAGGGATTTACAGGGACAGGGAGAGTTAGAGTCAGGGCAGAGAAACAGGGCCTTCAACCCATCTAGTCCATGTCAGCCTGGTTTACTGCCTAGTCCCATCTACCTGCACCCAGACCATATCGCTCCAAACCCCTCCCATGTACCTATCCAAACTTCTCTTAAACGTTGCAATTAAACCCGCATCCACCAGTTCCGCTGGCAGCTCGTTCCACACTCGCACCACCCTCTGGGTGAGGAAGTTTCCCCTCAGACTCCCCTTAAATATTTCACCTTTCACCCTAAACCTATGACCTCTAGTTCTAGGATCACCCACGTAGATGCCATAGCCAAGAAAGCTCACCAGTGCCTCTACTTCCTCAGGAGGCTAAAGAAATTTGGCATGTCCCCTTTGACACTCACCAACTTTTATCGATGCACCATAGAAAGCATCCTATCTGGATGTATCACGGCTTGGTACGGCAACTGCTCTGCCCAGGACCGCAAGAAGCTGCAGAGAGTTGTGGCCACAGCCCAGCGCATCACAGACACCAGCCTCGCCTCCCCTCCCTGGACTCTGTCTTTACCTCTCGCTGCCTTGGTGAAGCAGCCTGCATAATCAAAGACCCCACCCACCCGGGACATTCTCTCTTCTCTCCTTTCCCATCAGGCAGAAGATACAGGAGCCTGAGGGCACATATCACCAGGCTCAAGGACAGCTTCTATCCTACTGTGATAAGTCTATTGAATGGTTCCCTTATACAATGAGATGGACTCTCGACTTCACAATCTCCCTTGTTATGACCTTGCACCTTATTGTCTACTTGCGATGCACTTCTCTGTAGCTGTGACACTTTTCTCTGTATTCTGTTATTATTTTTACCCTGTACTACCTCAATGCACTGTGTAATGAATTGATCTGTACGAACGGCATGCAAGACAAGTTTTTCACTGTACCTCGGTACAAGTGACAATAATAAACCAATAACTGAGGAGAAAAAGCCTGCATGCATTCACCTATCTATACCCCTCATAATTTTGTATACTTCTATAAGATCTCTCCTCATTCTCCTGTGCTCCAGGGAATAAAGTCCTAACCTATTCAACCTTTCCCTGTAACTCAGGTCCTCAAGTCCCAGCAATATCTGTGTAGTTTTTCTCTGCACTCTTTTTCAAGCTTATTGCTATCTTTCCTGTAAGTAGGTGACTAGAATTGCCCACAATACTCCAAATTTGGCCTCACCAACATCTTATACAACTTCAACATAACATCCCAACTCCTGTACTCAAATGCCCTGATCTATGAAGGTCAAAGTGCCAAAAGCTGTCTTTACAACCCTATCTGCCTGTGATGCCACTTTCAAGGAACTGTGGACCTGTATTCCCAGGTCCCTATGTTCTACCGTACACCTCGGTGCCCTACTATTCACTGTGCAAGTCTTACTCTGGTTTGTCCTCCCAAAGTGCATCACCTCACACTTGTCTGCATCAAATTCCATTTGCCATTTTTCAGCCCATTTTCCCAGCTGGTCAAGATCACACTGCAAGTTTTGATAGCCTTCCTCGCTGTCCACTACATCCCCAATCTTGGTGTCATCCGCAAATTTGCTGATCCAGTATATTAATATAGATGATAAACAGCAATGGACCCAGCACCGATCCCTGCGGCATATCACAAGTCACAGGCCTCCAATCAGAGAGACAACCACCTACTGCCACTCTCTGGCTTCTCCCGCTAAGCCAACATTGAATCTAATTCACTACTTCATCCTGAATGCCAAGTGACTTAACCTTCTGCAGCAGCCTCCCATGTGGGGCTTTGTCAAAGGCTTTGCTAAATTCCATGTCGACAACGTCCACTGCATTCCCTTCTTCAGCCTTCCTGGTAACCTCATCTGGGGGGGGGGGGGGGGGGTATGGGGATGGGGAGGAGTGGAGAGGGTTTACAGGGACAGGGAGGGTTGGAGGAGGTCTCTCCTCCTTTTACAATACAGAAGGAACTTGGCCTCCTCTGCCTCCTGTGGTGAATTCCACAGATTCATCACCCTCCAAGGGAAGACTTTGCTCCTCATCCCAAACACAAACATCTTACCCCACATCAAGATGTGATCCCTGGTTCTGGACCAGCCGAGGTGTAACAGAAGGAATAAAATCAGAGGATAAGAATCTTTACACTGAGGGTGTTGCTTCCCTGGGAACAGTGTGGAGCATTGAGCCAGTGAGAGGAGCTGCTGGATCATCTGGGGTGGACACCAGAACCTGGTGCAGCATTTTATGGATATTCAGATGGATGAACAGGACGCTGGGAGTTCCTGCTACAACGTCGAGCCAGGAGTTGGGAATCTGAAGCAGACAGGCAGTAGGCAAAGAGCTCATCACCCCTTAGTCTGCTGATGGACATCAAGTTTGCTCCACAGCCTCTGAAAGCAACTTATGTAATGGACAGGTACGTGGGTTGTGGACTGGCAGACAATCACAGTGGCTAAATAAGGTATCTGGGTGAGCACTCAAATCACCAAGGCATAGGTGGGTACAGACCAAGTGCTGGGAAATGGTATTAGTATGGATGGGTACTCCTGATGCAGTGTTTCAACCCGAAGCATCGACAATTCCTTTCCTCCCTACCGATGCTGCTCGACTTGCTGAGTTCCTCCAGCAGATCGTTTGTTACTCGATGGTCAGCAGGGGCATGTTGGGCCGAAGGGCTTGATGACTGTCCAGGAGGAAGAGGGTCCTGAACATCCATTGAATTTTTTGTATCTGCAGAAGGTGCTAAAGATCCACAGCTAATGACAAGCCTTTCCATGTGCTCACTGGTCTAACAGACAATCTGTGCACAGGAAGCATCCACCAGTAGCAGGGTGACCACACCCGGGTCATCTGCATTAGAGAGACTGGTTGAGAACGAGTGTTGGCCACAGACAGGGAGAACAGTACATTGGACCATGTTGTAAGATTGAGAGTACAAGAGTGGAGATATCATGTTCTGATTAGATAGGGTCCCAGTGAGACTGCATCTGAAATACTGTGTACATCTGGTGCCCCTACCCAAGGTAAGATAGACATCTGACAGCATCAGTTCACCAGATCCCAGGGTGGTGATCTGTACAAGAAAGGAAAAAATCAGCTCATCAGGCCCATGATCACCAGAGTGCAGAGGAATCAGAGGTGACCTCACTGAAATGTACAAACTTACATAAAATAAGTTTCCAAGATTAGGGAACCGTTAGCCCTCTCCCAGGCAAACAGCACTCACTCAGTTGGACAGACCAACTCAATCACAAACCCAACACCGGCCTCCCAACACACACACTCCATTCCGAGCACTGTGGAGGGAAGAGATTAGCAGCAAAGAAAAAGATTCAAACGTGTACTCAAACCATCCTTGAAGAAATGCAGCCTTCCCTCTGACTCCCGGGGATCTGACCCTGGAGCACTCCAGATGGAGGAGGGACATTCAGGATGGGAGGGAGAACCAAGAGGTCAGGCACTGGGAGCACACCGAGGTGCTGTGTGAGCAGTGGGACTGCCACCCACCCACTACCCCACCCCTATCTGTGGGGGAGTCTGCCAGTGCCACATTGTGCCCCCAGAGTGGAAGCAAGTCCCAGGTCCTGCCCCTGATGGAAGACAATGTTCTTACAGGGTTTGACAGGACAGGTTAGGCAAGGTTTTGGCAGGAGTGTGAGACCCACGTGTCACAAGGGGGTGGCCATCAGGAGACACAGGTGGGTAGAACACAGACCGTACAGCACAGGAACAGGCCCTTCGGCCCACCGTATCTATGCCAAATTAAACTAAATCTCTCCTGCCTGCACATGATCCATATCGCTCTGTATTCTTGAGTTTAACAGCCTCAAAACACCACCATGATATCTGCTTCCAACGTTTGCCCGCGTCTGGCCCATAACCTCCGAACTTTTCCCATCCACGGACCTGTCCCGGGGCCTTTTAAATGTTGTTCGTGTACCTGCCTCACCCACTTCCTCTGGCAGTTCGTTCCATATACTCACCGCCCTGTGTAAAACAAACCTGCCCCTCGGTCTCCGTTAAATCTTTCCCCTATCACCTCAAGCCTCCGCCCTCTAGTTTTCGACTCCCCCACCCTGGGGAAAGGACGGTGTCCATCCACCCTGGGTCGGAGAGGCAGGGAGCTGCTGTGTGGGGCTCGGTGGGGGGACACATCGCAGCCAACCGCCTGCTGGAGGACAAGAGTTTCTGCAGACACCGGAATATGGAGCAACACACAAAGTGCTGGAGGAACTCAGCGGGCCGGGCAGCGTCCGTGGGGCGAGAGGGATGGTCGACGTTTCGGCAGCAGGATTGTTTTGTTTTGTAAAACTCGCTCCAACTCCCCGTGGAACAATCCCCCGGTGTTGCACCTTGTGACCACTGAAGCTTTGGAGAGGACGGGCTCCGACCGCTGCCCGAGTTCGCACGCTGGGGGGAAAGTGATTCACGGCACTTTTACTGGTGTGGAAGTGTCCGGCGCGAAGATTGGACGTTCCCCACCGTCCCGGGACACCCCCACCTTCCCGGGACCCCCGACGCACCGCCCCCACTCACTGTAGGCGTTCTTGCCCCTGATTTTCCGGGCCAGTTTGCGGAACGGGCAGTACTGGGTCGCCAAGCGGAACACGCACTGCCTGCGGCGCCGCTGCACTCTCTCCGTCGCTGCCATCGCCTCGCCAGTCCCCGGGGACACCACCTCTCCTCCTCCCCCGGCCTCTCGCACTCTCCCCAGGCGGACCCACGCAGCGGCGCGCCTCCCCTTAAAGGCGCTGGGCTGGCCGTGGGACATTCGGCCGACGCAAAATTCCACGTGGCACCGGCTCCTGCATTGGGATCCTTCATCTAGAACAATCCTCTGAGGGAGCGCCGCACTGAGGGAGGGGTGGGCAGAGGGAGCGCCGCCCTGTAGGAGGGGCTTCTATTTGGATTTCTAGTTGATGTAAAGAATCCCACAAACAACAGGGGAGATTTCCCCAGCGAAGGGGGTGGGTGGAGTCAACACTTACCCAGATGGAGTAACAGGTAGACAGGGTGGTGAAGAAGGCTTTTGGCAGGCTGGCCTTCATCAGTCAGGACACTGAGTATAAAAGTTGGGAGGTTATGTTGCAGTTGTACAAGTCATTGGTGAGGCTGCACTTGGAATATTGTGTTCAGTTTTGGTCACCCTGTTATAGGAAAGATGCCATTAAGCTGGAAAGAGCGCAGAGGAGATTTACAAGGATGTTGCTGGGAATTGAGGGACTGAGTTATGGAGGGAGGTTAGGCAGGTTGGGGCTTTTTTCATTGGAGAGTCAGAGAATGAGGGGTGATTTTATAAAATTGTGAAGGGCATTGAAGGGTTGAATGTGGACAGTCTCCTTCCCAGCTTTGGGGTATCAAGAACTAGAGGGCACAGGTTTAAGGTGAAAGGGGAGAGATTTAATAGGAACCTGAGGGGCAACTTTTTCAGCCAGAGGGAGGTCAGTATTGGAATTAGAACTGGTTTATTATTATCACTTGTACCAAGGTACAAGTTGTCTTGCATACTGTTCATACAGATCAATTCATTACACAAGTGCAAGTGCATTGAAGTAGTACAAGGTCAAAGAATACGGAATGCAGAGTAAAGTGTCACAGCTACAGAGAAAGTGCAGTGCAGGCAGACAATAAGGTGCAAGGTCATAATGAGGTAGATTGTGAGGTCAAGAATCCTTCTTATCGTACTAGGGAACTATACTATAGTCTTATAACAGTGGGATAGAAGCTGTCCTGGAGCCTGGTGGTACGTGCTTTCAGGCTTTTGTACCTTCTGCTTGATGGGAGAGGGGAGAAGAGAGAATGTCCAGGGTAGGTGTGGTCTTTGATTATGCTGGCTGCTTTACCGAGGCAGTGCAAAGTATAGACAGAGTCCTGGAGGGGAGACTGGTTTTTGTGATGTGCTGAGTTGTGTCCACAACTCTCTGCAGTTTCCTGGGCAGAGCAGTTGCCATACCAAGCCATGATGCATCCAGATAGGATGCTTTCTATGGTGCATTGATAAAAGTTGGTGAGTGTCCAGGGGGACATGCCAAATTTCTTTAGCTTCTTGAGGAAGTATTTCAGAGCTTTCTTGGCCATGGCGTCTACGTGATTGGACCAGGACAGGCTATTTGTGATGTTCACTCCTAGGAACTTGAAGCTCTCAACCCTCTCAACCTTGGCACCATTGATGTAGACAGGTGCATGTACACCACCTGCTTTTTGAAGTCAATGACCAGCTCTTTTGTTTTGCTGACATTGAAGGAAAGGTTGTTGTCATGACACCATGTCACTAAGCTCTCTATCTCCTTCCTGTACTCTGACATCGTTATTTGAGATACGGCCTACTACGGTGGTATCATCTGCAAACCTGTAGATGGAGTTAGAGCAGAATCTGGCCACACAGTCATGAGTGTATAGAGAGTAGAGTAGGTGGCTGAGGACACAGCCTTGTGGGGTGTATGGAACGAGCTGCCAGAGGAAGTGGTTGAGGCATGTACATTAACAACATTTAATAGGTACTTGGACAGGTACATGGATGGG
The DNA here is from genome assembly GCF_009764475.1 of Pristis pectinata. Classification (NCBI taxonomy): domain Eukaryota; kingdom Metazoa; phylum Chordata; class Chondrichthyes; order Rhinopristiformes; family Pristidae; genus Pristis; species Pristis pectinata. The sequence goes on along the minus strand of NC_067443.1, from coordinate 8,940,091 downwards.
AAGGTTTAGATGGCCATGGGCCAAACGTGGGCTAATGGGACTGGCTTGGATGGGAATCTTAGTCGGCCTGGACCAGTTGGGCCGAAGGGCCTAGTTCCGTGATGTATGAAGGGTCTCAACCGGAAACGCTGACTGTTCAGTTCCCCCCACAGATGCTGCCTGACCCACTGAGTTCTCCAGCAGCTCTGGATTCCAACGTCTTTAGTCTCCCTGGCCACAGATATCACTGGCCATCACGGCTAGCCAAGCCCCCAGCCATATGTCGGTGTCTGTGGGACCTCGCAGTGCGAAGCACTTCTTACAGTTTATTCAAACCACAAAGTGCTTTCAGATATCCACAAAGGGATGGGGTGGGCGTTTTCAAATTGCAGGCCAACTTTTCCCTGTAACCTTAGAAGTAAATCAGTAACTGGGGTAAATAATTAACCAGAGAACTCTCCCAGAAGGTTTACTTTATTCAGAGTTTGGTCTCCCATGAGCTGGCTCTTCATTGCTGTTTAGGCATGGAGGCATTTAGAAAATGCACAGCAAAATATCTGAACCTGGGCAAGAATGTGAAACAGAATATAAATCAAAGTCAGTGAGGAAGCGGTACAATGGTCTCAAGGTTCCAGGTTAATGTCCAGCCTCCAGGTGCGCTTCAGCCCCAGAATCTCTGGCGTGGGGACTGGCTCTGTTCCTCCTGCCCTGGCTCACTGAGGGAAGTCGCGAACATCTTGTCAGGTGCCAGTACGAACATGTAGGACAGGTTGCAGATGAGTAGCCCCAGGATGGGGAAGAAGGTGAGGCCGTAGCCAAAACCCCGGAAGGTGCTGCTGATGGCAAAGGTCAGCCAATAAATCAGCCTGAGGAGAGGAAGGTGGGGGAGCATTATACAGACACTCGGGGTTAAGTCAGCGCAATTGAGACACAGAGTGAAGCTCCCTCTACACCATCCCATCACACACTTACAGGGTCAGACACAGAGTGAAGCTCCCTCCACACCGTCCCATCACACACGCCCGGGGTCAGACACAGATTGAAGCTCCCTCTGCACCATCCCATCATGCACTCCCAGAGCCAGTCACAGGGTGAAGCTCCCTCCACACTGTCCCATCACACACTCCTGGGGTCAGACACAGAGTGAAGCTCCCTCCACACAGTCCCATCACACGCTCCTGGGGTCAGACACAGGATGAAGCTCCCTCCACACCATCCCATCACACACTCCCGGGGTCAGACACAGAGTGAAACACCCTCTACACCGTTCCATCACACACTCCCAGGGCATGAGTTAGACACAGAGAAAAGCGCTCTCTACACTTCCAGAGCCGGACAGCGCAGGTCTGAGGTGGCCATTTCTCGAGAGACCTCTACTGGGCTCCTTCATTGTTCAGGCTGCTCCTGCACACTCTACACAGCCTTGGTGGATGTTCAGATGCTGTGGGGGTCTATTCTACCTTCTGGTAGCCAGGCTTTCCCCAGCAGAGGTATCTCTCTGCAGGAGTCTTCCTCTGGAGACCCAAGGTGGGGAGTGTCTGAGGATTGGACATGCAGAGGGCTTTGTTGGGTCTGGGTCAGTTCAGGGACCTCCTTATTGTTCTGCTCCTGTGCCTGGTCAGTGTGGCCTCTCAGCCCAAGTAGTGGGCTGCCGTGAGAGCTGTCCATGCTGACCCCCTGCCCCTCTGCTAAAGTTACATCTGTGCTGGACCATCCCTGGAGAGGGGACCCGTGATGTCTGCTGGGTCACTAATCCAGGAACAGTGGAGATTGTAAGGGCTGGAGTGTATCCTGGACACAAGATTCCCCCACTGGTTTAATAAGCAACAAGCAAGATGCTGGAGAAACTCAGCAATTTGGGCAGCATCTCTGGAGTGAAATAGTCCAACATTTGAGGTCAAGACCCTCCACCTGGACATCTGAAGAGCATCCAGATGAATGCTCTCAACCCAGAACATCAACTGCCCATTTCCCTCCACAGATCCTGTCTGATCTGCTGAGTTCCTCCAGCATCTCGTGTGTTGCTCCAGATTCCAGCACGTGAAGTCTCCTGTGTCTCCATCGCAGTGTTTTAATAAACTTATGTTAAAACAAAAATGAGGCTCTGGGGAGAAAAAGGACAAGGAAGGAGAGAGATTAAAGGCCATCCCTGGGTAACGAACCGGTCCCATTTCTACAGACATCCTTAAGTCGATCTTGTCCACACACAAAGATTACTCGATATGGTAACCACACCTCCATAGCCATCAAAAAACTCATAAGACTGATAAGAAAGAACAATTATTAAAAGTGGAGAGAGATAGGAAGTCAGTGCTGCCGTTTGTAGGAACGGACATTTGAACGTACGTCGGACTTTTGGATTGAGTAACGTGACAGGAGCGCATTGTGTTTACAGGTGTCCATAAGTTGGGCGTACGTCACCTGGGGCCGGAGTGCAACACTCCCCTCCACCGTCCACTCTCAGGGAACAGGGCAGTGAGAGCCGAGCAGGGAGGAGTTGGGAACATGTAGGGGACTCACCTGGCCAGGGCGAAGAAGGCAGTGAGGAGGGGCAGGAGCTTCAGCACCTCGTGTGGGATGTAGGTGGAGAGGACCAGGAGGTTGACGAAAAACAGCAGGAAGAGATGGATGGAGTCGGTGATGAAGCGCAGGTGGATCTCAACCTCATCCTTCCTCTTGCCGAAGGGGTCAAGCGAGGAGGAGCAGAGCCGTGCCAGTCCGTACACAATGAAACCTGTGGGAGGGGAGAGGGGACAGGGGTGAGATCGTGGGACCTTTCACCTCACACTGCCAGAGTCGGACCTGGGAATCAAAGCTTCACCAACCCGGCGTCAAATCCTGGGGCAGTGAGGGGGGAGTGTGGGGGCTGGTGAGGGGGGAGTGTGGGAGGGGCAGTGAGGGGGGAGTGTGGGAGGGGCGGTAAGGGCGGAGTTCTGGAGTGTAGGAGGGGCGGTGAGGGGACACTAGGAGGGGCAGTGAGAGAAGTGTGGGAGGGGTGGGGAGAGGGGAGTGTGGGGGGGCGGTAAAAGCGGAGTGCTGGAGGCTGGGAGGGACGGTGAGGAGGGAGTGCCGCGCTGAGGAAGGGGCGGTGAGGAGGGAGTGCCGTGCTGTGGGAGGGGCGGTGAGGAGGGAGTGCCGTGCTGAGGAAGGGGCGGTGAGGAGGGAGTGCCCCACTGCAGGAGGGGCAGTGAGGAGGGAGGGGCAGTGAGGAAGGAGTGCCGTGCTGTGGGAGGGGCGGTGAGGAGGGAGTGCCACGCTGTGGGAGGGGCGGTGAGGAGGGAGTGCCACGCTGTGGGAGGGGCGGTGAGGAGGGAGCGCCGCGCTGTGGGAGGGGCGGTGAGGAGGGAGTGCCCCACTGCAGGAGGGGCGGTGAGGAGGGAGTGCCGTGCTGTGGGAGGGGCAGTGAGGAGGGAGTGCCGTGCTGTGGGAGGGGCGGTGAGGAGGGAGTGCCGTGCTGTGGGAGGGGCGGTGAGGAGGGAGTGCCACGCTGTGGGAGGGGCGGTGAGGAGGGAGCGCCACGCTGTGGGAGGGGCCGTGAGGAGGGAGCGCCACGCTGTGGGAGGGGCGGTGAGGAGGGAGCGCCACGCTGTGGGAGGGGCGGTGAGGAGGGAGCGCCACGCTGTGGGAGGGGCGGTGAGGAGGGAGCGCCACGCTGTGGGAGTGGCAGGTCTGACTGAACACTACACAATCAGAGGTGTTGTCATTTGGATGAGACTGGTTGTCAGGTCTACTTGACCTGTACAGGGAGAGAAGAGCAGCTGAGCTTTTGCCAACGTGGTCAATGTCTGTCCTTCAGACCAGCATCACAGTGCAGATTATTTGGCCGTTATCGACTCACTGTTTGTGGGATTTTACTTTGTGCAACTGCCCAGGGTTCACATTGAACAAGTCACTGCATACCACAGTCCTTCTATCACCAAAGATATTTGAAACCTGCTGTTTATTGTCAAAGGGGCTCCAGAAATCCAGCATTTTCTTTCCTATGTCCCATTAAAACACTTCCCTCTTTCCTGGTTGTGTTGAAATCACCAGTCTGTCTCTGAGTGGGAAGGGGACGGGGGAACAGATTTATTGCCCATCCCTGAGTGACAGCGTTGTCAGTGGTGGGGCTGGAGTCACACGGGGGTGAGAGGTGGTGTCAGAGTTGTCCAGGCCAGTAAATGCAGTGCATTTTGCCGGTGATCCACACTGCAGCCACAGTGCGCTGCTGGTGGAAGGAATGTTGGGTGGGGTGCTATTTAAGCAGGCTGCTTTCTCCTGGATGGGGTAGGCTGTTCTCCCTATATACCTCCCTCCAGCCCCTACACCCCACCCTCATCTCCACCCTCCTCCTGTTGCTTGATTCCCGTTGCTCCACCACTAGTGGCCATGTCTTCAGCTGCACAGGCCCCCGATCCCCTTGCTGAGTTTTCAGCCCCTCTCTGAGGTACCCCCTGGGATCCTCCGTCCTTGGTCAAGCTTTTGCCTACTGTTGGAATTGGATGCTGGGGTTATGACCCACAACTCCACCTTGTCCCCACCCTAATTAAGCAGGAGACGCAATGACCTTGGAGACACAGGAGACTGCAGATGCTGGGACCTGGAGCAACACACAAGATGCTGGAGGAACTCAGTGGACCAGGCAGCATCTATGGAGGGAAATGGACAGTCAACGTTTCAGGTCGAGACCCTTCACCTGGACTGAAAGATAGCGGGCAGATAGTCAGTAATAAAAAGGTGGGGAAGGGGAGAAGTGGTGGAGCAGGAGCTGGCATGTGATGGGTGGATCCTGGTGAGGAAAGGAGGGGGGGAAGTGGGGATAGGTGGATCAGCTGAGGTGGGGGGACAGTGGGGATGGGTGGATCAGGTGAGGGGGCGAAGGTGGGGGTAGGTGGATCCAGGTGAGGTGGGGGGAGGAGTGGGAATGGTTTCTAGTCCCCTGATCTGCCTAACCCCCATCACCGTCTCTTTCCCCTCCTCCACCCATTCCCCACACACTCCTCCTACTGCTTCTCCTCGCAGCCCTCATCCCTCCCCCCCCCCCCCGGGGTCCATCTTCCACCTTCCTCTCCCATCAGCTTCCACCATCTGCAGCCCTTTGTTGCCCCCCTCACCTCCCAACTCTCTCACTATTCCCACTCTCCCCTCCTCATCTGCCTATCACCCACCCCCTCCCTCACCTGTATCCACCTATCTGCCAGCTCCTGCTCCACTGCTCCCCCCTCTTTATACTGGCTATCTCCCCTCCAGTCCCAGTGAAGGGTCTGAACCCAAAACATCGACTGTCCATTCCCCCCCATGGATGCTGACTGGCCCAGCCTAGCACTGACTGCCTAGCACGGATCAGTTGGGCCGAAGGGCCTGCTTCTGTGCTGTACGCATCTGTGGCCGTGACTTACCCATCAGGATGGGAATGGTGGCGAAGGTGCTGCAGCGGAGGGTGTAGATGAGGCGGGCAATGAGGCTGGGCATCAGGGGCACGTCGAAGGGCAGGAAGACGTAGGCCCCGTACAGGAAGCAGGGGTAGACCAGCAGGGATCCAACCAGGGCTGCCGTGGCCTTCAGGTTGGGGCGGCTGCAGCAGCCGCAGTGTCTGCCATCCGGCCCAACTCCCTCCATGCCCGCCTCCCCATCTGGCCACTCCGCGTCCGGCGGAGCCCGGCTCTGCAACCGGCTCCCACGGCGGAACACCAGGAAGGGCCGGTGCTCGTGGCTGCTGTCCAGGACCTTGCCTCCATCGGGCTTCACACGCACTCCCTCCTCCTCCTCCTCCTCCTCCTCCTCCTCCTCCTCCTCCTCCTCACTGCTCCTGCATGTCAGTGAGCCTCCAGGGGCCACCCGTATGTAGACGCTGGGGTCACAGAGGGGCAGTGGTGGGGGCTCAGCCTGTGCCTTGGGCAGGGAAGGGTCCTCGTCCTCAGTGGGCCCAGGGCTCTCGCCGGATCCTGGCTCATCCCCCTCCGGCACCACCTCAGCTGGCGGATAGGCCTCCAGACAACTCGGGCGCTGCTTGTCATCTGGGTACTCCAGGGTGTCCGAGCTGTGCAGAGGGCTGCTCGCTTCCTCCAAGGGCGTGGAGCTCCCTGTCCCTCCGGAATCCGTGGCCTCAGCCTTGGAGACATCCTCCTGGTCCACTGGGCTCTGGGAGTTGACTTGGACCAAAGGCAGGAAGGCTGACATACCGGGCAGCTCCTGTGGAGGAGGGACAGAGAGCAACATTGGAGTATGGGTCACAGCTGGACACAGCCTCCCCCTCCCCCCACCGGGGACATATCCACAGATACAGCCGCTCCCTGCCCCCAGGGGAATATCATCCATGGACACAGCCTCCCCCTGGGTGAGTGCTGCGCTGTGGGAGGGGCGGTGAGGAGGGAGTGTTGCACTGTGGGAGGTGTGGTGAGGAGGGAGCGCCGCACTGTGAGGGAAGGGCGGTGAGGAGGGAGCGCCGTGCTGTGCGGGTGGGGTGGTGAGGAGGGAGCGCCGTGCTGTGCGGGTGGGGTGGTGAGGAGGGAGCGCCGTGCTGTGTGGGAGGTGCGGTGAGGAGGGAGCGCCGCACTGTGCAGGTGGGGTGGTGAGGAGGGAGCACCATGCTGTGTGGGAGGTGCGGTGAGGAGGGAGCGCCGTGCTGTGCGGGTGGGGTGGTGAGGAGGGAGCGCCGCACTGTGCAGGTGGGGTGGTGAGGAGGGAGCGCCGTGCTGTGCGGGTGTGGTGGTGAGGAGGGAGCGCCGTGCTGTGCGGGTGGGGCGGTGAGGAGGGAGACATTAAACCAAGGCTTCTTGACCTCAGTCAGGAGCAGGTCCAAGATCCCAAGGTGGGGGCTTGCTGTGCATATATTGGCGTAGACTTTCCTGCACAGGATGTAAAGTGTTCACAATTCTCCAGCAGTTGTAGAGATCACAGGCTGTGAACGAAGGCTTGCAGTGAGTGAACCAGCAGTATAACAAGTGCCCTGTCTACCTGCGAAAGTTCAGGTGCCACACCTGACTGCTGTAGGTTGTGTGCATGCAGCCTGTGGGAGAGTCCCCTGTACATACCGTCAGTGGGCAGGGCTGGCATTGTGTTCTGAGTCTCGCCACAGCCCTGAGCAAGAGCTTGTTTAACTGGTCAAACGGGAGACAGTGAACAGACCCTTCAGTGCCAGAGCCAAATCTTGGCAAGAGGGAAGGGCCCTGTGATTTCTTCTCTTCTTAAAGCCATTCTTTCTGAGTCCATTCCAACTACAGGTGGAAAATCCTCTGAATGAATTCTTTTACACTGTTGGACACGAGTTGCCTCATGGTCTGAGACTAGATACAAGGGCTAGGAGGTCCCAGGCTGGAGACCAGGCTGTGCTGCATGAATACAGCAATATGTAGACATGGCAACACGTAGACACAGTGACACGCACACGAACAAGGCGACACACACACAGAGTGACGCACACACAGTGCCACATACACGTGCACACAGCGACACACACACAGAGTGACACACACACACACACACACACACACGCGCGCGCGCGCGCGCGCACAGACTCTTCCTCACCCCCGCATCCCCACCTTGATTGATGAAGGATTACACACAGTCTTTTTCCCAGGGAAAGGGAACCAAAAACTAGAGTACATAGTAAGTGAGAGGTGAAAGATTAAAAGGGACCTGAGGGGCAACTTCTTCACCCAGAGGGTTAGAGGGTATACGGAACGAGCTGCCAGAGGAAGTAGGTGAGGCAGGTACAATAACAATATTTAAAAGACACTTGGACAGGTAATGGATAGGAAAGGTTTAGAGGGGCATGGGCCAAATGTGGACAAATGGAACTAGCGTAGATGGGAATCTTGGTCGGCAAGGACCAGTTGGGCCGAAGGGCCTGTTTCCGCGTTGTATGACTCTATGACTCTAAGGATTGCAGACCCAAAACATTGACTGGAGATACAAGAGACTACAGAAAAACACGATGATGCTGGAGGAACTCAGCAGGCCAGGCAGCATCCGTGGAGAAAAGCAGGTGGTCAACGTTTCAGGTCAGGACCCTTTTTCAGGACAGCTGAATTCCTCCAGCATCATTGTGTTTACTGAGCAACTCAGGAACTCAGTGGGTTGAGCAGCATCTGTGGGGGAAAGGAATTGTCGACAGCTCTCCTGCAGATTGTTTGTTGCTCCTAAAACATTGACTGTTTCTCTCTCCACAGATGCTGCCTGACCTGCTGAGTTTTTCTAGCAGTTCCTGTTTTTCTCTGATTCTGGTTCATGTCAAATTGAACACCCCCTCCCCCAGTTCCCTTCCCTCACTATCCCTTCTAGACTGTCTTCCACTCCTGCCCTGCACTTTCCTGCCTCTCCCCAACCCTGGACCCCGCCCCCCACCTCCTCCTCCTCCTCTTCCCCCCTCATTCTCCTAAAGTAAAGCAGCTTGTTCCTCCGCACTCCTCCAGCCCCAGGACTCAGGGGCCCTCTCTCTCACCTGGGCTCCTGAACTCAGGATTGGGTGAGAGGAGACCCCCTGAATTCCAGTGTTGGCAGAGAGGGGAAGACGTGGCAGCTTCACTCTGGGACAGCACCAGTGAGCAGGAGAGTGGAGAGTCCAGGGTTGGGGAGGGAAGGAGAGGACAGGGGCCCTTGTGCTCTGGGTGCCTCTTCAGCTACAATTCCAAAGTTTAACACCCACAACTTGGGTCAAATGTCTATCAGACCCTCACACTCCCCTACGATATCTGTCCCCAATAACAAGAATCAACAACTCCCTTCCAAGCAGTGCCCACTGCCCATCACTTGAGGGTACAAGGCTGCCACTTGGACAGGGTTGCCGTGACCCACAGATAATCTCCCACTCGGTGAGGCACTTTTTGCCACCCTAAAGTGGCAGAACAAGGCTGTGCATTTGCTCAGTAAGGACAATATATACTGGCTTTGGAGGCGGCGCAGAGGAGGTTCACCATGCTGATTCTGGAGATGAGGGGGTTAGCCTATGAGGACAGATTGAGTCACCAGGGTCTATACTCGCTGGAATTCAGAAGAATGAGAGGGGATCTTATAGAAACATACAAAATTATGAAAGGGATAGATAAGATAGAGGCAGGAAGGTTATTTCCACTGGTAGGTGAGACTAAAACTAGGGGACATTGCCTCAAGATTCGGGGGAGTAGATTTAGGATGGAGATGAGGAGAAACTGCTTTTCTCAGAGAGCAGTGAATCTGTGGAGTTCTCTGCCCAGGGAAGCAGTAGAAGCTACCTCATTAAATATATTTAAGACACAGTGAGATAGAATTTTGCACATTAGGGGAATTAAGGGTTATGGGGAAAAGGCAGGCAGGTGGATCTGAGTCCACAGCCAGATCAGATGGTCCACTCCTGCTCCTATTCCTTATGTTCTTATTAACTGTTCCACTTGCTCCAGACAAAACACATCAGGAGACATTTACGCAAAGCTCAGAGGGTAGAGGGTGATCGAACAGAGGAGAGAGAGAATGCGAGGGAGGGGTGGATAGGCAGATGGATTTGGGAAGCTTCCCCCTCCTGTGCCATTTCCTCCTCCTTGGTTTAGAGCCAGCACAAGTCCACCAGACATCAGCGCAACATCACAGAACTGAGGGAGCACCTCATTGTGGAGGGGCAGTAATGAGGGAGTGCCACACTGTGGGAGGGTTAGTACTGAGGGAGTGCCACACTGTGGGAGGGTTAGTACTGAGGGAGTGCCACACTGTGGGAGTGTCACACTGTGGGAGGGGCGGAACTGAGGGAGGGCCACACTGTGGGAGGGTTAGTACTGAGGGAGTGCCACACTGTGGGAGGGTTAGTACTGAGGGAGTGTCACACTGTGGGAGGGGCGGTATTGAGGGAGGGCCACACTGTGGGAGGGTTAGTACTGAGGGAGTGCCACACTGTGGGAGGGTTAGTACTGAGGGAGTGTCACTGTGGGAGGGGCGGTACTGAGGGAGGGCCACACTGCGGAAATGACATCTATCAGGTGATGTGTAAGTTAGGGCCCATTTGACGTCTCAGGTAAGGGCCCCAAGGCCACGAATGGAGGTCCCTCCTGGCACTCTCCCTGACGAAGGAGACACGTCCCATTCCCACGTGGACTCTGCCTCTGGGATTTGAAGCATCCTGTTGCATTGCAAAGCTCCCATTTCCTTTCTTCCCACTCCTTCTACAGCTGAGCGTATTTGAGCGTTTCATTGGTGGATCGCCCTCACCACCCCTGCTCTGATTGGCTGTCCTTGCTGCAAATTGTGAAATAGATGGGCAGAGCCAATAGCAGGCGTTGCTTGGATTGAGGGCGCTCCCAATTGGATGTTGAACTGGAAATGCACGAAAGGCAGTGCAAACTTTTCGCTGAGATGTCGCAGTGAATCTAAGAGCAGTTTTGGACAAATAAATCTTACCTTAATCCTCCGGCAGATGCACCGAGATTGATAAATTTAGATTCACATCAAACACATAGCCAGCCTTGTTCTGACATTCGGTGGAATCTAACAAACTGAATCACTTTCTTCCATCAGAAAACTATCCTCTCTATTTTCATGCCTTACTTCCTGCAGTTCACAAACCTGTTGGACAAGAACCGTGATTGATTGTCTTCAAGGGGAGGGGCATGCAATTAAAGGGACGGAGAACAGGGAAAAGGAGCATTTTATTTGTTGATGCAATATGAGAAAGTAGGTTTTGTGATTAATTTTCTGCAGATTAATTCGATGGTCTGGACTCTTTGTTACTGTCAGATACAATAATACTGACTATACCAATTGCTATCTTATTGTCACGTGTACCGAGGTACAGTGAAAAACTTTGCTTTGAAAGCTGTCCATACAGATTATTTCATCAGTATAGTGCATTGAGGAAGTAGAAGGGAAAACAATAACAGAATGCAAAGTAAAGTGTCACAGTTACAGAGAAAGTGCAGTGCAGGCCGACAATAAGGTGCAAGGGCCACGACAAGGTAGATTGTGAGGTCAAGTGTCCATCTTATTGTACTAGGGGACCGTTCAATAGTCTTATAACCGTGGGATAGAAGCTGTCCTTGAGCCTGGTGGTACATGCTTTCAGGCTTTTCTATCTTCTGCCCGATGGTGGGGGGGAGGAGGGTGCAGGAGAGAAATGCATAATAATACATACATTCTAGCTATCTCCCCGGGCAGGCAAGGTAGTGTAGCGGTTAGCGTAACAGCGTAACGCTATTTACAGCGCCAGTGACCCCGGTTCAATTCCTGCCGCTGTCTGTATGCTCTCCCCGTGTCTGCATGGGTTTCCTCCGGGTGCTCCGGTTTCCTCCCACATTCCAAAGACGCACGGGTTAGGAAGTTGTGGACATGATATGTTGCCGCCGGAATCATGGCGACACTTGCAGGCTGCCCCCAGAACACTCTACGCAAAAAGATGCATTTCGTGTGTTTCGATGTACATGTGACTAATAAAGAGATCTTATCTTTCAGTCCAGATGAAGGGTCTTGATCCGAAATGCCAACTGCCCATTTCCCTCCACAGATGCTGCCTGACCTGCTGAGTTCCTCCAGAAGTTTGCTCTTTGGTACAGGTTCCAACATAATTCCACTTGAAGATTATCGCTTCTTCAAACCTGAAGATATTTGCTGCCACTGATAATGATGTGGGAGGCCATTTGGCCCATCAGCTCCCAGGGAACAAACCTATTCCTCCTAAATACCCTGTACCCATACCACTGGTTCTTCACATGCTCATCAGCTCCTAAACCGTAGGAAGGATGTGGTTGTACTGGGGAGGCTGCAGAGGAGATTCACCAGGATGCTGCCTGGACTGCAATGTTTCAATTATAAGGAGAGGCTGGATGTGGTTTGTTTCCCTGGGGTGGAGGAGGCTCAGGGATGTCATGGAGTCATACAGCGTGGAAACAGGCCAGTCAGCCCATGATGACCAGTGGGCACCTATCTGTATTAATCCCAGCTTCCAGCACTTGGCCTGTAGCCTTCTATGCCCAGGCAATTTAAGTGCTTGTCTAGACACTTCTTAACTGCTGCCAGTGACCCTGCTTCCACCACTCTCTCAGACAGTGCATTCCAGGTACTCACCACTTGCTGTGAAAAATGTCCCCCTCAGATCCCCTCCAAACCTCTTATCCCTTACCCTAAATCTGTGTCCTCTAGTTTTACTCACTTCTGAAAAGGGGAAAGGTTTCCTGCAGTTTACCCTATCTATACCCTTCATAATTTTATATGCCTCAGTCACGTCCCCTCTTAACCTCCTCTACCTCCAGTCTCTCCTCATAACTGAACAGGTAGCGACCTGGTGAATCTCCTCTGCACCCTCTCCAGCACTATTGCCCCTTTCTATAGTGTGGTGACCAGAACTGCACTCAGTACTCCAGTTGAGGTCTGACCAGTGTTTTATAAAGTTGGAGCATAACCTTTGCTCTTGTATTCAATGCCTAACAAAAGCCACTATCGCACATTCTTTCTTAACCACGTTATTTATCTGCGCTGCCACTTTCAAGGATCTTTGGACTTCATACCAAGGTCTTTCTGTTCCTCAGTGCTCCCTAGGACCTTACCATTTATGGTGTACGGCCTAGCCTCATTAGTACTCCCAAAATGCATCTCCTTACATTTGTCAGGATTAAGCTCCAGCTGCCATTTTCAGCCCACCTCACCAACACTGTAAGGCTTTCAACAAGGTCCCATGTGGTAGACTAATCCAGAAGATTAAGATGCATGGGATCAATGGTCACTTGGTAGATTGGATTCAAGATTAGCCTGGCCATAGAAGACAGAGGGTAGTGGTGGAGTGGTATTATTCTGACTGGGAGTCGATGGTGTTCCGCAGGGAACAGCGCGGGGACCCCTGTTGTCTGTGATATATATAAATGACTTGGACAAAAGTGCAGATGGCCTGATTAGCAAGTTTGTGGATGACACAAAAATTGGTGTTGTGGACAGTGAAGAAGGTTGTCAAAGGATAAAGCATGATATAGATTAGCTGCAGATATGGGCGGAGAAATGGCAGATGGAGTTTAATCTGGTGTTGTGCTGTGGGAGATCAAATGTAGGGGGAAAGTATACAGGAAATGGCAGGACCCTTAGGAACATTGATGTACAGAGGGATCTGGGGGAGCAAGTCCATAGGTCCTTGAAAGTGACAACACAAGTAGATAGGGTGGTAAAGAAGGCGTATGGCATGCTTGCCTTTGTCAGTTTAGGCATTGAGTACAAGAGTCAGGAAGTCACATTGCAAGTGTATAAAACTTTGGTTAGACCACATTTAGAGTATTGTGTGCATTTCTGGTCGCCCCATTACAGGAAGGGTGTGCAGGCTTTGGTGAGGATGCATATGAGGTTCACCAGGAGATGCTGCCTGGATTAGAGAGTATTAGCTATAAGGAGAGGTTGGACAAACTTGGATCTTCAGAAACTTGAGGGGAACTTGGAGCTTTGGAGGCTGAGGGAGACCTGACAGAGATTATGAGCATAGGTAGAGTAGACAGTCAGAGGGTAGAAATGTGAAAACTGGAGGGCCTAGTTTTAAGGTGAGAGGGGGAAAGTTTAAAGGAGATGTGCAGGGCAGTTTTTTTGTTTACACAGAGAGTTGTGGGTGCCTAGAATGTGCTGCCAGGGGTGGTCAGGGAGGCAAATACAATAGTGCTGTTTAAGAGGCATTTAGAGAGACAAATGAATGTGCAGGGAATGGAGGAATATGGATCGTGTGCAGGCAGATAGGTTTAGATTTAATTTGGCATCAGCATCAGCACAGATATTGTGGGTCAAAGGGCCTGTTTGTGTGTGTACTGTTCCACGTTCTAACACATACCGTAGCCTGACTACCCTCCACACTGTCAACAACTTCGCCAGTCCTCGTGCCGTCTGTGAACTGACCGATTATGCCGTCTGAGACATGAGATGAGATCTCTTCATTAGTCACACGTACATCGAAACACACAGTGAAATGCATCTTTTGCGTAGAGTGTTCTGGGGGCGTTACGTAAATGTCACCACGCTTCTGGCGCCAAAATAGCATGCCCACAACTTCCTAACTTGTATGTCTTTAGAATATGGGAGAAAACTGGAGCACCCGGAGGAAACCCACGCAGACAAGGGTAGAACGTACAAACTCCTTACAGACAGCGGTGGGAATTGAACCCAGGTCACTGGCACTGTAATAGCGTTATGCTAACCGCTACACTACCGTGTCATCCCCTACACTATATATATTATGAACAGCAAGGGTCCCAACTCCAATCCCTGTGAAACATCACAGGCATGTAATCACATAGACAACCCTCCACAATCACCCTGTGTCTCCTACTGCAAGGCCAATTTTGGATCCAATTTGCCAACTTGCCCTGGATCCCATGGGCCCAAACCTTTTGGACCAGTCTCCAATGTGGAACCTTGCCAAAACCTTATTGCACTACCCTCATCAATATACCGTGTTACCTCCTCAAAATGTACAGATTGGTCAGACCGGATCTGTAATTAACAGTCAAGATAGCTGTCTCTGATTAGTCCCTGCCTTTGCCAGTGATCATTAACCCCTGTCCCTCAGAAACGTTTCCAATAACTTCCCTACTCCTGCTGTTAGACCCACCGGTCTGATGCAGCTCACAGGGTGACCTGATAGAGGTATACAAAATTATGAGGGAGATAGATAGTAAGAATTTTTTTTCCCTTGGTGAAAAGTATCCAAGGTAAGAGGGCATCGGTATAAGGTGAGAGGTTTGGAGTGGATCTGAGGCAGTTTTTTTCGCACAGAGAGTGATTTTCCCCAGGGTAAGGGAGTCTAAACCTAGGGTGCACAGATTTAAGGTGAAAGAACATAGAACAGTACAGCACAGGAACAGGCCCTTCGGCCCATGATGTTGTGCTGAACTAATCACCATCAAGGACATCTTCAAGAGGCGGTGCCTCACAAAGGCGGCATCCATCATTAAGGAGCCTCACCAGGACATGCCCTCTTCTCATCAGGGAGGAGGTACAGGAGCCTGAAGACCCACACTCAGTGATTCAGGAACAGCTTCTTCCCCTCCGCCATCCGATTTCTGAACGGTCCATGAACACTACCTCATTGTTCCTTTTTTTTGCACTATTTATTTTGTAACTTATGGTTTTTTATGTCTGCACTGTACCACTGCCGCAAAATGACAAATTTCACATCATTTAAGACTGATAATACACCTGATTCTGATAAGTAGTAATTAAACGCCTAACTAAACTATCACGTCTGCCTCCACCACCACCCCTAGCAGCACATTCCATGCACCCACCACTCTCTGTGTAAAGAAAACTTGCCCCGCGCATCTCCTTTGAAATTTCCCCCTCCCACCTTAAATGCACTCTAATAAAAGATACCAGCTGTCAACTCTATCTGTGCCTCTCGTGATCTTATAAACCTCAGTCAGGTCTCCCCCCAGCCTCCGCTGCTCCAGAGAAAACAACCCAAGTCTGTCCAACCTCTCCTTATAGCACATGCCCTCTAATCCAGGCTGCATCCTGGTGAACCTCTTCTGCACCCTCGGCAAAGCCTCCACACCTTATAATGGGGAAACCAGAACTGGATGCAATACTCCAGATGCAGCCTAACCAGAGCTTTATAAAGCTGCAACTTAACTTCATGAATCCTGAACTCAGTGCCTCCACTCGGTGTGGGGGGGGGGTTTGGGGTGTAGGGGAGTGGGGTGTGGGGAGGTGTGGGGTGTAGGGAGCTGTGGGGGGTGGGAGAGGGGTGTGGGGATGTGTGAGGGGTGGAGTTGGGGTGTGGGGGGTTGGGGGTATGTGGGGGGTGTGGGGTGTGTGGCTGTGAGGTGGGGGGCTGGGGTAGGGTTGTGGGGTGTGTGGTGGGGGTGTGGGGTGAGGGTGTGTGGGTGGGGGGCGTAGGGTGGGTTGTGGGAGGGGGTGTGGGGTTTGGGTGGGGGGAGTGTGTGGGGGGGGTGGGGTGTGGTGGGGACGTGGGTGGGGGGTGTGGGGTTTGGGTGGGGGGAGTGTGTGGGGGGGTGGGGTGTGGGTGTGGGGTATGTGGGGGGGAGGTGTGGGTAGGGGTGGGGGGTGGTGGGGTGGGGTGTGGGGTTTGGGTGGGGGGAGTGTGTGGGGGGTGGGGTGTGTGGTGGAGTGGGGTGTGGGTGGGGGGTGGTGGGGTAGGTGTGAGTATGTTGGGGGAGGTGTGGGTTGGGGGTGGGGGGGTTGGAGGGAGGTGTGGGTGGGGGTGTGGGTGGTGTGTGTGGTGGGGTGGGGTGTGTGGGTGGGGGTGGTGTGTGTGGTGGGGGTGTGGGTGGGGGGGAGGTGTGGGTGTGGGGTGTGTGTGTGTGATGGGTGTGTGGGTGGGGGTATGTGGGTGGGGGGGTTGGGGAGGTGTGGGTGGGGGTTGGTGGGGGTGTGGGTGGGGGGTGTGGGGTATGTGGGGGAGGTGTGGGTGGGGGGTATGTGGGTGGGGGGTGGTGTGTGGGGGTGTGGGTGGGGGTGTGGGGTATGTGGGGGGAGGTGTGGGTGGGGGGTATGTGGGTGGGGGGTGGTGGGTGGGGGTGTGGGGTATGTGGGGGGTATGTGGGTGGTGGGGGTGTGGGTGAGGGTGGTGGGGGTGTGGGTGGGGGGTGTTGGTGTGGGTGCAGGTGGGGGGCATGTGGGGGGGAGGTGTGGGTAGGGGTGGGGGGTGGGGTCTGGGTGGAGCGTGGTGGATGGTGTGGGTGGTGGGGGGTTTGGGTGGGGGGAGAGTGTGGGGGGTGGGGTGTTTGGTGGAGTGTGGTGTGGGTGGGGGGTGGTGGGGGTGTGGGGGGGAGGTGTGGTAGGGGTGTGGGTGGGGGGAGGTGAGGGTGGGTGGGGGGTGTGTGTGGTGGGGGTGTGGGTATGTGGATGGGGGTGTTGGGGGAGGTGTGGGTGTGGGGTGGTGGGGGTGTGGGTGGGGGTTGTGGGGGTGTGGGTGGGGAGTGGTGGGGGTGTGGGTGGGGGGTATGTGGGGGGGAAGTGTGGGTGCGGGGTGGTGGGGGTGTGGGTGTGGTGTGGTGTTGGTGTGGGTGGGTGGGGGTGGGGGGTGTGGGATATGTGGGGGGGAGGGGTGGGTGGGGGTGTTGGTGGGATGTGGGTGGGTGGGGGGTGTTGGTGGGGTTGTGGGTGGGGGGGGTGTTGGTGGGGGGGTGTTGGTGGGGTATGGGTGGTGGTGGGTGTTGCTGGGGTTGAGGGTGGGGTGGGTGTGTGGGTGGGTGTGGGTGGGTGGGGGGTGTTGGGGGGTGTGGGGGGTGTTGGTGGGGTGTGGGTGGGGGTGTGTTGGTGGGGTGTGGGTGGGGGGGTGTTGGTGGGGGTGTGGGTGGGGGGGTGTTGGTGGGGGTGTTGGTGGGGGGGTGTTGGTGGGGGTGTGGGTGGGGGGGTGTTGGTGGGGTGTGGGTGGGGGGGTGTTGGTGGGGGTGTGGGTGGGGTGTGGGTGGGGGGGTGTTGGTGGGGGTGTGGGTGGGGGGGTGTTGGTGGGGGTGTTGGTGGGGTGTGGGTGGGGGGGTGTGGGTGGGGTGTGGGTGGGGTGGGGTGTGGGTCGGGGGTGTGGGTGGGGGGGTGGGTGGGGGGTGTTGGTGGGGGTGTGGGTGGGGGGTGTTGGTGGGGGTGTGGGTCGGGGGTGTGGGTGGGGGGGGTGGGGGTGTGGGTGGGGGTGTTGGTGGGGGTGTGGGTGGGGGTGTGGGGGTGTTGGTGGGGGTGTGGGTCGGGGGTGTGGGTGGGGGTGTGGGTGGGGGTGTGGGGGTGTTGGTGGGGGTGTGGGGGTGTTGGTGGGGGTGTGGGGGTGTGGGTGGGGTGTGGGTGGGGGGGGGGTCCCGGGGAGGGGGTCATTGGGACGGTGGGGAGGCACCGGGAGGGAATTTCCCGAAGCCCCACCGGATTGGTCCGTGTAAGTCACGTGCCCGTCTCCCGCGATCACGCCGCGCTCCTCTCGCGATACCGGAGCGTGCAAGTTCTCGCGAGAGTGTCCGCGGTGAGGGCAGAAATGGCGGCGGCGGCGGGGGGCCCGGGGGACTGAGGGAGCGGCGGCGCCCCCGGTACCGGCCCCGGCCCAACATGAGTCACCCCGAGGCCGACGGCCAGCCCGAGGGCGAGCCCGACGCCAAGCTGCTGCACACCAAGCGGCTGTACCGGTGAGCGGCGTCCGGGAGTGATGGTGGGGGAAGGGAGGGAAGGAAGGCAACGCGGGGAGGGAGAGAACGGGAAGGTCGAGGGAGAGAGGGGAGGGGGAGAGAGGGGAGGGGGAGAGAGGGGAGGGGGAGAGAGGGGAGGGGGAGAGAGGGGAGGGGGGAGAGAGGGGAGGGGGAGAGAGGGGAGGGGAGGAGGGGAGAGGATGGGGGAGGGGAGGGGAGAGGATGTGGGCGGGGAGGGGAGGAGGGGAGGAGGGGAGAGGATGGGGGAGGGGAGGGGAGAGGATGGGGGAGGGGAGGGGAGGAGGGGAGGAGGGGAGAGGATGGGGGAGGGGAGGAGGGGAGGGGAGGAGGGGAGAGGATGGGGGAGGGGAGGAGGGGAGAGGATGGGGGAGGGGAGGAGGGGAGAGGTTGGGGGAGGGGAGAGGATGGGGGAGGGGAGGATGGGGGAGGGGAGGAGGGGAGAGGATGGGAGGATGGGGGAGGGGAGGAGGGGAGAGGATGGGGGAAGGGAGGAGGGGAGAGGGGGAGAGGATGGGGGAAGGGAGGAGGGGAGAGGGGGAGAGGATGGGGGAAGGGAGGAGGGGAGAGGGGGAGAGGATGGGGGAAGGTAGGAGGGGAGAGGGGGAGAGGATGGAGGGAGGAGGGGAGTGGGGGATGGATGGAGGGAGGAGGGGAGTGGGGGATGGATGGAGGGAGGAGGGGAGTGGGGGATGGATGGAGGGAGGAGGGGAGAGGAGGGAGGGAGGAGGGGGACAGGAGGGAGGGAGGAGGGGGAGAGGAGGGAGGGAGGAGGGGGAGAGGAGGGAGGGAGGAGGGGAGGGGATGGTGGGAGGGGGGAGGGGAGAGGATGGGGGGAGGGGAGAGGATGGAGGGAGGAGGGGAGTGGGGAGAGGAGGGAGGGAGGAGGGGAGTGGGGAGAGGAGGGAGGGAGGAGGGGAGTGGGGAGAGGAGGGAGGGAGGAGGGGAGTGGGGGAGAGGGAGGGAGGAGGGGAGTGGGGGAGAGGGAGGGAGGAGGGGAGTGGGGGAGAGGGAGGGAGGAGGGGAGTGGGGGAGAGGGAGGGAGGAGGGGAGTGGGGGAGAGGGAGGGAGGAGGGGAGTGGGGGAGAGGGAGGGAGGAGGGGAGTGGGGGAGAGGGAGGGAGGAGGGGAGTGGGGGAGAGGGAGGGAGGAGGGGAGTGGGGGAGAGGAGGGAGGGAGGAGGGGAGTGGGGGAGAGGAGGAGGGGAGTGGAGGGGAGTGGGGGAGAGGAGGAGGGGAGTGGGGGAGAGGGGGGAGAGGAGGAGGGGAGTGGGGGAGAGGAGGGAGGGAGGAGGGGAGTGGGGGAGAGGAGGGGAGTGGGGGAGAGGAGGGAGGGAGGAGGGGAGTGGGGGAGAGGAGGGAGGGAGGAGGGGAGTGGGGGAGAGGGAGGGAGGGAGGAGGGGAGTGGGGGAGAGGAGGGAGGGAGGAGGGGAGTGGGGAGAGGAGGGAGGGAGGAGGGGAGTGGGGGAGAGGAGGGAGGGAGGAGGGGAGTGGGGGAGAGGGGTGAGGGAGGCGGGGAGGTGGGGATTGGAGGGAGGGAGTAGGGGAGGTGGGGGGTGGAGGGGAGAGGAGCACGGGGGGCGGAGGGGAGGGGATGGTGGGAGGAGGGGAGAGGATGGATGGGGAGAGGATGGAGGGAGTGGGGGAGAGGAGGGGAGTGGGGGAGAGGAGGGGAGTGGAGGGAGGAGGGGAGTGGGGGAGGGGAGGGAGGAGGGGAGTGGGGGAGAGGAGGGAGGGGAGGGGAGAGGAGTGGGGGAGGAGGGAGGGAGGAGGGGAGGGGATGGTGGGAGGAGGGAGGAGGGGAGAGGATGGATGGGGAGAGGATGGAGGGAGTGGAAGGGGGAGAGGAGGGAGGAGGGGAGGGGGGAGGGGAGAGGAGGGAGGAGGGAGGGAGGGGAGAGGATGGTGGGAAGAGGGGAGAAGATGGATGGAGGGAGGAGGGGAGAGGAGGAAGGGGGGAGTGGAGGGGAGAGGAGGAAGGGGGGAGTGGAGGGGAGAGGAGGAAGGGGGGAGTGGAGGGGAGAGGAGGAAGGGGGGGAGTGGAGGGGAGAGGAGGAAGGGGGGGAGTGGAGGGGAGAGGAGGAAGGGGGGGAGTGGAGGGGAGAGGAGGAAGGGGGGAGTGGAGGGGAGAGGAGGAAGGGGGGGAGTGGAGGGGAGAGGAGGAAGGGGGGGAGTGGAGGGGAGAGGAGGAAGGGGGGGAGTGGAGGGGAGAGGAGGAAGGGGGGGAGTGGAGGGGAGAGGAGGAAGGGGGGAGTGGAGGGGAGAGGAGGAGGGTGGGTGGAGGGGGGAGAGGATGGAGGGAGTGAGGATAGAGGAGGGGAGAGGATGGAGGCGGGGGGAGGGGAGGATGGAGGGAGGAGGGGGAGAGGATGGGGAGGAAGGTGTAGTGGGGAGAGGAGGGAGGGGGAGGAGAGGAGGGGGATAGAGGGGGGAGAGTAGGGGGATAGAGGGGGAGGGGGATAGGAGGGGATAGAGGCGGAAGGGGGATGGGGAAGGGGGCGAGTGGGGGAGAGGAGGGGGCGAGAGTGGGAGAGGAGGTGGAGACGGTGGGAGAGGAGGGGGCGAGAGGGGGATGGGGAGGGGGGATGAGGGGAGAGGGGGGTGGATGGGGCGAGATGGCGATAGGGGTGTAGAGGAGGGGGATAGAGGGGGGAGAGGAGGTGGCGAGAGTTGGATAGGTACGGGGTGGAGGGGGCTAAAGGGGGTGGGGGTGAGGCGGGGAGAGGAGGGGGCGAGAGGGGGATTGGGGGAGAAGAGGGGGTAGAAGGGGGAGAGGAGGGGTATAGAGGGGGGCAAGAGGTGGATAGAGGCAGGAGAGGGGGAGAGGGCGATAGAGGAGGGAGGGTGAGAGAGAAATCGAGGGGGAGGGGAGAGCGAAATTGGTGGGAGAGGGTGAGAGACGGTGGAGAGAGGGAATGGGAGTAGGGGGAGGGGGGAGAGGGAGGGGGAGGCGGTGGGAGAGGGAGGGGGGCGAGACGTAGAAGGCAGATAGAGAAGGCGGTGGGGGAAGGGGAGGCGTTGTGGGAGAGGAGCTGATGGAGGGTGGTGAGATGGGGAGAGAAGGTGGTGAGGGGGAGGGTGGTGGTGGGAGAGAAGGAGGGGAGATGGTGGTGAGGTGGTGGTGGGTGAGGGGAAGACAAGGCGGTGGGGGGTGGGGAGGGAGGGCTGGAAGTTGTGAGGGGGAGAGGAGTGGATTGTTGGGAGGAAGGGGGGATAGAGGAGGGCAGGGTTAAAGGGAGTGGGAGGCATTGGCGGGGAAGAGGGAGGGTGGTGCTGGGGGGAGGGGGAAGGGATGATGGATAGGTGTGGGGGAGGGACGGGGTGGTGATAGGGAAGTGATGGGGTGGGAAGGGACTAGGTTGGGGGGAAAGGAAAGGATGCGGGTAAGGGATGAGGGTGGGGGGGTGTTTTGGGAAGGGATGTGGATGGAAGGGACGAGGTTAGGTGTTTTGGGGGTAGGGAAGGGGAATGGATGACGGGGTGATGTGGAGGGGGAGGAGTAGGATGTAGGGGGTGAGGGGAGGGATGGGGTGAAGGCACGAAAAGGGGAAGGTGGGTTGGAAGAAGAGGTGGGTGGGGATTTGAAAACAGGCCCTGGAGCAGGGGAAGAGTACTTTGATCTGAACGATGTTGGGGAGTGGAGGGGCTGTGTTGGAAAAGAAAGGAAACTCATCTGGAGGGAAATGGAGGGTCCCAGTGCTATGGAAGGATGGAATGAAGGAAGAAGAGTGGGAGGATGGTCTGTCACCGGCGAAAGGAGGGAAGCAGTGAAGACATTCCAGCACCATGGGAAGATGGTTGAAGCTGTTGTCAATGAGGTGGATTGAGTGAGGGGAATGAGAGACCTGGCCCCTGGAGTGGAGGTACTCTGACCAGTGGTAGGTAGTGAGGGGAGAGGTGTGGCCCACTCACCCACTCCCTTCTTTGAGTGCAGTTGTGTTCCTCCAGCTCAGGTGAGGATGTGGGAGTAGAGACCTGACTGTTGGGGAGGGGGGGGGGATGTTGGGGAGGAGGGAGGGGGCAGGGAGTGTAGGAGGAGGAGTTTGGAGAGGATACTGACCTTCACGTCGGAGTTCAGGACCAGTTTCTTCATGTGGTGCCACAGAAACATCCACACAGGCAGAGTGACAGTGACTTGAGCCCCGCATCCAGGAGGGCAAGGAGAGCCTTTGTACCTTCACGTTGCCTCTCTGACGGTGTAGCACTCCTACAACCCTGCAATGGCAGAGTGAGGCTCGGTTGTCTATTGCAGTTGGTGCAGTGGGAAGTGAGCACACTAACCTTGGTCCGGAATACATTTCCCTGGGCTGATGATGTCGGAAAGACTGAATGCATTTTTTTTTGTTTGACCTTTGTGGTTAAGGCACAGAATTAAATCAGCAGGGAGACGATGCTGCTAACAATATACAGTTGTAAATTTGATGAGCTGACACTGTTTGGTGATTGGATTTTGACTTTTATGTTGCCCTTTTGGTTGGTCTTTGCTCTTGACTCTAAACTTGGGGATCTGCAAACTCCACTGCCTTGTGTCCTGATTCATGTCAACTCCTGTGTGCCCAAAAGTTGAGTTTTCTGTAGACTTTTAGTGTATGCTGTTACCTTGGTTTAGATTGACATGTAAATCTATTGCTGTCTCAGGGATCTGGGGTTACCTTTCCTGAATCTTGGATTGACTGCTGTGAAGACAAAGCAGGTTTATAAATAGAATGGGATTAAGTACTCTGTTAAGAACGAACAACATTCTGAGGGTAGTTGACAGAGCAGTTGCTGCATGGTTTGCTGGTGAATCTTGATGTAGGGAGCACAGATTCAAAGTAGGGGTTGGTCATTCGAGACAAATCAGAAACTTCTCTCAGAGACTTGTGAATCTCCAAAAATTTTCTACCTCCGGCTCTCTGGGTGCTCAGGCATTGGTCATATTCAAATCCCTGATGGATACATTGTTGGACATGTGCTTTCAAGGGATTTGGGCATTTGTTGAGTTGGAGGATGAGCTATGAATTTATTGGATGGCACAGCAGGTTTGAGTGGGCTTTGTGGTTTGCACGGTGTCGACTCTTCCACTGTATAGACCTTTTTCCACCATTAAGGAGTTTGCACGTTCTCTCCCTCTCCTGCTTTTTCCCCTCATCATATCTCTGCCAGGTTTGCAATATATGTTATCTGCTTTGTATTTATTATTACTTATCTACTATTAATGTCGATGTTATGGCAGGACACTTGGAAAAGTGCGAGGTAATAGAGCAAAGTGATTGTGGTTTTGTGAAAGAGAAATTGTGGTTCTCCAATCTGTTGTGAGGCCTTTTCCTCAGTGAGAGAATGTAGAACCAGGTGACGCTGTTTAAAAATAAGGGGTCTCCATCTTAGACAGACGCAGCAATATCCTCTATAAGGTTGAGAGCCCTGGAACTTCATCTCCACTTGGAGGAATAATGTTTAATTATTTTTGAATCAGAAATATCAAGAACCTCGGAATAAATGGAATGTAGAGTTGGAGGTTGCAATCAGATCAGCCATGTTATTAAATGGCAGAGCAGTTTTGAGGGATCAAATCTCCTAATTTGTACAATTTGTTTCCTCCCAGTCCCACTGAAACCCCGGGGATTTCCAAAGTCACTTACTGCAGGGGTACAGCCCTGCGGGGAGAGAGTGCGGCCTGATTCACTGCACTGGGTGACTTTCAGAAACTTAACTTTGGAACTGAAGGATCCAGTCAGCCTCTGTGTCTTTTGGTTTGATTGTGGCTGATTTGATTTTCAGTTCTGCTAACTTGTCTTCACCCAGCAAAGATCCAAAAAAATCAGGAAATACTCAAGGGTCAGTTAGTGGAGACAGGAACTGAGTTAAGTTTCAGAATACCGACCTTTCGTCAGAAATGGGCAAGTGAGAATTGATGTTTTTGAGTGGCAAGGAAAGTTTGGGGGAATGGAGTATGTAGTGCGGAGATGTGAAAAATGTGAGAGAAAATTGAATGGGAAGGCCTTTGACAAGGTTCTGCACAGGCTGCTAAACAAGACAGGAGCTCATGGTATTACAGGAAAGGTAATAACGTGGATAGAAGATTTGCCTTCTTCCAGTTCCCAAGAGTGGGAATAAAGGGGACCTTTTCTGGTTGGCTGCCGGTGACTAGTGGTGTTCTTCGGGTTGGTGTGGGGTCCACTACTTTACACGTAATATGTTAATGATCTGGATGATGGAATTGATGGCTTTGTGGCCAGGTTTGCAGATGATGCAAAGGTAGGTGGAAGGGCAAGTAGTGTTGAGGAAGCAGGGAGTCTGCAGAAGGACTTGGACAGGTTGGGAGAATGGGCAAAGAAGTGGCAGATGGAATACGGTGTATGGTCATGTACTTTGGTTGAAGGAATAAAAGCGTAGACTATTTTCTAAATGGGGAGAGGATTCAGAAATTGGAGGTGCAAAGGTGCAGGATTCCTTTAAAGGTTAACTTGCAGTTTTTGAGTTGATTATGAGGAAGGCAAATGCAACGTTAGCATCCATTTTGAGAGGACGAGAATATAAAAGCAAGGATGTAATACTGAGGCTTTATAAGGCATTGGTCAGACCACATTTGGAGTATTGTAAGCAGTTTTGGGCCTCAAGGAAGGATGTGCTGGCTTTGGAGAGGGTCCAGAGGAGGTTTACAAGAATGATTCCAGAGATGAAACAGTTAACATATAAAGAGCATTTGATGGCTCTCGGCCTGTAGTCGCTGGAGTTTAGAAGGGTGAGGGGGGGATCTCATTGAAATCTACCGAATATTGAAAGGCCTGGATAGAGTGGACATGCAGAGGATGTTTCCAGTAGTGGGAGAGTCCAGGACCAGAGGGCGCAGCCTCAGAATGTCCCTTTAGAACAGAAATGAGAAGGAATTTCTTCAGAGGGTGGTGAATCTGTGGAATTCATTGCCACAGACGGCTGTGGAGGCCAAGTCATTGGGTATATTTAAAGCAGAGGTTGACGGGTTCTTGATTAGTAAGGCCATTATAGGTTACGGGGAGAATGGGTTTGGGGGGGAAAAAATAAATGATGGAATGGCGGAGCAGACTCGATGGGCCAAATGGCGTAATTTGCTCCTATGTTTTATTGGAAAAGTCTGTGATTGGGCAGGAGGCTGGTGAGATTTTAGTTTTAGTGCGCACCAAATCAAAACTATACTGATCTCATTCTCGAGCGTCCGATTGTTTGCCTCCAGTACCCACTCTTCTGTAACCTGCAGATTACGCCTTTGTTCTGGATTCTGTGTGACCAATTCCCATTAACCCCCTTAATATTTGTCATTGTGATGGGTGCTTAACTGGGTCAAGAAGAGGTGGAGTGTGGAAGTGAAAGGCTTGATAGAACAGCTATTTCTCACAGATGTTGTGGACTCTGGTGTGTTTACGTTGATGGAATTCTTCCAAGTCCAATTGTTGAGATAATTATTGCAGCCCTCCGATTTGCACAAAGGGCGTGGTATTCTTTGTGAGAAATCAGGACTCCCTTTGAGAAACAGGATTTTTTGTTTCCATAGAGACGTTCCAGGCAGATTGAGTTTTTGGTGTTCAATGCGGCAGGAAAACTCTTGTGAGGTTTAGTGTTGGGGAGAATTTATTTGAAGGAAGAATGGCCTGCAGGTTGAAATGTGCCTGTGTTCTTTTACCAAGTTGTTGATTGAAGATTCCACAACTGTTGTCTGTCCATTTATGAACTCAATGACTATTGGTTTGTAAATAGGCTGGCTGTTCGAGAGGAGTGTCCCAGACATGGTCATATGGGGTCAGTTGCTTTTCCTGGTGTTTTGCTGGCTGGTAATGCAGAACTGATGCCCCTTCTTGTCACCTACCCTTGCCTAGGCCTTTCCTGCACTTTCCACCACCTCCCATCTCCCCACCTGGTAGCTGATATTCCTGGTTTGGTGTTTTATTTACTAGAGTGTGAAGAAGAGAAAAGGCGGCCAGTTGTACAGCACCTTCTGTAACCAGAACATTGCTTCATAGCCAATGAAGTATTGTCACAACGATGGATGAGTTCCCAGGGTCCAGTGGGATCTGCCCCAGGTTATTAAGAGAGGTGATCTCTAGGGCCTTTGCCACAGGTGAGGTCCGAGAGGACTGGAGGAACAGCCAATGTTGTTTTGAAGGGTAATAGAGAGAAACCAGGAAATTACAGTGCGGTGAGTCTTACATCAGTAATGGGAAAAAAGTTAGACTTATTAGTGATTGTCAGCATGGCTTTATGCAGGGCTGCTCATGTCTTATAAACCTGATTGTGTTTTTTGAGGAGATAAGATGAACAGGCAAGGAATGGATATAGACCATGTGCAGTTCAAATTGACATCATGGGCTGAAGGACTTGTTCCTGTGCTGTACTGTTCTATGATGGCAGATAAATAGTCACCATTTGTGCACAACCTGGTCCCATGTACCTTGTGAAAATCACCAGGCCATTTCACTGGGCATAGAAGAGAATGTAGATGCTGGAATGCGGAGAAAAAGCAAACTAGGAAGAACGCAGTGGGTCAGGCAGCATCTGTGGAGGCAAAGGGAAGGTTGATGTTTCAGTTTGAGACCCTGCTTCATCAATTCATTGTGAACAAGTACTGGTCCCAGTTCACTGGACTGAATTCTTCACAACTTTGTAAACAATGCCATGGCAAATATTTCAACCACTCGAGGGTAGTGAAGTCTGCTCAACAGCTGAAAGATAGTACCCTTCTCTTGGTGCTACACAGGGAAAGTCGGCTTGAACTCTGTGCTCGAGGCTCATGTGGGACTTGAACCCACTCCGCCGTTCCCAAGGTCACCAGTAGAGTTCTTCCTGCTGATCTGATCTGTATCATCGTCCAAACAAACTTCTCACAAAACAACTTGGCCAGTGATTCTCACGTTGCTGTTTGTGGGAGTTCTTTGTGCAAGAATGGTGCCCCCATCCTACTATTTTTTGTGTAGAAATAAATAGTTGTTCTAAGCTGCTCTGACTTGCTGTCTTGCAGGGCTGTGGTAGAAGCAGTTCATCGATTGGATGCAATTGTCAGCAACAAGATGGCGTACCGGGAGGTATTCAAACCCGAAAACATCAGCCTGCGCAACAGGTGAGTGCAGGGAGGAAGCAGTTGACCCTGAGGGACTTTTATTAAACTTTGAGTCCAAACCAACAGCATGTTTCACCAGTGCTTTCCATTAATGGAGGCTGGGGAATATGGGAGGGAGTGGTGGGGCTGAGGGGGTGTTGGATGTTGTAGATGCTCAGGTGGATGGTTTGTCGATGCTGTGGCAGAAGGTAAGGAAAAGTAGCAAAGGGTTTGCGGGAGTTAAAGGCTGGGCCTTGGGGCAGGTGGTGAGACTGACGGTGGGCTGTCAGTACTGAGGTTTATGTGTGCAAGTTTCTGAACTGGAAATTGAACTTGTGACCTTCTGACCATCAGTGCCAGAGACTGAGAATGAGTTACCAAGTTAAAGCTCAGAGCATTCTGTGAAGCTGAACTGTTTCAGCATTCATCTCTCCCCAATGCCACCTTCACTTTTGTTGCCTTGGCTCCTTCAGCCCACACTCGTGGGATGTGGCAGGTTCTTGCCCAAGACTACTCCAGGTTGACTGATCACAACAGATCTCCCATACATCCCTGCGATTAGCCTGGTTACTACCTCGCTGTCTCCAGCTTTGTCTGGTTCTGAGGTCATGAGAAGTTGTCATTGTGCTCCACCTCGTGGTTGTTTTGTCCCCTGGGTTTATGAAGTGCCAGGAGGGGGTGGGTCAGAGGCGTGAGCACCAGGAGGGGGTGGGTCAGAGGCGTGAGCACCAGGAGGGGGTGGGTCAGAGGTGTGAGTGCCGGGAGTAATTGGGAGGAGTGTGTGGAGCTCTCGGAGAAACCTTGCTATTTTCTGTTGCACTTTGCTGTTTGGCCCTTTGACCCTGTTCCACCATTCAACCAGATAATGGCTGCTCTGTCTGTGGGCTGGCTCCCTCCTAGGCTGCTGACAAAGCTGTGTCTGTGTTCTCCATCCACAGGCTGAGGGAGCTCTGCGTGAAGCTCATGTTTCTGCACCCGGTGGAATATGGTCGCAAGGCTGAGGAGCTGCTCTGGAGGAAGGTTTACTACGAAGTCATCCAGCTTGTCAAAACCAATAAGAAGGTGGTTTCCATGTCACTGGGGCCTTGGAGCTCAGTGGTGGAGGGAGGGGAGGGTAGTTGTCCGTGGGCAGTCAGTGGATTGCCATTTGTTGCTGCAATCCCACATTTTTATTGCTAATGATCACATTTTCTCTGGGAAGTAATGCAACTAATTTTGTGGGTTAAGCAATTCCAAAGAATCATTAAATCCTTGAACTATGCAATAAAGGCTGAGGGTACTTGGCCCTCTGCCTGTGGAGCTGATCCCACTACCATGAGCTCTCTGTCCTCTCCTGCAAATCTTGCCCTTCATGTTAACCAATCTGAAGATTCCTGCCAAATGTGCTTCACCACCCTATCAGGCAGCACACCCCAAATTGCAGCATCTCGCAGTGTACAAATAAATAATTCTCTTCTTTCTGGATGTTTAGATTCTGCTTCAAGCCATTGTTCCTTAAAACCATCCTGGTTTTGCGCACCTATTAAATCTCCCCTTAACCTTTTCCTGTAGGGAGAGTACCTCAGCTTCCCAAGTCTTTCAACATTGCTGAACTCTGTCACCTCTTGGACTGTTCATGTAGTTCTAAGTCAACAAGGTTTTGAAAGAGTCGTGATATCTTTAGGTCAAGTTTAATATAGGCACACGTGGGTATAAATGCCATGAAAATGAGCATTTGCAGCAGGAGCACAGGAATTACTTACATAAGTTAACAGAGTTACGTTAACATAATAATGGATCAATGTTAGTGGTCTAAATGGTTGTGGTTGGAAATCCCTAGCGTTTCACTTGCGGTTCTTGTTTGGAAACTTTATTGTGCCTGTGTCCCAGTCTGACTGCCCTGTGTTCTGTCTCTCAGCACATCCACAGTCGGAGCGCTCTGGAGTGTGCCTACCGTACCCACCTGATCGCAGGCATCGGGTTCTACCAGCACCTGCTCCTGTATGTCCAGTCCCATTACCAACTGGAACTGCACAGCTCCATCGACTGGACCCATGTCACCGACCCGCTGATAGGTCAGTGTTTCACCCCAGAGAGGACATGGGTGAAGGGGGGATGAGTACATGAGGTTGAGTACGTTACCCTGCTCCTAGTGTTGGTCCTTGGTGGTTGAACACACCACCTGGTGCTGGCGCCAGGGAGCCTGCTGCTTGATCTGGTTCGGAATGTGACCACAGTGGGTGTGGCACTGGTTCCAGATGCTCGTTCATATTCATTGGACTGGGTGCCTTGACTTAGCCAAGTACTCGCATCAGTTTTTGAGTGAATGGGCCAGCTCGTGCTGAGGCTGCCTAGAGTGTTAGTGTCAGGGGTCTGAGAGGAATCTCAGATTTTCCTGCACATTGGTGAGGGGTTTGGTGGTCTCAAACTCCTCTGGAAACACTGTATAACACTAGGGTACAGTACTGGTGGGGACAGGTCTGTCACTGTATAAACATGGGTACAGTACTGGTGTGGACGGGTCTGTCACTGTATAACACCGGGATACAATACCAGTGGGGACGGGTCTGTCACTGGGTAGAGTTCTGTCGCTGTATAACACTGGGTTATAGTACTGGAGGAGACGGTGTTGTCGCTGTATAACACTGGGGTGCGGTAGCGGTGGGGACGGGTCGGTCACTATGACACTGGGGTACAGCACTGCTAGGGATGGGTCTGCCACTGTGTAATACTGGGGTATAGTACTGGTGGGCCGAGTCTGTCACTATAACTGTGGTCCAGTACTGGTGGGATGAGTCTGTCACTGTATAACTGGGGTACAGCACTAGTGGGGACGGGTCTATCACTATAATTCTGGGGTATAATACTGGTGAGTAATAGCTGTTGTATAATACTGTCTGGAATACGGTACAGTACTGGTATGCAGTGTTATGCTACTTAGTAACACTGGATACTGTTGTAGGTACAGGTCTGTCACTGTATAACACTAGGGTATGCTAGTGAGTACAGAACTAAGACCGACTACAGTACTGGGATACAGTACTGCTGGGTATAGTTTGTTCCAGTATAATGGGTACAGTGGTGTAATAATACTGGGTACAGTGCAGGTGGTACATGTCATGTGACACTGATATAATATTGGGGATGGATCTGCTGCTAACAATGAGGTATGGTGATGCAGGATTCCGTTCTGTTGCTGTAAAACACTTGGGTACAGTGCAGCTGGGTACAAGTCACTGCTTAACTCCTGGAATGATGTGACTAGGGATATAGTATCACTACCACTATTACTCAGTAATACATTTACTTTCCTGTTGTATATTGACGTTAACAGTCTGGAAACAATATGGAGACTCTTTGGTGAACTATTGATATAAGTGGTCTGTCTTCCATCTTGTGAATCTAAAGGTTTTCACCTTTCTCTCCTGGGTAGGTCGTAGGAAACTGGTTACTGCTTCAGGCAAGGAAATGGAATGGGCTCAAATGGCTTGTCACAGATGCCTGATGTACCTGGGGGACCTTGGTAAGTGTTGACACCTGAGAGTGAACACGAGCTTGCAGTTTACCACTGACAAAGGAATGCAGTTTGAACTCGTGCTGCTCTCTCTTTTCCCAGCAATAGGGCCTCAAGTGTTGCATGACCTGAGATGTGGCTCGTTCTCTTCCCCAATGTGGCTGGTCCTCGCCTTCAGCTGGGCACAGAGGCCTGAGCACCACTGCCCAATGGCCAGTGGTGAAATTGTGGACTACTGGCCTGGAGGCACCTGATCAAATCCCATCAGTGCCACCGTGAGGTTTAAATTCTATGGAGAAGTTGGTCGTGATTTTTGGAGAAGAAAATCTGCCGTCTTTATTTGAAATATTGATGACGCTTGGCAGCACCAGTTGGTGTAATTGGGGACAGGCAATAAATGTTGCCCTGGTCTGTGACACACACAACTCATGAATGAATGTCTGCAACCAAATCCATCTGAAGGCTTTGGCACCAGTTGCCTGAGTCACTTGTATCGGTTCAGCTTGAAAACCGGGCCAGGATGCTCCAGGTGTCTTCAGCCCCAGAGCCAGTCACTCTGTGGTGATTTCCTCGTCCATGATCCCACTGCCAGCGCTGGGCTGACAGACAGCCGTGTGTGGATTCTCTTTTGGGGAGCCCACTCTCTGGTTGGCACGTGGACAGAGAGGGAAGCTGGCAGAGCTGGTCCAGCGCTTGCACTGGGCCTGCTCAGAGGGGGCAGTGGAAGGAGGACCCTGACCCCCTCCCCATCCCCCCACCAATTTGCCCTTCACCGTGCTGTTGCTATACCTTCACATGTATTCCGTCCTGTGTTTCAGCACGGTACCAGAATGAGCTGGCGGGCGTGGACACTGAGCAGCTGGCTGAGAGGTTTTACTACCAGTCGCTATCGGTGGCACCTCATGTGGGTGAGTGCATTATCCTGCTGGGAGAATGGACTGGGAGCTGGTTGGGGGGAGCCTCCAGCTGAGGTCTGTGTGTAATAGGAGGAAGTAAATCATGCAAGTGTTCCCTAGCACGTGCTTGAGGCTTGCCAGCTAGTGATGGTCTCAAGGGTTGCTAATACAGTTGGCTTCTTCTCTTGCCCTCTTCCTGTTACTATCATCAGAGAAGAGTTACAGGAGCCTGAAGACCCACACTCAACAATTCAGAAACGGCTTCTTCCCCTCCGCTATCAGACTTCTGAATGGTCCATGAACACTACCTTGTTATTCCTTTTTTTGCATTACTTATTTATTTTGTAATTTAAAGTAATTTTTATGTCTGTGCACTGTACTGCTGCCACAAAACAACAAATTCCACGTCATATAAGTCGGTGATAATAAACCTGATTCTCATTCTGATTCAGAGGCATGAGGGAGGTGAAGGGGAGGTGGGCAGGAATGTTAAGACTGAGCAGAAAATATTGTGGAGACCAAACTGTAAGGAGGAAATGTCCAATCCTGCCTTGTCCTTGGACCAACTGAGAATCAGAGAGACAGCGAGGGTTAATTTACACAGTAGGTTGTTATGCTCTGGGATGCACTTCCTGAAAGGGCAGTAGAAGCAGATTCAGGAGGAACTCTTGGTAAGAAGACTGGTAACATGCAGTTGTCTGGGGAAAGACAAGTGGAACTGACTGGAGAATCCTTTTGAAGAGCTGGCACAGGGCTGATAGGTCTCTCTCCCTGTGCTGTGACTCAGTTGCATTCAGTGAAATGCACTGAGCAAGGCAGCTTCAGATACACCCCTTGATCTGTTAGAAGTTTGGAAAACTTACAGCACAGGCAGAAGCCATCTGTGACGGGCAGTTCTTGGGTGATTTTATCATGGAGAGAGAGTTGATCTCCTTGGGCTAGGTGGCTAGTGGTAAAGCCAGGAGATCTTCGTGTCCCTGATGGGGCAGCACAGTGGTGCCACTAGTAGAACTGCTGCTTCACAGCTAGGTTCAATCCTGACCTCGGGTGCTGTCTGTGTGGAGTTTGCATGTTCTTCCTGTGACCCCCTGTGTGGGTTTCCCCCAAGTGCTGGGGTTCCCTCCCACATCCCAAAGACGTGCAGGTCAGTTGGTTAACTGGCCATTGTAAGTTGCTCCTAGTTGTGTGGGTGAGCGGTGGAACCTGGGAAGGTTGGGGAAGGGATTCATGGGAATGGAGGGAAAATAACGGCCCTGTTTCCATGCTGTAACTCTGGTGCTGCACATGAGAGGACAGGACTGGAAGACTTACTTCCCCAGTCGAACTGTTGTTGTCTAGGTATAGAGCCAGGTAGGAGAAGGGTGATTGCTTCAGGCTCCTGGCTTCCCTTATTGAAGGATAGAGGGTAGTGAGTGTTTCAGGAGGGGTGGTGGTTCAGATGAGGGAGAAGTATATTGTTTCCAGCAGAGGTTTGTGTTTGATATCAAGGCAGTAAAAGGAGGCAGTTAACAGTGCAACAGTTTCCCAGGTGCAGTATGTAGTCACTGCAAACTCAGAACCACGGGCTCCAAATGGCTTTCATTATTGAATAAAGTGGCTGCTTTGTGTTTAGTGTTGCTTCTAAATGATCCTGTGTTCTTTCTTTTCAGGCATGCCCTTTAACCAGCTCGGGACACTGGCTGGAAGTAAATATTACAACGTGGAGGCCACTTACTACTACCTCAGATGGTGGGTTAAACTGAGAGTTTGTAACTGTAGTACCCTCATAATCCTGTATACTTTTTGAGTCTTTAAAGAAAAACTGGGGTAAATGAGATGTGTGGAGGAACCTGTGTGAACTTTGTAAGGCTGCAGAATGTAACCAGCCCATTTCATGCAAAGATCTAGGAGGTGTGGAGCAATATCTTGATCCTTCTGTAGGTGCACCATTGGCTGATGGCTTTAGGTCACATGTCAGCTGGAGCATTCTAGCCTCTGGATTGAATATTGGGGATTGAAGTTTGCGGTGTTGGAAGGGCAGTGATGAGGGAGCACTGCACCCTTGGCGATGTGGTAGAAGAGTGCATGCACACCGTTGGAGGGGTAGCACTGAGGGAACATTGTGCTGTTTGAGATGTGGCATTGAAAATGGGATACTCTGGAGGGGTGCTGAGGGAGCACTGCACTTGTAGAGGGACAGTGGTGAGGGACCATCGCATCATTGGCCATGGAGAGGAGGATCTGAGGGAGTTGTGTCAGCAGTGGGGTTAGGGTTCCTATTGGCACGCCTTTCTGTTATAAACCCCATGATTGTATAGTATAGTGTGTACACCTATGGGCACAGTAAGGGTCCGTGCTTGACAAACCCTGCTATGTGACTGTGGAATAAGGAACAAGACATCTGGCGAAGTGCTCAATAGACTCGACAGGCCTGCTTTGCAGTTATGGCGTGGGTGTGTGTGAGAGATTTAAAGGGGCTTCTCTCTGCTGTTTATTCACCATGACTTAGTGTTGCATGCCTTTTCCCCCACACCCTACCATCCCACTGCCAGCATCCACTCCGAAATGCCTTTCGAAGGAGCCTACGGGAACCTGAACCGGCTCTTTGACAAAGCTGCCAAGGCCTACCACCAGATCCGCAGAACAGACACTAAGAAGCTATCAGTGAGCAGGCAAAGGTGAGGAAGCTGCTGCTTGTTCGACACTGAACAACTTTTGCTAATTTGATGCTGCAAGCTGGGAAGTAGCTTGGATTGGTGACCTTGCAGAGCTGATGGAACTCCTGCTGCTGAGTGTATAGATACATAAACTTCCATTGAGATTAATAATGCCACAGTTGATTTTTGGATCAGTCGTCTTGGTTTAATACCTGTGCTGAGACACTAACTCAGTGTCTCAAGTAAATCACTCCCCAGTCTAAGGTACCACCAAATACGTAGGATCCGAAGCCCTGCCCCTTCCATGAACTTGATGTTAGGACTTCTTTCCTGAAGTCAGCCATGGCTTGTGGCCAGACCTCTCTTTAATCTGGGCTACTGTTCTAGTGCGGTGCTGAATGGGCATTGAATCGTTTGGGTGTCATTGTCTTAGGGTTGTACAGCACAGTAACGGGTCCTTCACCCAACTTGGCCATGCTGGCCAAGATGCCCACATAAGCCAGTGCCATTTGGCTCATATCCCTCTAAACCTTGCCTATCCATGTACCTGTCCAGGTATCTTTTAAACACTGTAATTGTACCCAGCGCTACCACTTCCTCTGGCAGCTCGTTCCGTATACGCACCACCCTCTGTGTGGTGCTTTGGTCGAGACGTTAAACAGTCTGCTGCTTTCTTGGGAGGATGCAGAAGATCTCGTCGTCACTCTTTCCCTTGAACAACATGTTTGTGGAGCTTGTAGCACCTTCTTTACAGCAGCTTTCAAGAAATGAAAACTGCAGAAATGTAGAAGTGTAGATCTTTTGTTGCTGTGTTTTTTTTAAAACTGTAGCTGTTGCTGTAACCTTAACCTCGTGTGTTTCCTCTCAGGTCGAGAGACATCAAGCGTTTGTTGGTCAGTTTCATGTACCTGCAGAGCCTTCTTCAACCCAAGAACAGGTAAGTGTCCCGTCCCATTAATTGGTCTTTGCATTGTCTGCGACTGACAGTTCTTTACAAAGCCAGGTCAGTGCTGTGCAGCCTGGGTTTCCTGGTTTGTGTTAGCAGGGAACTGCACTTGTAATTTGATGTTGGGAATTGCAAACTGTGATTTGCTGCTGACCAACAACAAAGGGTAATTTGAGATGGTGCTGTCTGCAGTTTCCTCCATAGTAAGGTGTCCAATCCACATTACAGCAGGTGTGTGAAGATCGAGTTACCAGCAGAGAATTAGAAGCCTTAGCCTGCAGTCCAGAGAATTCATGTACAAGGAAATGGCATTAAATATACAATAACCTGGTGAATTAGTGATCTGGAACACACTGCCTGAAAGGGTGTAGAAGTGGGTTTAACAAGAACTTTTAAAATGGGGAGTTAGATAAATGAACAAGGAAAAATCCAATAACCTTTGTAGTTTAGGTCCAATCGGCCTTTGGAGCTTGAAGGCAGCTGTGCATTGAAATGAATGGAAAATATTGGATCTATTCAGCAGGGCAGGCAGCATGTGTGGGGATAGGTCAGTGACCTTGGTCCAGTGGGTCTTGGGTTTAAGCCGTACTCTATCCTAAGCATCAGTAGTGGGAACCCCAAACCCTTGCTTGCCGGAGTATACCGTTTTGACAACTTCTGTGAAGATTGTGCTACAAGCTTCCACAAATATCTTGTTTGACCAGAGAGAATGGCACTGCTGTACTTGGAATGAGTGACCCTGGCATCTTCTGCATCCACCCGAGAAAGCAAAAGCAACCTTGGTTTAACATCTCGACCAGTGCCCAAACGGTGCAATGCCCACTCAGCGCTGCACTCCAGGTGGAACCAACATCAGCTCAAAGGCTGAAGAATCAGACCTGATCATGTGCTGAAGGATTCAGCTTGTTTAGAACCTTGGTTAGGCCCCATGTGGGTCTCTGTGCCCAGGTCCACTTCATTGTGAGAAGGATAAAGTGTTAGGAAAAGTGAGGAAGAAGATCAGAGCCAAGTGGGTATCAGGGGTTCTTTTCTCTAGGGAAGGGAAGGCTGAGACCTGACCTGATGCAGAGTTATGATTGTGCCTTGACAAGGTAGATGTATGGATGTAACTACTCACCTATGAGGCCAGAGCAAAAGGGCATCAGTATAAGATGGTCACCTATGTACCTGACAGAGAATTCCAGCAAAATGTAGAGCTGGCTCCCTCAGTGATTGAGATGGGTTTAAAGGAAACCTGGATAAACACACAAGGTTGGAAGGAATATGGGATAGGGGAAAAAAAGCTGACCCGCGAACGATCTCGGACTGTCTCTTCACTGGGATGCTGTGGAGCTGGAGAGGGATAGGTGGTCAAATGCAAAGCAGACGCTGAGCCAGTGGCCTGTTGTTCTGCTATAAATGCTGCATAAGGGGTGTAGGGGGTCATTGAGCTCATGTCGTGCAATGGAACCAATAACAGTGAAGGAGAAACATCGGTTAAGGGCAGTAAGAGCTAAAAGCATCAGCATCTTAATGGAAAGGTCAGTCATGGGTCACCTTCCCTCACTGGGTGTGACTTGTAATGAGCAATCACTGGTTGTGACTAAGTAGATACCACTGTCCAGGATGTTGCTGGGGACGGGAGCACTAGACATGGGACAGCCTTTAACAGGTCAGGTAGACTTTCTGAAACTCTGCTTCCTTGGTTCCAGTTGGTTTGTAGATTTTTGCTCCAATGATTCTGAATCTTTCTCCCTGTTCTCTCCCACCTCACCAGCACTGCAGATGTGGAGGTGACCTCCATTTGCCAGTCAGTCCTGGAGGATTTCAATCTGTGCCTCTTCTACCTGCCCTCCAATCTCAATCACAGCGGGTCGAGTGAGGAGGAGGAGGAGTACGACCGGGGCTGCAGCTTCCTACCCGACCTCCTCATTTTCCGGATGGTGGTCATCTGCTTAATGAGTGTACACAGCCTCAAAAAGACCGGTAGGGAGGTGGTTTTATTCCTGGGGGATGGACTGGGGGGTGAGAGGGGTGGTTGAGGGAATAGGTGATTGGTTCACATTGAAGATTGGTGTATCTGAGAACAAGCATCTCCATTGATGGAGGCATCTCCAGGGGACAGTCCTGTCTGGAGTCACAGTGAGGCAATGATTATTAAACAGGAGCTTTCACAAGGGAGTTGGGGAAAGGCTTGTGAATGGGAGATTATAATGAGTGTTGGTTTCCACGTCCAATACTGCCAGAGAATGTGGTTGAGGCAGCTATGGTAACACTTGGACAGGTACATGGATGGGAAAAGTTTAGAGGGATATGAGTCAAACACGGGCAAATGGGAGTAGATCAGATGGGCATCTTGGTCGGCATGGATGAGTTGGGCTGAAGGGCCTGTTTCTGTGTTGTATGGGGGAGAGGTAGCAATGTTTGTTAGATTGTTATTGCTTTATTATTGTCACTTGTACCGAGGTACAGTGGAAAACTTGTCTTGCATACGGTTCATACAGATCAATTTATTACACAGTGCATTGAGGTAGTACAGGGTAAAAACAATAACAATACAGTAAAATGTCACAGCAACAGGGATGTGCGTTGCAGGTAGACAATAAGGTGCAAAGTCATAACAAGGTAGATTGTGAGGTCAAGAGTCCATCTTATCATATAAGGGAACTGTTCAATAGTCTTATCACCGTGGGATAGAAGCTGTCCTTGAGACTGGTGGTATATGCCTTCAGGCTTCTGTATCTTTTGCCTGATGGAAGAGGAGAGAAGAGAGAGTGACCCGGGTGGGTGGGGTCTTTGATTATGCTGGCTGCTTCACCAAGGCAGCGAGAGGTATAGACAGAGTCCATGGAGGGGAGGCTGGTTTCTGTGATGTGCTGGGCTGTGGCCACAACTCTGCAGTTTGTTGCGGTCCTGGGCAGAGCAGTTGACATATCCTCTAGAGAGCGTGTTGACCTGACCAGGATGGACCCAAGCTCACTGAGGAATAAGAGGGAATCTCATTGAAAGCAGAAGGGTCCCAGTGACAGGTTGAATGCTGAGAGGAGGTTTCCCTCTTTCTGGAGAGATCCATAACTATGGGGCATAATCTCAGGACGAGAGGCCAGTTTTAGAATGATATGGAATTCCTTCACGTGGAAGACTGAATCTTTGGAATTCGCTCTCTCGCACGCTCTCGCTCGCTCAGGACTGGGATCAGTTGTTGAATGTGCTTGGGATGGGCAGGTTTTTGGTCGCCATGAATTCAGGGGTGTAGGGTCTGTGTTGGCCATGATCCACTCGAGTATCTCCATGGTCTACAGCTGCTGTGACTTTAGTCCTTGCCTTCCCTGTCCTTGCGGCTGCATGCTGATGGTTAATTTGATGCGAGAGTTAGTGAAAGGCAATGCTCCGGACCCCAGGAGAACGATTGTTGCCGAAGTAACACCCAGCGGAGCCATGCCTGTGCTGGCTCGGTGTTCCGTACACTCAGCTGCCACTGTGCCTGATGGCAGGAGTTCACCGACTGTTCCCATGTGTTGCAGGTTTGAAGCAGTACAGTGCTGCCATCGCCTTCACCCTTGCCCTCTTCTCTCACCTGGTGAACCATGTCAACATCCGGCTGCAGGCAGAGCTGGAGGACGTGGAGAACGCTGTTCCTTCCCTGCAGACTGACCAGCCAGGTAACTCATTTCAGACCGAGGGTGTCCCGGGCCCGTCTGTCCCTCCCTTCTTCTCCAGGGTGACCCCGTGACCCTCTCTTCCCTCCCCCCTCCAGGCTGCGTGTGTTCCACCACCCACCCTCTCCTGCATCCCATTCCTGGCACTGGATGTCCCAGAACCCGGCCTCCCTCTGCTTCCCCCTCTTTCCCTCTTCCAGCCCCCACCCAACCTGTTCCCGTGATCTTTCTGCTGTCAGGACCCTGGGGTACGATCGCCTGACCTTGTGCTTGTGTTCCGTGCCCCATCCAGACGAGGCAGAGGTGAAGGAGCTCTCGTCAAGGGGCCCGGAGCCCGAGGAGCTGGCGGCCAAGGTGCAGAATGGGGCGCCAGTCCCTGGTGGCAAGCCCAAGGGCAAGAAGTACTCGCGTCTGTGCCACCTGCGGCGCCGCAGACACCGGCAGAAGGCTGACGAGAGCGACCTGAGCGAGGGCTTCGACTCGGACCCCAGCGAGGACTCAGCCAAGGACAGTGACCGCTCGGACTCCGGCTCCGACAAGAGTGACGAGGAGGAGGAGGAGGCAGAGGCCGCCTTTGACCTGGAGTCCGACTCCGACATGAACAGCCAGGAGTCGCGCTCTGACCTGGAGGACATCGAGGAGGAGCCGGGTGAGGGCTGTAGGGGCCCTGGGAGGGGCGGGGAGACGGACACTGGTCCTCTCCCTGCCCTCTGCCCTGACGTCCCTGAGCCTCCGGCCAATGGCCCGGGCACTGCCAGTGACGCAGCCATCGCCAGCAACCTCCAGGCCCTGTCCTCCCAACTGTTCCAGCCCAAGAGGTGCTTCAGACTGGCCCCCACCTTCAGCAATGTCATGATCAGGCCCCCGCCTGAGGACCAAGGCTCCACTCCACAGCAGGAGAAACCCTGTGCCAACGGTGTCCTCCAGAGCCCCAGCGTCACTGAGCACGGTAAGGCAACGTCCAAGTACCCCCGCCTCAGCGTCTGGTGTAAACATCCCATGGCACTACTCTGCAGGGAAGTTTTCGCTGATCTCCTGCCCAATATCTTTCCCTCAATCCACAATGATAAAAGTCACACAACTTAGTCACACAGCACAGAACCATGCCCTTTGGCCCAACTCGTCCACGCCGACTGCGTTGCCCAGTGAGCTGGTCCCATCTGTCCATGTTTGGCCCAGAGCCCTCTAAACCACTCCTACCCATGTACTTATCTAGATGGCTTTTAAATGTTGCTAATGTGCCCGCCTCAACCACCATTTCTGGCAGCTCATTCCAAATACACACTACCTTTTGTGTGAAGCTGCCCCTGATGTCCCCTCTCGCCTCTGATCTTAAACCTATGCCCTCTTATTTTTAGCACTTTGTCCCCACAAAAGAAGGACTGAGCTTTCACCCTGTCTATGCCCCCCATGATCTTATACACCTCTCTCAGGTCACCCCTCAATCCCCTACATTCCAGGGAATATAGTCTATGCAACCTCTCCCTGTAACTCAGGCCCCCAAGTCCAGGCAACATCCAGGTAAATCTTTTCTGCACTCTTTCTAGTTTAATAACATCTTTCCTATAACTGGCTGACCAGACCAGTACACAATTCTCCCAAGTGTGGCCTCACCAACATCTTGTATAACTGCAACGTAACTTTACAACTCCTATACTCAAAGCCCTGACTGATGAAGGGCGGTGTGCCAAACGCCACCTTCATCACCCTATCCCATCATTAACTGCTGTTTTGTGGGAGGTTGCCTGCCACATTTCCTGCTTTACAAAAGTCACCAGAATTACTTCATTGCCTGCAAAGGACCTTGAAACTTCCTGGACATTGATGTGGGTGGTACTATAGAAATGCAGCAACTTCTTTTTTGTTGCTGACAGCTTTGTTCTGATCTTCATCCACATGGAACATTAGAATATTGAAGACTCTACCCCTTCCAGAGGGTGTGGTGGGTGGAGCTGAGGCGTTGGGTTGGTGGTTGGGGGGAGGTGGTGGAGGAGGACAATAAAAAAAGGGATGTGGGGCTGGATTAAAGAGGGGCTCCTGGAGTCCTGCCAGAAGGTCCTGAATGGGTCTGAAACAAACTACATCACTGATGGGACTGTTTTGTGAGAGATGGGATGGGGGTTTGGTGGTTCTTTGGGACGTTACCAGTGAGGGACTTGAGTAGCCTGGTACACTAGTGGCTGTCCCCCCTACCCCTTGACCATCAGGAGGGGAACTGGATCCAGGGACTGGATTCCCCTGCCCCCCAATCAAACTGAAGCACTCATTTACTGCACTGCAGCCTTTCTGGGCTCTCTGCATTTGCTCCCTATCCCTATTTCCCCTTTCCCTCTACCTCCGGTATTGGGAAGTGGCCTCCATGATTGAACTCTTCCAGTTGTATCCCTCTCCTTACCACTACCAAATAGTCATTATTGCGGGTGTACTGGGCTGAAAGCTGAGTGCTGTTTGACTGTGTGAACTACAGTTGATTGAGTCCTCCCTCACAACAGGAGATGTTATGATAAATCTGTGCTGTGTACCCTCTGGGGCCAATGCATTCCCTGGGCTCCAGGTATGGTCTGACCACTGGTACTCTGCATCAGGTCCCGGTGCACGGCTTTGACCTGAAACATCAACAATTCTTTACTACACCACCACCTCCTCCCGCAACCCCC
This sequence comes from Pristis pectinata, assembly GCF_009764475.1. NCBI lineage: Eukaryota > Metazoa > Chordata > Chondrichthyes > Rhinopristiformes > Pristidae > Pristis > Pristis pectinata. The sequence continues at coordinate 8,898,752 of NC_067443.1, read as the reverse complement.
CACACACACACACACACACACACACACACACACACACACGCTGCTCGACTTGCTGAGTTCCTGCAGCAGATTGTTTGTTGCTGTGTGTAAAGATATTCCTTCTGAATTCAACAGTTGCTTAGTTGTCCCAATTACCCCCAAGTCAGAAAGTTCCACTTGAGTACAGAACCATAGAACACTACAGCACAGAAAACAGGCCATTCGACCCTTCTAGTCTGTGCCGAAACGTTATTCTGCTAGTCCCACTTACCTGCCCCCAGTCCATAACCCTCCAGACCTCTCCCGTCCAAGTATCTATCCAATTTATTCTTAAAGCTTAAGAGTGACCCTGCATTTACTACGTCAGATGGCAGCCAGTTCCACACTCCCACCACTCTCTGAGTTAAGAAGTCCCCTCTAATGTTCCCCCTAAACCTTTCCCCTTTCACCCTAAAACCATGTCCTCTCGTACTTATCTCTCCTAATCTAGGTGGAAAGAGCCTACTCGCATTAACTCTGTCTATGCCTCTCATCATTTTGTAAAGCTCTATCAAATCTCCCCTCATTCTTCTACGCTCCAAGGAATAAAGTCCTAACCTGTTCAATCTTTCCCTGTACCTCAACTCCTGAAGACCTGGCAACGTTCTAGTAAATCTCCTCTGCACTCTTTCAATCTTACTGATATCCTTCCTATTGTTAGGTGACTAGAAATGCACACAATACTCCAAATTTGGCCTCACTAGTGACTTATATAACCTCACCATAACATCCCAACTCCTATACTCAATACTTTGATTTATGAATGCCAGGATGCCAAAAGCCTTTTTTACAACCCTGTCTACCTGTGACGCCACTTTCAGGGAATTATGTATCTGAACTCCCAGATCCCTTTGTTCCTCCGCACTCCTCAGTGCCCTACCATTTACTGTGTATGTCCTCCCTTGATTTGTCCTTCTAAAATGCAGCACCTCACACTTGTCTGCATGAAATTGCATCTGCCATTTTCTGGCCCATTCCCAATGCTGAGGGAGCACATCCCTGTCGGAGTTGCCGGTCCTCTTCAGTTTACAAACGCTCGACTTGTGTAGCATTTGGGGGGGCTGCGGGCATCTTCTGCCTTGCGGGAACTCAGTTCACAGCCACATTTCCCACTTGTGAACTGCTGGGTTATAAATGATTCACAGGAATGGATCCTGCGATAACCTGGGGAGGACCTGTATTGACCTTCAGACATGCTGAAAACAAAGCCCCTTCTCTCCCAGCTGCTCATAAAGCATTTCATGGGCATCATTTTGGAGAAGAGCCGTGGAGGTCTCCTTGACATCCTGTCCCTTAACATTAGGAAATGTGGTCGTCATCATGTTGCTGTGTATGAGTTAGTTCCCAGTATATGAACTGTGGAAAGGAATTCACTGGCTGTAGAATGATGTCTGAATGGGAAGTGGAAGGTACTCTGGAAGTGTTGGTCTGCTGGCCTTCAGTTGTTCTCCCACACTCTGGGACCACTTTCTTCCTCTGCACCACCATGTCCCCTGCCTCCAACAGAAAGGAGTTCCAGCCAGTTCCCTTTCCGATGGCTCCTCTGAGGTTAAGTGGATTCCAGGACCATTCCTGTTCCCCATGGCTAATGGTTTGTCTCTCCTGCAGACACCGGCTCTGATTCAGAGGCCAGTGACACCAGCAACAAATCACTGCAGAGGGAGAAGACCCCGCTGGAGAAGCTGGAGATCCTGTCCAACGAGGGCTTGCTGACCACCGTCAAGGTCTTCCTAGACTGGCTGCGCACCAACACGGACATCATCCTCATGTGTGCGCAGGTGTGAGGCCACTGAGTGGGAAGTCTTCCTCCCCTTACCCGCAACCCCCCCACCCCCCACCCAGCCTGCTGCAACCTCTGCTTTTACACAGCCATTCAGTGCTGATGATGGGACCTCCATGGGTGTGGGCACTGGGGACCCTGTGGGTGTTCAAGACCACTGCTTCAGAATGGACTCTTTCAATGTAGCAACTTTCCATTATGCCCAGTAGAATTCCATCCGTGTCCTTCCAGTAGAAATCTCCCTCTGCAGAGATTCCCACATCCTGCCGTTAACAGCAGAGATCAATCTAATCTCCCATCCTTCCACCTGCTATCCCAGGGAATTTTCCTGATTTCCAAAGCTCTGTCGTCCCTCCAGCTACTTGGGCCGTGAGCTCTGGAATCCCTCCAAACTCCAACCGCCAATTCCCACTCTGTTAGGAGGCCTTTCTGTTTGACCCAGTGTCCGGTCACCTATGTCTGTCTGTTGAATTGATGTGCTGGTGAGTAGTGGAAGCTCCAAGCGGGTTTAATCAAATGGGCGACATCTCCCCCACTGCAGTCACCTTCCCTAGTGGCCCCTGCAATCCCTGCTTGCTGATTCTCCTCATCTTTCTGCCCAGACTCGCAATGGACGGCTCTGGGCTTGAGCTGCTTCATTGCGTGTGCGATCTGACCCCTCCCCCCTCCCTTGTCTCTTGCAGAGCTCTCAGAGCCTGTGGAATCGCCTGTCAGTACTGCTGAACATGTTGCCGGAAGGAAGGAAGATGAGAGAACCAGGTGTGTACTTTGGGCTCCCTAAGCTTGCTCTGCTACTCATTGAGGTCGTGGCTGCACCAATGTTCCCTCATCCGTTATCCCATCCTCTCCGTAACCTTTGGTTCCGTTATTGATTAAATGTTTCTCTATCTGAGCTTTAAATGCATGTGAGGATTCAGCCTCCACAGCTTTCTTGGGCAAGAATTTCAAAGTCTCTCATTGTGTGCAGTTCTGCTTATGGAGGCTTTGGGAGAGGATACAGAAGAGGTTCACCAGGATGCTGCCTAGATTAATGAGCTATAAGGAGGGGTTGGACAAACTGAGGAAGACGATAAAATTGAGAGGCATAGATAGGGTAGACAGTCAGAATCTTTTTCCCAGGGTAGAGAGCATGCATTTAAGGTGAGAGGGGGGAAGTTTAAAGGAGATGTGCAAGATAATTTTTTTTTACACGGTGGGTGCCTGGACAGGGCTGCCAGGGTAGAAGATAGGATAATGGTGTTTGAGGCTTTTATATAGACACAGGAATATGGAGGGGTATGGATCACATACAGTACAGGCAGAAGGGATTGGATTTAATTCGGCATCGTGTTCAGCACAGACATTGGGCTGAAGGGCCTGTTCCTGTGCTGTACTGTTCTATCGGGTAAGACTGGCATTACTGAAGGTTGGCGGTAGTCGGAAACACCATGAGATGGAGGTCACTGGCATACATGTGGTGGCAGTGCCGCGCTGACATCGGATGCTCCGTTTCTCTGCTGCTTTAGCTGAATATATTCTGTGCACCTCTTGATTCCCCTGGTCTCTCTGCCCTCTTCTAATTTTCCCCCTCCCACACCCCACCCTAAACTCCAGGTATATGCATCAGCGATGAGATCGCCCAGCAGCTGAACCACTGTGAGGAGCCGGATCTGGCCCAGGTTGTGCTGCTTCCGGAAGATATGGCCCTCCGCTACCTTCCTGTTCTCAGGACTGCGCATCGGAAGCTCGGGGTGGAGCAGATCAGCCTGGCTGCAAACACGCTGGAGGAGGTGAGGGAGTGGGAGAACTGGGCATACTGTAGGGTTCTGGTGACATACACAATGCTAGAAATGCTCAGCAGGTCAGGGAGCATCTGTGGGGGAAGAAGCAGATTGGAAGATCAGAACTGGGTCTAGCTGATGTCAAAGGAAGTTTCTGTAAAGAAGCTTGGAGGCAGCGAGGGGAAGGACGGGTTTGCAGGTGAGAGTTAACGCCAATGGTAAACAAAATTGTTATTGTCACATGTACCGAGGTACAGTGGAAAAACTTTGTTTTGTGTGCCATCCACACAGATCATTCACTGACACGGACATAACACAAGAAATAGGAGCAGGAGGAGGTCATCTGGCCCATCGAGCCTGCTCTGCCATTCAGTAAGATCCTCGCTGATCTGACCATGGACTCAGCTCCACCTACCTGCCTTTACCCCATAACCCTTAATCCCTCTACTATGCAAAAATCAATCTATGTCTTAAGTATATTTAATACACTAATTCACATCAGTGCATTGAGGTAGTACAAGGGAGAAGAATAACAGAATGAAGTGTTACAGTTACTGAGAAGGTGCAGTGCAGGTAGACTAAGATGCAAAGCTGTAACGAGGTAGATTGTGAGGGCGAGAGTCCATCTTATTGTACTAGGGGACCATTCAGTAGTGTTATAACAGTGGGATAGAAGCTGTCCCTGAGCCTGGTGGTACATGCTTTTGGGTTTTTGTATCTTCTGCCCAATGTGAGGGGGGAGAAGAGAGAATATCCGGGGTGGTTGGGGTCTTTCATTATGCTGGCAGTGGGGATGTCTGCCTTCACCATGGCTGTACATCTGTGCTGATTTGGGCCAGTCAGCGCTGAGCCGAGTGTCGCGCGGTGTCGGGTGGGTGGGTACTCCTGTCGTCCTGCCACCGTCCTCCTGCATGGCCTCCCACCTTCTCCCTACTCTCTCCCCTGCAGTCCATGGTACGTATCTGCTGCATCCGAAGCTTCGGGCACTTCCTGACCCGGCTCCAGAAGAACGTTCTGCAGTACAACCGGGAGCTGGGAATCTTCATCAGCATCAACCAGTGTGAGGAGGAGACGCTGATGGAGCAGGCACAAGCCCAGTTCCGAATGGTGAGTTGTCACACAATCCCAACACAGCGAGACTTTAATCAGATTCGATGCTCTGTACTCCGTCCCTGTCCTGTTGTATATAACACTCAGTGGGGCTTCAATCACACTGATGCTCTGTACTCCGTCCCTGTTATATATAACGCTCTGTGAGGCTTTAATCACACGCGATGCTCTGTACGCCACGACGACCCATTGTGTATATGTAACGCTGTGCTCCCTGCTACAAGCTGCCTGATTTTGCGCTAACAGGGAGAGTGATTTGCCTTTGTGTATTTAACTCCAGGCCGAGGAGGAGGCTCGTAGAAATCGTCTGATGCGGGACATGGCCCAGCTCCGTCTCCAGGTAAGTGGGCACCTCGCGGGTCAGACAGGGCGGGGGGTTGATGGTGAGGAGTAGACATGTCCTGCTGCAGTACTGTGTGTCAGCCAGCAGAGAGCAGCCGAGAGCCACGTACATCAGATCCGAATTGTTCAGTCGCCAGCTCCAAGCAACCCTAAAGTACTTGAAGACACAGGAGTCTGCAGATGCTGGAATCTGGGGGAACACAAGATGCTGAAGGAACGTAGTGGGTCAGACAGCATCTGAGGAGGGAAATGGACAGATGAAACGTTGACTGTCAGTTTCTTCCTGTAGATGCTGCCTGACCCACTGACTGCCTCCAGCATCTTGGTGTGGCACCTAAAAAATTTAGTTGTTTTGCTTAAGTGTAATTACATCGTGCAGATGAAGCTGCCACAGACAGCAAAGTTATAATAACCAGAGCAGGAGGAGACCTCTCCTGTGTCTGAAACGTTAGCCTTGGAGCCTTGTATATTTATCCAAGAGACACAGGGCACTCCCTCCCCACTTCGGGGACATGGGGCTCCCTCATCTGACAAAGCCCTGCAGTCAGCTCTTTATTTTGTAAGACCATAAGGTATAGGAGCAGATTCTGCCCATTAAGTCTGCACCATTCAATCATGGCTGATTTTCTTTTCAACCCCATTCTCCTGCCTTCTTCCCGTAACCCTTAATCCCCTTACCAATCAAGAACCTATCAATCTCTGCCTTAAATTCACCCAATGACTTGGCCTCCATGGCCGTCTGTAGCAGCGAATTCCACAGATTCACCATCCTCTGGCTGAAGAAATTTCTCATCAGTTTTAAAGGGATGTCCCTTTATTTTGAGTCTGTGCCTTTGGATCCTAGACTCTCCTACTGATGGAGACATCTTCTCCACACCCACTCTATTCAGGCCTTTCAGCATCCAGTAGGTTTCAATGAGGTCCCCCTCCCATCCTTCTGAACTCCATCGAGGACGAGCCCAGAAACATCAAAAGCTCCTCATGTTAGGTGGGAGCGGATACAGAATGAAAGTCTTTCACCTGCTGAGAGGGTATTTCACAATCGTGGGGCATCCCTGGACACTTTCTTGTGTCAGTGTGGGTAACTTGACAACTGGTTTCTGCACAGCAAGATTCCATGAGTGTTGGAGATATTCAGCAGGTCAGGTAGCATCTGTGGAAGGATCAACTGGGTTTGGGTTACAGGCTGAAATCTCTGGGGTGAGAAAGATAAAGGATGTCTCAATAATTTCTTCACATTTTTTCTTCTTGCTGCTCTGCCCTCTCCCTGGCTTCTTTTCTCCCTCCTGCCCCCACCCCCCCTCTCTCTCTCTCGCTCTCTTCCCTCCCCCACCCCCTCAGCTGGAAGTGTCTCAGTTGGAAGGCAGCCTGCAGCAGCCGAAGAGCCAGTCCACATTGTCTCCGTACCTGATTCCCAACACACAAGCCATCTGCCAACAGCTGGCCAACATCAGGCACCTGGCCAACAGCAGCCGATTCATCATCATCATTCCACGCACAGGTCGGTACCCCGAGTTCCATCTTCGTTTCCTTCCCTATATCCGTCAAATTGTTTAAATTAAAATACTTGGTGACTCGTGTAGAGGCTGAACCTCCAACTGGAGAGGGAACAGCAGGGCTTGTATCATCGTAACATCTCAAAAATCAGCTCCTCCAGCCTTCCAGTCGCACACCTTAAGGGCCGTGATCCCCTCGGTTTTATATACGTGACCTCCAGTCCTCTGCTCGTCTGTCAAGGGAACAGTCATGAGCGGCTGTCGGCCATTCGGCCGGTTGAGGCTGCACCATTGTTCAGTAAGATCCAATAGCACAGATTAGGGGAGTTTAATTGCTAACAGTATAGGAGTGTGTGATGGGATGGTGTAGAGGGAGCTTCACTGTGTCTGACCCTTTTTTTAATTACCTTTATTTCAAAATATAATCTACAAAATTACAACAAACACAGACAATAATGGTGATTAACGCAGTCACTAACACAAACTAAACTATATTAAAATATTCCCATCTCTACCAAGGATGGTGCTTATCCCCTGCGGTGCCCAATGGTCTCGGACCGCCTCCATGGTACCCATGGACACTGCACATTCCATCTCCACAGTTACCCAGGCACGGACATAACCCCGGAACATCCCTGGGCAGTCCGTCCGGGCAGCACCTTATGCTATCTGCTTCCAGGACCCACGGATAGCTATCTTAGCCAGCCCCAGGAGCAAGTTTACCAAGATATCCTCAGCCCGCCTTGCCCCCCTTCCTTACTGGATGACCGCAAATAAATAGGGTGGGACTAAAGTGAAACCAGAAGGCGAGGAGCAGCCCCCACAGAGATGCAAAAAGGGTTTGCAACCTCGCACACTCCATGTACATATGGTACACGGTCACCTGTAGCCTACAGAAGTGACAGTCGGCTGGGAGATCTGTGTACAAACCAATAAACTTATTGCAGGGCACCACCCTGTGCAGCGGCCTCCACCCCAGGCTCTGGTCCCCAGTGGTCAGACCAAGACAAGACTCCAAGTCAAGCAGCTCCCTCTCAAGTTGCCTGATCTCAGAGTCCTGCCCCTTGGTCGACCCCTAGTGTACTGCTGACATAGAAACCGGATGTGGGCTTTGCTCACATCCCCCCATAGCCTTAGGGAGCAGAAGTCCTCCTGTTTCTCCCTCCAGGCAGTCCAGAATGCTCTGAATGAATCTCGGAGTTGGCCGTCCTCCAGCAGCTAGTTATTAAAGTGCCAGTACATGGACCCCACCCACATGCGCAGCAGAGTGAACTACACCCACACGAGGTGGTGGTCTGAGCACGGCACTGGCTGCATGGAGGCCACCAAGACACGGGAGACGTACTCCCGGGAAATGTACAATTGGTCTATGAGAGTGTCCTCCCCCTCTAGACCTCCTCGAAGCTGCTAAAGTCAAGGTATAGGTTCTGCCAGGTGTCCACCAAGTCAAAGGAGCCACTCGCTCCTTCAATGTCTTTGCCGACGCCGGGTCGCACTGGAGACCAGAGCAGCAGGCCTCCTCGAGGGTGCAGTTGAAATCTCCCCCCGAGGATGATGCAGTCCCCGGGGTCAATGGAGCCGAGCAAGGTGGACACCTGACGGAAGAGGCCCGTCTGCAGCACCCCGCACCTGGGGGCGTACACGTTGACAAAGTACAGCGGCACACCGTCCAGGCGCATGGCGAGGTGGAGCAAGCGGCTGGGAACAACATCCTGAACTGTCACGATTTCCGGTTGGAAATCGCCATCCCACTATAGAGGTGGAGTTGAGGTGACTTACGTAGACCCCTCCCTACCACTCCAGGAGCCAGGTGGACTCATCTCCTGGGATGGTGTGGGTTTCCTGCAGGAGACACTGCATATCTCCCTTCCCTGATGACTGAGAGAGTATTGAACCTGTGGTGAGAACCCCTGGTACTGTTCACATTAAGGCTAGCTCTGGTGAATCTCACGTCAGGAGCACACTAGGCCTCAGCACCCTTCCCAGTCCCAGTGAGAGCGGATCCTCTCTTCACCTTGCGACCTCCAGAAAGAACGCGACTGCTCTTTGCCCTGCGGGCTTGAGTGGTGCCAGAGCCACCTGGTGACCCCCTACCCTCCGAAGGAGTGAGGTCACTTCTAGCCCTGATGCCCCTCTTTTAAGTCATCCAGGAAAGTGTTAAGCTGGCACCTATTATTCCCGGTCACCACCTTCCCCTCTGTCTAAGAGCAACATGCAGTTACCTTACCAGCCTCGGTATGCTATCCCAGTGTAGGGAGGCTAATTTAGGCCGATGCTTCACACCTTCAGAGGTCAGAGTAAACTCCTGAATCTCCTCCATGGGTATTAATGGGGACCTATGGGGAGGGGAGAGGATATCTATTATGTCACTGTCAAAAGAATTTCCTCTGACTCCCGCACATCTGCGCTCTCCACCCCACCAGGAGAGAGACGCCTTCTCTTTAGGCTGGAGAGACCACTGGTTCCCCGGCAGCCCCAGTTATCATCACCCCTTCCACCCGTGCACTCCCCACAGACCGCTGCTGACTCTCAGGGCAAGTGGGATCCCCGGTATGAGGCGCAGGGGCAGGCGTGAGCTCTGCTTCCCCGGGTGCTTGCTCTTTTTCCTCACCTTCCTGCTCCGCGCCAGCTCCTCCCCATCTCTCCCCACGCTAGGCTCAGGCTCTCCCACCTGTTTCACAGGGAGAGGGGAAGTGGGAGTGGGGACAGTTGTGCCAGAGGTGGAAACCTTGGGCTGGGAGTTGGGACGGTCCCTTCAAAAGTGCCCCATGTCCCCGCACGCATGGCACCATGGACGGTCAGAGCTCCAGTACACCTGGTGGCTTCCCCCTTCGTACCGCACAGTAAACTGGCCCTCAACGTCCTCCTCCCGGGCCAACTGCATAAACAGCTGGCATCGGAAAGAGATAATGGTGCGGAGGGTGCAACGCTTGAATTTGTGCCAGATGGCAGTGATCTTGAACCATACTTATCCCAAGAGGGCAAGATGGGGAAGGAGGGCCTCACTAGGAATAAAGAGCCTGATGTGTCCAAGGGCAATCCGCTGTGTGGGAGCAGTCACCAGCTCCAGCTGCAGGAAAGTCTTGTCCACCATCAGCCCCCTACTGAGGCCCGATGCACCAGGTCATCGGTCTGCAGTGTAAAACACCACCTTTCCGAACTCCTTTTCAGAGGCTACCATACCAACCAAGTTCTCATGGCCTCCGAATTCGCTTCCAAGGTTAGTCCAGGGGGCAAAATGCATTGCACCACACGCTTGAGCTCTACCGACCGAAACAGGGTGCTGTCTGAGGGGATATAGGCAGTTGCTTTTGCATAGTCCCTTGGAAATCCACCACTCCCAGGTGCCCAATCCGGCATGGTGGCACTACAGTCCGAAGCAGAACGAAAACAATAGAAGAAACGCTGCCAAAGTCTAGGTAGCAGTGGTGTTCCGAGATGGAACAGTTCAGAACTTCTCGCTGCTCCCCTAGGTCCTACTGCGTTAGCAGATCCCGTCAGTCCGGCCGCCTCGAGGTTGTGGAGCCCCACAAAAAGCTGGATGATATCACTGGCAGCCCCAGCTTAAACTTTCCTAATGAGACAGCGCGATGGAAAGGAATCTTTTATTGTTGTGGCAGTTGGAAGCACCCCACACTCGATGGCTCTTGGCAAGATGCCAGTTACTTCCAATGCCAGGAAGAGCTTCGCCAGTCCTGAAAAATTCCAAGGCCACAAAGGGTCGAGACATCCAAAGAATACTCTTACACCCATGCCAATGGGGAGACATGACGAGGGAGGGGGCTCCTCCAATGTCAGTGGGAAAAACGATGATTCCCTCCCTACCGTAGGAGTAAAACAGTTTCTGGCAAAATGCTAATCGCCGCAACGAGAGAACTGCACAGTTAGGAGCCACCAACAAACACAGTCCCAACAGTGGAAAAACTTGAAAAGAAGCCCCCACACTGGAACAGCCACTCACTAAGGTGGTCAGGAGTCCTGCTGCACCTCTGATGTTTCAGGACAACCTTATCCCAACGGTTTTCTTTTGGTTTCTCCCAGCTCGATCAGAACAGCTCCACTCTGTGTCTGACCCTGGGAGTGTGTGATGGGATAGTGTAGAGGGTGATTCACCCTGTGCCTGTCCCGTGCCCCAGTGTGTTTACCAGGTGTTATTCTCGAGATGCTGCATCCATTGAGCCACAGAGCTCAGAGTGCATATGCTAGAAGAGACTGACTATTCACTGCCATCCTGTTATCTTCCTGGCAGTGATTGATGGATTGGATTTCCTGAAGAAAGAAAATTCAGGAGCACGTGACGCCATCCGATTCCTGGAATCTGAGTTCAAGAAGGGAAACCGGTAGGGAGCCGTCTCGTGGGTGGGCAGGAGCTAGAGCTGGGGCAGACGGTATTAGACTACTATACTCCTACCCTTGTCCCTTAAAACTGAATCTCTGCCCAGGAGGACTTGCAATCATGAAATGGTTACACACAGAAAGCTCTTCAGCCCATTGTGTCCACACTGAGTCTATACCACAACCCCTCTCTAGTTCCACCTCTTCTGCAGCCTCTTGAGATGTCCAGTTTCCCCCGTCTCAGTAGAACCTGCCTCCACATCTGAAGTCCGCGCATTCCCGATTCCAATCACCTTTTCCTCACATCACTCTTGATCCTTGTCCCCTTTGTTTCATTCATTTGTCTGCTAGTCATATCGATATACTAGTGATAAGCTAGTATCGAAACAGGCTCTTCAGCCCAACTCATCCATGCTGACTGAGGTGCCTAACTGAGCCTGCGTTTGACCCATATCCCTTAAACCTTCCCTGTCCGTGTTCCTGTTCAAATGTGTTAATGTTCCTGCCTCAACCACTTCCTCTGGCAGCTCGTTCCATAGACAGACCACCCTCTGTGTGGAAAAACTTGTTCCTCAGGTTCACCTTTAAACCTTTTCCCTCTCACCTTAAATCTGTACCCTTGTTTTAGACTCCCCTACCCTGACGGAAAAAGACTGACCTTTCACTCTATCTATGCCTCTCATGATTTTATGAACCTCTATAAGGTTGCCCCCCACCCCTGCTCCCCCGCACTGTCGCCATTCAGCCTGTCAAGTCTGCTCCTTTGTTCAATAAGATTTACCTTTCGTGCCTGAGCCCCATGTCCATGGAGTTTCTCAGAATCCACTGTTTCAACTTTGAAAACTCTCCATGACCATCTCCAGCTCCTTGAGGGGAACGGTTTCCAAGATTCACCGGCCTGAGTGAATACTTTTCCCCTTATCCCAATCCTGAATGCCCTCCAGCCTGAGGGATCTACGCTATCGTATCCATGTATGTCTCATCAGATGGTGGGATTAGTTGACTTTTTATATGGAATAATCAATACCAGGGAATGAGTTATTGGCTGCAATCTAATCAGATACTTTTTAAGTGGGGAGTGGATGGGGGTAGAATAGAACTCCGGTGAGCTGGAAGCTGGGATCTGACCTAGGAGCTTGGCAAGTTTAATGTATGGAATAGCTGATGCCTTAGGGGTAAGTTACTGGCTGGAATCTAGGATTGACGTGCCTGTATGTCGAGGTGTTACACTGTAAGCAATGGGTGAAACCGAGTTGTGATTTATACCACTCACCTCGGTCACACCCTGGTGCGCTTCTCGGGTGAAGGAGCGATCGAAGGCAGTTTGATCCGATCAGAGGATGCAGCTGTGATTTATTATTATGTTCAGCTATTTCTCCTTCAAATGGTAGGACAGTTTGGGGAACAGTTTGATTGAGGGATGCTGAGTTGGAGGATGGGGGGGGGGGGGGGGGGGGGGGGGGGGAAACTAACCACAATTCTACAGCAAGGTGTTGTACTTGAAATGAGACCTTTCCGTAGCCATTTCCCAATATAAAGGTGGATGGATGTAGAATGGGATTGATCATCTTCTGTGAATAGGGTATAGATTATTTTTAACGCAGCGAGCATGCAGATGCTTTGGATTGGACTGACATCTGTTTCTGTGGCAGTTACATCCGCTGCCAGCGGGACACTGGCAGGGCTGTGGACCGGCACAAGCTGAAGAGACAGGATCTGGATGCATGGTAAGGCCCCGCTGAGTCCGGCTCACAGTCCAGCCCCCACCCCACCCTCCCTGTAACTGGGAAGGCAGCTTATCACCACTCAGCTTCTGCGGGAGGAGATCCATCTGTAGTTGGCATGGGCCAACATCCACACAAGCTCACTTCCTGACTCCTGTTAGACCAACCGCATTACGTCCTTCACAGACTTGTATCTGGCCTCGATTAATGGTCTAGAGCAAATCTCCTCTAGAGCGTGGTTGACCAAAGACTGGTGGGGAGTTTGCTCTTTTATTGTCTTGGCTCTGGCATTCCATGATGTGTCTGGGTCTCTACAGTCAGATTCAATCCCAGAGCCTGCTGTTGGCAAGGTGAGGATGTCGTACATTTTCTCAGTCACAGTCCCAGCTGGGACAGAGTCCTGGAGCCACATAATCATATGCCTCTGAAACAGGTCCGACCCACCAGCAGTGTTGCGACCACCTCCCACCCATTTATGCTCCCCACGTTCTCCTCCATCTCCCCAGGTTCTACCAGTGTACAGCAGCCAATTAACCCACCGACCTGCAGGTCGTTGGGATGTGGGAAGAAACCAGAGCACCCAGGGGAATCCCATGTGGTCACAGAGAGAACTTACAAACCCTGCACAGTCGGGGCTCGAGGTTGGGATCGAACCTGGGTCTCTGGTGCTGAGAGGCAGCAGCTGTGCTGCCCACTGGGGTATTTATCTCACTGCAGGGTTAGACACAGACAGTGAGCAGGGTATCGCAGCTTGTCCATTAAAGCACCTTGTCCTTACAGGCACCTGTATAAAATCCTGGACAGCTGCAAGCAACTGACGGTGTCTCAGGGCACTGGTGAGGAAGAGGTGGCAGGGATGGTCACCATCCTGACAGAATTCTCCCCGGATGATCCTGGATCGCTCTCTAGTAATGTGCAGGTAACCTGCCCCGTACAAGGCTTGTGTTCGCACTCTCCATGTAACGCTGGTGATGCAGGTCTGGGTGGGGAAGGCTGTTGTGCCTCAGAGGTGTGAGGGAGGCTGAAGGTTTGTGGAGACGATGTGGGTGAATTGGTCAGTTGTGGTCCCACTGTCTGATGGCACAGTCTCCAGGAACTGAACACCACCTGAGTGGACAGTGAGTGGATCATGTACAGAGGAAAGTGCTAGGGTGATAGTAGTACAGGAACAGGCCCTTTGGCCCACTATGTCCATGCTCACCCTTTTGTCCATCTACACATCCCATTTGCCTGCATTAGGTCAGAATCCTTTGAATCCATTGGGTTCACATGGTGGGAGTCGTAGATAAAGCACGGAAACAGGCCCTTCAGCCCCCTGATACTACAGAACCCAGCTTCAACTGAGTACAGTGATGCCCTACTCCTGTGCATTGCCCGGGGCAGTGGTCGGAAGATGACGCATTGGGCTGTTGGACGTTGGACTTCATGTCCCATTTAAAGCGATCCTCATTGTTCAGTTATAAAATCCTGTGAGCTCCCTCATTGTGGGAACTACTATGTAAATGTTTCACGGTGCAATTATACCTTGCTGACAGAGGTATTTGTAGCATGTTAACAGGGGCTGTTACAAATGTAGACCACTGATACGGTTAACACACTGACAGCAGAAGGGAGGGTCTTGTAGGCAGGCTGGTTCAGATGCTCGGGACTTCCTGCAGGACACTGGAGCTGGGCTGGAAACTAGTTCCTATGTTAAATGGAGACTTCAGTATAGAGCTGCAGTCAAGGCAAAGTAAAAGCACTGGGATCTACAGTGCGGTTACACAAAGGTCTGGAGGTGCTTTACAGAAATTGACAACAATCCACAATTATCACAAGTACCAGCAAAGGCTCTGTCAAGGAGGAGTGTTGGAAAGGAGAGACGTAGAGGTTTAGGGAAGGAATTCCAGAGCTTGGGGATTCAGGCAGCTGAAGGCACGACCACCAATGGCAGCGATGGAAGTGGAGAGGTACAGCATAGAAACAGGCCCTTCGGCCCACACAGTCCCTGCTGACCATCAGCCACCCATTTACGCTGGTTCCATTTTATTCTCCCCACTCACCCCCCAACCCCCCCGGTCAATTAACCCACCGACTCTCATGTGTTTTGGATGTGGGAGGAACCCGGAGCACCCAGGGGAAACCCACACAGGTCACGGAGAACATGCAAACTCCACACAGACAGTGCCGGAGGTCGGGTTCGAACCTGGGTCTCTGGCGCTGAGGCAGCAGTTCTACTGGCTGTGTCACTGTGCTGCCCAAAATCGGGAGACATGTGAAAGGAGGGGAGGTTGTGGGGGATTGGAGAGGTGGGCGGCAGGGAAGGGCTGAACGCAAGGTGAGAGGGAACAAGTGGAAGTGTTGTTGATCTAATACATTGGATAATTATCCCTGTATCCCAGGCTGCACTACAAGCGGCACACAATTCTGGTGTGGATGTCAGAAACATCCTGGACTTCTACAGACAGTGGAAAGAGATGGGCTGAAGGTGGAGGCAGCGAACTAGGGGTCACAACCTCGGGAGAACGTCTTCAGACAAAAACAAAACCGCGCACACACGGCAGAGGTGCCTGAGGGAAGCTGGCTGGACTGCTGTGGTGTTCATCGTGACCCGAAGCCCGAATCTACGTGGCACGAAAATCGAGCAGAAACTCAGCACCTGTGAGGGAAATTTTTTTTAAAAATACGCAATGTAAAGGGTGGAGTAAAGGCTGGATATTCTGCCCCTGGTTTTAAATACAGACCCCTGCAGAGAAATGGTGTAGGAGGTGGGAGAGGCTGCAGGGAAGGAGCCCTTGTGGCATGAGTCTCGGCCAAGTGCCTGGTCCCTCTGCTGCAGTGGCGTGGAGCTGCCATCTCCCCTCCTGGGCCCTGGAAGTGGGCAGAGATTGATCAGAACCCCTGCCCCTCGGCGATTCCTCCTCCACCTCTCCCTGCCTGCCCTCTGTAGACAGAGCCCCTCCCATTCCCGGTGGTCTCTCTCCCCCTCACCTTCAGGCCAGGAGTCTCCCTCTGACATGCCGGAGGTTGGAACCTGCCCGCTGGCAGGACAAACCTCCCCCACCCCCCAAACCTCCCATCAGTTGCCCGGGCAATGCTACTCACTGGGGTCTGGTGCAGCCACTTCCTGGGTGTTGGGGGAGGGGAGAGGGGAATATACTTGCATGAGGGAGAGGGGTGTGGGGAGGAGACGGTGGGTGAAGGAGAGGGAGGGGCTGAGGGTAAGGGAAGGGTTTTGGAGGGAGGAGAAATGTGACGGAGGAGGTGGTCCATTCACCTTTCTGTTGCCTCTGCCCTTGCCAACAGTGTTCCCCCATCCTGCCTGATGCCCCGGTTCTGCTACATCATGCAGGCCAAGGATTTCCTGGGCGTTCCTGCACCCAAAATCCCTGTGAAATTCCTCCAGAACTCATCCCTGCTTCCTTCCAGTCGGGAAGAGGAGCTATCTCAGTTCCTCTATCTGTGGACCAGTAGGTCCCGTGTCTCCAGAACCTGATTCCTGAAATGAGAGAGATGGCCTCCCTCCCCTCCCAGCCCCCCAATCCCACTCACCTCCTGATTCCTGGCTGTTCACTGAAGGGGGCCTCGGTTACTTGGTGCTGGTGTTGTGGCTGTACATTGGTTGTTGCTGTAACCTGGATCAAAGGCCAATCTTTCAGCAGTTTGGGGATTCTGTTTCCCTGAAGCAAATTCCACCCTAAAACAGGCGACTCCCTTTGCTGTTGGGAGATGCACCAAGCCTCACACCCAACCTTCCCTCACCCCTACTCAGGAATGTTAATGGCCCATTCACACCCTTGGTCCAGAGTGTGGAGCCAACAAAAACAGGGGAGCTGGGCTCTGTAAATCTCAGGGTGAGTGAGGAGAGTTTGTAGATGGGGGGAGGGAGGTGGAGAGGGGTTTGTGGGGCTCTGGAGACAGGGTGGGTTTGGGGAGAGGGGAGGGACGGATCACTGGGAAGGGGGCTCAGTGGGGTACTACTGCCACCTGGTTTGTGTTTCTTTGTGCTCACTGTTGCTTGGTGTTGCCCTGCTGTTGTGACGTATGTAACTGGAGTGTGGCTGATGTTTGGGAGCTTACTGTGAGAGTTGGGGGTCAGAGCTCCCTGCAGGATGCTGACAGCTGAAGCAGTGCTGGGGTTAAGGGGGGCACTTGGGTGGATTTGGTCAGAAGTTACCCATGCCCCACACTGCGCTGCATTCAATGTGTTCTCAAGTATCATTTCATTTTTCTTGTGAAAACAAAAGATGATTCAAAAGTGTTTCTCAAACGTAATTTAAAAGAAAATTCAAGAAACCTTTCAATTCCAGTAGAGAAAAGGCAATAAAGGCTTGGAATTATTGTGGGAAAGGAACATGTGACTCCTTAGCAGTTTGTTTCTGTGCCTCTGCACGTGTTTGTTCTCTCACCCTGTGGCAGATTATCGGTTCTTGCACTGCGTAGACTGGAGTATGGATCTGTGTGCTAATAGTTTGTGGCTAATAGTGATGAGAGAGCACTGCACTGCTCTGACCTTTAACTGGCCTTTCCCTCCAGAGCCTTTGGGGTGGCCCCCACCTAGGTTTGTGTGTCCTCAGCAGGGGCACCGTGAAATGTTGGCAGTTGGCAAACCTTTGGGCACAGCTGATTCCCTCCCTCCAGAAGGGGCTGTTACCAGAAGGCATGTTATACTGAGGCCACAGAAGCTCTGCTCTGGGGAAATTTTCCATAGCTGGAGGGTACAGGTTTTGGCTGAGGGGATCTGAGGAGGAACTTTCACACTCAGGGAGTTGTGGAATGCACTACCTAGGCAGGTATGCTCACAATGCTTGAATGTCTGGACAAGCGCTTGAATCACGAAGGCTTAGAAGGCTACAGTCCAAGTAAATGGAATCAGTGTAGATGGTCAGCACAGGTGTGGTGGGCCGAAGGGACTTTCAGTGGTGTAGGACCCGAAGGCATGGACAAATGTTACCTGCACGGCTTCCACCCTTTGACCCACCTGGTCCTCAATTGTCTGAGGGTCATTGACGTGATGGATCGGTGTCCTGTTTGGTGGCTCGAGACCAGTTGGGAGGTGTGACGTAGGTTCAGGGACGGACCTGAACATCTCCCTCTCCAATCTATCCCTAAACCCACTTCCTCCCTCACCAGGTGGAGGATGGCCAAGGGGGAACTATTCAGCTGAGTGTGTACCTTCCCAGAGTTGTTGTCCAATTAATCCCACTCACTGCTTTCTCACAGCCCTGAAAACATTTCCCTCTTCTGTTGTCTGACTGGTAGAGCACCCATTAGAAATCCATTTTACAGTTATAAAACCAGTAATTTTTTTCCAATAGTTTCATAAAATCTTCATGGCTCACTCTGCCAAGGCAGAAGGGCCTTAACCTGTCGCCTTTCCCCACAGAGCCTTTCAGGTGGCTTCACCAAGCTTCAGTGTATCCTCAGCAGGTAGTCCAGCTCCTTGGAATGTGCCAGACCAACACTTTGGGTCACAGCTGGTTCCTTCCACTGGAAGACAGCAGAGGGCAGACCCAAGGGCTCTTCCATCCAGCTAATCTTGTTGCAGTGGGCAACATCTCTCTGTGTGGTGTCCCTGGGAACATATAGCTGGGCAGGATGAATGTTGACAAAACACCACTTCCAGAATTCCTTGGCAAATGCACACTCTAGAGGGGAGTAGATCTCATCCCTGTGCAGTGTCTGAACTAACCCTGTCCATGCACAACTTGATATACACTTGCACTGAGGTAGCCATCAGCTTGAAAGCCATGTTGGATGTATTTTTTACCTCCTGAAGACCTGTGCATTTGCATCTGATTCTGGATTTCCAATCCCTCAACTATGTTCCCAGCAGCATCAGGCAGGAGGAATGGTTCCTGAAGAACGTGATCTTATTGCTGTATTAATGCCCCAATACTTAACAGTCATGTGTCAGTTGGGTAATTGTGGGGTGAGCCAAGCCTGGTGCCTTCAGTTGAGGCCTGTCACCTCCTGTTGACAAAGTAGATTGAGTGTCTGCCCTCAACAAACCTTGTGCTCACCCAGTGGATTGTGAGCCCATCCTCTCCAGGCAATGTCCTACCACTCTGTCTGTCCCTAAAAACTCATCCCCTCTCTGCATCAACTTGTGAAAGGGAATCGCAAACACTTGCAGTCGCTGAGGGTGCCCCGCAGTGTCAGAGGTGCAGAGCTGGGGTCACGCCATGCTGTCGGGGTGATGCTGAGGAACCACTTCAAGGGGAAAATCTGAGGGCCTTGGATTGAGGACTGAGACTAGCTTGGAGTCCCTACAACGAATGGCTGTCATCCTGTAACCATAGGGTGCTTACTGAGTCTGCATCGAAGGGTTAAAGCTCAAATCTTGGGGGGTTTGACCTATGGATCTTTGTTAAAGCTTGGGGCATGTTCTTAGTGACTGAGAAGGGAGCACCAGCAGTGTGATTTTAATGATTTACCCATAAGAAGGATATTCCTTGGAGCTCCAACAGCATTGCAGAGACTGGATCCATCCAGGGCAAAGCATCCCACCTCAGCGGGTCCTCGTCCATGACCACTCACTCTGGGGCAACTCTGCACCACCTCCAACAAACAACAAGGCAATTCTGCATTCGTAAGGAGACTGAATTGAGAGGGGCAGTGCTGAGGGAGTGTTACAGTGGGGGGGGGCAGTACTGAGGGAGTGTTGCGCTGTGGGGGGGCAGTACTGAAGGAGTGTCACACTGTGGGAGGGGAGGTACAGGGAGTGTCACACCGTGGGGGGGCAGGTACTGAGGGAGGGTCCCACTGTGGGAGGGGTGGTACTGAGGGAGCATCATGCTGTGGGAGGGGTGGTACTGAGGAAGCATCGCTCTGTGGGAGGGGCAGTACTGAAGGAGTGTCACAACTGGACGTGTGAACTAATACGATGATAAAATGAGAGCCCCCATGACCACGTCCTTGAAGAGGTCAGAAGGAGTTCCCTCTTGTGTTGGAGACCCGGTGTTTATCCAACAAGGAGTGAGACAGGAGCTGGGGATCTGTCCGTGACTTTGCTGTTGCTGAGTGCAAATTGAGTGTTCCAACCTGCAGCCAATTTGCACCCAGCAATTTCCAACCTGTGTGAGGTGTTGCATTTTGGAAGGACAAATCAAGGTAGAACATACATAGTAAATGGTAGGGCACTGAGGAGTGCAGAGGAACAAAGGGATCTGGAAGTTCATATACATAATTCCCTGAAAGTGGCGTCACAGGTAGACAGGGTTGTAAAGAAGGCTTTTGGCATCCTGGTATTCATAAATCAAAGTACTGAGTATAGGAGTTGGGATGTTATGGTGAGGTTGTAAAAGACATTGGTGAAGCCAAATTTGGAGTATTGTATGCAGTTCTGGTCACCTAACTATAGGAAGGATATCAGTAAGATTGAAAGAGTGCAGAGGAGATTTACTAGAATGTTGCCGGGTCTTCAGTTGAGTTACAGGGAAAGATTGAACAGGTTAGGCCTTTATTCCTTGGAGCATAGCAGAATGAGGGGAGATTCGATAGAGGTTTACAAAATTGTGAGGGGTATAGACAGAGTTAATGCGATTAGGCTCTTTCCACCTAGATTAGGAGAGGTAAGAACGAGAGCACATGGTTTTAGGGTGAACGGGGAAAGGTTTAGGGGGAACATTAGGGGGAATGTCTTCACTCAGAGTGGTGGGAGTGTGGAACGGGCTGCCATCTGACGCGGTAAATGCGGGCTCACTCTTAAGTTTTAAGAATAAATTGGATAGATACATGGACGGGAGGTCTGGAGGGTTATGGACTGGGTGCAGGTCGATGGGACTAGCAGAATAAAGTTTCGGCATGGAATAGAAGGGCCGAATGGCCTGTTTTCTCTGCTGTAGTGTTCTATGATTCCGACGGTGGGACTTCACTGGATGCTGGACTGGATCAAGGGTTAATGTCGACGCTGCTTGTTTCTGCTGTAAACGTGCTAGTGTATTAGATTGATTAATGAAATAATAATAATCCGCCCCGGTCCCTAATGTCTATCAGGCCTTAATTTACAGCAGCATTACAGCGTCGTTGCCTGATAATCAGATGAGGCACCAGCCGGCAATAACATCATAAAGTGAATTACTGTTAATAAGGGCTGTTGACGGGCAACCAGCAACGAGAGCCATCTGGTCGAGCGCCTGTCTACCTGGGGTAATATTGTGTGACTCAGAGACACGGCACTGCACCAGAAATTCATGGAGAAAGGAAGCGTCTTCCACACCACGGGACATTCCTGACCTCTTCCATCCAATGTCAGTCTGTGGTCACTACTGTAGCGTTGGGAATAAACCACCCAACTTGGATACGGCTATTGGGAGAAACCATTCTCCTTATCCATGCTGATCGAGGTAAACATTTCCCAAACAGAAATCTCACAGCCCTTCAAAACACGAATCATTTCTACGAGTCTATCCAACCTCTCCTCATAACTGGAGCACTCCACCCCCAACATTTTGGTGAATCTTGTTTGCACTTTTTTCCAGTTCAATCACTCCCTGGGCGTGGTTACAAACACCAGATAACAGACGGATACCACAGTGATGAAATTAGCTCCAAATTCGACCCGAATTCTCCAACAAATCCGCCCCTGTAGTAGTAATGATGTGATTTTGTTGGTGCCTAGACAGTCAGTCATGTTATAGGGACAACAGGAATGGAAAGGGACAGGCGTCTTGAACATGCAGTCGCTGCCAGGGCGGCAGAGTCACATTGTAGCTGTAACAAATAATATAAAGGCAGGGACAGAAGATAAAACAAGGAAAAAAAAGCGCGATTGGGAGGGGGGACGAGGAGAACTGACAGAAGAGGCGGTGGCCGGAGAGACGGACGGGTTTGTCCGTGCTTGAGAAACACAGAGCGGCGGCAGGAGCACGGGGAGAACGGAGAGGCCGGTGGCGACAGAAAGAACATAGAGAGCAAAGACTACATTGTGAGGAAATTACATGCAATGTTCTACCAGTGTGAGGGAGCAGCACAGGTAGACAACGTGGTTGAGAAGGCAGATGGGAGACTGGCCTTCATTGGTCAGAGCATTGAATACAAGAGCAGGGAGGTTGTACTCCAAGGGTATAAAACCTTGGTCAGACCACAGTTGGAGTAGTGCCTGCGCTTCTGGTTACCGCACTGAAGGAAGCATGCGATGGTGTTGGAGAGAGTGCAGAGAAGGGTCACCAGGATGGTGCCTGGGATGGAGGGTTTCAGTTATGCGGAGAGACTGGAGGGACTGCTCTGTTCTCTCTGCAGCGGAGGAGGTTGAGTGGACATGATTGAGGTGTATAACATTAAGGGGCATAGACAGGGTAGACCGCAGGAAACCTTTCCCCATATCTGAGGTTTAAGGCAAGGAGGAAGAGATTCGGGGGGGGGGGGGGGACCTGAGGGGGACCCTTTCACCCAGTGGTGGATATCTGGAACACACCACCTGAGAGAGTGGTGGAAGCCGGCAGCATTTGAGAAATGTCCAGACGAGTCCTTGAATCGCCTGGGCACAGGGGCTACGGGCTGGGTGCTGGAAGATGAGATTAATACAGGTGGGCGCCCACTGGTCGTGGACGTGACGGGCCGAACGGCCTGTTTCCACGCGAATCATTGTCGGTGCAGAATCCGGAGCCAAGCCCGTTACCAAGTGGTGCTTGACAACAGAATCACTCCTTTTACACGGGACCAGGACTAAATCCATGTTTACCACCATGATTTGTTAGCAGACTGTTGTTCGTGTCATGAGATCTTCTGTGGTGACTCCGAATTTTCCGCCTTGGGTGTGAGAGAGCTTCCAGTTGGAAGGCACAGGGTTTGCATCAAGGGCTCTGCACCGCTCTGTGCGGCAAACCCCCATCAACCTCCTCCCTCCCACCCCCACCCGACCCCACGTGGGTCGCTGCGCGGGACTGTTGGTCAGCGCTCTTCTGTAATTTAGGCTCATCCTGATATTAAAATGGGATTGAGGTTGGCCCATATGTTTCCAAGGGAGCCAGAGAGCAACTGTGATTTCTTACTAACCCAGCTGCCTCGGTGAGGGAGTCAGTCCTACCTCTGCTTCAGGTTGGTCACTCTCCAGGGCCTGAGCACAACGATCCGAGGGACCGCCGCATGCCAGCGGGTCAAGGCTCCTATTCCTCTCTGCTGTGAGAGATTCCAGGGCATTGACCCCGAGGAAGAGCCGGGAAATGACCCCCCCCCCCGCCTCCCGGCTCCCTAACCAATGTGTATCCCCCAATCAACACTTCCAACATTATCGGGCCGCTATCACATTGCTGTTTGTGGGAGCTTGCTGCGCGCAAAGCGAATCCTTCTCATTGGAGCACCGATTCCCTCCAAAGGGGTAAAGTACATTTGTAAGGCGCTATATAAATGAAAGTCCTTCATCGCGAGCTCAGAGATATTTTATCGGGCAGCAAATTAACATCACTGGGAGATAAGATTACCACCTCCCCCCACCCCGCCCTTCATTTTAAACCCTGTTTTTGTTCTTTAACGAGTCAATGCGTAACTTTGAAACATCCTTTAATTCAAGCAAGAATGCTGCCAGTAGCAACGCTAATTACATTACAGGATACATTCAGGGCCCGACACCAGTACTTGAACAGGACATTAGTGCCATGACATACTTTGGAGATACCGATTGTTTAAAGGCTCCGATACTGTTACCAAAATGACCGATACTTTGCTGCCAGACCGCATTAGTGTTACTGGAACATCTCCCGATCCACTAATTCTTCCCGAAGAGGTTTAGGTCTGATGCCTGAGCGGTGCTGGGGTAATGGAAAGGTTTAGATCAGCAGCCTTGTTAATCGCTTGTTGGGCACCATGGTCAGCATGGACGAGTTGGGCCGAAGGGCCTGTTTCCCTGCTGTATGACAAGTTTAACCCTATAACAAGCAACTAATTATAAACAGTTTGTACCCTCGCCTCTCTGGTAGGGTTGAGTCTCCCTGAGCAGAGAGATCCAGCGGACACTCGCTTCGCCGGTTTTCCGGGAGCGCCGCACCGTCGGAGGGGAACGTCATTCCGATAAGACCCTAAACAGAGCACCTATCTGTTCCCTGGTCTGAATGATCTTGCGTAGGAGAGGAAGGAAGTTCTCGCTGGGGTCCTGGGACTGAAAGGTATCCCGCTGCTGACATTTGTAGAACGGGTGGGCACGCTGCAGTTTATGGGCTCTTGCTGTGGAACAGGTACCCGTAGTGGTGAACTGATCATTTGGACACCCCCACCGAGACAACTGGGAACTTTACGTTCAGTTAACTAAACAGATCTGCAATGAAAAACGAAGTTTCCATAATGGCGGCCATCCAATCCAATAAACACCCGGCTCACCAGCAGGCGTGGGTTCCGATGTGACTCCAAACCCGTGGAAATGTGTTTGATTCGGAAAGGGTCCAGGAGTTGGGGACGGGGGTGAGTGCTGGTCTTTCTAATGACGTCCACATCCCCTGAAGGAATGAAAAACTGGAGAGGACTGCGGTTTCTGCGTTATACCAGAGTCCGTGCGTTCATTGGGACTCAGATATGGGATGTTGTGGGGTCGTGGAATCCAAGCCTCGCCTTCGCCAGTTTAGGAGATATTGAAGTTGAGTTATCCGACCATTTCCCAGTTATTTGTCTTTTCTCTTTGTAGCCGAATGACTTTATCGCCTTCCCCCTTTCTATGTATCGGTTGTCGTGCCCACCTTGTAGGTGGCGCTGACTGGAACTAACCAGTGGGTGGCCCGGATTTGGCAGCATCGAGCCCTCTCGGCCGGTCAACATTGCCGCCCGCAAACGTTGAATTAACTGGCATGCTGTTCCCCGCCTTTTGACCCCATCCTTGTTTGAAGAAGGGAGTCACATTGGCCGTTGAACAATTGACTGACACCTTCCTGGAAGTTGGAGAGCTTGTAATGTTCCAACCAATGATCCGCTGTCTCTGCAGCCACTTCCTTTAAAACCCTTGGGTTCAGGCCATTGGGTCCTGGTGACTTGTCCGCCGGAGCCCGTGAGTTTCCATATCTTTTTAAATGAGTTCCTCTATGTTATCTGAAGTTTGAAGTTTGAAGTTGTTTTAGGGATACTTGCAGTATCCACTCTAAAGACTGATGCAAACCTTCAGTTACATATCTGCCGTGTCTTTATTTCCTTTTATTCATTCACCAGTCCCGTTCTCCATAGGTCCCCCAAGTGCCTCAGCACCTGCTTCCTAGTTATCTCTCCATCAATACTCCGACTGGTTATTTGGATATTATACTCAAGTCTTCTCTGTGAATCAATTTTCTCCTTCTTCTGAGCTTTTTTTTTCACTGTAGGATCCTAAAATCTTCCCTAAATTCCCTAAAATCGTCCCTCTGCCCTACCACCAGCCTTTGCCACATTGTCTCCCATACTTTTCAATTGAACATTATCCTTGACCTTTGTTAACCACAGATGGTGCGTCTTCCTCGTGGAATCCCTCTAATTCCTGCTGAGTGTTGTGGACCAGCTGTATGAACATCTGCTACGTTCATCTGCTCACCCGTCCCTTACCTTAATTTCCCAGTCCACCTTAGACAACTCCACCATTCTAGCTGCCCGTATTTAAGGTGAAAACGGTGGTCTTACTCCTGTGGTGTTCACCTTCAAACTGTGTTCTACCTTTGATTCTTTCACCAATCTCCTTAAACTGGTTACTGGCCTTTCTGCCGTTTCCTCCATCCTTATTTTCTATTGCGAAAGATTTGAACTGCCTGCATTAAAGTTCCCCGGGCCCGAACCCCAGCACCATCTCTGCAGCCCAGAGCTAGACGCCCAAAACTAACGCCATGCCACCTGTGCTACGCTGGATGTCACTGACCCTTGAGGAAAGTTGCTCCATTGCCCATCCTATCGCAAGGACTTTATTACCTCAGCTTCCAGAAACGTGTTGGACCGCGGCCAGTGGTGTGAAAGCGTTATGCTGGGGCTGTGTTGGAGTGGAGGTGCGGGAGGTCGGGGTGATGGGCTGGGAGTGGGGGAACAAGAGACCCTAATCTTTAGACTTCCGTTGGATCTGCCAGCCCTGCACTTCTCCATGTGCCGTACAGCAGTGAAAGAAGGGCCAAAATTTAGATATTTTAACTGACAGGCCGAAAAGAGAGGAACACGCCCTTCAGCCCATCGGGGTCGCGCCTACATCAAGCACTCGTTGACATTAATTGCACATTAATCTCATTTGTTTCATTCTCCCCACATTCCCACTACCAGATTCTACCATTCAGCTACATATTAGGTCAAATTAACCCACGGACCCGCACGTCTTTGGGATGTGCAAGCAACCCGGGGGAAACCCACTCGGTCACAGGGAGAACGTGCAGACTCCACACAGACAGCGCCGGAGGTGGGGATCGAATCCAGGTCTCTGGCGCTGAGATGCAGCGGCTCTACCCGCTGCGTCACTGGGCTGCTCCGATCCTTGACATTGGGCTTCGAGTTGATGAAAGCCTTCGACCGGACGGGTCTGAGGAAAATCTTTCCAGTGGTGGGCGAGATCTGACCCGCTCAACAAAGATAAACCAGTCACTCATAAATCCAGTCGGGAATTCGGGACACAAGTGGCGAGAACTCGTTCCCGTGGGAATGGATTTCAGGAAAAGGGAGGGATGGAAGGGTGAACAGGAGATACGATGGAGGTTCAGCTGGAGTGGAGCGCAGGTTTGAACCCGTTTGTCCGAACCATTTGCTTCTCTGGCCCGTGCGCTTCTGGGATAGCTGGGTCTCCTGGTAGGCAGGGGGTGGGGGGAGCGTGTGACTCAGTTCCTCTGCACCACACTGGTGCTGGTGCCGGGCAATGTGTCGCCTTTTCTCTCCCGCGCTCTGGAGACCGGTTGAGCGTCCATTTGGTTCAAGGGGATGGCAACCTGGCTGTCTTCACTGGGGTCCGCGCGGCAGGCGGCAGCTGGGCTCAGCCAGGGGTGTGTGCCGGAGCACACCCTCCGGAGGAGGGTCTTCAAGGACTTCCTGAACTGCCTGGTGACCAGGCAGTAGATGATGGGGTTCAGGCAGCTGTTGGTGTTGGCCAGCAAGATGCTGAGGGGGTGAATGTAGCTGTGGACGATATAGTAGGACGTGTCCCACGGCGCCATATCCAACTTCACCAGAACCCCCCAGAACGTTATGGCGTGGTTCGGCAGCCAACACAGGAAGAAGAACAGAACCAGGGTTGTGATGGACCGGGTGACTTTCGAATGTCTCCTCGGGTTGTTGCTCCGTAGATTATGTCGCCGCAGGAAATTCAGAATCAACAGGTAGCTCACGGAGATGATAATCAGGGGACAGATGAAGGCCACAGTGACCTTCTGAATGTGATAGAGCGCCAGGGAATACTCCCCGCCGGGGAATTTCTGGATGCACAGATCCGCGCCGTTCAGATCCACGGTCCGGGAATAAATGGTCGGAGGTAGACTGACCAGAGCGGCTGCTATCCAAATGCCCAGGCTCACCCACTTGAGCGTGGTCCTTCTCTGGGGCTTCCTGCTGGCTCTGAGGGTCTGCGCCACCGAGCAGCAGCGGCTGACGCTCATGGCGGTCAGGAAGAAGACGCTGGCGTACATGTTGAGCACGGTGAGGAAGAGGGCGAGCTTGCACATCCCGTCGCCGAAGGGCCAGTCGTGGTCCAGGGCCACCTCGGCCGCCCACAGGGGCAACACCAGCACGAACTGGAAGTCGGTCAGAGCCAAGCTGAAGACGAAGACGTGGATGGCGGGCTGGTTGGGGCCACCGCCGCCCCGGGCGAGGTACAAGACCAGCAAATTCCCCAGGAGCCCCACAGCGCACAACACCGAGTACAGGAGGACTGTCACTATCCGCAGGGCGGCGTCTAATGACTCCGGGGGTCTCAGGCGACTCAGATCGAAAAGGAACGTGTTGTTGAGTTCCTGCAGGTAGCTGCTGTTCCAGACATTGTCAAGGTCCCACTCGTCCATCATTGTAGGGTGTTAGGGCGCCGCACCTTCGGTGAGACCACCCATCCACAGGCAGAGGCGGGAAGCGGGCCTGACCATCATCACCTGGGTCCGGGTCCTGCTCGCCCCCTCGGCTGGATGTACCGAAGGGCAGGGATTCCTCCGCGGAGTCCCGGGTTCAATATTTATCACGCACTTATCACGACTACAAGGTCTGACCAGTGTCGGACTGCTGGGAGCTTACTGTGCGCGCAGTTTCCCACTTTGTAACAATGACTCCTCTTTAGGGTCTCTTGGTCGTAGGTAGATCGGGACCTTGAAAAACATCTCTTTATTTCCTACTGGATATGAGTCCTCGGGACCGAGTCCTTAATCCCTTCAGGAGGCTGAAGTGCATTCAGTGCGGAGTAGAAACTCATCCCATTAATTACCGGCACCGGTAGGTCGTCCCGCTCCCTCCCCGCGCTGGATTCCGAAGAACAGTTTCAAGGAATTTCATACAAAATGATCCCCAAGAACAGCCTTCCGCAAAGAAAGTGGCTTCGGCTCCCTCTCTGTATCGACTTACTCACCGAGAGTCCGGTGACTTGTCTGAATATCGCCGAGCGTTCCTCATCCTCAAGGAACGCTGCCTCTCGTGTCCCTGACGTTTGGGACCTGTGCTCAGGGTGTGGTAGATCTGTTCTGGATAGGTAGATGTAGGTTCACGTCAGAGCGACAGGGTTAGAGCATGTCCATAAGTTCCCCCGCACTCTTGCAGCGCTGAGCACAACAGTCTGTGACCAGTGTCCCAACTTGGGGACGATTCGCTGTCGACCGTGCTGAAGCCACGAGGGCGCCCAAGTATGCAGGTTGCACTCGCCGCCCTCCAAGCCGAGCGCTCTCCACGGTGCTGACTTCCTCTGGCTGAGAGGTGGGGCAAATGAAGCGCCCGGCGTTACCCAACTGGCTGGGCACACACGAGGTTCCAGGACTGAGCCCGACTCGATCACCGCCTCTGCTGCCGTCTGAAGCCCTCCGGTTAACTACGCCAGGGAATGGTGTGTAGGGAATCACAGGCGTTTGTAAGCGAATCCTGGTTGGTGGTCGAAGCAGCAGGAATTCAGGAGACAGTATTATTTTGAACTCTGAAAGGATTTGTAGAATAAATTAATAATAAAACACACCATTCCCTCTGGTTGGTCAGTCAGCGACCGGCGGCCCCCGGGAAAAGCCGCTACTGGCCTGTGAGAGGGGATGGGTGGGTAGGCGGGCCATGCAGTGTTTCAGTACCCGAGCGTGGCTGAGACAAAACAAACCTGTTAACGGAAAATTCAACAATACTGGAGAGCTATAGGAATGAGAGGCAAGTGACAAAGGTCTGGCGCAGATGAAAAAGTCAAATGTCATCTTCTGTTCTACAAACGGAGCTTGAGGATTAAAGACATGTAGGGGTGATAGGCAGAAGTTAATGACAAATGACCTCAGTCGATTCAGAAAGCTAACGTAGAGCACAGATTATATGTGTTATGGTTGGTACACCGGAGTGGTACTGTGCGGATTGTTAATTTTTCCTTAATAAGACGATTGCTTTCGTAAAATGTCATGGAGAAGGATCTGGACCCGAAAAGTCGACCGTTTTTCCCCTCCATAAAAGCTGCCTGACCTGCTAAGATACTCAAGCATTTCGTGTGTGTTGCTTTAGAAAAAAATCAGAGAAGATATGTGACACGTCATGTCCCTGAGTCAAATTCCCATTTCAAGCACACCGGTACACTCCACACCCCTCACTGTAACACCGATACACTCCACACCCCTCACTGTAACACCTACACTCCACATCCTTGCTGTCACACCGATACACTCCACACCCCTCCCTGTAACAGTGATACACTCCACACCCCTCACTGTAACACCGATACACTCCACACCCCTCCCTGTAACAGTGATACACTCCACACCCCTCACTGTAACACCAATACACTCCACACCCTCACTGTAACACCGATACACTCCACACCCTCACTCTAACACCGATACACTCCACACCCTCACTCTAACACCGATACACTCCACACCCCTCACTGTAACAGTGATACACTCCACACCCCTCACTGTAACACCGATACACTCCACACCCCTCACTGTAACAGTGATACACTCCACACCACTCACTGTAACACCGATACACTCCACAGCCCTCACTGTAACAGTGATACACTCCACACCCCTCACTGTAACACCGATACACTCCACACCCCTCACTGTAACAGTGATACACTCCACACCCCTCACTGTAACACTCTAATATGCTCCATCCTGCTCTCTGCTGTTTTTTATTACAGTACTCATCATTGAAAATGACAAAAACAATTTATCTGGGACTCTAATTTGATTTTGTTGACATAGTATTGATTTAGCTGCCCAGCTATTGATATTACTGGTGTAATTGAGATATTCAATATCTTGCAGTATTTCATTTCTCACTTAGATAATTGGAGCAGGAGTAGGGCATGTGGCCCTTCATGCCTGCTCCACCATAAGGTGGTCATGGCTGGCCACCCCTTTAGCACCCCATCCCCCCCAATCCAGTTGACAAGTACTCTGCAATGCACCACCTGATAGGTTTGAAGCATTAAAATGATTGTGACCTTGTGGCCAGATTTGAAACATATCACAGCACATTGTTCACCAGCCTTTGATATAAATAACCATGTTCGGGCCGTAGCTGCTGAACTGGGTCATTTTTGGGTGGTAATGCCTGACCTGGGTTACATTGATGATTCACTGCAATGATTCTGGGGCCAAACAATTTAAATCGGGTGTACGGACTACGTTTGGGTTCCTTTGAATATTAAAAAGTTAGGGGCTAATTTAACTGATATTTTTAGGCTAATTCATGAGTTTGTCAATGCAGAGACAGGTCAGTAGAGATTGCAGAGGGATTGCAGGAGGAAGAGGCACAATTTGTGGTTAACAAGTAAGGTCAAAATGTTGAATTGAAAAGTAGGGCATACAATGTGGAAGGGCTAGTGGTAGGCCAGAGGACTGGTAAGTTTTTAGGATCCAGCAGTGAAAGACTAAAAAACTGACAAGAAAGGATAAAGTTGACTTTGAGAGAAAACGTGTGGAGTATTGAAACAAACTGTGAGAGTTTCGATGGATGTATAAATAGGAAGAAGGCAAACTAAGGCAGGTGTAGGACCTCTGGAGAATGAGGCTGATGAATTACAACAGCAAACAAAGAAATGGCAGGTATGTTAAGTCAATTTTTTGCATCAATCTTCACCAGGGAGGCCACTGCAAGTTTCTCTAAAGTAAGAGATGGATTAATTTCAAATAACAGGGTGAACGTGAAAAAATCCAAATCACAAAGGATAAAGTATTAGAAAAAGTCATGGGGCTTTAGCAGACACATCACCAGGACCCGATGGCCTGAACCCAAAGGTTTTAAAGGAAGTGGCTGCAGAGACAGTGGACCCATTGGCTGTAAATTTTCAAAACTTGGTAAATTCAGGAAGGGTATCAGAAAGTTGGATGATGATGTGAAACCCTTGTTCAAAAAGGAAGCCCAATGCATTACAGGCACATCCTTCCCCACCATCGGTAGTAGCTACAGGAGGTGCTGCCTCAAGAAGGCATCATCCGTCACCAAAGATCCCCACCATCCAGGCCATGCCATCTCACAGCTACCATTGGGCAGGCGGTACAGAAATCTTAAGTCCCACAAGTCCTAGTTCAAGAACAGTTACTTCCCTTCAACTATTCCGTTCTTGAACCAACCGGCACAGAATCAGAATCAGAATCAGATTATCACTGACATATGACGTGAAATTTGTTGTTTTGCAGCAGCAATACCATGCAAAGACATAAAATTACTATAAATTACAAAAAATTAATAGTGCAAAAAAAAAGAATAACGAGGTAGTCTTTGTGGGTTCATGGACCATTCAGAAATCTGATGACGGAGGGGAAGAAGCTGTTCCTGAATCATTGAGTGTGGGTCTTCAGGTTCCTGTACCTCCTCCCCGATGGTAGCAATGAGAAGAGGGCATGTCCCGGGTGGTGATGGTCCTTAGTGATGGATGCCGCATTCTTGAGGCAAAATGTCTTGAAGATGTCCTCAGTGGTGGGGATGGTTGTGTCCATAATGGAGCTGGCTAAGTCTACAATCACTATGACCATTTTGATCACTTTGAACTAAAGTGGACTTCTTGTGTGTTCAGACTGCGTTCTTTCTCGTAAAAAATTGTGTATAATTTATGTTTAATTTATATTTTTATTGTGAATGCTGTTTACTTAATGTTGTGTGTCTGTGATGCTGCTGCAAGTAAGTTTTTCATTTTTGTGCATACATGTACTTGTGCAGATGACAACAAACTTGACTTCCCTTGAGGAAAACAGAAGGTGGGGAACTATAGGCTGGTTAGTTTAACATTTATTGTTGGCTAGATGCTGGAGTCAATAATCAAAGAGGAAATAACTCATCATGTAGGAAAGCTGAATGTAATCAAACCTGGTCAACAGGGCTTTTGTAAGGTAAATCACGTTTGACAAGTTTGCTTGCATATTTTGGGGATGTGACAGGGAGCGTTGACAAAGGGGAACCTGTCCATGTAGATTATTTAGATTTCCGAAAGGCATTTGACAAGGTGCCACATAGGAGGCTGATGCATTAATTAAGAGCCCAAGGTTTTGGAGGAAGTGTGTTAGCCGGGATAGAAAACTGGCCGTCACACAAAAACCAGAGCGTTGGAGTAAGTGGGTCCTTTTCAGGCTGCAGGAATGGAACTAGTGGAGTACCCCGGGAATCAGTTCTTGGCCCTCAGTTGTTTACAAATTACATTGGTGAACTGGAGGAGGGAACGAAATGTAAGGTTTCCAAGTTTGCCGATGATATAAAAATAGGTGGAAGGGTGTGTTGAGATGAGGACATTGTGATTCTGTAATGGGATAGAGATAGACTGAGTGAGTCAGCAAAAACATGCAAATGGAGTTTAATGTGGGGAACTGTGGGGTCAAGCACTTCGGGAAGGGGAATCAAAAGGCAGATTGATCCCTAAGTGGAGAGAGACTGCAGGTGAGTGAAATTCAGAGGGATCGAGATGTTCTAGTGCAGGAATCACAGCAGGTGGGTCCAACAAAAAGTTAGGAAGGGAAACAGCTTGTTAGCCTTTATTGTGAAGGGGTTGGAGGTTAAGAATAGGGAGATTGTGTTCCCATTGTACAGGCCACACATGGAACACTGAGCACAGTTCTGGTCCCCTCACCTAAAAAGGATCGAGTAGCATCAGAGGCAGTCTGAGGGAGGTTCTCCAGGGTAATTCCTGGGATGGGAGGGTTGTCCTACCAGGAGAGGCTAGATGGTTTGGGTCTGCATTCCTTGAGCTTAGAGGAATGAGGTCCTGAGGGAGGTGACAGAGTAAATGCTGGGATGTTTCCACCAGTGGGAGAGTCACAACCAAGGAGACAGAACTACAAAATAAGGGGCTGGTCACTTAAAACTGAGATGTGTAGAGATTTCTTCTCTCAGAGGGGGGGTGAATCTCTGGAATACTCTGTGACCCCAGGGTAGGGGAGGCCGGATCGCTGGATATATTTAAGGTGGGGATAGGTAAATCTTTGTAATATCGAGGAATTGAGGGGTATGGGAAACTGAACAGAAGAGAAGTTGAGGCCAATATGGATCAGCAATGATTATATTGAGAGGTGGGGTAGGGTTGAGGGGCCGAGTGGCCTACTCCTCCTCTGTTTGTTTTGTGGGGTTGTGAGGAGAGACTTCCTCTGGTGACGGGTAGAACGGGAGAAGAGGGAGTCCGAACCATTCAATCAGAGAGATCCGAGTGGCATCAGGCCATGGCTTTGCACACAAAGGTGAGTGAGGACGTGCAGGGAGGATCCAGGGTTTCCTCTGCATCCCAACTGGGACTGGGGGTGTCGGTGGGAACAAACCGTGACAGTCGGAGTGGGTGAGCAGGTTTGGGTCTGATGTCAAAATGAATGTAAAGAGATGTTCCTTTTGTGTTGTGTTCTAAGTTCGAATGAATAAAGTATAATTGTGACATTCATAAAAACTGTCATGTTATTAGATAAAGGAGGTCGGGTTTGGGGAACCAGGCAGAGCTAAAATAACCAGCAGCCCACATTTGGTGGGTTGAGAGGCTGAGGGAGGGTCACACTGTGGAAAGGGCATACTGAGTGTGCTCTCCGTTGGACGGCTGATTTAATGGTGAAAATCTCAAAGAGCGGTGTCGGAGACCTTTGCAAGGTGGAGGAGTGTGTGTTATCATCTGGAGCGGTGGCTGGGACAGCTTCTCTTCGAGAGGGGACTGTGTTTCCCTAGTGTTGGGAGCTGATTTCCGAGCGCTGCGGGAGTGGCAGTGGCTGGCGAGTTGCCAGGGTTCGTTTTGAACTTCAAGGGAGCTGGGACTGATTTCATCTGGTTCGTGCTATTGATTAGCTTCTTCCCACTGGAGAACTTGGCCCAGGTGCCTGGGTGAAGAGTTTCTCAGCGACTCCTGGACTTTTGTGCGGCAGAAGGAACGGCGGACTCGGCTGCTGGTGGTCATTTCACTGCGTGCAGGAGGGACAGCGCTGGAGTTTTCAACTCACAGACTGCATATCAGGAGACGTCTCCCACCTTTACTTTCTCTGGACTGCTCTTTGTGGACTAATTAATGTGTTGCTGTTTATCGGACAGGCAGTGATTTTGATTTTCTGACTGCGTAGGGACTAAACATGGCCGCCTGTGCTTCGGGAGTGACGCAGCCTCGTTCCTACGCAGCCGTTGCTGCTCCTGGAGTCGTGGCTACTGAGAAGACGTCACCCTTCAGACTGTTGACTTTGAAAAATGCGGTGCGCTGCTCTGTGCCTCCATCAGTTGGACTGAGCTATGGCTTACGGGCCATGTCTGTGATGGTGGGGGGCAGGGCTGGTGTCGTCGCGGTCACTAGAATGTTTGGTAGACTGGTATTTGTATTGCGATCTGAGAAGGACGTGTCCTTGGCCTTGGGCAGGGGGCTGACATCGGGGGAGGTCTTCATGCCAGTGGAGCCGGTGGGGGCCCCTGTGCAGCGGGTCATCCTATCCGATGTCTTTCCCCATATCCCTGACGAGGCCCTTCTCCCTCACCTGCGGTCTCTGGGCGAGGTGCGGTCGAGCATCACTCCGATGTTGCTCAAGCCGGCCGTACCTGGCTTCAAGAACGTGTACTCCTTCAAGCGCTCGCTGTTTATGCAGTTGGCACGGGGTGGGGATGCTGAGGGGCGGTTCCAGATCCCATACAAGGGACAGAACTACCGAGTGTTCTGGGCCACCGGCCGTCCGCGGTGCCACGCGTGCAAGGCGTTTGGGCATATCTGTCGGCATTGCCCCGGCCGCCAGGCTGCTGGCTCCGCTTCGACAGCAAGGGGGGCTACCGCTGACACTCCTACCGTAGCCCCTCTCCCCACTGTTCCTAGCTGTGCTGTCCCTCCCCCGCTGCCCCTCCTGTGTTGGTGGGGGTGGGGGGTGGGGATGAGCACGGTGCGGGCAGTGGGGAGGGGTGGACTCCTGTCGTGGGTAGGAGGGCGCGGCGGAAGAAGGGGCACCTCCAGGCCTCACCCCTGGAGGAGCAGGAGCCGGCGGCCTCCTCTGGTCCGGACCCGGGGGTCCCTGGGGTCTCTGGGGTTCAGCAGGTGCCAGGGGAAATCGAGGGGGAGGAGGCGGTGCTGGGGGCCGAGGTTTCCTCTGCGATGGAGGTCACCGTGCCTCCGCACCCCAGTGGACTGAAGCGGTGCTAGAACACATGTCCGAGGGGTCGGAGGGACCGGGGTCACCTGAGAGGGGGGATTTACCCCCAGTGAAGGCCATGTGCTCGGGGGGAAATCCCCCAGAGCTGGAGGGTGGTGCTGAGGGTGATGACTCAGCTTCTGTTGGGGTCGTGCCCCCCCCCCGTTTCAGTGGGCGATCCCACGGTGTGGGGGCTGTCGGAGGGTGAGGACCCACTCCCGGTTGAGGTTGCGCACTTGAAGTGCGCGCCCGCCGTGGAGCGGGTCAGCCCTGCTGAGGACCTCGCGGATCCGGAGTTGCCTGAGGGAGGGGCGTCAGCCGGGTTGGTGGTCTCCCAGCTCGTGGCCGCCATTGAGGCCAGGAGTCCCAAGAGGGTGCGCTCCGTCCCCGTGTCTGAGAGGGGTCGGAGTGCCCTGGGTCACCAGCCCGCTCGGTGGTGCGGAGTGAGAGTGCCCCAGTGAGTGGGGAGGGTGGGGACCTTCCTAGTGCTGCTAGCGGGGGGGGGGGGGTGGTGAGACCAGGGTGTAGCGGTGGGCGTGGACCCGTTGACGGGTCCTCCCTTCGAGCTCCGCTAGGGCCTGCGAGCCGCCAGCCCGGTGGGGTGGTGACGGTGTGCGGGGTCCGGTCCTGCCCTGCCTCGGGGCCGGGGTCTGAGTGGGCTCTTGGGCCTGGGGGTGATGGAGTCTCCTCCAGGCGCTGGTCGTGGGGGTGGCGTCACCCCGGGGTGGGACTAACCGAGGGGGCTGCAGCCCGGCTTGGGGCAGGCATGTTGCCCGGTGGTGGCGACTGCCCGGAGGATGACGAGAGCTTGGGGTGCGGTGGTGAGGGCGAGGGGGATTCCTTCGATGCTGAGCTGGAGGACTACCTCGTCCCCGGCGCCGCGTCGCAGCCTGTCACCGTGGAGGAGATCCGGGAGTTCCTGGAGGAAACCCAGGGTTGGCAGCACAGGGACGAGCTGGTTGTCTCCCGCTGGGCGGATCTGCCGGGGGTTGTGGATTCTATCCATGACATCCTCGAGTGGGGGTGGGGTGGGGGTGGGAGTCAGTGCTGGACAAGAAAGAGAAGCGCAGGTTCAGCAACCTGCTGAAGGTTCTGGCGGCTAGGTGTAGGGTGCGGGGGAGCTTGGTGGGGAGCCCCGCTCCTTCCACCTGTAGTGTGGGTGAGGGGAGCGCACCGCAGCCGTCATGAGGGTCACCGTCGCCAGCCTGAACATCAATGGCGGCAGGGGGTCTCTCCGCAGGCTCCACTACCTCTCGGTCCTGCGGGACAGGAGGTACACGGTGAGCTTCCTGCAGGAGACCTGCACCGTTCTGGGAGACAAGTCCGCCTAGCTCCTGGATTGGTGTGGGGGGGGGTCTACATGTCACCTCAGCTCCACTTCGAGTGGGGTGGCGATCTTGTTGGTCCTGACCTTCCAACCTGAAATATTGAAAGTTCAGGAGCTGGAGCTGGGCCAACTGCTTCATCTGGCCGTGCGCTTGGATGGTGTGCCATTGCACTTCATCAACCTGCTCGGCCCGATACAAGCGCACCTTTTTCAGGAGGTGTCTGCCCTGGTGGGCTCCTTCGATCAAGGCGAGTGTGTCATCCTTGGGGGTGACTTCAACTGTACCCTCAGGGAGAGGGATCGCTCTCGGCCCCAATGTAGCTGCGAGTCTGTGCGGCTGTTGCAGGACCTGGTTGGATCCTTTGACCTAGTCGGCATCTGGCAGAACCTTCATCCAGGCTCCCGCACTTTCTCGCGGAGGTCCGGGGGAGGTGGAGTTTCCCGGATCGATCAGCTATATGTGTCCAAGGCGTACGTCTCCTGCGTGTCAGCAGCCTCCACGCAGCCGGTGGCATGCTCGGACCACCGCCTGGTGTGGGTGGTGCTCAGTCCACGGCCCACGAGGGCGGGGTCCATGTACTGGCATTTTAACAACTGGCTGCTGGATGACCGGCGATTCAAGGTTTCATTCTGCCTGTTTTGGGAGGCTTGGAGGGAGGAGCCGAAGGGCTTCTCCTCCCTAAGGCTCTGGTGGGATGTGGGCAAGGCCCACGTCCGTCTCTTTTTCCAGGAGTACGCACGGGGGACGACCAAGGAGCGGGTGTCCGAGATCGAGCGGCTCGAGAGGGAGCTGTTCGACTTGGAGTCTCGGCTGGGACCGACTGCCAAGGACTCGCCCCTTTGGCGCAGGTACCAGGGAGTGAAGGAAGCGCTGAGGGACCTGCAACTCGAAAGGTCCCGAGGCACGTACGTGCAATCACGGGTCCAGATGCTGCAGGATCTAGACCATGCCTCCCCGTCCTTCTACTCTCTGGAGCACTGGCGGGGTGTCCGCAGGAGGCTCGTGGAGCTGCTGGCGGAGGACGGATCCTCAGTTACAGATTAGACGGGTATCATCTGGGCAGTCCACACTTTTTACATGGCTCTGTTCTCGCTGGATCCATCCAGTGAGGAGGCGTGCGCAACTCTGTGGGAGGGTCTGCCACAAGTCAGCCCCGAGGCTGTCAAGCGACTGGAGTCTCCCCTGAGTCTGGAGGAGCTGGCTGGCGCCCTGGACCAGCTGTGGCAGGGCAAGGCTCCAGGGCTGGACGGGCTGATGGTCGAGTTCCTCCAGGCTTTTTGGGACGTCCTGGGGGTGGACTACGCAAGGGTACTGGGGAAGAGCCTGGCGACAGGTGAGATGCCCCTCTCTTGGCGTAGGGCAGTCGTAGTCCTGCTACTGAAGAAGAGGGATCTCCACAGTCTGCGGAACTGGCGCCCAGTATCTCTCCTCTGCACCGAGTACAAGGTGTTTGCCCAGGCGATGGCCAATCGTCTGGGCTCTGCTGGCCCAGGTGATCCACCCCAACCAGTTGTACACAGTCCCGGGCCGGTCCATCCAGGACAACGTCCACCTCATCTGGGACCTGATGTGCCTGTGCTGGGAGGCCAGAGTGTCAGCCACCTTTCTCTCCCTCAATCAGGAGAAGGTGTTCGACGGGGTGGATCACGAGTACCTTTTTGGGACTCTGCGTGCATTTGGGCTTGAGCCGCATTTTGTGGCCCGTGGCGAGCTGCTGTATGCCGCCGCAGAGATCCTCTTCAAGGTCAATGGGTCCTTGACAGCGCCCTTTCACTTCGGGAGGGGGCTGCGTCAGGGGTAGCCCATGTCAGGGCAGTTGTACTGGGTTTGCGCAGAACCATTCCTGTGCCTTCTTCGGAAGCATCTGACGGGTCTGGTCCTGCACGAGCCGGCGATGGAGGCCATTGTTATGGACTCAGTGAAAGTCCCTTTAAGATAGAGAGTGTGTGTGTATGTGTGTGTGGGGCGTGCTTACGTCAATAGAAGATAAAGGACGTAATGACGTTGAAGAAGAAGTTAGAAGAAGGAGAGAGAGAGAGAAGGGAGAGAGACACCAGCCTGCTTGTTTTTCTCTATCGATGGATGAGAAACAATAACTG
Source organism: Pristis pectinata (assembly GCF_009764475.1). Taxonomy (NCBI): domain Eukaryota; kingdom Metazoa; phylum Chordata; class Chondrichthyes; order Rhinopristiformes; family Pristidae; genus Pristis; species Pristis pectinata. The sequence continues at coordinate 8,860,141 of NC_067443.1, read as the reverse complement.
TGTTTGCCACTGAAATCCATGTATGGAAGTTGGAAGTAATCCGGTGGAGTTCACTTTGTTGCTGACCTGTAGAAGGAAACAGGTATTTGTGTGTGGACGACCACGGTTCGGATGCTTTTCAGGGTGAGCAAGTCACTACCGAGTAAACACTGAAGTGTCGTTTGGGTTCCATCGTGGAACATTTGGATTTCGTATGTACTCTCTCTATGTTTTTCTACATCTACATCTTATCTTCAGACAACGGTGGTTGTTGAAGAAGCCCTTGCTCATGTTTCACCTTATGGCTTGCGGAACTGAACTTTAAGAACCATTCCGGAACTGGAGGTTTTGGACTTTGTCACACACACACACGAAGAGTTTAGTTTTGGGGTTAACGTTCGAGGTTTAACATTCTTGAATTCTAACATACTAACATTTTTACTTTTATTTTACGTATTAACATAAGTAGTGATTAATAAAATAGTTTTTAACACTGAATCATGCTCAGTGTGTTTCCTTTGTTGCTGGTTTGTGACAAAATTGGGGGCTCGTCCGGGATAGTTCCCAAGGTTAACGAGTGTCGTCTGGGATTGTACCCCAGATTGACGAGATTTGTTCGAGATTCAATCCAAAGATTTTTGAGGGAGGTCTGATAAATTCTTTTTAATTGGCTTGTGTGTGTGGAAACCAGCAGCAATGGATATTAAGGCATTTTTGGAGTCACCAACCCAAAAGGGATTGGAGGTGGCGAAAAAGGATGATCTGATAAAGATTGCTACAAGGCTAAACCTTACAGAAGTAAAGCAGTCTATGAGAAAGGCAGATATTCAGAGATTGATAGCTGGCCATTATGTGGAAAAGAAGGTGTTTGAGAAGGAAGTGTTAAAACAGTTTCCTGGCAGTGAAATAGCAATTTCTGAGGCACAGGTGCAGCTGGCAAAGATAGAGGCTGAACGAGAACAAACCCAGTTAAAGATAGAAGCTGAACGAGAACAAAAGAAATTAGAGGCCGAACAAGAGGAAAAGAGATTAGAAGCTGAACGAGAGCAAAAGAAATTAGAGGCCGAACAAAAGAAATTAGAGGCCGAACAAAAGATAACTCAGATGAAGTTAGAGGCTGAACGGGAACGAGAGATAACTCGGATGAAGTTAGAGGCTGAACGGGAACGGGAACTAATTCGGTTAAAGTTTGAGGCAGAGGAGAAGGAAAAACAGAGGCAGCATGAGTTACAAATGAAGCGTAAGAGTGTGGAATCTGATTCTGATGATGGTTTTTCAGCCAGCAGGGAGGTTCGATTAGTCCCTCCGTTTGAAGAAGATCAGGTTGATCAGTATTTCCAACATTTTGAAAAGGTTGCTGTGAGTTCAAACTGGCCAAGGAAAGGATGGGCTCTTATGGTACAGAGTGTGATTAAAGGTAAAGCTCAAAAAGCTTATTCTGCTTTGTCTGCTGAGGATGCAGCTGATTATACCAAGGTAAAACAAGCTATTTTGAAGGCCTATGAATTGGTCCCTGAGGCTTATAGACAAAAATTCAGAGACTTGAGGAAATCTGCAGATCAGACTTATATGGAATTTGCCAATGGAAAGAGAATATGTTTTGAACGATGGTGCCTGGCTAAAAATGTAGATGGGGATTATGATAAATTGACAGAATTGATACTAGTGGAAGACTTTAAAAGATGTGTTCCAGCTGAATTAACAACATATTTAAATGAAAAGGCAGTGGAAACTTTACAAGAAACTGCTAGGTTGGCAGATGATTATGCTTTAACCCATAAATCCAAATGGGGACAACCTAAAACCTTTCAAAAGAGTTACAAAGACAATCCAGGTAAACCAGAGATTAAATTGGGAGGTAATCAAAAAGGAAAAGATGAAAAGAAGCCAGGGCTGGAGAAACCTGTTGAGCGTACTTGTTATTACTGTAGGAAACCTGGCCACGTGATATCTAATTGTGCCCTTTTGAAGAAAAAGAAGGAAGCTGGGCCCAATGCTTGCTTTCAGGCAATTAAAAATCAAAAAGGTTTAGAAGATGCTGTTAAAGATCAGTCCTTGCAAGAGGGAAAAGCGGAAAAGTTGGAGGAGGTGAGAAAAGAATTCCGTTCGTATGTATCAGAGGGTTTTGTTTCACTGAATGATGAGTCACCCCAGGTGCCAGTGAAAATTCTTAGAGATACTGGGGCTAGTCAATCTCTCTTGCTGGACAGTGTTTTAAATTTTGGTGAAGAAAGTGACACTGGTGAAGTAAATCTAGTACGAGGCGTTACAGGTGAGACCATGTCTGTCCCTTTTCACAGGGTGATTTTAAAGTCAAAGTTCGTAGAAGGACCAGTCGAGATAGGGATAAGACCTAGTTTGCCAGTGGAAGGAGTTTCTTTGTTATTGGGAAATGACCTTGCAGATGGAGAAATTGTTCCTGTGGTACGGTTAACAACCAAACCAAGGATTGATGAGTCTGAGAATGATCCAGATGTTTACCCATCATGTGCGGTGACTCGAGCTAGAGCTAGAGAATTAGCCAAGACAGACAGTCCGGTGCAGTCTGATGTAGTTCCTTGTGACAGTCCTAAACAGGAAGAAAATTTTGATGCCTTATCTGAGACTTTTCTGTCTTCACTGGAGGATCAACATCCTTACAGTGAGCCTGAATTTAAAGATTTGTCTTTGTCGAGGAAGGATTTTATGGTGGAACAGACAAAGGACCCTGAATTGACAGAATTGAAAGAAAAAGTACTCTCATGTGAGGAGATTGAGAAAGTGCCAAGTGGATACTATGTCAAAAATGGAGTGTTAATGAGGAAATGGAGACCTCCCCATGTCCAAAAAATTTAAAACTCGGTTGGAGAGAGTCTGCCAGCTAGCGAGAGAGAATCTGAAAACAAGCCAGATAAGAATGAAGACATATTTTGATAGACGTGCTCGGCCTAGGACATTCGCAGTGGGGCAAAAGGTGTTGGTATTTTTCCCTAGCCAAAATAATCCCTTGCAAGCTCGTTTTTCTGGACCCTATGTTATTGAATCTCAAGTGACTGATCTAACATATATAATCAAAACACCAGATAGACGCAAGAAAACACAACTCTGTCACGTAAACATGCTAAAACCTTATTATGAGAGTGATTCAGTTGTGGCCTTGGTGGATGGTGAAAAGGTTGTTTCTAGAATGCCTGATGTTGATGTTGAGGAAGGCCAATTTAGACCAAATATTGTTCCATCGAAACTGAAAAACCAAAATATCATGGAGAACCTTGAAACGAAGTTGGACCATTTACAAGTTTCACAAAAACAACAGATGAGAGAATTAATTTTAAAATTTAAAAATCTGTTCCCAGATGTTCCAAACAGAACATCGATAATTACCCATGATGTTGATGTTGGGGATGCAAAACCAATCAAACAACACCCATATCGAATGAATGTGGAAAAAAGTAAACTTGTTGATCAGGAAATAAAATACATGTTGGAAAATGATATTATTAGACATTCTACTTCAAATTGGAGTTCGCCCTGTGTTATTGTACCTAAACCTGATGGAACTGTTAGATTTTGCACAGATTACAGGAAAGTGAATGCTGTAACAAAGTCAGATGCTTACCCTATTCCTAGAGTGGATGATTGCATAGACAGAGTGGGAAAGGCAAAATTTCTTACAAAGATTGACCTATTAAAAGGGTACTGGTGTGTTCCATTAACAGATAGAGGAAGGGAGATTTCAGCCTTTGTAACCCCTTCTGGATTGTATGAATACAATGTTTTGCCATTTGGAATGAAAAATGCTCCGGCAACATTTCAAAGAATGATTAATTCAGTGATTCATGGGTTAAAACATACAGATGCCTACATTGACGACTTAGTGACTGGGAATGATACTTGGGAAGATCACATCTCTGCGTTAGAAAGGTTGTTTGAAAGACTTTCCAAGGCTAACCTTACAGTTAACTTGGCTAAAAGTGAATTTGGCCATGCCACTGTGACGTATCTTGGTTATGTTGTAGGTCAAGGCAAGCAAGCTCCTGTTCAGGCAAAAGTTCAAGCAATATCTGAGTTCCCTATTCCCACAGGTACGAGGACTGTTAGAAGATTTTTGGGAATGGTTGGATATTATCGAAAATTTTGTAAAAATTTTGCTGATATTGCTCTTCCCCTAACTAATCTTCAGAAGAAGGGAGTAAAGTTTGTTTGGACAGATTCTTGTCAAGAAGCATTTGAGAAGCTGAAAGCCATTTTATGCTACCATCCTGTGCTCAGAACACCTGACTTTGAAAAGCCATTTTCATTAGCAGTAGATGCCAGTGATGAAGCTGCAGGAGCTGTGTTGTTGCAGAAGGGTGACCTTGATGATATTGACCATCCTGTAGCTTACTTTTCAAAGAAATTTAATGAGCATCAAAAGAATTATTCCACCATAGAGAAAGAATTACTGTCGCTTGTTTTAGCCTTGCAACATTTCAGTGTATATGTTTGCACCGCTCAGAAACCATTGACTGTGTATACAGATCATAACCCATTGGTGTTTCTGAGCCGAGTCAAAAACAAGAACAGAAGGCTGTTAAACTGGAGTTTAATTTTGCAAGAGTTTGATCTCATGATAACTCACATTAAAGGCAAAGATAATGTGATTGCTGATTGTCTTTCCCGATGTTAAATGGGAAACATGTATCTATACTAATCTGATAGTCTGTAGTTGTGTAGCGTGATAATTATTAACATTACTAACTGAATGCGCGGTTAAAATTTTCTTGGGAAAATTTTTTTTTTAGGTGGGAGGTGTTATGGACTCAGTGAAAGTCCCTTTAAGATAGAGAGTGTGTGTGTATGTGTGTGTGGGGCGTGCTTACGTCAATAGAAGATAAAGGACGTAATGACGTTGAAGAAGAAGTTAGAAGAAGGAGAGAGAGAGAGAAGGGAGAGAGACACCAGCCTGCTTGTTTTTCTCTATCGATGGATGAGAAACAATAACTGTGTTTGCCACTGAAATCCATGTATGGAAGTTGGAAGTAATCCGGTGGAGTTCACTTTGTTGCTGACCTGTAGAAGGAAACAGGTATTTGTGTGTGGACGACCACGGTTCGGATGCTTTTCAGGGTGAGCAAGTCACTACCGAGTAAACACTGAAGTGTCGTTTGGGTTCCATCGTGGAACATTTGGATTTCGTATGTACTCTCTCTATGTTTTTCTACATCTACATCTTATCTTCAGACAACGGTGGTTGTTGAAGAAGCCCTTGCTCATGTTTCACCTTATGGCTTGCGGAACTGAACTTTAAGAACCATTCCGGAACTGGAGGTTTTGGACTTTGTCACACACACACACGAAGAGTTTAGTTTTGGGGTTAACGTTCGAGGTTTAACATTCTTGAATTCTAACATACTAACATTTTTACTTTTATTTTACGTATTAACATAAGTAGTGATTAATAAAATAGTTTTTAACACTGAATCATGCTCAGTGTGTTTCCTTTGTTGCTGGTTTGTGACAAAATCCTCTTGGCTTACGCCGACGACATCCTCCTCGCGGTCACCGACCTGGCGGACCTGCGGAGGATGCGCGAGTGCCAGCGGGTCTACTCGGCCGCGTCCTCCGCCAGGATCGACTGGGCAGTGTTCGGGTCTGCTGGTGGGTCCGTGGCGGGCGGACTCCCTGCCGGAGGAGCTGCAGCCCTTCGAGTGGAGCACCTCGCACCTCCTCTACCTGGGGGTCTACCTGTCCCCGGCCAAGGGGTCCTGGCCGGCCAACTGGCAGGAGTTGGGGGTGAAAGTCTCCGCCCAGCTGGGGCGCTGGTCGGGTCTGCTCTGGGCGATCTCGTACCGGGGCAGGGCGCTGGTCATCAACCAGCTGGTGGCCTCCATGCTGTGGTACCGGCTGGACACACTGGTGCAGCCCAACATCTTTCTTGCCACCACCCAGAGGAGGTTGACAGACTTCTTCTGGGCTGGCCGGAGGCACTGGGTCTCTGCGGCGGTCCTGAGTCTGCTGTTGGCGGAAGGGGGTCAGTCGTTGGTGTGTGTGCATACCCAGCTGGTGGCCCTCTGCCTCCGGGCGCTGCAGAGATACCTGTATACTGAGCACCCCCCGCGGTGGCACGCGCTGGCCACCTATTTCCTCCGCCAGGGACGCTGCCTCCGGGAGGGGGCACGTCTCCCAGCGGCGGGCGTCGGCCGTGCCACTCTGCGGGAGCTGTCCGGGTTCTACCGAGATCTGATGCAGGTGTGGGGCGCGGTGTTGTGCGGTGAGCGCGCGGCCGCTCCCCCTCCAGTCGTGGCGGGTGCCGGGGGGGATGCCGGCGGGGGTCCCGGCTGTGCCGGTGCCCGCCCTGCTGGAGTTGCTTGTCGGGCCCAGGGTCCGGCATCTCTCGCAGGAGGCAGCGCAGCACAACCTGAGCCGCCTGGAGGACAGGCCGAAGGTGCCATTCCGCGAGGCACCAAGGCGGTTCTTGTACGGGCTGCTTTTGCACACCTTTCACTTCCTTGCCCTGGTCTGCCGGCCGGATATGCCGTGGCGGGCCGTCTTGCCAGCGGGCAGCGGGTGGTGGGGTGTCCCCAGTGGAGCTCTCTCTACACGGGAGTCTTCCAGCTGTACATCGGGGACCTGGGGTGGAGGGTGTTGCACCGGGCCGTGCCGTGGAACCGTTTTCTGAGCCGGTTCACCGACACCCCGGCTGCCTGTCACTTCTGCGGCCAGGAGGAGACGGTGTATCACGCGTACGCGGAGTGCGAGAGGTTGCAGCCCCTCTTCGAGTATCTGCGGGGGCTGCTGCTTAAGTTCTGGCTGCATTTCACCTCGTCGCTGTTGGTCTACAGGCACCCAGTGCGGCGCGGGGCGGGGCACACGGCGGATCTGGTGGGTCTCCTGCTGGGCCTGGCCAAGCTGGCCATCCACAGGACACGGCGGCGGGCGGCCGAGGGTTCCGGCCGGTCCACCTGCCTGCCCGTCTTCCGTGCTTACGTGTGCGCGTGGGTGTCTTTGGAATGGGAGCACGCTGTCTCTGCTGGCACCCTGGCCGAGTTCCGCGCTCGGTGTGCCCCTCAGGGGATCGCGTGTGTCATGGGTAGTATGAATGCGATTCTTATTTGAAGTGTTGCGTGAGCGGGTGTAGTGTTGTGTGTGTGTTTCGTTAATATTAGTTTGCTATATCTACTGTAGTTCTGTCGTTGCTTAAGTTTCTTCTTTTCTGTATTAGATGTCGTGTATTGACACTGGTTGTCTTTTTGGACTGCTTTAAGCGAATAAACGTTTATATATTAAAAAAAGGGGCAGTACTGAGGGAGGGTCGCATTGTGGGGGGGGCAGTACTGAGGGAGGGGTGTACTGTGGGAGGTGCAGTACCGAGGGAGGGTCACACTCTCGGAGGGATCATGTCAGTGGGTAGTACCGAGGCAGTGCTGTTCTCCTGGAGGACCACTGCTGAGGGAGTGTGGCACCGTCAGGGGTGTTGTGCAGAGTATGCACAGTGCTCTTGGTGGGACTTTACTGAGGGAGCATCCATCTGTTGTAGGGGCTGTACTGAGCTATCGCTGCACTGTTGGAGGGAGGTGGCTGAGGGTGAATTACTGTGTCAGAGGGCAGGGTGGAGGGAGGTACTAAAGTCCTGCTTCAATATTTATCCCTCAGCAACGATCTCCCAAATTCACTTCATGAGGTTGCATTGCTCTAAATGGCCGCTGCATTTCCCAGCACTGCTGACGCAGTGATGAAGGATGTCATTGTCAGACAAGTGCACTGGGACATTGTGTGGCTGTTTGAGGAGGGACAGACTCCAGCCCCTCCCCTCTTGTGGACTGTCTGAGTTATTTTTCATGTCTGAGTTGCCTCTAATCTACACGGTCCCGGGAGACACCTAAACAGATGAAATTTGCAGTCGTTGATCAGGATCAGCAAGTGTCCTCTCCAAACACTTGTGTGGAGAATTGATTGTGCAGCAGTTTAATTTACAAGAGAAACAGGAAGGAAAAGTAGAGATGGGAGGAGATAAGGAGAACAATTTCCACTCAGAACTGCCAGAGCCCTGTTCTGACAACAGGTCTTTGAGTGGAAACATTAACTCTGTTTCTCTTCCCGCAGTTGTGGTCTGACCTGCTGAATGTTTTATTTCAGATTTCCAGCACCTGCAGTCTTTGTGATTTTCAGTCTTTCATGCAGCCTGTTATCTGTGGTTATGAGGAATCTCAATCAGTTCCTCTTCACGCAATAACCCTCATTAAATCACAGAGTCACACAGCACAGAAACAGGCCCTTCGGCCCAACTGGTCCATGCCAACCAAGATGTCCATCCAAGCCAGTCCCACTTGCCAGCGTTTGGCCCATAACCTTCTAAACCCTCCAATCCATGTACCTGTCCAACTATATTTTAAAAGTTGTTATTGTACCTGTCTCACCCACTTCCTCTGGCAGCTCGTTCCACACGGATACCACCATTTGTGTAAAATAGTTGCCCCTTAAGTTCCAATTAAATCTCTCCCCTCTCACCTTAACCCTGTACCCTCCAGTTCTTGAGTCCCCAACTCTGGGAAAAAGACTTGAGTGCATTCACCCTATCTATACGTCTCTTGATTTTATACACCTGTATAAGATCACCTCTCAGTCTTCTCCTCTCCAAGGAATAAAGTCTTAACCTGTCCAACCTCTCCCTATAACTCAGTCCCTCAAGTCCTGGCAACATCCTTGTAAATCTTTTCTGCATTCTTTCTAGTTTAACAACACCTTTCCTATAGCAGGGCGACCGCAACTGAACAGAATACTCCAAGTGCTGCATCACATGCATCTCCCACAAATCAGGATCTCCTGCTCCCTCCTCCAGGGACCCCCATGGCCTTATCCCAGTGGCATTAACCTGCACCAGTCTCACCAACACTACCTGTGGGGAGAGTGAGTGGGAAATTCTACTGTGGGAGGCATCACTACCAAACTGACACTGTTGCCCACTATCTTTTCTGTTCTCTGAGCTATAACCTCACAGTGGACACAACCAGTTCCGTCACGGGCACAGCTCTCCCCACCATCTACGAGAGGCAATGTCTCAGGAAGGTGACATCCACCATCAGGGACCCCCAGCACCCAGGCCGTGCCCTCTTCTCGATGCTGCCATCAGGCAGGAGGTACAGGAGCCTGAAGACCCCACACCTCACAGTTCAACAACAGCTTCTTCCCCACTGCCCTCAAGCTTCTTGAACCAGCCTGAAAAACCCCAACACTGCCTCGGACCGGATTTCTTTTTCTCCCTCTCAACCTGCACTAATGTTATTATGTTTATTTTGTTTTGTCATGTAAGTTGTGTATAATTTATGTAAAGTTAAGTTTATGTTAACTTATGTTTGTTGTGTCTGTAATCTACTGTGCTGCTGCTGCAAAAATCTAATTTACATGGCATTTCTACCCTGGGTATGTATGATTATGACCATACACTTGAACTTAAACTTATTATTGTTTCATAATTGCATGCTGGCTTTGTACAATGCTGAGTCATACAGTATGAAACAGGCCCTTCAGCCCATTGAGTCTGTGCCGACCATCAACCACCCACTGACACCGATCTCAGTTCATTTTCCCACCAGTCCCCCAGATTCCAACCCTCACCCACACACTGGGGGCAATTTACAGCAGTCGATTAACCCACCAACCAGCACATCTTTGGGATGTGGGAGGAAACTGGAGCACCCGGGGGAACCCACGCAGTCACACAGAGAGTATGCGAACTTAACGCAGACAGCACCGAAGGTCGGGATCGAACCTGGGTCACTGGAGTGTGCATCAGCACTACCTGCAGCACCAGCGACTGAGCTCCTCAAACCCTCATTATTTAGATAATAAGTTTGTTCTTTCCCAGCTGAAATGCACAAGTTCACATCTCTCCTAATTACATTCTAGTTGTCCAAACTTTGTCCATTCAAAGTACAGACAGTAATCCATGAATCCATGAGCACAGTGGGAAGGGCAGCACTGAGGGAGTGCTGCACTGTTGGAGGGAAGGCACTGATGGGAGGGCTACAGTGTGGGAGAGGCAGGACTGAGGGATCATGGCCTTTGAGAGGAGCAGCACTGCTGAGCAAGGTGGCATGTCACGAAAGATGTAAACCTCACAATCCACCTCGTCCTGGCCTTGCACGTTATTGTCTGCCTGCACCGCACTTTCACTGTAACTGTAACACTTTATTCTGCATTCTGTTATTGTTTTCCCTTGTACTCCCTCAATGCACTGATGTGATGGAATGATCTGTGTGAATGGTATACAAAGCAAAGTTTTTCACTGTATCTCCGTACACATGAGAATAATCAACCAATTTACTAATTTATCAGGGAAAGCATTCTGACTGGTTGCATCACAGCCCAGTGTGGGAACTCCAGAGGCTACAGAGAGTGGTGAGAATCAACCAGTTCCATCACGGGTACGGCTCTCCCCACCATCAAGGACGTCTACAACAGACAATGTCTCAGGAAGGTGACATCCATCATCAGGGACCCCACCATCCAGGCAGGAGGTACAGGAGAATGAAGACCCACACCTCAAGGTTCACCATCAGCTTCTTCCCCATTGCCGTCAGGTTCTTGAACCCACCTGAGAAACCCCAACACTGCCTCGGACTACACGGAGACACAAGAGAATCAGCAGATACTGGATTTCCTTGTCCAGTCATCCCTCTCCACTGATCACCCTCCCGGAACTTATCCCTGCAACCACATTAAGTGCTAACCTGCCCCTACACCTCCTCCCTCACCACCATTCAGGGCCCTAGACAGTCCTTCCAGGTGAGGCAGCGCCGCAACAGCGAGGATCATCCGATGGCCACCCACTTCAATTCCACATCCCACTCCCAGACTGACATGCCTATCCACGGCTTCCTCTACTGCCACGTTGAGGCCAGATGCAGGTTGGAGGGACAACACCTCATATTCCATCTTGGGAGTCTCCAACCTGACGGCATCAGCATCGATTTCTCTAACTTCCAGTAACCCCTCCCCTCTGTGTTTCTCCCCCCCACCCCTTTGTTTTCCCCCATTCCCATGGCCCCCCTCACCCCTCCTCTCATCCTCCCCCACCCTCACGACCTGCCTATAACCTCCCTCTGGTTCTCCACCTGCTTCCCTTTATTCCACGGTCTACTGTCCTTCCTATTGGATTCCTTCTTAATCCCTTTGCCGTTTCTGCCTCTCACCTCCCAGCTTCTTCCCCACTGCCGTCAGAATCCTGAACCAATCACCTCTCTCACATCCCCTTCCCCCTGGTGCTGCCACAGTCCCAGGCCCTTAACTCTCCCTCTCTCAATTGTTCCATTATTGTCACATTAGCATTTCTTTCTGCACTACTTCAGACTGCACAGCAATCCTTGCACCGTTCTGTTTTTTGTACTTGTCACTGTAGTTCTTGTTGTATTTATTATCACCATGTACTCTGTTTACTCTGTGAGCTTCACCCAAGCAAGGAATTTCATTGCATCCTGGTGTATATGGCAGTAAACTCACCTGAATCTGAATCTGGCTGATTCTATCGCAGTCTCAACAACAATTTCCTGCCCTCTTCCAACACCCATTGAATCCCTTGTAGTTTCAATGTCCTCACCTCTACAACTCTCCCACAGGTTCACAACCCACTGAGAGGGGGAGTCTCTCCATTCCCACCTTCAATGGGCAGGGTGCCACGTGTCAGGAACTCTCCCTGTGTGCCTCAGCTTGTATCACTACGGCGAGTGAGATTGTTTGCTTGTGGGATCTTGCTGTGCGCACATTGGCTGCATTCCTTCCTACCTTCGAAGGACACCTCAGGAAGTATTTCACAGCAGGCTCTGAAGGGCTGTGGCACAGACCAAGGACAGGGGCAGTTGGAAATCTTTGATTCATATTCAGATTCACTATCACACTTCCCAGATGTCGCGGTGAAATTAATGTTGACTCTACAGCTTATGATGTGCCTGTAAATATCATCAAAATGTTACAGTCGAGATTGAATCCAGCAGAGAGGGAGGGAGAGTCAACATTTACATCCTATGGTGAGCCTGCCCATGGGTTGTTGGAAGGGATTGATGTAAAAGTGTATCGTTCTAACCTAATTAAAAGAAATTAACATTTAATTAGCCCTGTTTTTTCCTCGAGAATATCTGTTTATCATTGCTTCTGTCAATATCGATGGGACGTTATAACAATTGAGGACAGCCTTAGTCATGGGTGGAAGTTGCACCCGTGTTTTGTGGGAGCCCCTCTGAATGTCCAGGATTAGCTGAAAAAAATCTGTCGATGTGAAATATCTTCTTCCCCCCTCTCCTCCGCCCCGTGATGTTTTCATTATTGTTTCCTTGTTGACAGAAAACCCAGGAGAAGTATAACCTTTGAAACAAGTCCCTGGATATCAGGGTAATATAACCATAATCTGACAAATTTAAGTCACCATCAATTTAGTGTTATTTATAGATGTGCACAAGGGCTCCAGATGGCAGGCGAGAGAGACTGGAATCACAGAAATGTATGGTGCTGCCCAAACTACCTGCGCTTCTTGGTTCCAGGTCTGGAGCCAAGCCCTGCTGACTGCAGCTTCTGAAGTGCCCTTTTGGATGCTTTTAAATTCTTCCCTGTAGTAGAAACCTCATGGGGTTTTACCACAGGTTTCAGCTACTTAGTGTGTAACAGCAGGAGTGCCTAAAACTGTGGCCCTGCCTCTTACAGACAAGCTTCCTACACTGGGAGCTTTGAGCATATGTTTGCTGCCCTCAGTTATGGACAAGTATAAGTTTGTCGTTGTCAAAGGCGTATGTACCCAGGGTAAATACCATGAAAATAAGCTATTTCCAGCATCAGCACAGCACATTACAAGATGAGGATAAACATAAGTTAATACAACTCAAATTTACATAAATTATACATAACTCACACAACAAAGTAAACATAATGCCACCACTGCAGTTTGAGAGAGAGAAATAGAAATATAATTGGAGGCAGTGTTGGGGATTTTCAGGTGGGTTCAAGACCCTGACAGCAGTGGGGAAGGCTGTTGTTGAACCGTGAGGTGTGGGGTCTTCAGGCTCCTGTACCTCCTGCCTGATGGCAGCATCAAGAAGAGGGCACGGCCCGGGTGGTGGGGGTCCCCGATGGTGTATGTCACCTTCCTGAGACATCACCTGTTGTAGATGTCCTGGGTGGTAGGGAGAGCTGTACCCCTGGTGGAACTGGCTGAGTCCAGCACTCTCTGTAGCCTCTTGTGTTCCTGTGCACTGGAGCTCCCACCCCAGGCTGTGATGCAACCAGTCAGAACACTTCCCACTGTCCATCTACAGAATCTTGTCAGAGTCTTCAATGACATGTCGAATCTCCTTAAACTTCTAAGAAAGTAGAGATGCTGGGACACCTTCTTCATGGTTCCATCTATGTGCTGCACCCAACATCCTCTGAGATGTCGACACCTAGGAACTTGAAGCTGCTCACCCTCCGATAAGGACTAGCTTGTGTTCGCCTGGACCCATGCTCTGGAACACCACACTGTGTCTGTCACTGCACTGATGGTCTCCTTCCATGGGCTGATGTGCTGAGAAACAGCCCCTACAGCACTGAGTGTGGTGTTCTGCAGCTGTTCAGGGTGAATGTTGCCAAACACCCCTGTACCTCTATCCGGATGCCTTCTCTAAGAAGCTGGTTGGTGGTCCTGTGTCACAAGGGAGCAGGTGGTTTGGACAATATACTGTACCATCCTGATGGGGAGGGTCTTTTCCACCACAAGCCAAGCTGATGAGACAACCTGACAAATGAGGTCAACAGTGTGTTGGGGAAACCAACCCACTGGATCTGTTGCCCCTTTCCCTGCAGGGCCCTGAAGACATTCTGTGGGCCACTAAATAGAACATAGAACAGTACAGCACAGAAACAGGCCCTTCGGCCTACAATGTTGTGCCCAACCAATTACATTAGTAATAAAATGCCCAACTAAACTAATCCCTTCAGCCTACACAATGTCCATATCCTACCATTTCCCTCACATTCATGTGCCGACCTCAGAGCCTCTTGAATGCCCCTCTCATATCTGCCTCCACCACCACCCCAGGCAGCACGTTCCAGGTACCCACTACTCTCTGTGTAAAAAACCTGCCCCGTACATCTCCTTTGAACTTACCCACTCTTACCTTAAATGTATGCCCTCTGGTATTAGATATTTCAACGCTGGGGAAAAGATACTGGCTGTATCTGTGCCTCTCATAATCTTACAAACCTTTCTCAGGTCTTCCCTCAGCCTCCACCTCTCCAGAGAAAACAACCCAAGTTTGTCCAACCTCTCCTCATAGCACATGTCCTCTAATCTGGGCAGCATCCTGGTGAACCTCTTCTGCACCCTCTCCAAAGCCTCCACATCCTTGCTATAAAGGTGCAACCAGAACCGAATGCAACACTCCAGATGTGGCCCAGCCGAAGTTTTATAAAGCTGCATCATATGACGACTTGGACAGGTACAAGGACTGGAGTGTGAGGTGGTACACTTTGGAAGGACAAACTCCAGGGCAGAGTACTGGGTGAATGGCAAGGTACTTGGCAGTGTGGAGGAGCAGAGGGGTCTGGGGGTTCATATTCACAGTTCATTGAAAGTCGCCTCACAGGTGGAAAGAGCAGTTAAGAAGGCCAATGGGATGTTGGCTTTCATAAGTCGCGGGATTGAGTTTAAGAGCAGCGAGGTGATGATGCAGCTTTACAAAACTCTAGTTAGGCCACACTTAGAGTATTGTGTTCAGTTCTGGTCGCCTCATTATAGGAAGGATGTGGAGGCGCTGGAGATGGTGCAGAGGAGATTTACCAGGATGCTGCCCGGATTGGAGAGTATTAAATATGAGGAGAGGCTTAAGGTGCTAGGGTTTTATTCACTGGAAAGGAGAAGGATGAGAGGAGACATGATAGAGCTATATAAAATACTGAGAGGAATAGATAGACAGTCAGCGCCTCCTTCCCAGGGCACCAATGCTCAAGACGAGAGGTCATGGCTTTAAGGTTACGGGTGGGAGGTTCAGGGGAGATGTCAGGGGGAGGTTTTTCACCCAGAGAGTGGTTGGTGCATGGAATGCACTGCCTGGGGTGGTGGTGGAGGCAGATACATTGAACAGGTTCAAGAGCTTGTTGGATAGGCATATGGAGAAGTGTGGGATGGGGGGATATGCGGGAGGAAGGGGTTAGGTAGTGTGAAGGTGGTTTGATGGACGGCACAACATGGTGGGCCGAAGGGCCTGTTTTGTGCTGTATGGTTCTATGGTTCTATGGTTCTATGGAAAGATTTAGAGACAAACACTGGCAAATGGGACTAGCTTGGATGGGAATCTTGGTTGGTACAGACAAGTTGGGCCAAAGGGCCTGTTTCCGTGCTGTATAACTCCAGGACTCTATGACTGATTATATACCAGTGTTAAATAATGGAAATAACTTGACTCATCATGAAAATACTGATTTGATGCTCTGCATTGCATAATTTTGAATTTTTAATAGAGATACATTAATATCTTCATTAACAATGTATATTAAGCCCACCCTTTGAGTGAGAGAAGCCATCACCAAGGGAGAAAGGAAACAGTTCTCTCAGTGTCCCAGGGTAACCTCGACCCTGGGACACTGAGGCTATGGGAAACCAGTCTGGTCATCATTGCATTGGTCCCCATGGGATCTTGCTGTGCACTAGCTGCCCGCCTTCTTTGCCACCTTGAAAGACAGGGAGGCAAAGAAGGCTTTTGGCATGCTGGTCGTCATCAGTCAGGGCACTGAGTGTAGAACTTGGGAGGTTGTTGCATTTGTACAAGACATTGGTGAGGCAGCACTTGGAGTATTGTGTTCAGTTTTGGTCTCCCTGCTATAGGAAAGATGCCATTAAGCTGGAAAGAGTGCAGAGGAGATTTACAAGGATGTTGCCAGGACTTGAGGCACTGAGTTATGGAGAGAGTTTGGGCAGGTTGGGACTTTATTCCCTGGAGCATAGGAGACTGAGAGGTGATCTTATAAAGGTGTATAAAATCATGAGGGGCATAGACAGGGTGAATGCGCACAGTCTTTTTCCAGTGGTTGGGGAATCAAGAACCAGAGGTCAAAGGTTTAAGGTGAGAGGGGAGAGATTTAATAGGAACCTGGGGGGCAACTTTTTCACCCAGAGGGTGGTCCGTATATGGAACGAGCTGCCAGAGGAAGTGGGTGAGGCAGGTATAATAGCAACATTTGAAAGGCACTTGGACAGGTACACGGATAGGAAAAGTTTAGAGGGATACGGGCCAAGTGTGTGCAAATGGGACTGGCTCAGGTGGGCATCTTGGTCAGCATGGGCTGGTTGGGCCGAAGGGCCTGTTTCTGTGCTGGGTGAGTCTGTGACTCTGTAGCACCTCAGGGGCTGTGAAGTGTTTTGGGACAGTGAAAGGCCTGAGGTGATTGGTGGTGAGAATCACTATCACACTTCACAGATGGTGCCGTAAAATTAATATTGACTCTCCAACTTATGGTTGAAAATATTATCAAAATGTAAAGAAGGAGATTAAACCCAGCAGAGAGGGAGAGAGAGTCAATATTTACACCAGTACAGGGTCTGACCATGGGTTACAGGAAGTGATCGCTCCACAAAATGGCTTCCTCAAATGTCTTCGAATCTTTCCACCAAATTCCTTACATCCTTGCCGCCTGGTTACTGCTCTCTCTGCTGTAGGAAATAGATTGTTTCTGCTCAACCTGCTGGGGTCTCCCACAATGTTACACACCTCAAGTAAATCTTCCCTCAGCCTCCTCTGTTCTACATAGGACAGTACAGTACAGGAACAGGCCCTTCGGCCCACCATGTTTGCCAAACTAATTAAACTAGTAATTAAATGCCTAACTAAACTAATCCATATCCCTCCATTCCCTGCACATCCATGTGCCTATCTAACAGTCTCTTAAATACCTCTATCGTATCTGCCTCCACCACCACCCCTGGCAGCACATTCCAGGCACCCACCACTCTCTGTGTAAATAATCCTGTCCAGCCAGGGTTGTAAACCATATTTTTCCAGTGTAGTCCACACCCTCAAGAAGTCCCTTGCCTCCTCTCTAGTGTTGCTATTTCTGGTTATTGGTTTGGTTCCAGGAACAGGAACAGAGGGTTATTTTATGAGAAAATATCAGAATCAGATTCAGTATCACCGACTTATATGTCATGAAATGTGTTGTTTTGCGGCAGTAGTAGTGCAAAGACACAAATCAATAGTGCAAAAAAAAGGAATAACGAGGTAGTGTTCACAGGTTCATGGACCGTTCGGAAATCTGATGGCAGAGGGGAAGAAGCTGTTCCTGAATCATTGTGTGTGGGTCTTCAGCTCCTGTACCTCCTCCCTGATGGTAGTAACGAGAAGAGGGCATGTCCCGGGTGGTGAGGGTCCTTAGTGATGAATGTCACCTTTAAGGCACCTCCTCTTGAAGATGTCCTCAGTGGTGGGGAGTGTTGTGTCTGTGATGTGGCAGTGTGAAGCAGTTTGGGCCAATGGTCCCTGAAGTTTAGGCCTGGTGATGAGGTGCCGGGGTCCAGAGGGTCACAGAGCGAAAGTGAAGTATAAGAGTCAGGAAGTTTATGCCACCGCATAAACTTTTGGTTTGGCCACACTTGGAGTGTTGTGTGCAGTTCTGGTCACCCTGTTACAGGAAGGATGTGGGGGCTTTGGTGAGGGTGCAGAAGAGGTTCACCAGGATGCTGCCCGGACTAGAAGGTATGAGCAACAAGGAGAGATTGTTTACTCTGGAGCGTCAGAGGCTGAGGGGAGACCTGACAGATATATATAAATACATAGATGGGGTAGACAGAATCTTTTCCCCAGGGTAGAAATGTTGAATACTAGAGGGCATAGGTTTTGAGAGGGGGACAGTTTAAAGATGTGTGGGGCAAATTTTTTACACAGAGAGTGGTGGGTGCCTGGAACAGGCTGCCAGGGGTGGGTGTGGAGGCAGATACAATAGCGGCATTTAAGAGGCTGTTAGACAGACCCATGAATATGCAGGGAATGGAGGGAGATGGATCATGTGCAGGCAGAAGGGATTTAATTTAGTTTGGCATCGTGTTTGGTGCAGACATGGTGGGCCAAAGGGCCTGTTCCTGTGCTGCACAGTCCTATGTTCTGTGTTCTGTGTTCTCTGTTGTGTTCAGTGTTCTGTGTTCTATGTCCGGTGTTCTATGTTCTATGTTTGGTGCTCTATGTTTGATGTCTATGTTCTATGTTCTATGTTCTATGTTCAGTGTTCTATGTTTGGTGTCTATGTTCTATGTCCGGTGTTCTATGTTCTATGTTCTATGTTTGGTGTTCTGTGTTCTATGTTTGGTGCTCTACGTTAAGGCGATGGGCAGAAGACCTGGAGGAGAGATGGGGAGAACCTTCTGGAACCATGAGCTCTTGCTGCCTGGTAGGATGATGCGAGCTGATTCAACAACAGCTCTCAGTGGGGAACTGGACAAGTCTCATCACTGTGGCTGGAGAGAGAGGGCAGGAGAGTGGGACTAACAGCAGCGTTCTTTCCAAGAGATGGCCTCCTTTTGTGAAAGACGAACCAGTGTGTGCCAGGCAAAGACAAAGGGCAGGATTGAGCTCTGCTGGTTTGTTCTGACACAGCCTCACTCTGGGGTTAGAAAGGCACAGACCAGGAGGAAACTGAGGCCAACCACCTCCCGCCCAACCCCTCCACCCTCTACTTTGCATCGGTTCCTGCCCAACAACTGACTCTGACACACTTCCTCCAGTCGCTATTTAAAGCCCCTGTTGATCCCTTGTGTGAAGAGTGACGAAGGATTTGCATGTTCTCTCAGCTTGGCTGCTCTCCGCCTCCCCAGGCTCTGCCACGTGTCCCCAGTGAAACCCAAAATATCATCATCCCGAAACGCTTTACATACGGGGGGAGGGGGGTGGTGGGGAAGTTCCACAAGTGACATGGCCACACTGAACAAAAAGGGCCTCTGCATTTTGGGAACAACTCGGTGGTTTCAGTTATTGGAAACGATCAGCAGCAAGGTGCAGAGGTCTGGGGGGCAAGTGTTGGTAATTGGGATTCGTGTAGATGGGTAATTGGTGGTCAGCATGGACATGGTGGGCCAAATGGCCTGGTTCTGTGCTGAATGACTGTGACGACCACCCAGTCATTTCACAATCTCAAGTACTTCCTCAAAGAATTACCATTACATACACCAGGTCTGTCCAACCTCTCTTTATAAGCTAACACTCTCCAATCCAGGCAGCATCCTGGTGAACCTCTTCTGCACCCTCTCCAAAGCCTCCACGTCTTTGCTGTAACGGGGCGACCAGAACTGCACACAATATTCCAAATGTGGCCTTAACTAAAAAGTTTTATACAGCTGCAACATGACTTGCCAACATTTCTACTCAATGCCCTGACTGATGAAGGCAAGCATGCCGTACGCCTTCTTTACCACCCTGTCTACTCTTTCAGTGAGCTGTGGACTTGGACCCAGAGATCTGTCTCCGCCCATCACTGCTGATAAGGGTCCTCCCATTTACTGTATACTTTCCTCTTGCATTTGACCTCCCAAAGTGCAACACCTCACACTTGTGGGGATTAACCTCCATCTGCCATTTCTCTGCCCACCTTTCCAGCTGTTCAATATCCTGCTGAATCCTTTGACAACCTTCCTCACTGTCCAAAACTCCACTAATTTTCATGTCATCTGCAAACTTACTAATCAGACCACTACATTGTCGTCCAAATATCACAAACAACAGGGGTCCCAGCACTGGTTCCTGTGGAGCACCACTGGTCACCGAGCTCCAGCCACAATAAAACCCCTTCACCACTTCCCTGTCTCCTATGGCCAAGCCAATTTTACATCCAATTTACCAACTCATCGTGGATCTTAGGTGACTTAATCTTCTGGGCCAGAAAAGGATGTTGTTTAAAGGTTAAGGGCTGTGGGGAGAAGGCAGGAAAATGGGGTTAAGATCAATCAGCAATGATTGCATGGCGGAGAAGATGATGGGCCAAATGGCCTAATTCTGTCCCTGTATCTTATGGTTTCATGGTTTGATTGTGAGATGAATTGAATGCACTGGTGGGGAGGATGAAGGGGGAGCAGAAAGGGAACTTTGTAGATGCCCTAATCTAGCACAGAGTTATTAAAGCCACCTTGTCCTGGGAGTAACTGAGGATGGTCACCCACTTGGTCAGACACGTGTCCTGCAAGGGGAATGGGAATGATGTCGCTGTGCATGGGTTACACAGAAATCACAGCAGCAGTGACCCACAACCAGGAGTGCCCCACAGAGTGGTCATTCTGGGTAAAGTAATTCTCAACAGTGCAGCACTAAAGTACACAGCACCATCCCATTTCAGGTCTGCCACCTTGAACTGTCCCGCATGTCTGTCTGGCTGTTTCCAAGGACTTCTGAACCCCGCAACACAGAATCTTGACCCCTCGTTCCAGTTTGTGCTCCTTCAGCGCCCGTGAATTCTGCAGAGGAACCTGGTGGTGTCAGAGCTCATTGTCTTAGAGTGACTGTACCTGATGTGGGCCTGAAGCTGGGGGAGGGCAGGGTCGATGAAGAGCTTGGGTGCTGGAGGAGGGAAGCAGGGAGCCTATTAGGACATAAGCAAGAGATGTAATGCAGCACTGAGCCCCAGCAACGGTGCAAACCAGTGGTCTTGGCCGGCTGATGAGATAAGGGTGCAATCTGAGGGACAGTTCTTGCTGCATTAACACACAACATCCCTTTGCTCACTAAATCCTCCCAGAATGGCTCTAAGCCCACCTTCCCCTCCTGAAGAATTTATCCAATATCCTTTTGCAACCAAAGATCCCTCCCACCCTGGACATTCTCTCTTCTCCCCCCTCCCATCGGACAGAAGACAGAAAAGCCTGAAAGCATGTACCACCAGGCTCAAGGACAGCTTCTACCCTGCTGTTATAAGACTATTGAATGGTTCCCTAGTACGATAAGACAGACTCTTGACCTCACAATTTACTTCGTTATGACCTTGCACCTTATTGTCTGCCTGCACTGCACTTTTTCTGTAACTGTAACACCTTATTCTGCATCCTGTTATTGTTTTCCCTTGTACTACCTCAATGCACTGATGTGGTGAAATGATCTATGTGGATGGCATGCAAAACAAAGTTTTTCACTGTACGTCGGTACATATGACAATAATAAACCACTTTAATTTAAGCCTGACAACTCACAGCCTACAGGAGTTGTAGAGTGGCCACAGCTGATTGGCTGTGCTGGAACCCCACTCACCCCCTCCATAACTGGACGTGTTTCAGTGGGCGGCTGCATAAAATCCTCTCCATTTCTGAGCTGGATGAGGGAAAAAATGGCAGTGTCCCCTCCTGGGCGAACATCCCCAACACTGAGGCCCTAGTTACTCAGCCGGCTACACTGGGCTGGCCATATTGTTCTTACGCCCCGCACCACACTCCGGGAACAGACACTTCAATCCAAGCTCTGTCACAGGGAGAGATTGTCAGACAGACAGGAAACATTTCAAGGGTGTCCTCATATTTTGAGTCCATGGAAGCTCTGGCCCATGATAAGTGGGGAAGCAGTACGAGGGTTGGCACTGTGAATCTCGATGTATTAAGATCACACAGAGGCCCTATTTAGATGGCAGAGCCACCCCACAAAGCGCCAACACACCCGTCTGGTCAGCTACCTCCTACCTCGTCTGTGGCAGAGTCTGCAGTTCCCACAACGGTCTCCTCATGCACCGCAGATCCCACAGAGCCAGGCTGGAAGCAACTCATCCTCGATCCCGAGGGACTTCCCGAGAAGACAACCTTGAAGGTCACATTCCTGGAGGAGCGGGGGTCCAAAAGTGTCATCGGATCATAGAAACTCCCCACCAATTCTTCTATCCGTCCCCTGTCAGGCCCGTGTCTGCAAAGGGAAGTGGTCCTACCTAAGCACCCCGTTGCTGCACACAGCTCAGCTCCAGCTCCCGTGGGCACCATGAACGAAACCTGGGGACCATCGGCACCGTGGACCATGGCATCTCCAGCTGTGGGCTGCAGTGCGCCCTCCCAATCGCTGGGCGACGCTGCGGGTGAGCTGTAAGGTCATCCCCACCGCTAGATGGCGCCGTGGACGGAAGGTGTCGTCACCATTGGCGCCGCTAGGTGGCGCGCTCTGCCGCGTGCCGCTCACCCGGTCCTCCGAGCCGCCTGATGGCGGTGCTGCTGGAGGTCAGGTCACATGGCCACCATATGGTGCAAAAAATTAACAGATGAGGTTGTGTGGAGACCAATGCAATGATTCCCTCATAGAGCAAATTTGGCACTTCTCACCCATGATGGGTCATTGGAGTGGGTTGTTTGACCAACTCTGGGGTGCACTAATGGGTCAAGCCCTGCTGGACTGGAGCCTGGAGTCACATTTAGCCCCAGACCTGCGCAGGGCAACAGAATTGTGTTTCCAGTGGGTATCTAGGGTTGGCCAATTCAAGCTGGGTTCTTGGCATCCCTCTCTAACATATATTTGAAAAGTGAATACAAACATGTGGGCTGGAATTACATTTTTATTGCAGATTTTACTTTAGGTACTGGGACTTTTTTCTTTGCACATAAGAAAGACGTGCAAAGACCATATTTATTTGATTGGTTCTCAACAGAGCTAACAGGAAGTGTTGACCAGGGAGTAAGCAGCTGCTGTGTGAGGAGTGTGGCGATCTTTGGGCAATGGAGGGATGTCCTTCACTGCAACAAACTCATCCATGTCAACAGTTGCCCAAGTCACTGAGAGGATAGGGAGTTACAGTGTGTTGACTGAATTAGAAGTTGCAGGTTTGGGTCCAACTCCAGAGCCTTGAGCACCAAACCCATCCCAATCGTCCCAACAATGTACTGATGATGTGACACAATGTTGGGGACCAGTACTGAGGTAGAGTCCACTATGGGAGGGGTGGTGCTGAGGGTGGGTCACACTGTGGAAGGAGCAGTACTGAGGGAGTGTCACACTGTGGGAGGACCAATACTGAGTGAATGTCCCACAGTGGGAGGAGCGGTACTGATGGAGGGGTAGTACTGAGGGAGCGTCACACTGTGGGAGGGGCAGTACTGAGGGAACACCACAGTGTGGGATGGATGGTACTGAGTGAGGGTCACACTGAGGGAGGGGCAGTACTGTGGCCCCTCAGGGGATTGCATGTGTCGTGGACAGTACAAACACGATTCTTATTTGAAATGTTGCCTGTTGTGTTAACGGATGTAGCGTTGCGTGTGTGTTTCGTTAGTATTAGTTTGCATTCTCTACTGTAGTTCTGTCGTTGCTTAGTTTCTTCTTTTCTGTATTAGATGTCGTGTATTGACACTGGTTGTCTTTTTGTAGTGCTTTTAGCGAATAAATGTTTATATTAAAAAAAAGTGCAGTACTGTGGGAGGGGCAGTACTGAGGGAGTCATGTTTGAAGCTGCTAGATTGCAAAGTTAGGTGCAACATTTAAATGCAGAAGGTGGAAAGCATTTGTTACTGAGGACCAGGCAGCACTGAAGGAAAGTCCCAGGATTTCCCTCACTGGGACTTCGGGAATTCACCTCCAACTTTCTGGGGTTTGATCCAAAGCATGACATGCTTATAAACTGCAGGAAGATGAGAGAAAATGTTCTACAACAGGGGCCAGTGTTACAGTTCCTGGGCAGCTGAAAGGACGTGATCACCCAAGCGGACTAAAGCTGGTGACACAATGAGGGTGAGAACTGGAACAGTCAGGTTAAGGTTTACAAATCAGGAGGGATGGAGACTGACACATCCCTCCAGTACTGCCCATAGCTCAGTGGGTATAACTCAGGCCCAGAGTATCAGTGGATGTAAATCAGGGTCAGTGAGTGTAACTCAAGCCTAGAGTATCAATGGGTATAACAGGGTCAGAGTATCAGTGGGTATAACTCAGGGTCAGAGTATCAGTAGGTATAACTCAGGCCCAGAGCATCAGTGGGTATGACTCAGGCCCAGAGTATCAGTGGGTATAACTCAGGCTCAGGGTATCAGTGGGTATAACAGGCCCAAAGCATCAGTGGGTATAACTCAGGCCCAGATTATCAGTGGGTATAACTCAGGCCCAGGGTATCAGTGGGTATAACTCAGGCCCAGAGCATCAGTGGGTATAACTCAGGCCCAGAGTATCAGTGGGTATAACTCAGGCCCAGAGTATCAGTGGGTATAACTCAGGCCCAGGGTATCAGTGGGTATAACTCAGGCCCAGGGTATCAGTAGGTATAACTCAGGCCCAGGGTATGTGGGTATAACTCAGGCCCAGAGTATCAGTGGATATAACTCAGGCCCAGGGTATCAGTGGGTATAACTCAGGCCCAGGACATCAGTGGGTAAACGACTGTGTGCGTTCACTCTCTCTATGCCTCTCATGATTTTATGCCCCTCTATAAGATCCTCCTTCAGTCCCCTGTGGCATAACTCAGGCCCAGAGGATCGGTATTAGTTTTGCCAAATACCTTCATGGTGTGTCCTCTGGTTATTGCTCCTACCCCAGCCTCTCCTTGACTTTGAACACCTCTCTGTCCCATCACCAGCTCCCCCAATGTCTGCAATTACTGAAAACCCCGTCCCAAGTGAACAGTACGAAGGAAGGTCAGAACCCACAGTAAACTTTAATGTCGACAACTGTGACACAGGAACCTTTTACATTCAAAGGCCAGGAATTAATCCCTGCCTCTCCGTATAATTCACAATCTTCTCCAATCCATTAGAATTCTTTGACTGAATATTTTTTACAGCAACTGACATGTTTTATAGGTCAGTCTTCCTGGCTCCTGGAACACGTGGGAGTGGGAGCTGACCAAAAGAGAAATGATACCAAAGACAATCGATACAAATATTGCTTTAGAAAGCAGTTAACAAATACTCTGTTAAAACATCTAGGTATCCAGTTTAAATGCTTAATAGCACTGAGGATAAGCAGCACCCATTTGAGAGGTTTACTTATTATCAAGGAGGAATGAAAGTTAAGATGCATTTTTCATTAGGCAGAAAGGTTCACTGCAGTTGATGAGGCACCCAGGCAGAGGTATGAGGTTACATTGGGGCAAGGTCGGCAACAGACTCTACCTGAAGACACAGCTCTCTCCCTCTGTGACATCGGCTCCAGGCAAGTGGGAGAGTGAGGATAATGAGCTGCTAAAGTGTTGACTGGTTTAACTGGAGCCAAACTCTTGCAGAGTTGCTCAGATCCTTCCTGAGGGGGCTGTGGGCAGAGGCAGTCAGCTGATAGCTATTGGGGGGTGAATCACTGGCCGTTCCCAATCACTTTCCGTAACTGGCTCCAAAAATGCTGTGGGAACTGACAAATTAGTTTCTGCTTTTGTTGGACTTTCCATGACACTCTGAAGCAAGCTAGGTGGCATCCAGTGTGTGCCAACATGTCAGGAAGTGAACAAATTGTAGAGTACAAGCCAGAGTTTTTCCTGGAACATTTTTCAGGGTCAGCTCTGGATGAGTCACTGAGATGACTACACTCACTCACCCACAGGTGAGGATATCTCCATGCCTGGCTCCAAGGGGAGCATAGGGAGTAGGTTGCCAGTTATAGCCATGGTGATAGTGTGGGTAGCGACGGGGAGGTGAGGATTAGCTGACAGCATCCGAGTGTGTTTGCTCAGGAGGGAGCTGCCCAGATGTTTACATAAAACATCATATCTCCTTTGGAATCTGAGACAGTTGTTCCAAAATGGGTGCAGGAGGAGGCGGAGGCTATTCAGCCCATCGAACATGTTCCTACCATTCAGCTGGAGCGCACCTGATCTGCTCCACAACTCTGGGTGATCTCTGAGGGAGGATAGTGAAGGTTTGGGGCCCTCTTGTCGACACCACCCCCCCTCCGTTGCTCTGGGGATGAGAGCCGTGCTCCCCGTACCTGACTCTCGTGCACCCAAAGACCAACGACGCCCGGTAGCCACTTCCGGAGCCCAGCATTTGCCAACCACCACCCACTGGAAGAGGCAGGCACCATGGGTCAGAACACGAGTGAGTTCCATGGTCAAGTTCGGTCAGCCAACATCTCCTGGGGATCAGTTGGAGATGGAGGATGATCCAACCCTCTCCAGCCACATCACCAGGCAGTCAGGGGTGACCCCCGAATTCCACAATCCCATCCCAGAGAGCAGCGATCCCCTCCCCACATCACTCCCCCTTTGGCTTGACCCGATTGGACAGGGTGCTGAGGAGGAAGGGGGAGGAGCCAGGAGCCAGGGCCAGGAGAGCAATGAAGGAGGAGATGATGAGGAGGTTGAGGAACACGGCAGCCACCATCACGCCCAGGGTTCCACCCAGCGAGGGGAGTGGTGTGTTGGCCAGTAGCCAGGCCCGACGGCAGCCCATGTCGCTGATGATGGCCTCCAGCTGGAAGTGTGTGCCGGCCACTGCACTGATGTGGAACAGCTGGTGACTGTGACCTGCAGGGAAGGCAGATGTAGATCAGCCGAGAGCTGTCCCCTCGGTGATGCAACAGTCGGTTACATGGCAACAGGAACTGGCCATTCGGCCTCTCGGCCTGTGCCACAGGAACAGGAAGAGCCCACTCAGCCCCTGAAACTGTTGCAAGGGATCAGGAGGATCCCATTCACAGTTCCTGGGACATCTGAGTGTGGCCCAGGGCTTCCAGTGGTGAAAGGACTTGGTGTGTGGTCACTGTTGTCACCCACACATATAAAGAGAGCTCCCTCCGGCCCTACACCCTTCCCTGTCACTGTAACCCCATCCAGCACCTATACCCCTCCTTGTCTCTGTAACCCCCTCTGGCCCTTAAACCCCTCCCTGTCTCTGTAAACCCCTCCCTCCCCTACATCCCTCCCTGTTTCTGTAACCCCTCCAGCCCCTACACCCCTCCCTCACTCTGTAACAGCAGCCCCTACACCCTGTCTCTGTAACCCCCTCTGGCCCCTACACCCCTTCCTCTGTAACCCCCTCCCCTTCAGTAACCCCCTCAGGCCCCTACATCCCTCCCTCTCTCTGTAACCCCTATGTCTCAGAAACGTAAGTGCCCCTCCGCGCTCTCCCTGATGTTTCTCCCCGCTGTGCCTTCAGCTGCCTGATTCCTGAGCTCTGGAACTCCCTCGCCATTGATCCCTGCCGTTGTCTCATTGGCTGCCTGTCGGTTATGTCCTGAGGTGGTGAGGTGACTGGCTTTGACCGGTCAAGCTGCTTGTGAAGCTTGCAATGTTTGTCTGTGTCACCCTGTGAACGGAAGTGACTGGGACGAGGGTTACTCTGACTGGAGGTAATCTGGGCAGCTCTGTTACACGACCCACTGCCCACACAGAGCTGCGAAGCCTGGTCTCCCCTGTCCGCACAGCCCACTGCATGGAGGTGAGTGAGAACAGTGTAGTGGACAGTTGGTGATTACTGATAGAGGTCACAGGAGGGGTGGGGGGGGCACCTTGTCAGAATGACACGGCACTGGTGAGTCTACACTGTACACTGTTTGGGCCCTAAACTGAGTGAAGGGCAGACTGTTCCTGGAGTGGGTGAAGGGTGAGCTGTTGGATTAGTCCCTGGGATGAGGGAGGTGCCCCTGAGCAGACCTGAGGAAAGGTGACCATGGCTCACTGGAGTTCAGAACAATGTGAGGATGGTTCCAGAAGCTGCTCCTAGTGCTCGGGACACGGTCTCGGGACAAGGGATCAGCCGGGACAGAGGTCCTGGGACATTATCTCCCAGTGACTCAGGATCAATCCCGAACTCCGGTGCTGTCTGTGTGGAGTTTGCACGTTCTCCCTGTGACTGGGTGGGATTCCCCCGGGTGCTCCAGTTCCCTCCCACATCCCACGTCCCAATGGCATGCGGGTTGGTGGGTTCGTTAGCCTCTAGTGTTGGGGCGAGGGGTAGAATCCGGGGGGAGTTGGTGGGAATGTGGGGAAAATAAGAATGGGATCTGTGTGGGATTGGGGTAAAATGGTTGGAGTGGACTCAGTGAGCAGAGGGAGAGAGATGTTTGGACACGTGGGGGGGGAAGCGGGTGAGGGGTTTGGGAGGGAGGTTGGAAGAGCAGTCTGAAGGGAATGTCTCCCACCCGGGATCTATCCCAGATCTGCACACACACCACAGCCAGCCGCAGCCCAGTTCCCATTCCCACTCCTCCCTCTGTTCCCAGACACTCACCGATATAATCGAACCAGCCAGGAGCCAGGCGTTCCGGCAGGTGAGAGGCGAAGAGGAAGCAGGTGAGGAAGGCAAACAGCAGGTGGCAGTAGTGGGTGGGCACGGAGGCGTTGTGGCTGCAGTCTTCACCCCAACAGAGGAAGAGCTGTGGTAGGATAGAGGAGAGGGACAGAGGGGTGAGCCCTCTTCTCCAGCATCCCCCACCCCCACCCCCTTCCCAGCAGGGTCAAACCTCTCAGGGGGGTCCTACCGTAGAATCGTACCACATGGAAACAGGCCCTTCGGCCCATCAACGAGGCTGACCCTCAACCAGCCATTTACACCAATCTACCCAAGACCAGTTCACTCCACCCACACTCCCACCAACTCCCCCCAGATCCTACCCCTCCTCCACACAATGGGGGCAATTCACCCACCGACCCTGCATGTCGTTGGGATGTGGGAGGGAACTGGAGCATCTGTGGGAAACCCACCCGGTCACAGAGAGAGCGTGCAAACTCCACACAGACAGCGCTGGAGGTTGGGATCGAACCCTGGTCTCTGGAGTTGTGAGGAAGCAGCTGTACCCGCTGGGCCACTGGACCACTCCTTACTGCTCACCAAATATATCTTAATATTCTATTATTATCTTAGACTATTAAAGTAAGTTTGCCACTGAATTCACAAAGTTTTAGGGGAGCACAGAACACGGGACCTCAGTGGGTCCCGGTGAGGTTTGGGAAGTGTGGGGTCCCAGTGAGGTTTGGGGGAATGTGGGTCCCAGTGAGGTTTGGGAAGTGTGGGGTCCCGGTGAGGTTTGGGAGAGTGTGGGGTCCCAGTGAGGTTTTGAATGTGGGTCCCGGTGAGGTTTTGGGGAGTGTGCGGTCCCGGTGAGGTTTGAAGTGTGGGTCCTGCTTAGGTTTGGGGGAGTGTGGGGTCCCGGTGAGGTTTGGGGAGTGTGGGGTCCCGGTGAGGTTTGGGGAGTGTGGTTTCCGATGAGGTTTGGGAGTGTGCGGTCCCGGTGAGGCTTGAAGTATTGGTCCCAGTGCAACTTGGGGGTGTGGGGTCCCAGTGAGATTTGGGGAGTGTGGGTCCCGGTGAGGTTTTAAGGAGTGTGAGTCCCAGTGAGGTTTGGGGAGTGTGGGTCCCGGTGAGGTTTGTGGGAGTGTGGGTCCCAGTGAGGTTTGGAGTGTGGGTCCCGGTGAGGTTTGGGGAATGTTGGTCCCAGTGAGGCTTGGGGTGTGGGTCCCGGTGAGGTTTGTGGGAGTGTGGGTCCCGGTGAGGTTTTAAGGAGTGTGAGTCCCGGTGAGGTTTGGGGAATGTTGGTCCCAGTGAGGCTTGGAGTGTTGGTCCCGGTGAGGTTTGGGGTGTTGGTCCCGGTGAGGTTTGGGGAGTGTGGGGTCCCGGTCCTGGGGAGGTCAGGAGGGAGAGGAAAGGGACAAAGGGGGAGCAGGTTACTAGATGTTGGAGAATTCAGTGACCATGCTGTCAGGGTGTAGACTGCCCAGAGGGAATGTGAGGGGCTGTTCCTCTGGTTTGTGTTGGGCCTCTCCCTAGCAGTGGAGGAGGCCTAGGACAGACAGATCGGTGTGGGAGTGGGGAGGGGGATTAAAGTGGTTGGAGCCGGGAGCTCCAGACAGCCATGGAGGACAGAACGCAGGCACTCGGAGAAGAAGTCGACCGGCCTGCACTTGGTCTCACTGATGGTTCTGAATGAACATAGGGAGAATTCTCAGAGCTTTACTGTGCCACCTCTCACCTCACTGGTTCACCCGGTGACTCGGTGTGACACAGAGCTAATACTGAGACCCAGTGCACCAGCCACTCCCTCCCACCCCCCACACATTGGGAGTGTACGTGTTCACCTCCCCTCTGACCAGTGGCCGTTGTGTGTGGGTGCCCAACCCCTGCACCCACTGACGTCCTCTTACCCTGTGGAAGAGCGGCACGTTGTCGAACAGGAAGGGGTAGGTGAAGGCTGTTAACCGCAACGTTTTACTGAGCCTGGGCTGCTCAATCTCCAGGAATCTGCGACACAAACATACTCAAGTCAACTTTAACCAGGGAGTCAGTGCAAGGGAGGGTGATCTGGCTGACAAGGTCTGGGTCCCAGTCGTGGACCAGACACCTGAGCACAGGTATTGAGGACGACACCTACACCCACATCCTGTGAGCGAGGACCACAGACCTTCACAGGGTCTTGCTTCCCGCTGGCCAATGACTGACAGAAGCAGGATGCCGGAGCGTGGCGACTTTGCACGATGCAGATCTACTCGTTCCCTCTGTTGTAATCGTTCTGGTCTTGTAGATCTAAATTCTATGGCCACACTTTATTCTGCGTTCTGTTATTGCTCTCCCCTTGTGCTACCTCGATGATCTGTGTGGGCAGCATGCAAAACAAAGTTTTTCACCGTACAATCGACCTATTTCACAGCATCGCACGGTAACTGGGCCTACCTGGAGTAGCAAGAGAGTGTTGTGCAAACCAGCGTGTTAAATGCAGCGACAGGGACGAAGCAGGAATGGAGAGCATTGTTAATCCAACGGTCAGCCATTACATAGGCCCGGTAAGTGATGGCACATCCTGTGACACAGAGAGAAGGGCGTTGGCAGGGAGCAGGGCCACGTCCAGTCAGAGGGCACATCAGAGGGCAAACATCAGTCAACACCAAACACAGTAAGGACAACAAGAGAGGGAGGTGGAGGAAGGGAGGGGGTAGGGGAGATGGAGGAGGGGGAGGAGGGTGAGGGGTAGGGGAGAGCGAGGAGAGGGAGGGGTAGGGGGAGGAGCAGGAGGGGGTAGGGGAGAGGGAGGAGGGGAGGAGGGGAGTGGGAGGGGTAGGGGAGAGGGAGGAGGGGGAGGACGGGGAGGGGGAGAAGGCAGGAGGAGGGGGTGGAGGGGGAGGGGAGGAGGAGGAGGGAGAAGGGGAAGGGGAGAGAGGAGAGGGAGAGGGAGAGCAGGAGAGGAGCACAGTGTAAGGGAGGGATTCCACATAGCTTGGCAACCAGGGAACACACATACCCACATCTTTGCTTCGAAATAAAATGATCTTTCAAAGCAGTTTAGCCATGGGATATTGTCAGAATAGGCCAGGGTGGGGGCTGCATCTGCTGCCCCCACCACTGAACTGGGCAGCACACTGGGCACTGAAGAAGGTGCAGCTGCCTCACAGTTCCAAAGACCCAGGTTCAATCCCAACCTCTGGCGCTGTCTGTGTGGAGTTTGCAAGTTCTCCCTGTGACTGCGTGGGTTTCCCTGCCAGATGTTCCAGTTTCCTCCTACATCCCAAAGACAGGCAGGGTCGGTGGGTTAATTGGGTGCTGTAAATTGCCCCCAGCGTGTGGGTGAGGGGTAGAATCTGGGGGAGATGATGGGAGTGTGGGGGGGATAAAATGGGATTCGCGTAGGGTTGAGGTAAATAGGTACTCTGTCCGCATAGACTCAGCGGGCTACAGGGCCTGTTTGTGCTGTGTGACTCTGAGTCCCCTCAACGGGGCAAAGTCAATGTGGAATGCCAGCAGAGAGGGCTGCTGGAGTGCTGAGGCTGTAACTCACAGAACAGAAAAGAACAGATTGTGCTCAAACTTTGAGTAATAATCTCTTGTTTGTCACTTTACTGAAGGCTTCTGAAAACCCAAATGCACATCAACTGTTTGTCCTCTTGGTCCCTGAGTGCTACATCCTCAGATTTCCCTGTCGTAAGGCCATGCTGACTGTCCAATCCGATTATTATTTTCCAAATAAAGTTACTAATTCCTTCCTAAAAGATTCCAGAATCAATCCACACAAAGCACTTGTGACAAGTGGACATCATTACAAGATAAGGGTCAGGCAATTAAATCTGAGTGCATGGAGATGTCTTCTCTCTGAGGAAGGTGCATCTGGAATCCTCTGCCTCGATGGTGGTGGAGGTCGGATCATAACAAACACTTAAAGTAAATATTTGGAAGATCGAAGAATTGAGGATTGTAGGGAACTGGAGCTGAGGCTGGTGTAGGTTAGCCATGATCAGATTGAATGGTTGGGTAGACTAGAGGGGCCAAATGGCCAACTCCAGCTCCTGTTCCCTTGTGATGTTTTGTGCCTGAGTCGGGCTGACTGGTCTACACTTCCCTGTTCTTTCCCTCGCTCCTTTCTCAAATACGGAATTACATTTCTCCAGTCAGTGCAAATCATTCAAAAGTATCTATGGAATATTGAAGATGAAAGTTAGTGCATCTAACATCACCATAGCAACATCATTCAAACCCCTAAGGTACGGGTCATCAGGTCTTTGGGATTTATTGCCTTTCAGTCCCGTTAATGTTTGCAATACTAGTTTATCACCACTGCTACTTTCCTTAAACTCCTCATTTACTCCTGATCTGAGGCGTTCACTGTTTACAGGGTAACGTACAATGCACGATGGGTAAACATACCTGACTTTTCTTTCCAACGTCTCTGTACCCCGACAGAGGAGAAGTTGGAAAAACAATACTGTTCATGAAACATTCTTCTGGTTTGACTTGTGAATGTTCCAAAGCATGAAAACCCCATCCTGTGAGGGTTACTTAGTGGGAAGCACGAGTAACCTGCAGGCTGCTAATTTATTCAGCCCTGTGCTCAATAACAACGCTGTGAATTGGGCCTTTATTGACCGAGACAATGTCTCTGTCTCTCTCACCAGTCAGACCCCTGAAACAGAAAGGCACGCGGGCAGCTGGGAAGGAACTTTCAGCTCACACTTGGTGGTGGAGTCAGGGTGAGCCAGAGAGTGTAGAATTAATATAGATAGAGAGAGAGAGAGAGAGAGAGAGCGAGAGTGAGAGAGAGAGAGAGAGAGAGAGAGAGAGAGAGAGAGGGGGAAGGGCAGGAGGGCACAGAGAGGGGGGAGACAGGGAGAGAGAAGAGTGGAGAAGGGGAGAGAGAGAAAGAGGGGTGGGGAGAGAGTGCAAGAGGGAGGGAAAGAGATGGAAAGAGCAGAGGGAGGGAGAGGGGGTGGAAGGAAGGAGAGAGGGGAGCGGGAGAGAGAGGGAAAGTTGGAAGAGGGGAGGGAACGTGAGAAATGGAGTGGGGAGAGTTCAGAGTTCAGAGGGCAGAGGGCAGTGGGGGGAGGGAGAATGAGTGAGAATTCTGATATCTGTGCCGTGATCTTCTCCCAAACAGGTTCCCTTGAATAAAAACGTTCTCATTTTCTGACCGACCCCCACCCACCCCCCACACATGACCTCATCCCTCCCAGTCTCTGTCACTTCCAGTGTCCCCACCCCACCTCTGGCTCCACACCCCTCCCGACCTCTGAAAATGAGTGGGTGACAAGAGAGAGCCGTTGGGGCCTGAGGAGGTTACAGATATACAGAAGGGCGCAGGGACATAAGAAGATAAGAGACAGGAGCAAGAGTAGATCTGTCAGCCCCTGGAGCTCCGCCATTCAGTGAGATCATGGCTGACTCGCTCTCCGATTTCCTCAACTCCCCTGTCCTTAAGTGTCTGTCAGACTAGTTTCAAATAAAAACAGTAAGTGCAGCATCTGTGGAGAGAGAAACAGTTAATGTATCATCCCCGAGGCCATTCATCAGACTGAGCTGTGTTGATGGACAGAGGGACCTTGGGGTTCAAGTCTGTCGTCCCTGAAAGTGGCAACACAAGAGAAGAAGAGAAAGGGAGGGAGGAAGGGAGAAAAAATGGGGGGGGAGAAGGGTGAGAGAAAGGGGAGGGGGAAATGGGAGGGAAGAGAGAGCGAGGGGTAGGGAAGAGGGCAAACAGAATGCTTGCCTTCATAGGTCGGGGAATAGAATATAATAGTTGGGACATTATGTTGCAACTTTACATAACCCTGGTTAGACCACACTTAGAGTATTATGTGCAGTTCTGGCCGCAACACTGCAGGAAGGATGTGGTTGCATTCCAGAGGGTGCGGAGGTGATTCACCATGACGTATCTCGTTTGGAGGACTTTAGTTCTGGGGAGAAATTGGACAGACTGGGCTTGTTTTCCCTGGAGCGATGGAGGCTGAGGGGTGACCTGATAGGGGTGTTGATAGTCAGAATCTTTTCCCCATGGTAGGGGTGTCAACAACAAGAGGGCACAGGTTCAAGGTGAGAGGAAAAAAGTTTAAAGGGGCTCGGAGGGGAAAGTTTATTTTCACAGAGTGCGTGCCAGCTGGAACTCACTGCCAGAGGAGGTGGTACGGTCTGACACAATTACTATCGCATCGAGACAGACATTTCACTAGGTCTATGTTCCTAACGCTGGAAAAAGGGATTAGTGCCATTGGGTGAAAAGGTCAGCATGGAGGTTGTGGGCTGAAGGGCCTGTTCCTGAGCTGTATGACTCTGTGACTCTCTGACTGAGGAAGAGAGGTCTTGTATATATTCAATGTCTTTGCCTCCACAGCAGGAAGCGAATTCAAAAACACCTACTGCATGGACACAGGCCCTTTGGTCCACTGAGTCCATGCTAGCTGACACCTACCCAATTACACTCAGCCCTGTTTTACGTTCTCCCCACATTCCCATCAATTCACCCCAAATTCCACCACTGACACACACACTGGGGGGCAATTTACAGTGGCCAATTAACCAAACAACTCACACCTCCTTGGGATCGAACCCGGGTCTCTGGTGCTGCAAGGCAGCAGCTCTGCTGGCTGTGCCACTATGCCTGTCTCGTATCTGCCCGCTGACATAGCCCAGTAAAACACTCTGATCCAAGGCAATAAATGCCGACAGGTTCCTGGCCTCGTTGATGATCTCCCAGGCTATGACAGTCCCCGGTACAGAGGCTGATGGACACGGACATACCCAAGCTGTACAGGCTGAGTGCCCCATAGTCGAAGAAGTAGCAGATGTGTCGTGCGTGAGCGGACATGGTGCTGAAGGTGTGGGCACAGCTGGAGGTGAAAGGGTAGAGGCAGCTGAAGAACATGTAGACAAAGAGTGGCCAGGCATACGCCTCATTGTAGAAGTCCACAGAGTGCCAGAGGACGAGCAGCCGCCACAGAAAGTACCTGCGTGAGACAAGGGTCAGAAGTCAGTGTGAGCTGGCAGGACGAGGACGGAGGATCTGCCGAGCACACAGTCCCGAGGCACAAACTATCTGTAAATACTCTGCTGGTCAGTCAGTGTCTGTGGGGAAGGAGCAAGCCGGCACTTCATCCTCTGGGAATGGCTTCACTGTTTGCCTCATCAACACTGTGGGATCAAGCTGTGCCTTCCAATGTAGAGCTACCCACAACCCTGTGGTTTCTGCTCCATGCCAGTCTCACCCCATTGCCCCCTCCTTCCATTCCTCCCCACTTCTGTGTTCCCCCAACTTTCATTCAATCTCTGCTCTCCAACTCAATAGTCACCTCACTATTGGCAACTGCCTTGTCTGTGCACAGGAAGACTTTCTTCCATGAATTTTATCTTGGAAAATTGATTCAAAATACTCTCCGTTGTTTGCAGTTCCATTGAGGACTTTGGTCCTTCCAGTCTCTGTAACCTCCTCCGACCCCTGTAACTTCCTCCGACCCCTGTAACCTCCTCCACCTTCCCTATTCTCTGCCCTCCCTCCAGTTCCAGCCTCTCGACCATCTCCGGCTCCCACTGCTTCATCACTGACTGCCATATCTGGATCCCAAGTTCTGGACTCCTCTGCTGAAGGCTCTGCCTTTCTTTCCTATTTTAAACACCCTTAAAGCTGACCTATTTGATGAGGCTTTTGATCCTCTGCCCCAATATCTCCTCCTGCCGCTGTGTCACATGCCTCAGACTGAGGTGAGGCCCTTGGAATGTTTTACATTATGCGCACCATGTAAGTTCTATTTGTAACTGTATCCCATTTGATTAGTGTGGTGTAGGCATTAACCCTGCAGCCTGTCTTTAATCGTTCCTTTCAGGAGCAGTACTCCCAGTACCATTGCACGGAAGAGAGGAATTCAGGGCTTAGCGACAAGTTCTGTCTGTCGGTGTGAGTGAAACCACTGGCACTGCTCACCGGCATAAGTGTGGGCGAGGAGGCATCCCTGTACTCAGTGATCATGGGGAAAAGGCTCTGGTAAAGACCACCAAGGCACCCCTTCACCATAGAACATAGAACATTGCAGCACAGTACAGGCCCTTCAACCCACAATGTTGTGCCGACATTTTACGCTGCTCTAAGATCTATCTAACCCTTCCCTCCCACATAAGCCCTCCATTTCTCTATCATTCATGTGTCTATCTAAGAGTTTCTTAAATGTCTTTAATGTATCTACTCCCACAACATCTGCTGGCAGTGCATTCCATGCACCCACCACTCCCTGTGTAAAAAACTTACCCCTGACATCCCCCTTATACCTTCCTCCAATCACCTGAAAATTATGTCCACTCATGTTAAGCAGATAACAGTGGCAGCTAATGACAGGTTATCAACCTGAAACATTAACCCTTGGTTTATCTCTCCAGATGCTGCCTGACCTGCTAAGTATTTTCATCATTATCTGTTTCTGTCTCTGATTTGCAGCACCTACAGCCTTCTGGTATTTCAGTGTAACCAGCCCTTTGTTGGCGAAACCAGGGGCCATTCTCAAATACTCAGAAACAGGATCTAAAGGCTGATTGGCCCCTGAAGACTGCGGCAATATTCAGCAAGGTTAGGGCTGATCCAACATTGACCCAACAGTTTCCTACTCTCTCCTTTTGGGATTCAAGTGTTTGTCATCTCCATCCTGTGTATAATCCACAGTTGTAACCCTGGAAGAAAGTCCCCTCATCTTTGTCGTCTATAAACCCCTCAATCTGTGCCTCCTAAAAGAACATAGAACAGTTCAGGCCCTTTGACCCATGATGTTGTGCCGACCAATATAAACCTACTCTATGATCAGCCTAACCCTTCACTCCAACACAGCCCATAACCCTCCATTTTTCTTGCATCCATGTGCCTATCTAAGAGTCTTTTAGATGTTCCTATTATATCAGCCTCTATCACCACCCTGGCAGTGTGTTCCAGGCACCCATCACTCTGTGTAAATAAACCTACTGACATCTCCCCTAAACTTTCCTCCATTCACCTTGAACAGATGTCCTCTGGTATTGGCCATTGCCACACTGGGGAAAAGGTGCTGGCTCTCCACTGTATCTATGCCCCTCATTATCTTATAAACTTCTATCAAGTCGCCTCTCATCCTGCGTAGCTCCAAAGAGAAAAGCCCGAGCTCACTCAACCTTTCCTCATAAGACATGTCGTCTAATCCAGGCAGCATCCTAGTAAATCTCCTCTGCATCCTCTCTAAAGCCTACACATCCTTCCAAAATGAGGCGACCAGAAATGAACAAGATACTCTAAGTTATAGAGCTGCAACATTACCTCGCGACTCTTGAACTCAATCCCTCAACTAATGAAGGCCAGCACACTGTATGACTTCTTAACCACCTATCAACTTGCAAGGCAACTTTGTGAGATCTATAGACTTGGACCCCAAAATCCGTCTGTTCCTCCACATTGCTAAGAATCCTGCTATTAAACTTGTACTCCAACTTCAAGTTCAATCTTCCAAAGTGTATCACTTCACACTTTTCCAGATTGAACTCCATCTGCCACTTCTCCACCCAACCCTGCATCCTGCCTATATCCTGTTGTAACTTATGACAGCCTTCTACACTATCCACAACACCTCCAACCTTAGTGCTATCTGCAAACTTACTAACCCATCCTAGTTCCCAATATCCCCACGTCTCCACCCTGTCCACTGCCCTTGGAACTTGACATATTTCAATAAGATCATCTCTTGTTCTTCTGTACTCCACTGAGTACAGGCCCAACCTGCTTGGCCTTTTCTCCAACCTCACCTCCTTCGTCCCAGGAACCTTCCCTGTATCACCTTCAATCCAAGCACATGCTTCCTTGGAGATGGAGACCAAAGCTGTACGCAGCAGTCCAGGCAGCAAGCTGTACAGTTGCATCAGAACTTCCTTGCTTTTATACTCATTCCCCTTGAAATAAAGGATGACATTCCAGGAGGCTAAAGAAATTCAGCATGTCCCCTTTGACTCTCACCAACTTTTATCGATGCACCATAGAAAGCATCCTCTCTGGATGTATCACGGCTTGGTATGGCAACTGCACTGCCCAGAACCACAAGAAACTGCAGAGAGTTGTGGACACAGCCCAGCACATCACGGAAAACAGCCTCCCCTCCTTGGACTCTTCACCTCTCTTTACCTCTTTACCGCTTGCTGCCTTAGCGAAGCAGCCAGCATAATCAAAGACCTCACCCAACCAGGTCATTCTCCCTTCTCTCCTCTTCCATCAGGGAGAAGATACAGGAGCCTGAGGGCATGTACCACCAGGTTTAAGGACAGCTTCTACCCCACTGTGATAAGACTATTGAATGGTTCCTTTATACGATGAGATGGACTCTGACCTCACGATCTACCTTGTTGTGACCTTGCACCTTTCTCTGTAACTGTGACACTTTACTCTGTAGTTATTATTTTTACTTGTACTACCTCAATGCACTTTGTACTAACTCAATTATGTAGCTGCACTGTGTAATGAATTGACCTGTATGAATGGTATGCAAGAGAAGTTTTTCACTATACCTCAGTACAAGTGACAATAATAAACCAATACCAATACCAGTTACCATTCCTGATTATTGCTGTACCTAAATCTGCACATTTTGTCCAGGTCTCACTCAAGTTAAATAACAATTTGCTTTTCATTCTTCCTTCCAGAGTGGAGAAGCTGACACTATCCCACATTATACCCCATTCTTACCCATTCACATCCCACCTGTGCAGGCACATTGGATGCTCCCCACAACATGCTAACCGACTTACCTTAGGTGGGGATGAGAAGGGAGGGAGAGAACTTGTGAACACTAGCACAGAGCAGAGGGGCCAAAGAGCCTCTTTGCTGTTGCTGCCTGTGACATAGGTCACCGTGAATGAGCAGATTGGCTCTTCTCCGCCACCACGTTAAGCTACAACACGTACCATGTGGGGAGGAAGTGGGTCCAGATGTTGAGCGTCTCATTGGTCATTTGGAAGGTGCTAATGAGGCAGTCCCTGGCTGAGCTTTGGGGGTTACGGTAGCCGGACACAATCCCATCCTCACGGAAAACCTGGGGTGGTGGAGGAGGAGGGGAGGGGGTGGGGGTGGGTGCAGAGAACATAAAATTAAGGCAGATCAGCATTTCCCCAGCACTCCTCAGTCTGGGAAGCCCCAAAGCCCCCCCAGCCCAGGAAATATGATAACCTGGGATTGGCCAATTTATGCGCAGAAAGATGCCACTGATAAACATGTGACCACACGTTTGTGCTATCGTGACGTTTGAAGGATAAATATTGGGCCCAAAGCTCTGGGTAAACACCAACAATACTGACCGTGTGCTCAATCCTTCCCCCGAGAGTGTCGATGGGACATGGGTTTGAAACTTAATTCAGAACATCACATCTCTAATGGTGTGGTGTTCTCTCCCTGCCCTTCCCACAGTGCTGTGCTTCCTCAGTACTGCCCCTCCCACAGTGTGGTGCTCCCCCCTCACTCTCCATCCCATAGTGCGGAGCTCCCTTAGTACTGCCCCTCCCTCAGTGTGACAGTCCCTCCTCACTTCCCCTCCCGTAGTGAAGTGCTCCCTCAGCACTTCTCCTCCCACAGTGTGATGCTCCCTCAGCACTGTCCCTCCCACAGTGTGACTCTCCCTCAGTACTGCCCCTTCCACAATGTGTTGCACCAGGCCTATGAGCTCAGGTCTCTGGAGTGGGAATGTCACGCCTTCCCAGTGCAGCATTCTCTGAGTGTGGGTTTTGGGGAGGAATGGGGTGATTTTATTATCATTTAAAAAAGTAGTTTAATTTAAATTTACAGTTAATGTGTCTTAACCTTGTAATGTTAAACTGTGGAGATAAATGGTAATCAAATAAACTAAGTCTGTCAGGCAATTGTCAACCAGTTTGTTGAGCTCAAATGAGACAAAGTGATTAATACCAGAGTTTGTAACTTTGTGGTCCCAACTTCCCTAAGTCCATTTTAACCCTGACCTATCCTTTTATTATGTTCCAAGTGCCTTCTTTCCACTTGCTTAATATTAAATTCTAACATTTCCCCCAGTATAACGTTAGGTGAACTGCCGATAGTTCCCTTTTGTGTTTCTCCCTCCTTTCCTAAATAGTGAAGTGTATTTGCAACATTCCAATCCACAGTATCCTTTTTAAATTACCTCAGAATCAGTTTGTTTGGCCCAAATGGTATATGAATGGTAATTATGCTGCAAATGACCATCCTGCCCCCCTACTACAGCTTAACCCCAATAGTTCAAGGTCGAGGCCTGAACCCTCAGAGTGGGATGAACTCACGACCTTCTGACTGAAGGTTGGTCAGTGAGATGTGGCAGACACAGACCATTGGAATGTGCTAAGAATCTAGAATTTTTTGTGGTGACTGATTTCTTTTTTTATGTTGTTATTCAAAACAAATGTTTCTCAGAAATGTTCTGGTGAATGTGTGTGTGTGTGTGTGTGTGTCTTTTTATCTTTGTGTGTGTGTGTGTGTGTGCGTGTGTGTGTCTGTCTGTCTGTCTTTGTGTGTGTGTGTGTGTGTGTGTGTCTATCTGTGTGTGTGTGTGTGTGTGTGTGTGTGTTTGTAAGGGAAGGAGGGACAGATAAACAGACTGACTGACTGACTTACTTTGGAATCCTGCTTTGCTGAGACACCAAATGGTCGGAGCCGGATTCTAAACTGTGACTTGCCAACAATGAATGGAGAATATTGAAAAAAACAACTTAGCCGTTGAAGAAGAAGGAAAAATATAACCAAACACATGATGACAGGTTTGGCAGGGGAAATAAATTGAATGCACAAGATTGTTTCGAAGTCCTACAACACAGAAACAGGCCCTTCAGCCTACAATATCCAGTACCCATCTACACTGGTCCCATTTACCAGCACTTGGTCTGTAACCCTCCCTGCCTTGCAGATTTAAGTCCTTGTCTTGATGCTACTTTGTTTGATACATTGACATAAAGAATGGCCAGCGTGTAAGGTTGAATTAACTCTGTGTTTGGGATATTTCGAGCAGATACCCATAACCTTGGACTTACTCTGGGAACTTGGTGATTGCTTAACAGGTGGGGCAACTTAACAGTTAACATCTTGGAGACCTGTGCCCATAGACAGAGACTGTGCCGGAGGATCAATGTGGCTGTCAGGTGCCCCCCTCACCTTCTCTTCCTCAGCTCCATTGTTAACCTGCAAGATTCACATTGGAGGTGGGTTAGAACAAAGAGTCAGACCTCGAAGTCCCAAACAGCAAAACAGGCTGCACACACAGTGGCTCCAACCTGCTGAAACACCCGTCACAGCAGCAGTATCAGGATATGGCATCAAACAACATTAGATGTCAGGACAGACAGAGAGACAGACAGACAGGCAAATGGACAGACAGATGGACAGAGAAAGAGAGAGAGGGATAGAGTGAGTGAGAGAGAGACAGAGAGAGGGACAGAGAAAGAGAGAGGGAGTGATGGAGAGAGACAAAGAGAGAGAGAGAAACAGACAGACAGAGAGAGATAGACAGAGACGGAAAGAGAGATGGAGAGAGAGAGAGACAGAAAGAGAGCGCGATGGAGAGACAGACAGAGAGAGAGTCAGACAGACAGAAATAGAGGAAGTAAAGTGCAGGGAGGGAATTCCAGAGCTTGGGGCCCAAGCAGCTGAAGGCACAGCCACGTGTGGTGTCTTGATGAAATGTGACAATGTTGCCCTTGTACAGAAGCCTCCTCCCACCCTGTAGTTACCCTTGATCATGTCACCTTGCCCTTCCATTCCCTTCTGCTGCATGTTTCAGCTCCCTCATCTTTCAGTGCCTGATCTTCACTCTCTGCCACAGCCCACGTTCCCAGACCCTCTAGGAAAAAGCCTCTGGGAAATCTTTTCTCGGGCCTGTTGTGGTTGTACTCACTCACAAGTGGAAACAATTTCTCAGCATCTCTCCCCGTGCACTTTGTGATTTGAACCATCTCCAGTGAATCTTCCCTGAGTCTGCTGTGGTTCAGGGAAAAGCACACTCAACAGTTTCAGCCCACCTGTTCCTGCAGATCTTCTCCCCACCTCCCCCAACATCCATGTCACAAGAAGCATGGACACTGACAGAGAGTCCTGCATGTCCAGAGTACCTTTCACCTCCCCTTCATTGTACCCCGTGTTCACAAGCAAACCTCCCTTTGAAGTACAGTCATTGCTATACTGTGGGAGACTCAGCAGCCCACCGCACACAGAAAGATCCCACAATGGCAATGCCAGCATCAGCTTCAGTGACGCTGATTGGCGGACAAGTATTGGGAAGCGGTGGGAGAGGATGTCCTTCCCCTTCCCCCGTTATTACCGGGAGACCTCGCATTCGGATGACCAGGCAGGAGAGTTCCGGCTTCAGGTCTCATCTGGAAGATGTCGCCGCTGACAGCGCGGCATCTCCTCCGGCAGTGGTGTCACCCTCAGGTGTCCACGGCCCTGGGCTCCCTCAATACGGCGCTCCCGTCTGACTGCGGCGCTCCCTCAGGACTGCCTCCTGAACACTCTGATATTGGGGAGCTCCCTCAGATTCCTCCGTGCGGCGCTCCCTCAGGACTGCCTCTCTGATTGCGGCGCTCCCTCAGTAATATCCCTCTGACTGCAGCGCTCCCTCAGGAATATACCTCTGCGGCGCTCCCTCAGGACTGCCTCCTGAACACTCTGATATTGGGGAGCTCCCTCAAATTCCTCCGTGCGGCGCTCCCTCAGGACTGCCTCTCTGATTGCGGCGCTCCCTCAGTAATATCCCTCTGACTGCAGCGCTCCTTCAGGAATATACCTCTGCGGCGCTCCCTCAGGACAGCCTTCTGACACTGCGGCGCTCCCTCTGTACGCGCTGGGAATGTCTCTGATAGTGCCCCAGCGACTACGTGTGTTATATCTGAATATTTTAATGCCATTGAACACAGTGGTGTTGCCTACAGCTCACCGCGGTCTGCGTTTATCGCTGGCAAGGCCAATAGTTACTGCCTGTCCCTGATTTATTGGGACCGAGCGGCCTTCCGGCTAATTTCAGAGGGCATTTGAGCGCCAGCAGCCCCTCTGGGTCCGGAGTGACAAACAGACCACATCAAGCGAGGATGGTAAATCCATTCCCGATCCCTAGGTCGACCAACTGGGTTCTATTCCATGGATACTATTTTTTTAAATGTCCAGATTTATTTAATTCGCTGAATTTAAATTCCGCACTTCCCGCTTTGGGATTCGAATTCGCGTCTCCGGGGCACCAGCTGGGCCTGGGGGACGTCAGTGCAGCAATGGAACAGCTCTGGTCGCGGATCACCGACTCGGCTTTATCAGATCATCTGGATCATCCCTCAGATCGCCCCCCACCCCCGCCCCCACCCCCGCCACGCCCCCTGTGACAGACCTCAACCATCCCCTCCCCTCATACCTCCTGACGTTTGTCACAACAAGATCTTCATCTCCTCCAGCGGGCCAAAGTTTGAAAGTAGCAGATGCCAATAGCGAAGTCCTGACTGAATATATTAAGTATATTTTGGGAGTCGTTTCGCAACGAAACAGGACATATTGTACCCGCACAATCGGTGTCTTTCTCGTGTAGGCAGTTACAGCCCGTTCGCGGTTAGACGTTTCCATTTAGTTGCACACTTCAGTGTAGCGGTTTGGAAAGGGCTCAGTAGGGACTCACCAGTCTGTAGAACGGGGAGTCGCCCCCTCCTATTCCGGACTGATTTGCCCGCGGGGATCCCGGCGTTTCATTCTGCCTGCGGAGACTGGCTTTCCGGATCAAAGTGGGCAATACCTTCGCTCGCCGAGCTCTCTCTCAGACTCCTTCACAAACTCTCTCTCTCTCTCTCTCTCTCTCTCTCTCTCTCTCTGTCACTGGAAATCAGTCGCCGCCTTCTGGAAGCGGGCTGATTGGAGGAAAGGCAAAGACGGGGCCCCTTGTTTTCCGAGAAGCAGCCAGAGGAGGAAGCTGCCGTTTAAAGGAGCAGTGTCCTCCCTTCTCCAGCCCGGCGGCTGCACATTGCAGCATCATCTGTCGCTGCCTCATGGGACAACGAACACCCCCTTCAAAATCCGGTGGCCAACATTGTAAAGTGTCTCTCCACTCTGTACAAATCCCAGCCCTATTTAAAGGCACGGCGTTGTCACCCCGGAAAACTCCCCCTTCCATTTAGAGGGGCAGGGTCCTCTTCCAGCCCACCCCTCACACTCTGCAGGATGTCCTGTCACTAATTGAAGGGACACCACCAATCCCCAGCAATCTGGCCACCAAGACAGTGAAGAGAGATTCGGAGCAACACATAAGATGCTGGAGGAACTCAGCAGGTCAGGCAACATCTGTGGAAGGAGATGGACAGTCGACCTTTCGGGTGACACCCCTCATCTGTGTCTCCAACTGAAGAGAGATTGTCCCCAGAATATACAACCCCGCAGCGTTTCCCGCACTAACATCACAGATCCTTCTGGTGAAGAAGCAGGAATTGTTTCCAGAGGCAGAGTCCCTGTAACCAGGGATTCAAAAGAAGTGGCACAGGAGAGAGCAGGAAGTGAAG
Organism: Pristis pectinata; assembly: GCF_009764475.1. NCBI lineage: Eukaryota > Metazoa > Chordata > Chondrichthyes > Rhinopristiformes > Pristidae > Pristis > Pristis pectinata. The sequence continues at coordinate 8,815,578 of NC_067443.1, read as the reverse complement.
GACGGAGCTTTGTGCAGGAGGCCGTTGTGATCAGGAACCCAACGCTGTGGAAACATGTTCAATAAATAGAACATAGAACAATACAGCACAGGAACAGGCCCTTCGGCCCACAATATCTGCGCCTAACACGATGCCGAATTAAACTAATTATCTTCTGCCTACAGATGACCCATATCCAAAGTCAAAGTCAAAAGTCGAGTTTATTGTCAGATGCACAAGTGCATGTGTGCATAGGTGCAATGAAAAACATACTTGCAGCAGCATCACAGGCACACAGCATCAGATAAGCAGTATTCACAAGAGAAACATAAATTAAACATAAATTTTACACTATTTTTACAAGTAAAACACAATTAGAACAAAAAAAGTCCATTTTAGTTCAGAGTGATCAGAGTTGTCATTGTTTTGCTGAACTGTAGTGATTAGGGTTGTACCGATTGGTTGAAGAACAGAATGGTTGAAGGGAAGTAGCTGTTCCTGAACCTGGCGGTGTGGGACTTCAGGCTTCTGTACCTCCTGCCCCATGGTAGCTGTGAGAAGATGGCATAGTCCGGATGGTGGGGATCTTTGATGATGGATGTTGCCTTCTTGAGGCAGCGCCGCCTGTAGATACAACGGAAGGCAGGGAGGGATGTGCTCGTGATGTATTGGGCACCCAACAGTCCTTTCAGGTGAGACCGAGATTTATTTGCAACTCCCTTAATATCATCTACTGCATTCGGTGCTCCAAGTGTGGCCTCTTCCTCATTGTGAGACCAAACACAGACTATGTGACCATTTTGCAGAACACCTATGCTCCGTCCGTAACCGCGATCTGCGTCTCCTCGTTGCCAGTCACTTCAACTCCCCCTCCTACACGGTCACTGATATGTCAGTCCTCGGCCTCCTCTACCTCCAGGAGAATTCCAAGCGCAAATTGGAGGAATAGCACCTCATTTTCCGTCTTGGAACCTTGCAGCCTAACGGCATGAACGTTGAATTCTCCCACTTTAAGTAATCCCCCCCCCCCCCCACCACCACCACCACCACCACACCCACCACCAACCATGCCTCTTCTTCCCTTTCCTAGCCTATCTCTCTTTTTTCTACCTCTTATTTTCCTTTCTATCCTTACCTTTGACCCATCCCCAGTGGATCTGCTCTCCCCTCCTGCCCCGCACCTGCCTATCACTACCTCTAACCTGCATCTACCTATGACCACCTTGTGCCCCCCCCACCTCCCTTCTTTTGTCCATCTGTCACTCCTTTGCTTTTCCCTCCTGTACACTGGGCTTCCCTTTTTCCTATCTTCAGCCCTGAAGAAGGGTCCTGACCTGAAATGTTGACCGCCTGCTTTTCTCCACGGATGTTGTCTGGCCTGCTGAGTTCCTCCAGCATCATCGTGTTTTTCATCATGCATTGGACAGATTCCACTACTCTTCAGCGTCTTGCGTTCCTGAACATTCACATATTCATGTGTCTATCTAACAGCCTCGCACCTGCTTCCACGGTCAACACCTCACTAGGCCATTCCAGGCACCCACCACTCTCTGTGTGAAAAACATCTCCTTTAAACTTCCCCCCTCTCACCTTAAATGTATGTCCTCTAGTGGTTGACATTTCAACCCTGGGAAAAAAAGATTCTCACTGTGTACCATATCTATGGCTCTCATAATCTTACAAAATTCTACCAGGTCTCCCCTCAGCCCCCGCCGCTCCAGAGAAAACAACCCAAGTTTGTCCAACCTCTCCTTTAGCTCATACCCTCTAATCCATGGTATGGGGGCTGCCAGAACTGCACACACTCCAAATGCGGCCTAACCAAAATTTTCTACAGCTGCAACATGACTTCCTGACCGATGTACTCAATGACCAACCATTCTTTACCACCCGATGTACGTGCGTGACCACTTTCAGAAAGTTATGGACGTGGACACCAAGATCCCCCTGTTCATCAATACTGTTAAGGATTTTGCCATTAACTGTATACTTTCCCCTTACATTGGCCCTCCCAAAGTGTAACACCTTAAACTCGTTCTGATTAAACTCCATCTGCCATTTCTCCACCCATATCTGTAACTGATCTATATTCTGCTGTATCCTCTGACAGCTCTCTACACTGTCCACAACACCATCAATCTTTGTGTCTTCGGCAAACTTACTAACCCAACCATCTACATTTTCATCCAGGTCCTTCATTTTTCACAAACAACAGAGGTCCCAGCATCAATCCCTGAGGTACACCACTGGTCACAGACCTCTAGTCAGAAAAGGGGACCTGATACTATTACCCTCTGTCTTCTGTGGGCAAGCTATTTCTGAATCTAATCTTCTATTCGCCGTGATCCCGTGCATTCTAACCTTCTGGATCAGCCTTCGATGAGGGACCTTGTCAAATGCCTCACTATAAACCGTGTAGACATCATTCACTGCCTTCATCAATCACCTTGGTCACTTCCTGAAAAAACTCAATCAAGTTAATAAAACACGACTTGCCCTGCACAAAGTCATGCTGATTGTCGCTAATCAGGCCATGGTTTTCCCAAATTCTATCCCTAACAATCCTCTCTAATAGCTTCCCTACAACTGACGTAAAGCTTATCGGCCTATAATTTCAAAAGGAAACTTCATAAGTACTCAACAGGCAAAACATTGCTCTAGGGAAGGAGCTGGAGAGTGCAAAGGTCTTCCATAGAAACGGCACAGGATGGCTCTATCTGCGCTGTATCATCCGGTGAGCGAGTCTCTGCCCCAAAGATAGCAGCCGGTCTAGTCTAGAAGCCTTCACAGACAGGTCTGCAGCCTATGTAAGATATTGGAGAGGGAGCGGGTGCGAGGGATGAGGTGGGGGTCAAAGGTTTGACAAAGCGGTTGGCTGTATTTATCCAGGGTTTAGGATGGGAAGTTTTCAATCCTAAACAAACAATATTTCAGGGTGACATGCACGCGCGCCAGGGCTGATTCTGGAGATCGTGTCCCGTGTATGCATTACCGAATTCACAGTTCGGAAGATGAGAGGCTCCTGTCCACGTCGATCTCTCGCTCCAACAGCAAAATACAAACTGCTGGAGGAACTCAGCGGGTCAGGCAGCATCTGGGGGTGGGGGGGGGGGCGGTGGTGGTGGGGAAGTGCACAGTCGGCGTTTCGGGTCGGCACCCTTCATCTGGACATGCCGACTGTCCATTTCCCCCCACAGATGCTGCCTGACTCCAGCGTTTTGTTTTTTGTTTGTTCCAGATTCCAGCATCTGCAGTCTCCTGTGCTCGAGATCCGAGGTCAGCATTTCAGGCCCTGGTCCACACGACTCCCTTTCCAATCCGAGGTCGAGAGGATAGGCTGCAGCCCGAGTGAGAGTCCAGAGTCCCGGGTTACTCTCATGTTCCAGTACAACGAATGAGAAAAGGGTTAACCTATGTTAACAAAACAGATGGACGTGGCAAGAATGGTTCAATGGGCAATATAACTGTGATTGGAGAGTGGTGAATGGAGGCCATGAGCCTTCACGCCACCGTAATATGGTCATGTGATTGTTTCTAAATTTTACTTTATTTCACTGCCACACTTGGCAACGATAAAAGCGAAAATAGTATTAAATTCAGTCCTTTTCCGTATATAGGACAACTTGGTCAGGATTTGTTAATGTGATGTCTCATTAAAACACTGTCGTTATAGTTATATATGTGTGTGTGTGTGTGTGTGTGTGTGTGTGTGTGTGTGTGTGTGTGTGTGTGTGTGTGTTTGTTCACCAAGATAATAGAACCAAATCAGTGCAACAAAACAATCAACAAAACAGAATTGGTTCATTATTGTCACATGTGCCGAGGTACAGTGAAAGCCTTTGTTTTGCATGCCATCTGTACAGATCATTTCGTCACATCAGTGCATCGAAGCATTTGACCCTGTTGATCACCGGCTGCGTCCTCCATTCCAGCCTCCTCCCACCACCCTCGTTAACATTGTACGTTATCCCTTCCTCCTTAATCTGAATATCCAGCTTCTCTTAAACTTAAGTTTCTCCACAAATGCTCAGACCGAATCTCCAGTGAAAGAGCGGCGCACTGCCCACCGTGCCGTCTTCAGGCGATATTAAACTGAAGCCCGCTTGCCCATTCCCACTCATTAAATCACTCCATGATCACTCCACTGAAGAAGAGAAGACAGTTCCTTCGCGTTCTTGGAGCCAATATCGATCCATCAAGACCGGTCACCATCACATCACCGGGTTGTGGAAGCTTGCTGTGTACAAATTGGTCGGTGCCTTCTCAATGTTACAACATTGAATCGCCGCTTTGTATCCCCGCTTTGGATACTTTTTTTTTGGGGGGGGGCGTCCTACCAGGGGAAAGCCGCAGTGACCAGCTCTGTGGCACTGAGCCTGGTTGTGTGGCGCAGAAGGGAAGGGGGGAGAATAAGAGGGCGGCAGTGGTAGGGGATTCCAAAGTAAGGGGGGGGGGCAGAAAGGAGAAACTGTGAACGTGAAAGAGACTCCCGGATGGTATGTTGCCTCCCGGGTGCCAGGGTCAGGAACGTCTCGGATCGGGTCCACAGCATTTGAACGGGGAGGGTGAACAGCCAGAGGTTGTGTTACATATTGGTACCAATGACATAGGTAGGAAAAATGATGAGGTCCTGAAGAGGGAATATAGGGAGCTAGGTAGGAAGCTGAAAAGCAGGACCTCAAGGGTAGTAATCTCTGGATTGCTGCCTGTGCCACGTGCCAGTCAGGGTAAGAATAGGTTGATTTGGCAGATGAATGCATGGCTGAGGAGTTGGTGCAGGGGCAGGGTTTTATATTTGTTGATCATTGGGATCTATTATGGGGAAGGTACGACCTTTGCAAAAGGAACGGGTTACACCCTAACTGGAGGGGGACCAATATTCTGGAGGGCAGGTTTGCTAGAACTGTTGGGGAGGGTTTAAACTAGTTTTGCAGGGGTTTGGAACCCGAGTGATGGGTCAGAATTGGTGCATTTAATGTACAAGTAGATGCAGAGTGTAGAGAGACTGTGAGGAAGGATCGACAGTTGAAAGGGCAAAATTGCAGTCAGTTGGATGAACTGAAGTATGTCCAATGCGAGAAGTATCAGGAACACGGGTGATGAACTTAGAGCGTGGGTAAGTACATGTGACTACGACGTGGTGGCCATTTCAGCGACTTGGCTGTCACAAGGGCAAGAATGGCTGCTGGATATTCCGGGCTTTAGATGTCTCAAAAGGCACAGGGACGGAGGTAAAAGAGGTGGGGGAGCGGCTTTGATGATCAGGGACAGAAACACAGCTGTAGAAAGGGAGGATGTCCTGGAGGGATCGTCCACTGAGTCAGTGTGGGTGGAAGTCAGAAACAGGAAGGGAGCGATCACTCTATTGGGAGTATTCTACAGACCCTCCAACAGCTGCAGAGGCACTGAGGAACAGATCAGGAGGCAGATTTTGGAGCAGTGCAAAAATAACAGGGTTGTTGTCATGATAATACTGATTGGCATCTCCTTAGTTTAAAGGTCATTGGGCAGAGTTTGTTAGGTGTGTCGAGGAAGGATACCTGACACAGTATTTGGGCAGGCCGACGAGAGGAAAGGGACCTTTACCATAGCCTTGGAGAGGGATAGGAACAGATGATATGGGAAAGTATTTAATTGGGGGAGGGGGAATTATGATGCTATTAGGCAGGAACTTGGGAGGTAAATTGGGAACAGATGTTCTTGGGGAAGTGCACAGCGGAAATGTGGAGGTTGTTCAGGGAGTACTTGCATGGGGTTCTGGATAGGTTTGTCCCATTGAGGCAGGGTAAGGATAGTCGAGTAAAGCAACCATGGTTGACAAGAAACGTAGAAAAAAGAAGCTTACCTAAGGTTTAGAAAGCATGGATCAGACAGGGTTCTGGAAAGTTACAAGGTAGCCAGGAGAATGCTTAAGAATGGACATCAGTGCTAGAAGGGGACTTGAGAAGGCCTTGGTGAGCAGGATTAAGGAAAACCCCAAGGCATTCTACACGTACGTGAAGAGAAGTAGAATGACTAGAGTGAGGGTAGGACAGATCAGAGGAAACATGTGCCTGGAGTCGGAAGAGGTAGGGGAGGTCCTTAATGAGTACTTTGCTTCAGTATTCACCAGTGAGAGAGACCTTGATGTTTGTGAGGCTGGCGTAGAACGGGCTGATATGCTGGGGCATGTCGACGTGAGGAAAGAGGATGTGCTGGAACTTTTGAAAAACATTAGGATAGATAAATTACCGGGGTTGGATGGGATATATCCAAGGTTATTACGAGAAGCGAGGGAAGAGATTACTGTGCCTTTGATAGTGATCGTTACGTCCTCAGTCACCACAGGAGTAGTGCCAGATGATTGGAGGGTGACAAATGTTGTTACTTTGTTTACGAAAGGGAGTTGGGATAACCCTGGGAATTGCTGATCAGTGAGTCTTACTTCAGGGGTGGGCAAATTACTGGTTAAGATTGTTAGAGACAGGATTGTGGACATTTGGAGAAGCCTAGGCTAATTAAGGACAGTTAGTATGACTTTGTGACTGGCAGGTCGTGCCTCACGACCCTGATTGAATTCTTTGAGTATGTGACAAAGCACATTGGTGAAAGTGGATGTGGTGTACATGGATTTTAGTAAGGCGTTTGATAAGGTTCCTCATGGAAGGCTCATTCAGGAAGTCAGGAGGCATAGGATCCAGCGAAACTTGGCTGTATGGATTGGATCCCCCATAGAAGGCAGAGGGTGGTGTTAAATGGAGCGTATTATGCCTGGAGGTCAGTGACCAGTGGTGATCCGCAAGGACCTGTTCTGTGACCCCTGCTCTTTGTGATTTTTATAAATGAATTGGATGAGGACATGGAAGAGTAGGTTAGTAAGTTTGCAGATGACACAAAGGTTGGTGGTGTTGTGGATAGTGTAGAAGGTTGTTGTAGGTTACAACAGGACATTGATAGGATGCAAAGCTGGGCTAAGAAGTGGCAGATGGAGTTCAATCCAGAAAAATGTGAAGTGATACACTTTGGAAGATCGAATTTGAAGGCAAAATAACAAGGTTAATGGCAGGACTCTATGCAATGTGGAGGAACAGAGGGATCTTGGTGTACACGTCCATAGATCCCTCAAAGTTGCTGCGCAGGTTGATAGGGTTGTCAAGGAGGTGTATGGTGTGTTGGCCTTCAATAGTCGGGGTATTGAGTTCAAGAGCCGTGAGGTAATGTTTCAGCTCTATAGAACTCTGGTTAGACTGCACTTGGAGTATCGTGTTCAGTTCTGGTCGCCTCATTACTTTAGGGCAGTTAAGAGACTCTGAGGCACATGAATGATCGTGAAATGGTGGGCTACATGGGAGGGAATTGTTAGATAGAGCAGGATAAAATGTCGGCACAACATCGTGGGCCGAAGGGCCTCTACTATGCTGTAATGTTCTGTGTTCTATTTTCCAACGGTGATTACCAAAACACGTTGTTGTCTTTTAAACAACTTGGGACGCCGTGCAGGAGGCGTGAAACATGATGGAAGTGTGGGTCTGTTATTATTAAAACCCACAAATTGGGACCAGCTGGGTGGGCACTGTGGTCGGCATGAACTCATTGGGCCGAAGGGCCTGCATCCGTGCTGTATTGCTCTATGACTCTGTGACCTCTGCTCTTCGCCCCAACTATTCCTTGCAGGAGCGGGGATCGCAGTCTCACGGTTCTCTGGGAATGGCTTCTCCTGACTTTCCTGCTTCATCCATTGGCCTTACACTGATGACCTCCAGTTCTGGTGTCCGCCGCTCCTCCCCTACTCCCAACACACCCATCCCCACCTGGAAACATCTTCTCCGTGCCCACCCGATCGAACCCTTTCACAATTTAAAAAAAATACTCCCACCAGGACGCCCTCACTGCCCTCATTTATAAAGAACATAGAACATTACAGCACAGTGCAGGGCCTTCGGCCCACGATATTGTGCTGACATTTTATCCTGCTCTAATATCTATCTAACCCTTCCCTCCCACATAGGCCCCTATTTTACTATCATTCATGTGTCTAAGAGTCTCTTAAATGTCCCTAATGTATCTACTCCCACAACCTCTGCCGGCAGTGCGTTCCACACACCCACCACTGTGTAAAAAAAAAACCTACCCCTGACACCCCCCTTATACCTTCCTCCAATCACCTTAAAATTATGTCCCCTCGTGTTAGCCATTGTCGCCCTGGGAAAAAGTCTCTGACTGTCCTCTTATCATCTTGTACATTATCAAATCACATCTCATCCTCCTTCTCTCCCAAGAGAAAAGCCCCAGCTCGCTCAACCTCTGGAGGAACGTTCCTGGCCGAATTCGTCTTTCCTGATAAATCTAACCAGAGCCCTCTCGGTTTTCACACCCAAGAGTTGAGCACCATGCAGAGGACTCCAAGTGTGATCTGATCAACGCGAGCAGACGTGCATTTGTTTTATGTCTGCAAACTGCGTTCCATCTGTGTGTACCGGGCCCTGCGTAAACAGGAAACCCACAGCGCGTCTCTACCTGTTTCCAGTACAACTGAACATTTATTAATAAACATTGCGTGTGACTTTCGTAAATTACAATGCATCTTACCCCTCCTTCGCACCGACTTTACAAACCAATGACACGCGTCAGCGATTAACTGCCAGTGTTTAACCCGCTCACGAACAATGAGCTGCTTCGCGGTCTTCGCGCTCTCCCACCTATTGCAAGGTGAGCGACCTGCACTCGCTTGATGGAGCGGAGAAGAGTTTGGGCGGCTAGTTCAGCGGGGAATTTGCAGTTAATAAAAAGAAGGGACCCGGTGGAATAAAAGGAGTTCGATAATCAGAGAAGGATGGATGGCACAAGAGGGAAGGGGTGAAAAGATCTGCTTACCCCGCAGGGAATGCAGCGCCTGGAGGGACTTTTAACGGCTCTTTCAGAAGGGGATTTAGATATAACCGTGGGATTGGAGCAGCGGGTAGTGCAACTAATTGGAGGGACTGCGCTGTCTCGCCTCTTTCTGTGTTCTAAGGTCTTAATTTGTAAAAAAAGGAAGCAAAATATTCAGGTGGTGCGCGGCTGAAGTCGCGCCACGTTACCTGCGTGCGAGATTGATGCAAATTCTCCTCAAATAATGTCAAATAACCGTGGTGTGAAGGCCGGACCGGCTGCTGGGAACGGGGAAGGGGTTCGGATAGAGCATTAGCAAAACCTTCTGTGGTCTTTAGCCCACGACAATGCACGAATGAGGGCGAGACACAGAGTCCAGATGAAATTGTTGACCATACCATAGTCACAAAGTCACACGGATTCGAGGTTACTCACAGTTATGGGACCAGGTCAAAGTGCATTAAATAGGGGTCGGTAACGCGCCTGCGGAGAAGTGTAACGCATTCTTTCAATTGCGCCCAAGCGGTTGGGTTTTCCGATATTCACCTGGATTTCATCTTCAATACTATGGCGCTGTCCTGCCCGTAATCTGTTGTGAAATGTTTCTCTCCTTCACAGTTTCTGTGTCTCAGGCGGCCTTGTTCCAGTCTCCACCGGTTCAGACCGTTCGTGTCGGTGGTCGGGTCACCCTGAATTGCCACTGGGATGGCGTTGCGCTTGCTTTTATAAACTGGTATAAACGGAGCGACCAAGGGCACCTGCAGTTCGTTTACAGAACGAGCAGATTCGCAGGCCCGGAGGGGAGGTTCTCGGGACAGGTAGACGAAAAATCGGCCAATTACATGCTGGTGATTGAGAATGTCCAGCGAAATGATTCCGGGATCTATTTCTGTGCAGCTCATCTCTACAGTGAGTTCGGCAATGGATCCAAACTGATGGTCACAGGTAACGGTCACAACAAGTCCATCCATTTCTACGGGCGCTAGGACCCTTGTTGTTCGTTATAGGTCGAATGTAGAAAGTATGATTAGTACTCTAGCAGACGAGACGAGAATTTGTGGTGCTGTCGGTAGTGAGGAGAGTAGCTGCTTTCAGCTACAGAGCGACACCGATGAGTTGATGGAATGGGCAGAGCAATGGCAGGTGAAAGTGAATCCTGAAAGTTAATCGAGGAGATATGCTTTGGGAAGCTCAGGAACAGACATAATGAACGGCAGGACCCTTGGAAGTACTGAGAAACCTTGGAGACAAGGTTGAGAAGACATACCGAATACTTGCCTTCATTAGCCGGGGCACAGAATCGAAGAGCAAGGAGGTTATGGTAAAACTGTACAACATGTTAATCAGGCCACAGCTGGAACAGTGTGTGTAATTCTGGTCGTTACTGTGTGGCAAGGACGCGATTGCACTGGAGAGGGTGCAGAGGAGATTCTCCTCCTCTCACCCTCGAATATTACCTCGATTGTCTTAGCGTGAAAGGCTCAATGTGGCGGGATTATTAAGGTGTGTTTAAGAGAGCTTTTTTAACATAAGTGTGTAGATGGACCAATGAGGGAAGGAACACTACTGGACCTTATCTTAGGGAATGAAGCTGGTCTAAGGGAGGGAGTGTCAGTGGGGGAGCATTTTTGGAATAGTGACTGTAAATCCGTATAACTCAAGTGGTTATGGAAAAAAAGGATGAACCAGAAATAAACCTTAATTTGGGGGTAAAACCAAGTCCATTAACATTAAACAGGACCTGGCTCAGGCTGATATGGAGCATCTGCTTGCAGCAAGTTCATATCTGTACGGTAAGGAGAAACAGCAAGTGTTCAAGGCCAACATGTCCTGTCATGGTAAAAGCCCGGGGTAACAAGGTCAGGGAACCCTGGATGTCGAAGGTTATTGATGGTTGGATGAAGAGAAAAAAGGAAAATATGGCAGGTGTAGGGAACTAAAGACGAGCAAAGCCCTTCAGGAACATAACAAGTGTAGGGAGGTGCTTAAAAGGCAGGTTAGGAAGAGGTCGCAAAATATCACTGGCACACAGATTAAGGTTAATCCGAAGGCGTCCTATAAGTATATTAAAGGAGAAAGAAGAGCAAGAGAAAGAGTAGATCCCATTAGGAACAACAAGAGCAATCTGCGTATGGAGCTAGAAGGTGCTGATGAAGTTCTAAGTTAATACTTTTCATCAGTAGATACAAAGCAAGCGGACTTTGTATTTGGATGATTCGGTGAAGGAAAATTCCAGTGTAAATCTTAACAAATAAGGAGGAGGTTCTCTATGCCTTAGCGGTCTTAAATGTAGAAAGATCCATGGATCTATTGCGGCCTGTCGTGGGAGGCAAGGTGTGAGACTGCTGGGGCCTGAACTGAGATTTGTAAATCCTCGCTGGTCACATGTGAGGTTCCTGTTGACTGGGGACAGAAAATGCAGTAGCAGGGAAAAGCCTGGTAATTACAGACCGATGAGTTTAACATTAGCAGCAGGGAAGTTATTGGAGAAACTCTGAGGGACAGGATTAGTGGTCACTTGGAATGACAGGGTCTATTCAGAGATAGCTAACGTGGCCGTGTCAAGGGCTGATCCTGTCTGAGTAATCTGATTGACATTCTTGAAGAGGTAGCCAAGTGCATCAGTGGGGGGGAGAGCAGTAGATCTGTTTTAGGTGGACTTCAGTCAGGCTTCTGACGAGTTCCCACATGGAAGACTGGTCCAAAAGGCCAGGGCCCCTTAAGATCCGGGGAAATTTGGCAAACGATCCAAAATTGGTTTTGCAATGATGGTAGAGGGCTGGATGCCTGTTACTAGTGGTGTTCTACAGGGATCGGGGATGGAACATTTGCTATTTGCAACATACCTAGATAATTTGGCTTTGGATATAGGAGGCATGATCAGTAAATTCGCGGATGACACAAAGATTGGCGGAATTGTTGATAGTTTGGAGGGTGGTCTTTGGCGTTCGGGTGATAGTGAAGTGTTGGTGAAATAGGCTAAGAATTTTAATCCGGATAAATGTGAGGTAATACATTTTGGGAGCACTAGTCAGGCTAGGACGTCATAAACGGTAGGGTATTGGGGTGTACTGAGGAACAGAGGGACTTTAGAGTACAAATCCAGTGATGCTTGCAGCGCAGGTAGATAACGTGATCAGGGATGCATATGGATGCTGGTCTTTCATTGGTAGAATGAATGGAATCGAACAGAAAGGTAGGAAGGTTACGCTCCAACTTTATATTATGAGAGGTATAAATAGGGTAAACTGCAGGAAACACTTCCCCGTATCCGAGGAAGAAAAAAATAAAAGGACAGAGATTTTGGATGAAGGGGAAGAGATTCAGAGGATCTGAAGGGGAATTTTTCACTGAAAGAGTGATGGGTGCCTGATTTGCACTGCCCGAGAGAGTGGTTGCAGAGGGGCTGCTGACAGCGTTTACGAATTGTCCAGATGTCCACGAATCATTATGGTAGAGAAGGGTCTGAGCCAAGTGCTGGGAGATGGGAGTAAAGTAGATGGGTGCCACTGGTCGGTGTGGATGTGGTGAGCTGATTGTCTGCTTCCCTGCTGTAAGTTGCTATGACTCTATGACCAAGATGTTGCCTAGGTTAGAGCGTTTCGTTTACGAGAAGCGTTTGTATTGGTTGGGTTTGTTTTTCTTGGGGTAGAGAAAGTGAGTGTTGAGCTGATAAAGGTGTAGACGTTTATAAGATAGGAAAAACCTTCAGTACGGGGTCTATAACCAGAGGGCTTAAATTTAAAATAAGAGGTCGGAGATTTTGAGGGGGCTTGAGGAAGGATGTTTCTCTCAGAGGGTGGTTGGGACCTCACTGCCTGGGGGGGGGGGGCGAAGCAGATGCGCTCTGAATTATTTAGATGAACCATGACATAGAGATTACAAGGAGGGTGTTGGAAAATAAGTATAGATTGGCACGACTGCCAGCACGGAGAAGATGGGCCGAAGAGCTTGTTTTAGAAACTGTAATTAAAGACGGCCAATCCAATTGATACAGCGCTGTTGTATTTTCCGCACTTAGCCGATCCTCCGACAATATTCCTGTTAGCTCCGCCAGTGGGTGAAATTCCCCAGATGAATCTGGTGCCGTTGATGTGCTTGGTGAGAGGCGCCTCTTCCGAGTCCTTGCTCATCCGCTGGAATGTTTCGGGAAACGTCAGCGAAGGTGTCGTCGATCCCCCGACATTTGATCCGGACGGGAGTTACAACGTTAAAAGCCGCTTCCAGATCTCGGCGGAAACTTGGCGCAGCGGCGCTGTCTGCACTTGCGCCGCTGAAGAGCTGGTCAGTGAACATGTCGCCGCTCATAAAGGTATCGTAGAAACCAATGATTCCCATCAGTTTTATGACAGAGGCCATTCGGCCCTTTGGGGTTATGCCGGTCGATAAAGATCTACCCAGCTTAATCCCACCTTCCAGTATGACCCTGCAGGTCACGGCCCTTCAGGTGAACCCAAGTGTTGTATAATGTGGTCAGAGTTTCTGCCTCCACCGCTCATTCAGACTCCCTCCGCGCTCTGGGTGAAAACCTGTCTCTCATTTCCTCCCTCATCATTCGATGATTTGACCACTCTGCTGAGGCAAATAGTTCAGAATCAGAATCAGAATCAGATTTATCATCACGGGCTTCTTATTTATAATAGGCCCTTCTTATTTACAAGTCTCCCGATACACGCCTCCCGAAAAGTTTCCCAATAGTCTCTTGGATTCCTCACAACTTGCTCACCTACTTATTTTTTGTATAATCAGCAAATTTAGTTAAAAGAAACGCATCAATACACATTATAAATAGTTAAGGCCCGAAAGTGAACCATCCATCCCGACTCTTCGATTTCTGTTGGTTAGTCACTCCCCTTTCCAGGCCAACATATCGCCCCCAACCCTGTGGGCTCTTAACTTGTAATCTTCCTGTGGCACATCGAATGTTTTCTGGAAATGTAAACATCATTTCTCCTTTGTCCATCCTATTTGCGGTGACCTCAAACGTTAGAAAAATATCAAACACAAACCGAGTAACTGGTGTACCTCATGTGTTTCTTTCTATAAGACGCTTGAACTGACCTCTCATACGATAGATGAACTCGTGATCTCTCAGTCCACCTCGTGGTGGCCCTTGCACCTCATTTGTCTCCCTGCACTGCACTTTCCCTGTAACTGTAACACTTTATTCTGCATTTTTCCCTTTTGTACTATCTCGGTGTAGTTATATATGGAATGATCTGTCTGGATAAGACGCAAACAAAAAATTTTCACTGCATCTCGGTACACGTGAAAATAATAAACTAATTACCAATTACCATAAGTTCCATAATTTATTGTATTAAACGATTAACAAGTCAGCGTTTCGTAAAACCCCAGGCACAAGGATTGTAAAGGAAGTTTTGGTGACCATTCCGATCATTTTCTGTGACACCCCCTCACCTCTGACAGTCCCCAATCTCGTGCCCGTTATTGTCCATTTCAGGTCTCGGGATATCCTCCTTCAGATTTCCTTCCCTTTATATCCCTCCATCTTATTCACTCGGACGTCAGACTCCCTTTGATTTTTTGTGGTCAATTAGTTACCAGCAAGCCTTTGGGGTCTGTGAGACGGTGGGAACATCTGGTGGAAGCCCACGTGATCACGAGGATACGTGCACACTTCACATAGACGGCACCCGAGGTCGGGATCCAACCCGGGTCCCTGGAGCCATGAGCTACGGTCACAGTAGGATTGGCGAGCGTATTTGATACAGAGCGACACACAGCGAATGTCATTGCCCACCGCCGGAATTATAATCAGAGCCCACCGTCCCCAATCTTGGAGGCAGTCGCGTTGTATTGGACAATAAACCTCGAAAAGCTAGTTAACCTTTTCAGCATTACCCGACTGTCCCAACAGATTAGAAAGAAGAGAGTGGAAAAAGGCCACGCGGAGCCTAAGTACCAGTATGGACTGGTTGGGCCGAATAGCCTGTTCCTATGCCGAGTCGGGAACCATTGGGATAGGTCATTGTTTAGGTCAAAGGGCTGAGTTTTCAGAATGAGAGAGAGATTGGGAAGGATTTCCAGAGCTGTGGGGAAGGGAATCGGGGAAACCGGAGGTGCACAGTTCTTCACATTGACAATTTGCATTTATGCGAAAACTGTTGAGCAACTGGGCCACACAAGCCGGTAAATGGCAGGATGACACTGATGGCAAATTTCTTTCAATGGAAATGTGTTCCTTTGTCCTTCAGACGACCTGCAGACCTGGCTCTGTCATGTAATTTTCGTCGGTCTGGTGCCGACCCTCCTGCTCCTTGTTCTGGGGGCGAGCGCTGTGGCCATCACTAAGGGCAGGAAGAAACGCCAAGCAGGTAACGCGCTGGCCTTAACTCAATGGTAAATTGAAGCTCTCGCCAACTGGCGAAAATTCCCTTTGAAGAGAAACTCACTTTTAAACATTTCCTTCAACCAGGCAATCCTGGCAAAAGCATCAGCTCCTGGAGAAAGAATTCAGAACACGACGTAAGTATGAATAGTCCGGGAAATCTGTTGTCATTCAAAAGGGGAGGGGCTATTCCGGTTGGGGGATGGGAGGGATAAGAAAGGATGAATGGTCTCCTTCTTGTTCAATTAGAAATTTGGCTGGAATCACGTGACTCGTTGATATTGATGAGAATCTTCGTTGCAGTAACTTAAATGTCAGAATTTAACTGCCGGATACAAGTTAAAGCGACTCACACGCAAGGGATTGCTTTGTGTAGGATTCAAGGTCCTACAATAAATTGTAGGAACGACAATAGACAGAATGTAACACCGAAGCTGAGTCCCACGTGATCTTGGGGAGAGCTTTGAATGAGGAGGTGACGGAGCCCAACCGCAGCAAACGCCACGGTTGGTATTAGGCGGAAATCAAGGGGTGACGGGAGGCCGCAGCTGAGGAATGCAGAGATCTTGTGAAGTTTTGGAGCTGGAGAATATTACAGAGAATGGGAGTAGGCAAGGAATGGAGGAGATTTTAGTGGCAGGGAATGAGTTAACAACTGGAGGGGGTAACTGATCGGCAAGGATACAGAGGCTGGGATGGGTTCCACATATAGAGGGGTGTAAGGGCTTGAGGGGTTTACACGGATAGAAACGAGTGTACGGGTTGGAGGGGTTTACACAGATAGGGAAGGGCAGAGAGGCCTGAAGAGGTTAGATGGGGAGGGATAAAGGGATTTGAGGAGTTACAAAGATATGCAGAGGCTAGAGCATTCTATAGAGATATGAGGGTCGAAAGCTCCGAGAGGTTGCTTGAATATGGGTGCTGAAGAAGCTTGTAGAGATAGGGAAAGGTGTTGGGGCCGGAGGGGTTTACAGAAACGGGAAGGGATGTTGGGGCCGGAGGGGGTTACAGAGACAGGGAGGTGTGTAGGGGCCGGAGGGGGTTACAGAGAGAGGGAGGGATGTAGGGGCTGGAGGGGGCTACACAGATGGGGAGGGGTGTATAGAAAGGAGGGGCTTTCAAAAATAGGGAGGCGTGTGGGGGCCGGAGGAGGCTACTGAGATAAAGAAGAGGTAGGGGGCTGGAGGGTTTTGCAGCGATAGGGAGGGTGTGAGGCTGGAGGGGTTACAAAGATGGGAGATGTGCAGGGGCTGGATGGGCTAATGAGACTGGGAAAGAGGAAGGGGCTGGATGGCGTTGAGGGGATGGGGAGAATGTGGGAACTGGAGTGGTTATAGGGACAGGAGAGGTTTAGTGTGCGTCTAAATTTACAGAGACAGTGAGGCGTTCAGGGCTGGAAGGTACTTCAGAGACCGTAAGACGTGCGGGGGCTGTAGGATGTTACAGACGGATTGGGGCGGAAGGTTGTGCGAGATTGCAGAGTGCGGAGGCTGAATGCTGCCAAGATCGGGGGGTGGTGGTGGTGGGGGGGAGTGGGGGCACAGGAGGAGGTTCAGGGTCCGCAAGAGACCTGTCGGTTGTTGGTTGCAATCAGTGAGAGTGAAGCGGAATGAAACTCTTTCACCGATAACGCCATGTTCCTTTGACCTGGGATTAACGCGTTGCCGAGTTCCCCTTTGTTGTAACCTGGTCCCGTCTGACGGCGAAGGATGGTGTGGGGAGGGGAGTAACCGTTCTCTTGTCGTTGGCTCACAGACCTACGCTCAGCTGGCGATTGGTAACAACTGATATCGAAAGGCAGGGCGAAAGTTCTCCTCCGCGAACATGGAAAGATTCAGTCCTCTCCATCCAAAGCCTCACCCAGAGCTTCCTCAGTAACAGACCATGTGCGGTGGTAATGAGGACCTGTGATTAATCTGCAGATCCCTGTTTGACTGTATACTGTCTGTTGCAATTAAATTGCACTTTTGTCCGAATTACTGCTCAATAAATTATTGTTTGGCATTAAATATCGAATTAATTCTTTGTGCTCTTGAGAGCCGAGATGGCTCCGAGGCGCTTCTCCCTGATTCTCCCTGATCTCCCAACTGACGGAATGAGGGAGGGGCAGGACTGAGGGAGAGCCGTGCTTCCGAGGGGGTAGGATTGAGTCAGGTTCAGTCGGGAATTGAATGGTGTTGTAGAATTAATTGGATTTACACTGATCCGAGGGATTGTATTTGACACCAGTTCTACCGCTGTGAGAATTGACCTTCAGTGATGAAGGAGTGAATCAGCCCCTGTTTCAGGGAGGGACCAAACGCGCTGACAGCAGGAAGCCGCCTGGCCGGTGACCGGAGCTCCTGGTGTCAAACACACAGAGTCACCTCGCTCGTATTGGAGGCGGGTTCCGGGATCCGTGCGCAGGCACAGCACTGGCTGGCCGAGAATCCCAGCAACCTTCGCGCTTGAGGTGGGGAAGGCATTATTGATGCTGAGGCTTTAGTGTTGATCGCTGCCCGCGAAGGTCAGTCATTGACTGACTGGTTGTGTACCCGTCTGGTGGTTCAGCCTAATGAGTCGGAGGCATGGGCCCAAACTCAGTCGTGAATTTATAACCAGTTAGTTAAACACACCCGCCGATTCGTTCACACACACAAATTTCTCTCTCGTCTGCCTTGCCCAGCCTGGACTTTCAGCAGTCTCAGCAGACCACTCTTCTCAGGGGCAACATCTCGTCAACAGCGCCCACAACCCACCAGTGAATAAGAAATGTTAGACTTCCCGTGAACCTGGGGTCTTCCCGACCGGAGTAAATCAGCGAGGGGATGTGTTGCCCTCTCCTGTGTTCCTGCATTCTCCTGATTTGATCACGTTCCGATCGCCAAGATCATCATTAAATACTCATTCCCCCCACTGCCGGCGCACAGTGGCTGCGGTGTGCAAAATGCACTAATGTTACCTGCCGAGCCTACCCGGACTGCTTCTCACAAACCCAAGACCCCTATCCCCAAGAGGTTCAAAGGCAGTCGGCACAGGAGCACTACACTACCTGTCCATTCCCTCTTCGACTCGTACATCACCCTACCTTGGGTATGTATCATTCGTTCCGTCATTGTTAATAGGTCTAAATCCTAGAACCCCTCCTCAACAGTAGCGCGAATGTACCTTCACTGGAAGGACTGCGGCTGGTCATCGGCACCCTCTGGAGGGTAGTTAGGGTCAGGCGATATCGGAAATGGGTTGATTACGCGTGTAAACGTTAACTGATTTAAATTTAACACAATATGAAAGGCATCCAAACCAGTATTCTTCAGACACCCTCCCTGAACATTACCAAATCTTTCCATGTCCTTACAACTGTTTTCCTGCGGTTGACCCCGTGCCGTCACCGGGTGAAAGCCGCACAAAGCGCGGGATGCAGCGGCCCCGGCCGGGAGACTCATCACTCGGTGCAATCGCCACTCACACCGACCCCCGGGAGTGGGGGCAGCACCAGCAGCGCACCGGCTGGAGTCCGGGTGTTGACGGAACCCATCTCTCGGGTGATAAGTGCCTCGGGTTTGCAGTGATGGAATTAGGTTTGACAACTTTTATTCGGAATTGGCTAAAAAAAAAGGCGGTCGGATAGAGGCGGAAAAGAATGACCCTGGTAAGGTCAGAAAATACTGTTACCGGCGAGGAGGGAAGGAACAAGGCTGTCCTCAAGTCACAGGCAAAGCATCCAGCGCGGCTCATTGCCTTCAAAAGTCGATTTACAGCATTTTAAACAGTAATTTCTTCAGGGAATCGGAGCCCTTTCTGTCTGAAGGACCCTTCACTGTGTCTGGTGAAGGGCTTGGTCGGGGAAATCTGAACGGTGCAGGGCGGGGTCGTGAGGCGTACAATGAACTTGGTGTTAGAGTCACATGGAGAAGGCCGCTGGCTCCGAAGAGCCGCAAGTCGGTAACTGAATCACCCCCATTATATCCGAGGAAATGGTTTATCCAGGGAGCCCAATCAAGGAAACACTGAAGGCAAACACGCAGGTGCAGCAGGCAGCAGGTACTTTGACCGACATAGGAAGAAGATTTAAGAGGCAAAGATGTCTTACTGCATTTATATAGGAACCCGTAAGACTGATCCTGCAGCGTTGTGCAGCTCTTGTCTCCTTACCTAAGAAATGATATATTTTCCATCGAGGGATTGCAGCAAAGGTTTTTCCAGACTGTTTTCTGGGATGGCAGGATTGTCATGTGTGAGAGATTAAATCGACCAGGCTCGTATGCGTTGTCATTTAGAAGAGTTAGGAGGGACCTGACTGAAACGGACAAACATCCCAGCGGATGAAACATGCGGAGAAGTTATAAAATCGCACAGAACGGAAACAGGCCTTTCGGCCCGCTGAGTCCATGCCGACCACAAACCACACACTTACACTAATCGGATTTTATTCTCTCCACGTTCCCAGGTTGAAACTAGGGACCGAGATGAGGCGAAATTTCTTCGTTCAAAGGGGCGGGGAGGGGGGGCGAACCCGTGGAACGGAGCACTACATGGGTCTGTGGAAGTCAAGGCGCTGAATATATTTAGGAAGAGATAGATACATTTCTGGACACAAAGGGCGTCCAGTGACACAGGAAACCGTGGGAATATGGTACTGAGATAAAGTATCAGCCATGATAGCACTGAATGGCGGACTCGGCTCTATGGGCCGAATGGGCTGCTCCGGCTCTATCTTTCTATGTTGTCGTGATAATTAATCCCGATGAGAAGTAAGACTCAGATCCTTATAATGTCTAAAAAGTACTGGTTTCTCGAAGAATCTTCAAACCCATTAAGTAGAGGTGATTAATGGCTACTTCAATCGAGGTATTGGAGGAGGTGATAGGATGGAGAACTTCCTGTGCTGGGGAGAGAGGGAGTCCAGAACAAGGGGGAAGAATTTCCAATCAGAGCCAAGTTGTTGAGGGATGATGTCAGGAGGCACTTAGCGACACAAAGGGTGGAAGGAAAGCTGGTCTTTTCTCTCCCCTTTATCGTCCAATAAATCGTTGTTGGTGTTGGGTGGGATCAACAGGAAATCCAGTACGGATGTTGTTAGGTGTTTGTTGTGTCTGGATATTAAGGAACATGAGATCAGAGCGGGTAAATAGACGGTACCCACTACGGAAGTGAATAGCGAACAGGGACTGAATTGCCTCTCATTCTCCTCTCAGATTTTTTTTATTCTGGGAGTTGAGGAGAGAGGGCGCAAGTTGGGGTCCGACTGGCGCTCAGCAGTTGTACCATTCAATGTGGGTCGCAAGAGGGCGATGCAGAGCTATGCTGGGATTTCCGGTTGCTGCATTCTGAACAGGAAACCTCCAAAGCACCGGATGTCAGCGGCAAACAAAGAATATTAAAATTGTAAATATGAAGTTGCAGTTAAACATTAAGAGTGCATTCAAAACATAGACAATGGAGTCTGAAGATAACATGCAAATAAATCCTTACAGAACTACCATCTAGGCTTAATTTTTTTCCTGGATTGGCTGATTTCCCACATTTGCCATAATAATTGGACCACAAACTTTCACACTGCACAGAAACTTGGAACAGAACGAGGACTTTCCTCTCGAGCTTTATTCAATGTTAATTTAGATGGCGGCTGATTTGGGGGAATGGCACGGATACAGGAAGGATTGTCGGGCTGAAGGAAGTTACAGATACAGGGAAGGTCGAGTTGGGGAGGATTTCAGTAGGAGGAGGACCGGAGGACACCCCAGAAACAGGGACAGGAGTGTGGCCAGTGAAATTTCGGGGAGAAAGTGGGTGTAGGGGTAGACGTGCCTAAGGTACTTCATGAAGGACTCTCAGCACAAGGCTGAAATATTAAAATCGAGAGGTTCGACTGTCGGTCAGCAAGGTCAGAACTGGAGAGAGGTGAACAGCTTGTGTGTTAGAGTGCTCGCTTCAGTGTTACATTACCTCTTCCTCCTCCTTGCTGGTCTTACGCGACTAGAGTGGAATGAGTCGGCACTAGCTCGGGGCTGGGGGTGCAGGGGGTGAATGCAAGGCCTCATTCTGAGTTGTTAGGCTCTGATTTTATTTTCTGACGTAGAATCTTCCACCTGAAACCTTAACTTTTCACATGTGCTGTTGAAATGCCGAGTGTTTCCAGAATTTTCTGCTTTTATTTGATATTTCCAGAAACTACATTTACTTTTTTTAATCTATAGTTCTATTGTTCCATTGAAGTTATGAATTGGGTATGCACTGCGGGGGTTATTTTACAGATGTCACGGAACAGACGTTGTCCTGACGCTGGTTCCACATCTCTGATCTATAAAGTGTTCAGGGGGCTGAACGATTGAGAAATTCAACAGAGAAAAGCAAGAAGAGACATTCCTCTTCGTCACATATAGGATGGAGTGTAGGGATGAGTGAAGTGGAATCGTTCGATGCACAACTCCCGACCCCTGTCCGTTTCAATTTTTATTGAAAGCTCCTTTACTTTTACTGAAGTTAAAAAGAAACACGCTAAACATCTAAGGAATGCACAATGTGCATCAGTTTCTCTTTTCTGACTTTACGTTATTTGTAAAATATATTTGGACAGAATTTTCAGCACTCTATTTGACCAAGTTACGGCCGTTTGATTTTGCATGGTGTCAGACCGCGATATAACACAATTGAACTGGATTGTTGTGTGAATATTTGACTACTTGGATGACGAGAAGATGTGGATGATAGTAAGTATCCATTTAAAAGTTGGATCCCGCCTCTACAGACTGTAATTCCATCGGCGTTTCTTTCGGGTGAAGAAAAAAAAGCAGAAGAGTGAAATTCAGTGCGTGTTTTGTATATGTCATCGCGGGGGAGAAAGAGAAATTCTCCTGGACCACAAGTCTGGAGTGAATGAGGAACAGATCATTAGCACAAAGAAATGTTGTTGGTGAGATTGACAAGAACGAAAATGTTACATTTCAGGGACTTGTTCATTTGTTTCCTAGGATTTTGAAAAAAAGGATGGCTATGGATGCAGTGAATGTACTGGCTGTCATCTTCATAAACGTTATAGACATTAGGACGTTTCCCACAGATTGAATGATATTAAATGTAACCTCATCATTGAAGAAAGGAGAGATAAAAATAAACATAGACTCATTAGCGGAATATCAATGGCAGGGAAAATCCACTATGAAGGAGTGGTAACGGGGAACATAATGACTGGATTAGATAACGTCATTATGGATTTGTCAAAGAGAAATATGTTTGACAAATCTATTAGTGAATTTTGAGCTTGTAACTCGCAGCAGAGGTAAAGTCGAACCATTTGATGTGTTTGGACTTCCTGAAACCCTTTGGGAAGATGCCACACGAGGTTATTGAATTTAATGTGATATATTGGCCTGGACAAGATTGGGTAACGGAAGTAAACAGATCATTTTTAATTTAGTATGACAACATTAGATACAGTTTCTCAAATATGTTCAGGAAAGGCTCCTTAATCAATATATTGAGGTCCCAAAGAGAGAGAGAGAGAGCGATACTGGATCTCTTCTTAGGGAATGAGACAGGGCAGGTGACAGAAATGTGTGTAGGGGAACATTTTAGATCCAGTGATTATAAATCCATTAGTTTCAAGATAATCATGGAGAAGGATGGGACTGGACCTAGGTTTGAGATTCTAAATTGGAGTCAGGCTAAATTTGATAGCATCAGAAAGGATTTGGCAGGAATGGATTGGAATCGGCTGTTTTCCGGCAAATAGATGCTTGATAAGTGGGAGGCTTTCAAACGTGAAATATTGAGAGTGCAGAATCTGTATGTTCCTGTTAGAATAAAAGGCAAGGCTAACAGGTTTCGAAGGATATCGAGGCCCTGATAAATAAACATAAGGTGGCGCATATCAGGTATAGGCAGTTAGGATCAAATGAGGTGCTTGAGGAGTACAATAAATGCAAGAGAATAGTTAAGTGAGACATCAGGAGGGCTAAATGAGGACATGTTGCTCTGGCAGACAAGGTGAAGGAATCCCAAGGATTTATATAGCTATATTAAGAAAAAAAAGGGTAACAAGGTACAAAATTGGTCCTCTTGAAGATCAGTGTCGTCATCCACATATGGAACCGAAAAAGATGGGGGAGATCTTAAATGATTTTTTGTTTTGCATCCGTATTTACTCTGGAGACAGGCACAGTCTATAGGACTGAGGTAAATGAGCAGTGAGGTCATGGGTCGTATTCAGATTACTGAAGAGGAGATGCTGGTTGTCTTGAGGCAAATGAAGGTGGATAAATCCCACAGGTCCTGACAAGGTGTCCTCTCGGATGTGGTGGGAGGCCAGTGCCGAAATTGCAGGGGCTCTAGCAGAAATACTTAAACTGTGCTTTGCCACAGCTGAGGTGGCGAAGGGCTGCAGGATGGTTAATGTTGTTCAGTTCTTCAAGAAAGGCTCTAAGACTAAACCGAGAAATTATTGGCCGGTGAACCTGTTGGAAGAATTGTTGGAGGTATTCTAAGGGACAGGAAATATAAGTATTTGTCTAGACAAGGCGGGATTAGGGATAGTCCACATGGTTTTGTGCCTGGTAGGTCATGTCTAGCCAATCTTATAGAGTTCCTAGAGGAGATTACCAAGAAGGTCGATGAGGGAAAGGCGGCAGACGTTGTCTACAGGGACATTAGAAATGCCATTGACAAAGTCCCACATGGGAGGCTGGTCCATACGGTTAAGTAACTTGGCATTCAGGATGAAGTGGCCAATTGGATTCAACACTGGCTTGGCGGGAGAAGCCATAGAGTGAGAGTTGATGGTTGTCTCTCTGACTGGAGGCCTGTGACTAGTGGTGTGCCGCGCAGATGGGTGCTGGGTCCGTTGTTGTTTTTTAACTATATCAATGATTTAGATGATAATGTGGTAAATTGGATTGACAAATTTTGTAGGTGACACGAAGATTGGGAGCATAGTGAACAGCGAGGAAGGCTATCAAGTCTTGCAGCGTGATCTTGACCAGCTAGGAAAATCGGCTGAAAAATGGCAAATGGAATTTAATGCAGACAAGTGTGAAGTGATGCACTTTGGGAGTACAAACCAGGGTAAGACTTACACAGTGGACGGTAGGGCTCTGAGGTGTGCGGTAGAACAAAGGGACCTAGGAATACAGATCCATAGCTCCTTGAAAGTAGCGTCACAGGTAGGTAGGGTCGTAAAGAAGCTTTTGGCATTTTGGCCTTCATAAAGCATATGGCATTTAGTACAGGAGCTGGGATGTTATGTTGAAGATGTACAAGACGTTGGTGAGGCAGAATTTAGAGTACTGTGTGCAGTTCTGGTCACCTACGTACAGGAAAGTTATCAATAACCTTGAAAGAGTACAGAGAAAGTTTACAAGGATGTTGCCGGGATTTGAGGACCTGTGTTATAGGGAAAGGTTGCATATGTTGGGACTTCATTGTCTGGAGTGCAGGAGAATGAGGAGAGATCTTATAGAGGTATACAAAATTAAGAGGGGTATAGAAAGGGTGAATGCATGCAGGCTTTTGCCCCTCAGGTTGGGTGAGACTAGAACTAAAGGTCATAGGCTTAGGGTGAAAGGTGAAATATATAAGAAGATTCTGAGGGAAAACGTCTTCACTCAGAGGGCGATGCGAGTGTGGAACAAGCTGCCAATGGAAGTAGTGGATGTGGGTTCATTTGTAACACTTAAGAGAAGTTTGGGTAGGTGCATGGATGGGAAGGGTTTGGAAGGATAGGGTCCGGGCGCATATAGATGAAACTAGGCAGGAGATTAGGTCGGCATGGAATATATGGATCGAATGGCCTGCTTCTGTGTTGCTGTACTCCATATGTGGTAATGGAGCAGGCACGGCAGTGTAGCGGTTCAATTCCGGCCACTGACTGTAAGGAGTTTGTACGTACTCTTCGTGTCTGTGTGGGTTTCCTCCGGGTGCTCCGGTTTCCTCCCACATTCCAAAGACGGACAGGTTAGGAAGTTGTGGGCGTGCTATGTTGTCGCCGGAAGCGTGGCGACACTTGCGAGCTGCTCTCAGAACACTCAACACAAAAGATGCATTTTACTATGTGTTTCGATGTACATGTGACTAATAAAAATATCTTATCACAAATTTAAATGAGGAGATCATCTCTAATAATAAATAAACAAGAGGCAGGGTGGATTGTGAGGAGGATGTAGATGGGCTAAGTGAATGTCTAATCTACAAAGCAAATGAAATCTAACGCAGAAAGTATGTGCGATCATCCACATTTGGTCAACAATTAGTAAAGAAATTTTAAATGATCAGAGACTGAAAGATGTTGGTGTTCAGGGTGACCGGGGTTCATTGTACACAAATCAGTGAACGTTATTGTGCAAACGCAGCAGGCAATTAAGAGGAGAAACAATTTGTTGGCTTTCGTCGCAAGGAATTGATGACAAGGTTAAGGTTGGGAATAAGACTGGGCCTATGGTCTTTAGAAAAGTTGGAGGTCAGCTCAGAGAAACCGACCAAACGCCTTCTGGGCTGTACGGGGTAGATGCGGAGTTAATGATCTTTCATTCCCGCCCACCCCCCCCCCCCCCAACCCGGCTGCAGGTGTCTAGAACCACGGCCATGCCTGTCAAATTAGGTCGCCATTCAGAACTGAAATGAGAGGAAATTTCTTCAACCAGATGGTAAAGAATCTTCAGAATTTTCTTGGAAAGAAGATACTCGAGTCTCAGTCCCTGGTCCGAGTTGGGTGGATTTTTAGATATTAGATGGAAAGGCGGGTGTGGGATTGATGCAGGGAAATGGCACCGGGGTGCACACCAGTCCTGAGCTGATTGTAAGGGCGATCAGGTGTGTGGGGCCGAATGGCCGCCTCCTGTTGCCATTTCGGATGATCTCCTGTTCTTATTGTTTCGGATCAAACTCTTCTCAGTGACAATTCCCAGTCCCTCTGTTATGCGCCCACCACTGACAAAGAGAAATTGTACTCCATCCTGTCCAATGTGTAACAAAGAGATAGTTCCCATGTGGACGGGAGCAGAACGGGGGCGGCACAGTGGCGCAGCGGGTAGTGCTGATACCCCCCAGCTCCAGCGACCCGGGTCCTGAGGTGTCGCAGGCAAATGAGAACCAGGTGAACGATAAATCCGATTCAGTGTAAATCAGGAGAATCCTCTCTCCCCAGGGTGCGAATGTGACTGTGGAACTCGTTCCATCTGGGAGGGGTTGGACTGAGCAACAGTGTTACTGGGATAGACCGAGCGAAAAGTTCCCTCAGGCGAGAGCAGGGGATGAACAAGAAGCTTCTTGTGGGTGAATCCGGTCGCTTCCTCTTCCAACACCGACCCCCGCCCCGAAAATAAATCCCCCTCTACCCCGCTCCCACTTCCCTCCGGATAGTAGGCCTGGCGCAGGTTTGCCCTTAGGTCCGGCAGAACATCGGCTCGGGAGTGTGCTCATTCTCACTCCGTTTATTGGTTTGTTGTTGTCACATGTACCGAGATGTACTGAAAAACCTTTGTTTGTGTGCTATGCAGACAGATCAATCTACACACAAGTACGTCGAGATAGTTGACAGGAAAACAGATGTAGAATTCAGTGTTGCAGTTACAAGCAAAGTGCAATGCAGGGAGACAAACAAAGTGGAGGGGCTACACGGTTGAGAGAAGCAGTAGAAACGGACTCCACGCCACCTGTTTCTTGCCCACGGTTTAAGCAGCCTATTCTGCACAACGCTTTCCACGCGTGTTCAGTTCGATCTAGCACAGATCGCCCTTTGCAGTTAGATGCACTCACTGACGTTTAAGGTGTAAACAGGAAACCCGCAGAGCGAATCAGCATGGCGTGGGACTTTCCAGAGAGCTATCTTTATACGCGGGGCCTAATGTCGGCAGCTGCCGTGCATTTCGCTTCTCTTCTGAGCCCACCGATATCCGGGCAACCTTTAGGTGCACAATGAGCTTCTTAACGGCCTGTGTCCTGGTCCACCTCTTCCCAGGTTAGTCTTTATCTGCTTCAAATTTGGGGCGCAATTCTGGCGCCAGATCATTGAAGTGATCAGTTTAGGGGAAGAAGGCATCATTTGAAATTATCCTGTGACAAACAGAGTATATCTTCTTCCAAAATTACCGGGGCTTCGAATGGGACCTTACAAGGACCCCCTCGGTTGCACATAAAACATCCCAGTCCACTTTTGGAAGGAGGATTGAGGATTTACCCGGCCTCCTTGGCTCTCAGTTAACCATCAATCAAGATCATTAAAATATTACACAATGATTATTGCATTCCTGATTTTTTCAGGATATTACTTTGCTAATACTGAATGCCGCATACTCTACCGCAGTGACTTCAAATTACCATTCAGTGGCTGCAAAGATCACCTCTATTAACTGTCTGTCTCTGCTTGACTCAGTTTGTCTGTCTGTCTGACTGACTGACTCTCTCTATCTGTCTATCTATCTGTCTATCCCTCTGTCTGTCTGTCTGTCCATCCATCTTTATCTTTCTCCCGTTCTTGCTTCAATTTAATCCTGAAGATTTAAGTCCCAATGGACATCAGGAATCCTAATCTTTTTGTGACCGGATGGTGCATCTTGCGGCAGAGCACGGTCTATATTTTCCTTACAATAGATTTGGTGGATTTTCATCCTAACAAACCTTCTGATGAATTCCTTCTCTTCGCAGTTGGCCCCCAGGACGTTTACCCCAAGACTCCGTCGGCTCAGGTCCTTTCCGTTGGAAGTACCTTTAAGGTGCATTGCCACACGGGCTGGTTATCAAGTGGAAAGGTTTTCTGGTACAAACGGCAGCACCGAGAGCATTTGCAGTACCTTTTCTCTGTGATGGAGTACACCTCTCGCATCGGAAGATTATCGGGACAAGTTAACAATGAATCGACTATTTATTCCCTGATTGTTAACGATGTTCAGCGAAATGATTCGGGATGGTATTACTGTTCACCCAAAGAATTTAGCGGATTGCCCTTCTTGTTCGAAAACGGCTCCAAACTGATCATTGCAGGTTAGCATCAGGTCAATTGTATTCATTTGCTCACAAATTCCCAAATTTATACTGAACTGAAATTGCGTCCCGACCCCCATCCCAGCCAGGGTCTCCGCACATTCTTCTCTTAACTCCGGCAGCGGGTGAAATCCGTGGGGTGAAAAGAGTCCAGTTGATGTGCTTGGCGCAAAACGCGGCCACCGATTTCCAGTCATACGTTGGGAGGTTTTGGTAAGGGATGTCGAGGGACGGGCGGATTCCGGAACAATGGACCGTGACGGGACGCGAAGTGTCAGGAGTCAGATCGGCATCCAGGAGGAAGGAACACGATGAGCCCATAGAGGGCTGATAGACACTGATAAAATGGATTAAAAGTTGAATAGTAGTCAGGAAAAAAAGTGTTGGTGGACCGGTATTCTTCGGATTAGCGATAGGTGCAACTGCTGCTTTCCAGCGTTAGCTGAGCCTTGAAATTAATACTTGATTATTATCTGAATGTGGGCAGAGGTGGGTAATGGACTGAACTTGTGCTAAGATTGCGGGCACCAGAGATTTCTCCGGTACCTTACAATTGGATGATTTCATTGATCAGTGGTCCCATATTTACAGTGCGATGTTGTGTTTCTCTTGCTATCCACCATATCTATCTGTCTAGAGAATTTATACATCTATCTATCTGTCCGTCTGTTTCTCCCTCTTGCTCCGTCTTTTGACGCATCGATAATGTTAATGCTTTTGGAAATATCATTTATATTGGGGATCTGGGAGGCACTATTATCTGCCACCAATATCCTCCCCTGGGAATTATGCTTGTGAATATATTGTTAGAATCGGAAACTATGGGATAGAGATTAGTAAACGTATAAAAATGAATGGATCTTTTCTTGCAAATGATTCTCCCCAACAGGTTTGCATTTCCCTGCTTTATATGGGGTTTCCGGTGGTGATTATCCTTCCGACGACCGTTATGGTCGCTGTGGGAAGAAGAGTCAGGAACCGGCGATCAGGTACCGAGGTCGTTCTTCCTCCCCAAGACTCTTTGTTGTGTATTGTTGTCTGTTTCTGGGTCAGTTCAGAACGAGATTTAAAGCCAACGTTTAGTTTAAATCTCTTTCCATCTCAGGCAACAAGAGCGGTGCTGTGAACTTTGCAGACGTGAGACCACGGGCAGCAGGAAATGAAGTACAAATATTTTATTCTTTGCTTTATTTTTAGTTTTTGTTTACTTAAAACAGAACAGTACAGCGCAGAAATCTTGCAGATTCTTCGGCCCAAGACGTTGTGCCGAGCCAATTAACCTAATGGTTAAACGCCTACTAAACTCGTCCCTTGTGTCTACACGTCCATATCCCTCCATTCTCTGCATAGTCACGCGCCTATCTACGTTTATTTTAAGAATCGATAAAACGTTCCGAATAAGACGCTGCAGATCTTTCCTCTGAGTCTGGACGTTCGAAGTTAGTGATTGAAAATATAGTCACAGAGCTAATCAGCACAGAAACAGGCATTTCGGCCCAACTCGTCCACGCTGACCGAGATGTCACCCTGAGAGAGTCCCATTTGCCTGCATTTGGCTAATAACTCGCTAAACCGTTCATATTAATGTTCCTGTCCCAATCTCGTTTGAACGTTGTAACTGTACCCGCCTCTACCACTTCATACAGCAGATCGCTCCATATACTCACCCCAGCCCCCGTTGAAAAAATGCTCCTGACGTCCCCATTAAATCGCTCACCTCTGACCTTAAACCTGTGGCCTCTGGTTTTACACTTCCTGTCCTGGGAAAAAGGCGTGCCCATCACGATGTTATAATCCTCCATAAGACCACCCCTCAGTCTCATGAGCTCCAGGGTACAAAACAATTCCGGCAGATTCGGTCTCTCCTTACAAATGAAGCCCTGCAGTCCCGATTATATCCTTGTGAATCTTTTCTACACTCTCTCTAGCTTAATCACATCATTTTAATGGTATGGCGACGAGAACTGCACACAATATTTCAGGTGTGGTCTCACCAACGACTTGTACAGCTGTAACATGACGTCGTAACTCTTGCATTCAAAGCCCCGTCCAATGAAGGCAAGAGTGATATTTGACTTCTTTCACCACTTTGTTTCCTTGTGTCGCGACTTTCAGAGAACTATGTATTTGCAGGGCCGTGTCGTTTAATATGTAATTCCTACCGTGGTTTAAGTTCCCAAATGCATCATTTCACACGTCTGAGTTTAATTTCATCCGCTATTCCTTGTCCGTTGTCTATTTTCCCAGTTGATTTAGATCGTGTTGTAATCTCAGACAACCCTCTTCACTGTCTGCCACATCACCAATCTTCGTGTCATTCGCAACCTTCCTAATCATGCCAGCTATATTAACATCTAAATCGTTGATATATGTGACAAACAACAGTGGATCCAGCACCGATCGCAGTGGCACACCGCTTGTCACAGGCCTCCTGTCTGAACAACAGCCCTCCACTGCCACCCTCTGACACCTTCCACCAAGACAATTATGTATCCAATTGTCCAGCTCACTGGATCGCCTGCGATTTCACCTTCCAGGCAGTCGACCATGCAATAATTGCAGAATGATATTTCATGACCTGCATAGAGGGTAAACGACGAAGACACTTGTTGAATTGCTTTGCAGAAAGTTTAAGGACCAATTTAATTGAGGAGTTTTAAATTCATAATAAAAATTACAGAGTGGGTGGAGTGAAACCATTTCCTCTGGCGGTGGAAGTGCAGAGTAACATCGGAGTCCGGCCCGTCGGGGCGAAGACAAACAACACGTCCTCACACAAATGGTGGGGTACGTCTTCAACCCTCACTATCAACAAGTTGATGTTGGAGTCTATTAGGAATAGTAAAGCTGAGAACAATCGGTTGTTTTATTTTTCAAACAACGTAAAATACTGCAGATGTTGGAAATCTGAAATAAAAGCAACAGATTCTGGAAATCCTCAGCAGGCCAGCGAGTATTGATGGAGACAGTAACAGGGTTAAAGGTTCTAGGACATAGGAACATGCAAATCAAGAGTAGGAGTCGGCCACTAAACAAGTTCATGGCTGATCTGATTGCAACCTCAACTCTGCCTCACGTTTAACATTCACCCCTAGCTTATCAAGAATCTCTCTGCTCAAAGGGTCCGCTTCCGGCTTTGAGGAAGAGAGTTCCAACGACTGAGAAAGTCTCCTCATCTCAGTCTTAAACGGGCGATTTATTTTGTTTAACAGTGCATCCTCGTTCTCCGTTCTCCCACAAGAAGAAGCATCAGCTTCACCTCTAACTTGTCAAGAACACTCAGGATCTTGTACATTTCAATCAGGTCTTCCTTCATTTATCTAAACTCCAAAGGATACAACCCAAGCCTGACCCAAACATTTTCTTAAGAGAATACACTCATTCCAGGTATTACTCCTTAACTCGTGAACGCTTGCTGCGGATGTGATCTCTGTAATGCCTCTTCTAACAGAAACAGATCCTCCCTTCTTTTACCTTCTCTTCCCAATGCACTGTTTCACTTTTACACCTCCTTCCCGGTGGTGCTGTCACGTTCCCGGTTATTCCGTTCGTGTCACTTTGGTATTTTTTGCACTACCTAAGATTGCCTCACTGCCTGTGTTTTGCGCTAGTCGTTGTATGTATTGTTTTTATTTTTGTATATTTGATGCGAACAAGGAATTTCATTGCACCCTGGTGTGTGCGATAATAACCTCATCCAGTCTAATATCACTTGACTTTCCCCAATTATTTGCCGTATTTATGTACTAACACTTTGCACCCATACCCCGGGACATGCAGATCCCTCTGTACCTCAGAGCTCCGCAATCTTTCACCATTTACATCATCAGATTCTTTGTTATATTTTCTGCCTAAATGGTCATTTTCACATTTTCCCACATTACACCCCATTTGTCAGTTACTTACCCATCTGTTTAATCTATCTATATAATCCTTTTGGCCTCTAAACATCCCCTTCAGAACTTAATTTTCCACCCATATTCATGTCGTAAGTTACGGTGCATTTGTCAGTCATTTATATTAATTGCAAAATTTTGAGGTTCCAAGACCAATTCCCGCGCCACCATATTTGTTACAATTTGTGAATCAGAAGAAGATTAATTTCTGCCCACTGTCAGCCTGCAGGGTACCTCCTGAATCAAATCTGAGTCTCGTACCTACCGACTCCTTCACTATTCAGTCCTTGATCCTCATTGCGCAGTAATAGGTTTAGTCTCTGACTGGCTCCAGAACGCGCTATTCTGAGAAACTCTGAAAACACTTCCCTAACTCTTGATCCAAACTCCATTTGCCTATTTTTTTTTGCTTAAGTCGATACATCCCTTATAGGTATCACCACATCTTTGTGACAAAGTCCCATTTTTCTTCATTTCGTGCTCGCTCCCACCGCGTCGTTATTGTTAATAGGCCTGAAAACCGTCCCCACCAGCGACTTCTTGCCGTTATTATATCTTAACTACATCCAAACTGTGTCAACATCCGTTTCCTCAACTTCAGTCACTCATCTCTCATGCACTATGATCATCATGCTCCACCTTTTCCTTGCTTCCTGACTTGACTCACCAAAACCCATTCTGAGGACTCCTTCTGAAATCTTTTAACCAGTTAAGCGAATCCTCTGACTTAAGTTGACTAGTCAGTGTTATCCAAAATATCAGGATTTAGTAGTATTGTGGAAGAAGGTTGAGGGGACGAATGGTCTCTTTCTGTCCCCACGATCCTTTGACGATGCTCTCGGTTTTCTCTCGCATTCCACTTACGCTAGTCTGACATTTAATGAGGGCCCGACGGAGAGATGGCAGGCAGAAGCGAGGATTCCTGCACGGTAGAAGGATTGCAATCGGGAAAGGCTGTCAGTGACAAATCCAGCCACACGTTGCTGATTGTCTGCGGGCTCCCGATAACAGTGGCGACAATCTTCTACAGATGAGATGTAAGTCCTTCTTGTTGCCTGCGAACTTACGTCAGCTTACTTGGGGTAAGCAAATTCAAATGTACCCAGAAGAGAAACTACCAATCCTGATTAATGTACCAGCTACTGGGAAGCCTCGACTCGTGACACCTCTGAAGCAATTTCTCCCAATTGTTGGAGACCACATCCCAAATGGAATAACTAATCCCTTTTCACAGCCGTGGGTTATTACATTCTGCTCTTTTATCCTGATTTATCACTTCCAGGTAATGAAGTTACGATTTACTTAAACTGCTACTTCTAATTTCACTTTGCATTTCTGGAAGGAAATTCGGCTTAATAAAATTCAAGAACGTTAGCAATGAATCAGCTTCAACATACAATAAAAGAGATTTGAAAACTCGAGCGTTGTGTATTTTCTATTCCAAATGTTGCATGGTTGATCCAGCTGCAATTGAGCAAAAGCGCAGGGCACATTTACAGGTCAAAGCTGTTCGGTTAGAAGTCGGAAAAATGATTAACTGGCCAGACCTGAATCTGACCATGTTCAATGTGCACCTGTAGTTGATATCCTGTAAACCCCGTGTTCTCAGAACTGCGTTTACATTGTTCAAGCAGAAGGCATTCTTTTTGGGAAAAGGTCCCTTAAATCCCGTGAAGATTTGAAGAGACTGATATTGTCGCTGAAATTTTGTAAGAGGTTGTGTAATGCCGCCTAAATGGCTCCGCAAGGTCAACTGAATAAGCGCAGGGTGTTCAGACCGGGCGTGTGCAATCGATAATGGAAATTTAAAGACTGAGTTAATTCAGATCCTTTCTACGTTCAAAAGGAGTTGACGTGAATTGACGAAGAGAACTATGAGATACGGAGGTGGTGGGGAGTCCAGAACGAAGAGCGTAGTGGGTGGTAGATGTGGTGTAGGCGAGGGGGAGAGTACAGTAGGGCGAGAGGAGGGGAGGCGTTTGAAACCACCACATTTAATGGAATCATGATATGGGTCTCCAATTGAGAGGTGTTGGTGGGCATTTCCTCTTCTTAGAGTCAAATACTTACAGAACGACATCGCAATAGGCAAGAAACACAAGAAACCCAGTCTGATTACCTGTCAGACGACTCGCTGCTTTAGATCTAAATCTGTCTGCCAGAGACTTATGCTATACGTGGGATGATCCAGTTCACTAAATCATCGATTCCCCAAACTCTTCGCGACGTTGTTTCCCTTGAGCCGACGCTCCGAGTGGTGTTTATGGGCAGTCTTGACATGGGTATCAGGTGAGCACCAGAAGCTGAAGGTATGGGGAAATCCATAGGGGTGAAGCAGCTTTACCCAGATGGCATGAAGTTGTACCATGGGCGTGAGGAGGTCATTCGGACTGATCCGTCTCTCTCCCGCATTCTTTAATTCCATTGTTAATAAAAATTACTCAGCAGCAGATTTTAAAGTACCAACTATTCCGACACTAATTGCTGTTCTACGTTTCTCCCAGCCTCTGAGTACAAAGAATTCCCAAACTTCACTCCTGAGATCCTGGCTGTGCCTCCTCTAGTTCCAGACCCCATGTTTACCGCCATCAGGTTCTTTCTAACCGCCCTCTCACTTTGACATATTGAAAACCAATTAAATCACTCGTTACCCTCCTAACTGAAGTGTGATTCAGGATGTTAAAGGGAACCGAAGGGGCTCATGGAAAGATTAAGCCCAGTTTGAGGAATGTTCCTCGTAAATTAACCAAGATGTTATTCTGGTAAAACTCTGCACTCCCTCCAAGGCCAATGACTCCTTGGTGAGATACGCCCCATAACTGCTCCAGACGATCCAGGGGTTGGCCAACCAGCGGTTTCTACATCTGCAGCCTAACGTGTAACCCCTGGTAGAAATGACGCCGAGGCTGAACTTTCATTAATGCAATGCCGCCTTCTTTTAATATATTACAAAATATTTAATTTGCACAAAGGAAACATCAAAATGTTATTACTAAAGGAAGCTCTGAAATCAAATAGAAAGATTCAAAGAATTTCACAAACTATGCAAAAAGTCTTTGGCCTTCGTTTAAGGCTTGGAACATGCCTAAATCGTGTTATTAGTATCAGTCCCACACGGAATTGTCGTATTTACATGATAAACGACTCATACAGATCCGGAGTGTCACGTGGTGATTCGTTCAGCGGGGTTCAGTGTGACCACAGGTTCGATCCTTTTGTTCACAATCCACCGAGGCAGAAACCAGCCAGTTTCTCATCTGCGGGCAGAGGAGGAAGCAGCGAACTCGAGAGAGGCGTAAAGGATCGGCGCCTGAGGGAATGTACATCAAACATTGGTAATTAAAGATATCGCACACCACACCCTACCATTCGCCAACAAATTCACTGCTGTGACGACCTTCTTCTGCTAGTCACCTCCTTCGTTTCACAAATCCCTGCTGACTCTGTTCAGGCTTTTTATTCTTTTATATCCAATCCCAAACATTAAGTTTGTGGATATTATAACGGGGATCATTGAGCGTACGTACCTGAGTCGTAGTGCCTTGTCCTTGCCTCCTCTCCGTTTGACGACGGGTCCCTGTGTATTAGCAGTTAAGAGCATGAATTGAAAATATTATTTGGTCTGGCCAATTTATAATTAGTTACCGAGATGTCTGAGATGCCTTAAAATTCAGCAATCCCACATATGATAGTCTCCAATATACTAGCAGTCGGTTTATGCTAATAGTTTCCAATTATTTCACATACACCAATGCCCTTCAGCTGCGTTATTACTTCCTTATCTATTCCCCAATATGTCAGTGGCCCCCAACATGACAATAGTCTCCTAATACATCAACGATCTTGCCATGAACCCCGATACATCAATGAAAGCGTAATACGCCAAGGATTCCCAGGATCCTAATGCCTAGGTGGGGCGGGATTTCTTCCGTGCATCCTGGAGGGGTTCTTGAAACAGTCTGTGGAGAGTCCATCTGGAGGAGAGAACATACTGGACCTGGTTTTGGGAAATGAGCCAAGCCAGGTAACAGACCTGATCGTGGATGAACATTTTGAGAATAGTGACAAAAACGCATTACGTTTTAAGATAGTTATGAGTAAGAATAAAATCGGATCTTGCTGGAAGTTACTAAATTGGGGGAGAGGAAATTACGACAGGATAAGACAGGAGCTAAAGGGGTGTTGATTGGGAGAGCAGCTGCTGTCTGGCAAGTCCACGTCTGAGATGAGGGAGTTGTTTAAAGACAGGCTGATCAGAGGTCAGGATGGGCATGTTCCAGTAACGATGGTGAGTTAAGGGAACCTTGGGTGACCCGAGAGCTCTTAAATTTAGTCAGAAAGAAAATGGAAGCATATATAAGGTTCAAGGAGCTGGCCCTTAAAGACAGCAGGGAAGTGCTCAAGTTGGCAACTGGGAAGGCCAAAAGGGGCCATGAAATGTCCTTAGCGAGCAGGATCAAGGTGAATCCCAAGGCATTTTAATCATACTACGAAAAAGAGGATAACTCAGGAGAGGGTAGGGATAACACAAGGACAAAGGAGAGAATTTTTGTTTGCAGTCAGAGAACGCGGCTGAGGTAATAAATGAGTATTTTTTGTCCGTATTTACCGAGGAAAAGGATTTGGAGGATAGTGAAGGCATGATAATGTGCTGGGACAATTTGAGATTAAGGAGAACATAATGCTGGGTCTTCTGAAAATCATTAAGATCGACAAGTCCCAAGGGCCCGTTGGCATATATCCCAGAATATTGAAAGAAGCAAGCCAGGAGATTACTGGGGCTTTGTCAAAGATCTTCCTGTTCTCACTAGCAACAGGCGAGGTTCCAGAGGACTGGAGAGTAGCAAATGTTCAGCCTTTGTTCAAGAAGCGAAATAGGGAAAGTCCAATTAATTATCGGCTAGTGAGCTTCACGTAAGTAGAAGGGAAGCTGTTGGAGAGGATGTTGAGGGATAGGATTTATGTGCATTTGAAAAGGCATGGCCTGCTGAGGGACAGTGAGCATGGCTTTGTGTGGGGCAGGTCATGCCTTACAAACTTCATTCGAATTTTTGGAAAGGTGACACAGGAGTCTGATGAGGGTAAAGCAGTGGACGTTATCTACATGGACTTTAGGTAAGGCATTTGGGAAGGTCCCTCACGGTAGGTTGATTCAGAAGATAAAGATTCATGGGATCCAGGGTGAATTGCAAGTTTGGATTCAGAACTGGCTTGCCATCGAAGACAGAGAGGAGGGGTGGAAGGCTGTTATTCTGGCTGGAGGTCCGTGGCCAGTGGTATTCCACAAAGATCGGTGCTGGGACCTCTGTTGTGTGTGATATATATCAATGATTTGAATGAAAGTGTAGATGGGCGAATTAGCAAGTTTGCAGATGATACCAAGATTGGTGGAGTTGTGGACTGCGTAAAGGACTATCAAAGAATACAGCGGGATATAGATCAATTACAGGTATGGCAGAGAAGTGGCAGATGGAGTTTAATCCGTGCAAATTGGAGGAGTTGCACTTTGGGAGGTCAAATGAAAGGAGAAAGTACACAGTTAATGATAGGACCCGTAATAGTAATGAGGTACAGAGAGATCTTGGAGTCTAGGTCCATAGTTTACTGTTCTATGGTTCTATGGTTTACTGAAAGTGAATACACAAGTGGATAAGGCGGTAAAGCAGGCGGATGGCATGTTTGCCTTCATTGGAAGAGGTGTCTGAGTAATAAAGTTATATTGCAGCTATATACAACTTCAGTCAGACCATATACTGGGAGTATTGTGCAGTTATGGTCATCCCATCATAGGAAGGATGTGAAGACAGTGGAAAGGGTGCACAAGAGATTTACCAGGATACTGGCTAGATTACAGGGTATGAACTATAAGGAGAGCTTGGACAAACTTGGGTTGTTCTCCTTAGAGCACCGGAGGCTGGGGAGATGTTTTTTTTTAATTTTGAGAGGCATAGATAGGGAAGACAAGTCAGAGTTTTTTCCCCAAGGTAGAAATCTCAGACACCAGAGGACACGATTTTAAGGTTTGGGGGCAGAATGTTTAAAGGAGCCGCGAGGGTCATGTTCTGTAAGCAGAGAGGGGTGGATGCCTGGAATGGGTTACCAGGGATAGCAGTGGAAGCTGGCAGTTTGGTGGAGTTTAAGAGGCTTTCAGATAGACACATGAATATGAAGGGAATGGAGGGATACGGATGATACACAGGAGAAGTTCATGAAGTATACATTCGCTTCAAGATCGGCGCCACATGCGGGCCGAATGGCCTGTCAAGTGCTGTACTGTTAGATATTCCTACTACACCCGCCTCACTCGACCCATTGATTTTTGAGACTGGGTTGGTCTGATCGCCCAAATATTATTTTGCACACACAGGCAGGAAACATGTTTGATGGAACTTCAGACATCCCACCCCTCAGATCCCAGCGCTCCCTAACTTCAACAAATTTCACCCAATTCCCCGCCCCAACTCTTTCCAGCATCCTCCATTTTGAACCCATTGACAGCAATTAGTTCTCAGAACCGGGATACGGGGATGGAGATAACTGTTAATGTCTATAAGGATAAGTCCGGGAAAAACAAACCCTCACCTGATCCACGGATTCTACAGATCGAAATGGAAATAAGGATGAGCAGGAACACCAGGATCCCAGAGGTGATCACTGCTGCAGGGTGACACCAGCCTGGAGAAACAAAATTGTTGTTCAGTAAAATTATACATTAAAGGAACTTCTTGTTCGGAAGTTTGATCTGGTTGTAATGTGAAGAATTTAAAAAGACAAGCCTAATCCTAAACAGCTAAAAGAAGTAAATAAAAACAAGTTTGCCAAGAGTAAATGCCAGTCAAGATTTCAATGTCCTCTTCACAAATATCTAATGACTCATCCACATTGTGACACTGTTCAAGCAACAGCCTGACATTGTCGTATCGATACAGTAAACCCTACAGGTAAACATCCAGTCTCCAACCACAATCTCCAGCTTGTCGTCTCCCACCGTCATGGACATGGTGGCGCAGGGATACATAGGTGGTACCACGGCACACATGAGTAATCAATATTGATTCTGGACCCGATTGTATCGGGTTAAACATGGACATGTGAACCTCCTTATTACCATCTATCGTATTTCCTCAGTTAAAGAAGCAATGTGTTCCTTCATACAAGGGCAACACACTGTAATCTCAGTGGGAAAGTCCAATCTCCATCCCCAGGGGTGTCCTGGTGTTATCACCTTCGATGGGTCCTGTAGGACTTAAAGGGCATAACTGCCAAACTGCCTTTGGAACTTTTACTGAATAAACTACTAGAAGGGACACATCTCTTCATCACCAATCTACCTAAAGCAGACGCGTTTATTCATGATAACACTGGTACAATTCTCTCTTCTCCCCCTCCCGTCGGGAAGAAGATACAAAAGCCTGGGAGACAAGTTTCTATCCCGGTGTTATGAGACTATTTCACTGTCCCTTAGTACGATAAAATGGACTCTTGATCTCACAATCTAGCTTGTTATGGCCTTGCGCCTTATTGTCTGCCTGCACTGCACATTCTCTGCAACTCTAACACTTCACTCTGCATTCTGTATTGATTTCCCTTATACTACCTGTTGCAATTT
This sequence comes from Pristis pectinata, assembly GCF_009764475.1. Classification (NCBI taxonomy): domain Eukaryota; kingdom Metazoa; phylum Chordata; class Chondrichthyes; order Rhinopristiformes; family Pristidae; genus Pristis; species Pristis pectinata. The sequence continues at coordinate 8,775,938 of NC_067443.1, read as the reverse complement.
GGTATTGGTTTATAATTGTCACTTGTACTGAGGTACAGTGAAAAGCTTGTCTTACAAACCGATCTTACAGGTCAATTCATTACACAGTGCATTTACATTAAGTTAGTACAGAGTGCATTGATGTAGTACAGGTAAAAAAAAACAGAGAAAGTGTAGTGCAAAAAGGTGCAAGGTCACAACAAGGTAGATCGTGAGGTCATGAGGTCATAGGTCATAGTCCATCTCATTGTATAAGGGAACTGTTCAATAATCTTATCACAGTGGGGTAGAAGCTGTCCTTAAGTCTGGTGGTACGTGCCTTCAGTCACCTGTATCTTCGACCCGATGGAAGAGGAGAAAAGAGAGAATGTCCCGGGTGGGTGGGGTCTTTGATTATGCTGGCTGCTTCACCAAAACAACGAGAGGTAAAGACAGAGTCCAAGGAGGGGAGACTGGTGTCCGTGATGCGCTGGGCTCTGTCCACAACTCTCCGCAGCTTCTTGCGGTCTTGGGCAGAGCAGTTGCCGTACCAAGCCGTGATACATCCTGATAGGATGCTTGCTATGGTGCATCGGTAAAAGTTGGTGAGAATCAAAGGCGACAAGCCAAATTTCTTTATTTTCCTGAGGAAGTAGAGGCGCTGGTGAGCTTTCTTGGCCGTGGCATCTACGTTGTTTGTCCAGGACAGGTTGTTGGTGATGTTCACTCCCAGGAACTGGGAGGAACAATTAAATTATGTGTATGGATGGCATGCAAAACAGAGTTTTTCACTGTACCTTGGTACATGTGTCAATAATAAACCAATTTACCAAGTGAACCCTGTACGGTCTTGTGCGAGGTCAAATAAAGGACACAGTCATGTTGTGTGGCAATCAAATCGTGCTAAATGGGATACTCAGGATGGATCTCGCATCTCCAGAGTATCCACGAAGTTCTCTGTAGCATCAGCAGGAACAGGGATGTACATCACCACAATCAGTAACTTCATTTCCTGGGATATCTCTCATCGTACCATTAGTGTTAAGTTAGGGATTGAACCTTCGTCAATGAGGAGTACAGAAAGGCATGCCGGGATCACCGCCAGGCATAGCTGAACATTAGGTACCAACACATCAGCCCAACGCAGCGAAAGCAGCATGCATTCGACAGAGATAAGCCAGCTCATGATCAACAGATCAGATCCAACTCTGCAGTCGTATTAACATCCCGCCGTGAATGGCGGTGGACAACTAAATTATCAAAGGGAAGCAGAGGCTCCAAAGGTACCTTCATCCTCAGCCATAGCAGAATGCAGCATTGAGAGCTAAAGGCATGGCTGAGGTAGACACGAACATCTTCAGACGAGCAAACTGTCCATTTAGTGTTCCTGCCATTCCCATCATAACGAAAGCAAACTTGCAGCCAAATCATTGAGTCCACGTGATACCAAGAATCGGCGGAGAGCCCTGGATACCCCAAAGGTATTGGGGCCAGTGAACATCTGAGATGCAGAACTGAAGACTTTGGCTTCATCTCTAACCGAACTGCTCCAGTACAGTTACAACACTGCCACCTACCCGACAACGTGACATCTGTCCAGGTATGAAATGTAAACAAAAAACAGGCGTCTGCTCCCCCTCTGTGCCAGATCCCCATAGCCCCCAATCCTCTGATCTTTGAAAACTTCATCTCCCTCTACTTTAAACACCATAATGAGCTGGTCTCCACAACTCTCTGGGGCAGAGAATTCCAGAGATTTACCACCGGTTACCAAAAGGAATGTCTGTGTAACTCAGTTTTAAATAATTGGCCCTTGTTCGAGACTCTCCCATCAATGAAAACCTTTCAAAATCTCACGTTTCTATAAAATCAGTCCTTATTTTTCGAAGCTTCAAAGAATACAGAATCAACATGTTTATCCTCTCCTGATAGGACAATCCCCTCACTCTAAGATCAATCTCTTTTGGGCTATCTAGAATTTCGTTCAGTATTTGCATTGCCCTTCAGCAAGGAGAAGGACACGGAGGATCAGTGCTGAGTGCACTAATATCCACAGTAAGATCAGCGTGGAGTATACTAACATGCCAATGTATTTTGAGATCAAGAAGGAGGTGGTTTTGTGTCTGATGGTACATTAAGGTGGATAAGTCCCCAGTGTCTCATCGGATCTATCCCAGAGAGGGAAAAGAGGAGATTTCTGGGGTATTTATGCAGATCGTTGTATCCTCTCTAGCCCCAGGCGAGGTCCTTGAGGACTAGAGAATAGCCAAAGTGTTTTCTTTGAAAGAAATAAGGAGGTGTTCACGTTGGGAGATCAAATGTAAGGGGAAACTGAACAGTTAATGCTAGGACTCGTAACAGCATTGATATACAGAGGGATCTTGGGGTCTTAGCTCCCTGAAAGAGGAAACACAGATAGAATGCTAAGGAGGGCGGATGGCATGCTAGCCTTCATTTGTTGGGGCAATGAGTAAAAGAGTCAGCAGGTCATATTGCAGCTGTATAAAGCTTCGGTTAGGCCGGCAATTCTGGTCTCCCCGTCAGAGGAAGGATGGGGAGGCTTTGGAGTGGGTGCAGAAGAGGTTTACCAGAATGCAGTCTGGATTAGATGCTATTGTCTATACGGAGACGTTGGATTGCTTCCTCTAGAGTATCGGAGGGTGAAGGAACACCGGATGGAAGTTTATAAAAATATGAGAGTCATAGATCGAATAGTCATTTAGAATCTATTCCCCGGGTAGAAATGTCGACGACTACACGGCATTGAATTAAGATGAATGAGGGAAAGTTTAAAGGAGATGTGCGAGGCATTTTGTTTTACACAGTGCGCGGTGGGTGCCTGGAATATGCTGCTAGGAGTGGTGGTGGAGGCAGATGCAATACTGGCATTTTAAAAACTTTCAGACAGGCACATGAATATGCAGAGAATGGAGGGATATGGATAATGTGCAGGCAGAAGTGATTAGTGTAGCTTGGCATCATGGTCGGCACAGGCATCTTGGGCAGAAGAGACTGTTCCTTTGCTGTACTGTTCTATGCTCTATCTCCAATGCTACTCCATACTTTCTTAGGTAAGGGGACCAAAACTGTTTTTTGTTCCTGAGGTGTGACCTCACAACCACCCTGTATAATTGTAACAACACCTCCCCATTTTTAAGATCCAAAATTTTCACAATACAGACCAATATCCTGGTTACACTCGATGTTCCTTTTGTGATTCATGCACAAGAGCACCGACACCCCTCTATATTCCTGGCAGTTCTTTTCCGTTTGGATTATAATATACCTTTTGATTTCTCTTATCGAAGTGCACGACCTCAAGCTTTCTCACATTAAGTTCTATTTGCCAAGTTTTCGCCCACTCACTCAAACTATATTCGCAATATCCTCATCACATCTTGCCCTTCCACCTACTTTCGTGCCATCAGCATGAAGCACCCTCAGAGATGTCACCCAAAACACCACACAAAACTCTTTCCCTTCTCCAGGGATGCCCTGTGACAGTAGAGTGAAGCAGGTACAAGATGCACCGCTCGACAGAAGAGTAATATGTTTAGTGCCACCAGGAACGTCACGATGAAGGAAAGGCGATATACTTCCAAGTTTCACACCATTCTAACTTGGAAACACATTGTCTTCCCTTCATTGCCGCTGCGTCTAATTCCTGCAAGTACCTCCCAACAGCACTGTGGGGGCATCCTCATCACACCGACTGCAGCGGTTTAAGAAGGAGTTTCACCCCCAACTTATCAAAGGGCGATTAGAGGTGGGCAACAAACGTTAGTCTTGCTTGAGATAAGCAGAACCCCAAAATAAATAAATGCAGATTAACACTGATTGTGGCCTCAGTAAACCAGCAGCTCTTCCGACGGACACCACAGATGAGCGTCAATCTTTTCTGTACAAATCCTTGTCTTACCTTGATGTGTTTCGGTGATGGAACGGGACACGCTCTTTGTCCTTGTCTTGCCAGCACCGCCAAATTGTGCGATGCAGGTACAGACACCGCCGCTCCTCCAGGTTTCTGGCGGGACCAGCACTTGACTTCTGACGCTGTAGCTCCCGTCCGGGTCAAGTGTACCGGGATCGCTCCGTCCTCCCGTAATCTCTCCCGAAATGTTCCAGTAAATGACAGTCTGGACGGAAGAAAGGCCGCTGACTTGACAAACCAGGGGAACCGACTCACTTGTCTCAGACGGCGGGACAAACACCAGAAGACCGGTCCGGTTGGTGGAGCTGTCTGGGCAGAGATTGGGACACCGTTTACCACAGCTTTACCCGAATTACATGGCTGTGCAGAGCCCGACCGTCGCCTTCTCTTACCTCCAACCAGAAGCGTGGGCCCTTTCACGAGCGGTGAATAGCTATTCCTTCCAGCGCAGTAGTAGTAACCCGAATCCTCCACCTGGACATCCCGGATTTCCAGTACCGATGTGTAATCGCTGGAGCCTTTTTTGTAAGTAGCCCTACAGCCGGTCTGTTGACAGTCCCTGGTCTCGATCGGTACCGGGCGTTCGTCCGCACGTTGTTTGTACCATAGAGCAGCGCTCGGGACCGCCAGTCTATACGTCAGTTCACAGGACAGTTGAACTGTCTGACCAACATCCGCAGTCACTGCACCCGGACCCGCAGAAAAAAGTTCTGGTTCTGTAACTGGAAACATCATCAGTAAATTAAAATTGTCTATTAAGAGAACTGAAACACTTTGCCTTCAGTTTAGGAAATGCGCTGTCATTTTAGGTTGCTTTTATTGCCTAAAGTGTCTTTTCAACAACTACTGGAAGACCAGAAGATAAATTCACGTTAACCTGGTCAAATTCGCAAAACCTTTCTCTGATTCATTTACAGGATATATGCGTCGACGGCAAGACTAGTTTGCTTATCCATCCATAGTTGACCTTATACTGAGACGTTTGCTAGCCATTTCCACCAGGACTCGCCAAACATTCTGCTGTAGGTCTGGAGTTGCTTATTGGGCAGAGGTTTAGTGAGCCGATGTCCTTCTTCAAAAGAAAATGAGCTAGATTCAGTACTTTTAGTACTAACGTTAATGAGCTTCTCGTTTTGTATTCCAGATTTATTCAATTAACTGATTTTTATTTCCCCAGTTGCTTCGGACTGTGGCCGCGGAGAGCTGGGGTGAGGGACGTGTGAGTAACTTACTCCGGATTATTAGCATGAGCTGCTGATTTTATAACGGAGCAAAATCCCCACAGGGCTACCAAACCTGCTCAGTGTTTTCTCCCACTATTTTCGGCCGATCCTGTCTAAAAGTTCCCACAACCCCGACTCACTCACCGCAAACCTGGAACAACTGGACGGCAATGACCAAGGATAAAGCTTCCGTCAACATCTGGACTCGGGTCGGTGGTCGGCTGGCGCTGTGCTCTCTCCCAGGGGTCGGAGTGAGTGGCGTGTGTCCGCAGTTCAGCCGCAGCTGTGTGCAGCCCCTCAGCTGCCGTGGCCTCTGCTCGATGCTGAGGTTCCGGGGCGGGATTGTTCCAACCATACCGCGCCTTGTGCGGGTTACACCTGGTGACGGCATCAGTGCGTCACAGGGTCAAAGGGCTATGGAAAGAACTACTGGAGGATTGTTCAGAGGTTTCCAGGCAGACCGTGGTTGGGCATGTCTTTTCGGGATGTAGAGAGGGGCACAACCGGCAAAACCAGCATTCATTTCCTCTTGCCTATATCCCCGGCAGAAGGTGGCGTTGAGTCGACTGTCTGCAGTTACTGCAGTCCTTATGATGAAGGCACTCCTTGCTGCAGAGGAAGGAGTTTCAGGGTTTAGAACCAGTGACATTGAAGGAATTCAGATTATATTTCCAAGTCAGGGTCATTCACGATTTGGAGAGCAACCTGCAGGTGGTGGTGTTCCCGTGCCTGCTCCTCTTGAACTTCTTGGCCAGGGTTTGGGGGAGCAGTTGGAGTGATCTGGGTGAGTAACTGCAGTGTATTTGGCAGGACTACTGGATGACACTGTTTGTGTTGTCGGAACTGTACTGCCAGAAGTAGAGAATATTCCATCGAAATCGTGACCTGTGCCTTGCAGATGGTGGAAGTGGTTTGTGCCGTCATGAAGTGTTACTCGCTCTGGTATTCCCAGCTTCTGAGCTGTTCTTGCAGCCACCATATTCATATAGCGTTAGGAGTTTCTGATAAATGGTGACGGCGTGGTGTTGATTTTGGGGGATTCGGCGAAGTATCATTAACTATCAAGGTTCATCTTGCTGGGGATGGTCAGTGCCCTGAGCTTATGTGCCTCCAGTGTCAACTTTCTCTTCACTGTTTCAGATCACAGTGTTGCTTACATTCCGATACCCGCTAAACAGGACGCAACAGAGGACACTGTAACTGAGGTTAATTTCCACAGAACTACTTGCTGTTCAGTTGAACCCACCCTGGCCGCTGCAGTGCATTCCAGCGCGCCGTTCAACATGAAGTCTAATGGGTTGACCTTTGGGCAGCAGCGCCCAAACTACGAAAACAGGAAACCCACACAAGAGCTCCAGTTCGGTCACTTTTTCCACCTCAAGCGATATAATCGTGATGAGATACTTGGCCATTGATTGCTGCAATTGTTTACGGGTCTTTGAAGCGTCTGAATGTGAGAAAATTGAAATAGATGTAAATCCCTGAATGTGAGCGAGGCAGTCTATGAGTTTAACCCCAGCAGTCCACTGGTCATCCCTGTGCTGCCAGCTCCCCCTGCCCTCTCTACATCAGAGGCTGACCCGTTTCATTGTCACTGAAGGTCAAATCTCTCTCCAGCATTGATTCAGTCAGGTGCAACATGGTTATTTTAGTCCAAAACCAGTAATTCCACTGTGAATTGGAAAATAATCCTTTTTCAATTTTCTCTCCCCCTTCCCGGTCTCCCAAAGCTGACCGCCTCTGCTAAGGACTCCTGCAAAAAAAAAACTGTTCTGCGAACGATCCATTTGTCCCCTTTCCTCCCTGTTGTTATTTCTGCTCTACAGCAACTTCCTCTCACCTCTCTCCATCTCACCCATCTCTACCTACTTCCATTCTTTTCCCTGTCGTGTGCCCATCTATCTTCACTCAAATCCGTCTCTGTTGTTCACCACCTCGAGCGAGTTCCGCATTTTCCCTTCACTATTAAATGTGTCCCAGTTTCCACGGTGGAGTTATTAGGGATTATCCTCATGACCACCTGTCCCACTCCGTCTTGGTTTCCTCCACCATTATACAATTTCATAATTTTATTGGCTTCTTCTTTGCCCAATTTTCTTTCCAGGTATAATCTCTTAGTTCTGGTATCAGCCTTGTAAAACCTTCCTTTGTATACTTTACAAAGTCTCTAATATTGTACAGACCAGAACAGTGCAGAGCGCTCGAGGGCTAATCAAGGCTCTATACAAATACATATCACTTTCTTGATCTTTACTGACATGTTTTCTTTTTGTGGATGGTTGGGTCAGTGTTGTGGGTCGTCTAAGTAGGAGAGGCCTTGGGATGAGAACATTATCAACAGTAGATTCCTTTGGTCTGCAGAAGCTCACAATTTCACAGGTGTTACTAATTTTCTCAAACTGCACCTTACCACGGCTCTACATGAACTGGCATTCATTTACAGTTACTTATTTCATGCTTGTTTATATCTTTCGCAGCTATTTTTGGTATTAACAACGTGAGCTGGTTTGGTGCTGACGACAAATTCCATAGATCCATTCTGAAAATGTGGGCAACGATGCCAAGAACCGGTCTCACGCCTTTCGTGATCTGAAGACATCCTACGGGGGGTGGGGGGTGGTGGGCTTTATTTCTTGATGCATTTCCTGAGACGTGCCAGATCATGGCAAGATCAAAATTGGTTTCCCATTTCTGATTGCCCTTGAGAAGACTGGGATGGACCGTCGTAGTCTGCCTGCTGAATGCATTTCCTTGGCGCTCCTGGGAAGACCCGGCCACGAAGGACCGACAATAAACTTCCAAATGAGGACGGTGAGCGAAAGGAAGGGAACCGTGCAGGTGGCGATACCATGTGTCTGCTGCCCTTTCCATTCCATTATTTTAGGAACAGACCAGGTTAACGTCTCATTCAAGAAACAACACCCTGGCCAACACACCACACCCCAGTGGTTCGTTAGATTCGACCTCTTGAAGTAGGGGAGGGTTGGGTTGAACCTGCTGAAGAATTGAAGTGATACCTACTGACGGTTTCAACACAGCAATCGTGGCCCATTCAATGATACCTAGTTGTTCTCTTGTTCCATTCCATTGCCCTCTCCCGCCACCCCCGACACACACAGCTCACTGTTGCAAATTTGGACCAAATTTAGCAGCAGATAACTTATTTGATCACAATTGAGATGGCATTGGGAAATGCTCGGTAGCATCGTCCAATAGGGTTGGAGAACATTGGACGATTTGTCCACCCGCTGGAACTGAGCGGAGACCCAGAGAGTTATGTACACACCTACATAAGATGTAGGAGCAGGACCAGGGAAATTCGTCCCCTCTGACTGATCGTGATTCATTAGGCTCATCTTCTGACTCATGCACCATATTCCAACCCTTTCCCCCTTTCCCCTTGATCCCTTTCATGTGCATCAGCCTACGAATCTCTGCTTTGAATCCGACCAATGACCAATAGCCTTTGGAGGGAGAGAAACTTATTTATTCATCGCCCCTGCCTTAAGGACATTTTTCTTCGTCATTCGTAAATCGCCTACCCCTTATTCTGGAACCATGACTCCCAGTTTTGGACTCCTTAGCTAAAAAAACTTCTTCCTCGAATCCACACCGTTGAACCCAAAGAAAGCAGGGAAGGTGGGTCATTGCGAAGAGTTTCAGGTTAGATACAGAGGCAGAGATAGACACAGAGGCAGGGATAGATAGAAGTGAGGAAGGGAGGGGGAAAGTGGGGAAAATGGGAGAGAGAGAGGTGGAGAGGAAGGGGTGGCGCTGAGGAAGGTAGGACCGACTGTGCATTATATATATGAATGTCTATCTGTGTGTAAGAGAGAGAGATAAAGAACATGCCTGTTTCGGAGGTAAAGAGTTCCAGATTTCCGACATCGTTTTTGCGAACACGAGGAGGTGTTGGCATTAGCCAAGACAGCTCCATGTAACCGAGAGCAAATTCGGGATTTAACTGTGTCTGTATGAGGCCGAACTGCCCAGCCTCTTCCTACGTCAATCCCTTCATCGCAAGTGTTAACCAGTGAACCTTCTCTGCACTGCCTCCAATATGAACAAGTCCTTCCTTCCACATAGGGGCCAAAACCACTGGCTGTGCTTCAGCTGTTGTCTCAGCAGCGCTCTCTGCAGTTTGCACAGAATAGTTTTTTGCAACAAAGACCAGCATTTCATTAATCTTCTTGATTATTCGTTGTATCCACATACCAGCCCAGTGGGTTTTATGCCGCGGGTCTCTTTGCACCACACAATGTTGTTGACTCTCTCCACTTAAATCATAAATTGTTTTTCATTTTTCCTTCTAAGATTCCTTCTTCACATTTTATCACATTACACTCCGTCTTTCCCATTCGTTTAACCATCGATAACAGTTTTGTACCTTTGGTAATCCACCTGATTTCGTTTCATCGTTAAGTCTGGCCCTTCATCCAAGACACATAATGAAGGTCCAGCATGGTCGTGTTAGAAAGAAGGGCAAGGCTGACAGGATTAGGGAACCCTAGTTGACGAGGGATATTGAGGCTCTCGTCAGGAAAGATAAGGAGGCGTATGTCAAGTATAGGAATCTGGGATCAAGCGAATCCCTTTGATTAGTATAACAGATGTAGGAATGCACTTAAGATGGAAATCAGGAGGGCAAAAAAGAGGACATGAGATAGCCCTGGCAAATAAGGTAAAGGAAAAACATAAGAGATTCTACAAGTAACGATCAACGCGACCGTCTATCTGTGCAGCCATGGGAGCTGGGCGAGGTCATAAATGGATATTTTTCATCTATATTTACGGTGGAGAGGGTTGTGTAAACTGAGTATTTAAGGGGAATGAATTGTGACATCTTGGAACACATCCACATTGCAAAGGAAGAGGTGCTGGTGGTCTTAAATCATATGAAGTCGGATAAATCCCCTGGGCCTGACCAAGTGTATCCTAGGACATGGTGGGAAACCTGAAAATACATTGCATGGGCCCTGGTAGAGATATTTGCATCATTTTTTTGTCCACGGGTGAGGTACCGGAAGACTAGAGGGTGGCTAATGTTATGCCTTTATTTTAAGAGAGCTGCAGGAAAAGCCAAGGAACTACACGATGGTGAGCCTAACATCAGTGGTTGCAAAGTTACTGGAGGGTTTTCTGAGGAACAGGATCTACCACTATTTGGAAAGGCAAAGAATGATTAGGGATGGTCATCTTGGCTTTGTGCGAGGGAAGTCGTGTCGCACATTTGAAGAGGTGACAGAGGACTGACGAGGGCAGGTCGGTGGACCTTTTCTACAGAGACTTTAGTGGTGGGTCATTCTCCCTCGCGGTAGGCTAGTCCGGAAGATTTTACCACATGGAATCCGGGATGAGCTTGCCAATTGGATGCAGAATTGACGGTGGAAGGAGTCAGAGGGTGATAGTGGAAAGTTGTTTTTCAGATTAGTGTTCACCAGAGTGCTACAGGGATCGATGCTGTGTCCACTGTTGTTTGTCATCTATATGTACGATTTGGATGAGAATGCAGTTGGCATGCTTAGTAAGTTTGCGATGAGAACGAACTTGGTGATACAGTGGACAGTGTAGAGGGTGTTCTCTAATGACAACGGGATCTAGATCAACTGGAGAGGCGGGCCAAAGAATGGTAAATGGAACTTAACTCGGACAGTGTTTCACTTTGATAAGTTAGACCAGGGCAGGACTTACACCGTAAATGGTCGGGCTCTAGAGAGTGTCGGAGAACAGAGCGAACAAGGGGGAAAAGGTACATAGTTCCCGGAAAATGGAAACATGGGTAGGCAGGGTGGTGAAGAAGGCATTTGGCATGCTTACCCTCCTCGGACGGGGCTTTGAGTACAAGAGTTGTGACGTCATGTTAAAACTGTGCGCGTCCTTGGTGAGAGCAGACCTGGAGTATTGTGTGCACTTCTGGTCGTCCAACTACACGAAGGATGTCATTGAGCGGGAAACATGTAGAAAAGATTCATGAGGATGTTTCTGGAAATAGAGAGCTTGAGTTATCAGCAGAGGCTGGATAGGCTGGGAATTTACAGGATGCTGACCTTACAGACGTATATAAGGGGCACAGATGAGTTGAATGGTAACTGTCTTTTTCCCAGGTTGGGGGAATACAAAACTAGCAGGAATAGGTTTAAGATTAGAAGGGAAAGATTTAAAAAGGACCTCAGGTACAACGTTTTCACACGGAAGGTGGCTGGAATACGGAACAAACTGCCGGGGAAAATGGTAGAGGCGGGTACAATTAAAATATTTTAAAAACATTTAAACAGGTTCATGATAGGAAAGGTTAAGAAGGATATGGGCCAAACTCAGGCAAATGGGACTACGTCAAGTAGACAACTTGGTCGGCATGGACGAGTTGGACAGAAGGGCTGTATAACTCTATGAACGTGAAAACAATGTTGTATACATTTCACGAAGTAGTCGGAGAATTGTTTACTGGGGAAAAGTGCATGTCCCGAAAGATTTGAATGACTGGGAATGTCTACAAGAGCATCAGAAATTGTTCTCAGTCCATTAACGTAAGGAAAACACTTCTAAATCTTTCCATTTATAAAATAAGTCGAGACTATCTTGTTAACTTCAGTGTTTTAAGTGTTGCAGTTATTTGGAAGTGTTCATAAATGACGAATATGTGAGAAATAAATGTGTTTTAGGAGTCATAGAGACAGAGTTATACAGCACAGAAACAGGCCCTTCGGCCCAACTGGTACATGCCGACCAGCATGCCCATCTACTCTCGTCCCATTTATCAGTGCTTGGCCCAAATCCCCCCAACCCTTCCCAATCCATATACCTGTCCAATGCCTTTTAAAAATCTTTGTGCTTTTAGTTCATAAATTTATTTCCTTTTTAAGTGTTAAATATTTTCGAACGCATTCGAATGCCTCAGAAATTTCAAAGATATTTAAAACTATTTAGTATGTTACTAGTTCCATCTGACCAGCTGAGGGCGTGATGTACCCGACTTCACTTTGTTCTCATTCTTCGGGCGCGGTTTGTTTCGGCTGCCCCAACGATGTCCCGCACACTCCAGATGGCTCACTCGTTGTGGAGGTAGAACATCGACCTTGTGGTTACCATGGCCTATGGTAACAAGCCCCGGGCGCAAACCTACACCACCCCTCCTCTTCTCCAACTACTGTCAGAATTTCCTCATAATGGCAATCTGCGCAATGAGCTTTGGGGAAAAAATGCACAGAGTTGTCCATGTCCGGAATCTGCGCTTTCTGGCAGAGAATGTAAAAACAGGAATGGATCCTATCCGGATTCACAGTGAAGTACATGTGTCAAATAATCCGCTCCCAAACTCCCCGTCTCTGCTTGGAACGTCCTGCTCTTCCTATGCAAGTCCTTGCTTCCTCGACCATCTGCAAACTTGGATTTACAGCTCCCTGTCCATTCATCCGTGGGTATTGGTGAGAATTATAGCACCAGAAAGATCCCCGGGGAGCAGGACTCTTGGCATCCTCCATTCTTTGTATTTGTTCCACCCCCACTCTTCAGCTCCTATCTTACAATCAATACCCGGCCCAAATCAAATGACTCCCTCTAATTCTTCACGCTCACATTTTACCCAATACTCAAGTTTCTGGGAGTGAACATCACCAACAGCCTGTCCTGGTCAAATCACGTGATTCCACGGCCAAGAAAGCTCACCAGAACCTCTAGTTCCTCAGGAGGCTAAAGAAATTTGGTTTGTCCCCTTTGACTCTCACCAACCTTTACCGATGCACCATAGAAAACATCCTATCTGGATGTATCATGGCTTGGTACGGCAACTGCTCTGCCCAGGACCGCAAGAAGCTGCAGAGAGCTGTGGACACAGCCCAGCGCATCACGGACACCAGCCTCCCCTCCTTGGGCTCTTTACCTCTCGTTGTCTTGGTGCAGCAGCTAGCATAATCAAAGACCCCACCCACCCGGGACATTCTCTCTTCTCTCCTCATCCATAGGGTAGAAGATACAGGTGCCTGAAGGCACGTACCACCAGACTTAAGGAAAGCTTCTACCCCACTGTGATAAAACTATTGAACTGTTCCCTTATACAATGAGATGGACTATGACCTCACGATCTACCTTGTTGTGACCTTGCACCTTATTGCACTATACTTCCTCTGTAGCTGTGACATTTTACTTTGTACTGTTACTGTTTTTACCTGTACTACATCAATGCACTTTGTACTAACTCAGTGTAACTGCACTGTGTAATGAATTGACCTGTACGATCGGTTCGTAAGACAAGCTTTTCACTGTACCCCGGTACAAGTGACAATAATAAACCAATACCAATACCAATGGTAAAAGCTTACTGAATTTGTTTTGAGTACAGATAACTGTCGTCCACAGACACTCAAAAGTCTGCCTGACTGGTGATACCATCAATAAATGTCCGTGTTCATGAAAGGGATCTACCTCTCACAGAACCATGTATACCCTGTGGTCAGCTCATAGTTACTTCAGAGTGCAGCCATTATATACTTAGAGTCAAATAAAAGAAGCTTCCCTGCAAGTAGTGACCCTCCCGCAGAGATGCGAAAGCTTGATATGTTTTTGGATATTGAGGGGATCAATGAATAAGGGTTAATGCGCAAGGCACCGAAAGGTGTACTATGGCTACTGTGTGTTATGTTATTATGTTCCCTGCCGCCGCCCCCCCCCCCCCCCTCCACCACCGACCTTTTAAATATTCTAGCTCCGGAACCTCTGTGCACGGAAGCGGACAACGTGTCTCAGGAGGGACAGATTGGAAAGAGAGCAAATACCTTCGCCCGAATGGGACCAGCTCACAAATTTAGAAGAAGTTAAATAATTTAATGTCTTTCCCTCCTGCCCACCTCCCTGGATGTGCAATGTTAATAGGGGTTGGATAGCTGTCTCTTTGGGACCTTGGAACCGATTGTTTGCATGAACTGAGAGAAAGTATAACCTCAGATGGAGGGACGGGCCAAGTCACCGGGCAACACTCCTACAGTGGAACACTCCCAAAAGGGAAGTCGGAGTTCGGTCAAAGAGCGGTGAGAATGTGAACAAAATACCACAGGGAGGGTATGAGGTGAAGAGCAGACACATGTTTAAGGATGATCAGGATAACCACTGGGGAGAACTATGAATAGAGGGTCCCGCTGACGGCAGGAAGTGAGAGAAGACAGAAGAAGCCGCTGTAGGACACAGAGATCGGCATTGATCAGGAGGGGCGGAATAGGATGTCTGAGCTGATTTGACTGTAGTTCTGTGTCAGGTGGCTCCTGAGCGTCACGATATTTGCTGCCAATTCCCTTAATGTCCTGTGAGGAGCTGAGTAAAAACAGACACTGTAAACCCACCACTGAGTCTATTAAGAGACGTGTTATACAAGGTCCAATCACAACACGGTCACCGTCTACGGGGTAATCGCGACCCATTCTACGCAGAGCACAAGTTCAGACACAGAGCAGTGGGGACAATTCCACGGAGAATTGTGAGTCGCAAAAGGCTGACAAGCATCGCGATCACTTCTGAAATTATTAAACATTCCGTTTGTTCCCAGAAGCGGACCTCCGACACAATTACATTGCACAAGGCGGCGGCACAGACCCAGTGAGGATTTCACTGCATTAAACAGGAGCGAAGAATTCGGGTGTGCTGCCACCTTGAGCGGCCTCACTGCGCACAGGTGGACGAAGAGATGGTGTTGCGCAGAGGCGAGCTCAGCGAGCTGTGGCTCACGCTGCAGGAGTAGCTCGACACCTTGTTCCAGGCAGCGGCGGAGACCCACAGGTAACTGCTCAGCCTGTAGGTCTGGTCGGTGTCCGGGGACACGGCGCCTATCGTCACCCCGCTCTCCGCCTCGACGCCATCCACGCTCCAGCGCAGCGCCACCAAGCCCGGCTTAAAGCCGTTCACCAGGCAGGACAGAGTGGCCGAGCCGGAGCCGGATTCGTCCTGGGAGGAAGGGAGCAGCAGAACCGAGGGCATCCGGGACTTGCCACCTGTGTGTGAGAGAGGGGCGGAGGGGGTAGAGAAACATCTTTGGTTTGTGGAATCCGTCAGCAGCGCCACACTCTGACCCCTAGAAAGAAACTCGGTCACAGACATTATCACAAACCACAGATGATACAGACCATCACTGAAACGTGAGGCGTTGAAAACTGCAGCTCCAGCAACTCCTGGACATGCCCCACAATTACCACCCTAAAAACCGGCGGCGCAACGGGCCTGCGGTGTGAGCCATTACAAAATAGATAAGGACAATGGTCCGCCTTTCTGTCATTGGACCCTCGCGCCTTCTCTGCCGTTCAATGAGACTCCAGCTAATTATTTTCCCGAGAGACGCATTCTTGCACTCAAACCATATCTATCAATTCCCTTTGTATCCGAAGATCCATGAAACTCCTCTAATATGCTTAGCAACTGAGTATCCAGGCCACAAAATAACACCTAATTTCTTGCTCATATCAGTCCGGAATGACACACAACGTTTGAGACGTTGACCCATATTTCTAGACACTTCAGCCGGGGAAATCA
Source organism: Pristis pectinata (assembly GCF_009764475.1). NCBI lineage: Eukaryota > Metazoa > Chordata > Chondrichthyes > Rhinopristiformes > Pristidae > Pristis > Pristis pectinata. The sequence continues at coordinate 8,760,314 of NC_067443.1, read as the reverse complement.
TCACCACTGTATCTCTGTCATTCAACAACAGTTTCAGTGAAATTACCTTTCCTTCTAAACTCGGGAGATTACAGGATTTGTCGCCTAATCTCTTTTTATTCGTGGATCAACCGTGTTACCTTCTGTCATATTCACTCCATCACTGATATAACCTTTCACACCCGGAAGGCAGGCGATACACAATATTCCAATCGTACTCTCACGAGGGCCCTTTGTGATTACTGTAAGACATCATTACTTTTTGCTCAAATATTCATGCAATAAAGTCTAATAAAACCTTTTGCTTTATTACTTGCTTAGTGTATCTACTCATTAACGTTCAGTGATTTGTTTGCAAGTGCACCCAGGTCCTTTCCTATCCGATTACTCACTATTGAATAGCTCTACAATTTTTTATTGACTCTGCAAAAGTAGATGATCTCATTTTTTCCCCGCCATTTGTTCCATCTGTCGTATCCCCGCTTGTATACCTAACCCGTCTGTACCACCTCAAGAATTTTTGGAACGCCTCAGAAACCGGGTGGGTTTGTATTATCAACAAGATGAAAAACACTATGATGCCGGATGAACTCAGCAGGCCAGGCAGCATCCGTGCAGAAAAGCAGGCGGTATCATCAACAACCCTGTACAGATTACACTTATCTCTCTCATCCTAAAATTTGATGTAGATTGTGAACAGCTAGAAGTGTTTCTCACGAACCTCTCTTGCAACACCTGCAGACGGCTACAGAAGGTCGGCATGCACCGCATTATTTAGTTTCCTCCTTTTCTATCCTCTTACAGAGTTGTGGAAAAAAATCTTGCTTCAAACAATCTCGAACCTGGGCGATTCTATTGCTATTATCTAAATGCTCTGTTACCTCATCTTAATAAAAGATTCCAGCATTCTCCCTACAACAGATACAGAATAAATGTTTTCTCGCTCTCTCTCTCTCTTACCCGGTCGCTAACATTGTAAAGGGTCTCTAAACTATGTATAAATCCCAGCCGTCTTCCAGTCCACCCCTCACACTCTGCAGGATGTCCTGTCGCTAATTGAAGGGACTACGAACCACTACCAATCCCTAGCAATCTGGCCACCAAGACAATGAACACAAGCAACACTCGGAGCAACACACAAGATGCTGGAGGAACTAGGCGGGTGAGGCAGCATCTGTGGAAGGAGATGGACAGTCGAATTTTTCGGGTGACACTCCTCATCTGTGTATCCAACTGAAGAGAGATTGTCCCCAGAATATACAGCACCCAGCGTTTCCCGCACTAACATCGCGGAGGAGTCTGCTGAAGAAGCAGGAGTTGTTTCCAGAGTCAGAGTCCCAGTAACCAGGGATTCAAAGGAAGTGACACAGGAGAGAGCAGGAAATGAAGGGCGGAGCTTTGTGCAGGAGGCCGTTGTGATCGGAACCGAAGGCTGTGGAAACATGTTCAATAAATAGAACATAGAAAAATACAGCAAAGTCCGCGCGGAACACGATACCGAATTAAACTAATTATTTTCTTCCTGCAGATGACCCATATCCAAAGTCAAAGTCGAGTTTTTTGCCATGTGCATAAGTACATGCATGCACAGGTGCAATGAAATACTTACAGCAGCATCACAGGCACATAGCATTATATAATCAGCTTTCATAAGAAAAGTATATATTATTATACATTACATGTATTACATAAATTATTCACTGCTTTTATAAGATAAAAATTAGAACAAAAGAAAACAAGGTCTATTTTAGTACAGAGTGATCAGACTGGTGACAGGGTTGTTAAACTGTCGTGATGAGTATTTGTTGGTTGGTTCAAAAACCGAATGGTTCAAGAGAAGTAGCTGTTCTTGATCTTGGTGGTGTGGGACTTCAGGCTTCCGTACGTCCTGCCCGATAGTAGCTGCGAAAAGATGGCATGGCCCGGTTGGTGGGGATCCCTGATGATGGATGTTGCCCTCTTGAGGCAGCGCCTCCTGTCGATACTACCGATGGGCAGAATGCACTGCTCTCTGCAGCTTCTTGCATTCCTGCCCATTCGGATATTCATTTGCCTATCTAACAGGCTCTGAGACTTTACCGCACCTGCTTCGATCACCACCCCGGCAACCCGTTCCCACCACTTTCGGTGCAAAAAAACTTGCCCAACACACCTCTTTTAAACATTCCTTCTCTCACTTTAAATACATGATCTCTAGTAGTTGATATTTCCACCCTAGGGTAAAGGATTCTCACTGTGTACCGTATCTATAGCTCTCATAATCTTATAAACTTCTGCTAGGTCTCCTCTGAGCTTCCGACGCTCTAGAGAAAACAATCCAAGTTTGTCCAGCCTCTCCTTTAGCTCATATCCTCTAATCCAGGGTATGGGTGCGACCAGAACTGCACACAATACTCTAAGTACGGCCGAACCAAAGTTTTATACAACTGCAACATGACGTCATAACTCGCATACTCAGTGCCCGACCCAGGAAGGCAAGCATTTTTCACCACCCTATCTACATGCGTGGCCACTTTCAGTGAGCTATGGACTTGGACCACAAGATCACACTGTACATCAAAACTGTTAACAGTCCTGCCATTTACTGTTTACTTACCCCTTACATTGAACCTCCCGAAGTGTAACAGCTTACACTCGCTCTGATTAAATTCCATATACCATTTCTCCACCCATATATGTAACTGATCTATATTCTGCTGTATCCTCTGACAGCTCTCTCCACTGTCAACAACTCCGCCAATCTTTGTGTCGTCTGCAAACTTACTAACCCACCCACCCACACTTTCATCCAAGTCATTCATATATCACAAACATCAGAGGTCCCAGCATCAATCCCTGAGCAATATCACTGGTCACAGACCTCCAGTCAGAATTCTGGACCTGATACTATTACCCTCTGTCTTCCATGGGCAAGCCAATTCTGAATCTAATCTTCTATTCGCCATGATCCCGTGCATTCTAACTTTCTGGATCAGCCTTCGATGAGGCACCTTGTCAAATGCCTCACCATAAACCGTGTAGACAACATTCACTGCCTTCATCAATCACCTTGGTCACTTCCTGGAAAACAATCAAGTTAATAAAACATGACCTGCCCTGCACACAGCCATGCTGATTGTCCCTAATCAGGCGAAGTTTTGTACCCCAAATCTATCCTTAAGAATACTTTCCAATAGCTTCCAATAACTGACGTGAAGCTCATCGGCCTATTCAAAACGAAATGTGATAAATACTCAACAGGCAAAACATGGCTCAAGGGAAGGAGCTGGAGAGTGCAAAGGTCTTCCATAGAAGCGGCACAGGATGCTCTATCTGTGCCGTGTCATCCCGTAAGGGAGAGTCTCTGCCCCAAAGGTGTGTATGTGTGTGTGTTTGTGTGTGTGTGTGTGTGTGTGTGTGTGTGTGTGTGTGTGTGTGTGTGTGTGTGTGTGTGTGTGTGTGTGTGTGTGTGTGTGTGTGTGTGTGTGGAGGGGGGATAGATTGCGTGTACAGGATTCAGAGAAGGAGAGCCCTTGACGCCTTCCGGGCTGATATTCCAATGGTTCCCTGCATAAGGATTCCATTCCTAGTGCCCACTGCCTCTTGTATATTTATTAAATACATATATTTATCAGCGCCCCCACCCCCCCCCCCACACACACACACACGGTTGTGCCAACACCACCAACGTTCCCGTGGGGAGATGATGAAGTCCGCAGCTGCATCAGTGCCGCTTACAGACATAGGCTGGCACCTGGCTGGACAACCTTGTGAACCATCATCGCTGTCCTCTGTACCACCAATATTACTGTCTTCTGCAAACTTATTAACCACGCCAACTTCATTCTCATCCAATTCGTAAAAATAGATGGCAAAAAGTGGTCTAGAATAATCACTGAAGTACAGATCCTTGTGCCTTGAAGTAGCTGGCAGACAGGTACCAAAATTTCGGTGCCCATACCTCTGAATTGTCTGACGTATCACTACCGAAGTTTACGTGCGGGTGCCTCCAGGTTATCTGCCACACAAGTCCTGAAAGTTAAGCACCTGCACCTTTACTCCGGCTGAAGTGTCGGCACGTGCATCTTGACATCACATGGTGAACAGCTCCTTAAGATGAACAGTGGATAACTGTCTTGTAAGATGCATTTCCTAGGAATTATGAAGCCTAATTGCCCGCCCAGCTCCTGTATGAAGTGCAGAAAAGAATTGCCTTTGGAACAGTGAAAGGCTCCATCAGTACGATCCAGATATTTGAAATAAGCCACATTATGGTTGGACTGCTGAGACTGCAATTCAAATCAACTATGCACAGCACTCTGCCACGGTACTGTGGAAATCTTTCAACGGGCTGATTACTGAGATGTCAGGACGACGAGGACTTATCGAAACTTTCTGAAATCTGTAAAGGTTTTGCACGACTCGGTACAGGGCGAACGTTTCATCCAGTTCTAGAACCAGGGGTCACGTCTCAGAATTTGAGGTAGACATTTAGGACTGAAAGCAGGAGACATTTCTTCACCCAGAGAACGACGAAAATTGAAAAATCCTCACATAATGTATCATCCCGCGGAAAGAGCTGAAGTTCAGTTCACATGATTGGTACGGCCGCTGCAACTGACAACGGTGGGAACTTGAAAGTGGAGCTGCTCGAAGTACCACAACTGATCGTTTGGTGGCAGCAGAGACAGATCGAGGGCGAATTGAGCCAAACCTGACAGAGTGGATTCAGCAGCACAAAACAAAAGAACACGTGCATTTCTATTGCGCCGATCACCACTTCTGACAGATCTAATTGGACGATAATATCTTGCTTGAATGCATGATCCAGCAATGCGGTTATTCCACTGCTCTGCAGTGCACATGTACACCTCCTCCGCTGTTGACCGTAATAATTCTCCGGTATATCGCTAACCTGCGCCACTGTTTGACTTCATTCAGACCCATTGCAGTTGAGTACTTGAATGACTGTAGATATGCTCCGTGATGCCATTTGCAAAGAATACAAAATCACTGAATCAGTACAGAAGGTGGATACTCGGCTCGGCGAGGCTGTGCTGATGGTGTAGAGCAATCCAATTATTCCCAATCTCACACCCCGGAGAAATAGAACTATTATTTTAACTGCCAATAAGTGGCAAACTCTCCCTTAACGGTGACAGTTGGATCCTCATCCACCAGACTTTAAACAGTGAGTTCCAGATCATCACCACGCTCTGACTTGGATGAGGAAGACCTTTCGTCTTCTCCTGCCTGCAGCTTTAGTCCATCATTATGAATCTCCCCCCTCAGTATTTCAGTGCAGACACCTTCTCTTATATCTCCCATACAAACACATCCATATTTTATTCCACTCTGTCAAATCTACTCGCAACGTTTCTGTGCCAATCCGACTTGCTGCAAATGCATGTTACGTTTCTCTTTTCCTTAAACTAGCAACTTCGTGTTCACCGAGATTTATTGGTAGCTTAAGCGGTCGCCGATCCAGAAACACCTCACGGACGTTGTGATATCCTAATATTTCCTTGGTGTTGATCCACTTCTCTGCTGACCCCGCCCAATATTGTACATATATTGGTCCAAAGACAAGTCAAGATCTCTCTCAAAATTGTTCATTTGATTAAGAAGATAAAAAAAGGGCAATTACAACCCGTTCAGCCACACATTTGCAGTAGGGAAGATGTTGGAGAGGATTATCAGGAACAGGATTTACTCTCATTTCGAAAAGCATGGGCTAATTAGGGACAATCAGCATCGCTTGTGCGGGGCAAATTATATCTTACAAACATGATCGAGTTTTCTTTGAGGAAGTGACGAGGGTGACTGATGAGGGCGCGGCAGTGGATGTTATCTACGTGGACTTTATTAAGGCATCTAATAAGGCTACTCAGGTAGGCTCATTCAGTTGATTAAAATATATGGGATCTATGGAGACGAGGGAGTTTGAATTCAGAATTAACTTGCCGATAGAAGACAGATGGTAGCAGTGCAAGGGTGTTATTCCGGCTGGAGATCCGTGAGCAATGGTGTTCCCCAGGGATCCGTGCTTCATCATCTGTTGTTTGTAATATACATAAAATGTCATGGACAAAAATGTAGACGGGATTTCATCGCGAGGTGTCGCAGTTTGGGAAGTCAAATAACGGGGAAAGTATACAGTTAATGACAGGACCCCTCACAGCACTGAGCGAGCTTCGGATCCAAGTATGTAGGTCCTTGAAAGTGGCAAGACAAGTAGATCGAGTGGTAAAGAAGGCGTACGGCACGCTTGCCTTCATCGTCGGGCATTGAGTATAAAAATCAGGAAGTCATGTTGCAGCTGTATCAAACTTTGGTAAGGCCGCACTTGGGAGTATTGTGTTCGGTAATGTTCGCCCCGTTACAGGAAGCTTGTGAAGGTTTTGCAGAGGGTGAAGAAGAGGTTTATCAGCATTCTGCCTTGATTAGAGGACATTACCTATAAGGAGAGGTTGGACAAATTAGGTTTGATTTCTCTGGAGAGTCGGAATTCGAGGGGAGATCTGATAGAAGTTTCTAAAACTATGGGAGGCAAAGATAGAGTAGATCTTCAGGATCTTTCTCCCGCGGTGGAAATTTCAAATACTAGAGGGCATAGATTTAAGGCGAGATGGAAAAGTTTAAAGGGGATGTGCGGGGATTTTTTTTAACAGAGAGTGGTGTGTGCCTGGAACGCACTGCCAGGGGTGGTGACGGAAGCTGATATGATAGTGACGTTTAAGAGACTTTTCGATAGACACATGAATGTGTAGGGAATGGAGTGCTGTGGATCATGATCATACAGACAGTTTATGTTTAATCTGGCATCATGTTGGCACAGACTTGGTGGGACCATAACCCAATTGTCCTTCCTTGCGCGTTCTCCCGATTCCCTCAGTATTACATAAATGCACCAGACACGTTTCTGAATATACCTATCGACTGAGTATCCGCTCGTAGGACAGAGAAATCTAGAGATTCACACCTTTCCCGAATGAAGACAATTCTCAACTCATTCCCAAATGGCCGACCTCTTTTCCTGAGAGTGTGAACTCCAATCCGAGACCTTCTGCCAGAGGAAGCAGCCTGTTTGGCACGTGTCTAATCGGGCGCTGTCATGACTGTTTATGTTTCACTGAACTCATTCTACGTTGTCGGGTATACACGTCAGTCTAGTCAGTCTCTGCTTGTTGGACTGACCTCTCAGCCCAGGCTTCCCTGTCCACAGAAGGAAATCCATGCTTCAGGCACAGTACAATGTGGCTCCTTTGGATTGATTTGTGGGATGTGGGTTTCGCCTCAGAGATGGAATAGGAGAAGACAATTTTCACTGAACTTTAGGCGAATGAAAGCTGAACAATAGAACATATCTTAAACATACTCCAAACCAGAAGGGATTATGAGAAAACATTTAACAAAGCAAACCTAACGAAGTTTCTGCACAGTGGCTTTATCAGACCAACGTTGACACCGAGGCACACGAAGAGGTTTTTGGACAGTTGCGTCAGGAGAGTGGGCCTTTAACAATTCCTTAGCGAAGGAAACAGAGGCGGAGAGGTTCAGGGAATTCCGAAAATGTCGGCGTTGGGAGCTGAAGACACCGACAACAATGGTGGAGTGGTTTAACCTGAGGATCCAAAGTTCAGTATTCGGGATAAGAGATCATGTTGGGTTCTGGAGCTGCTGTTCCCAATATTGGCTGCTCCTAATATTAATTTGGAGGGAATTTCAAAATCCATTGCAGGAGGTCCAACCATCAAAGAAGAGATGGTAAATTGGTTTATTATTGTCACGTGTACCGAAGTATGGTGAAAACAATTTTCTGCATGTCATCCAAACAGATCATTTCCTACAACAGTGCATTGTGGTAGTACAAGGGAAAACAATAACAGAATGAAGAATAAACTGTCACGGTTACAGAAAAAAATGCAGAGCAGGAAGACAATAAGGTACAAGGCCATAACGAGATGGATTGCGAGATCAAGAGTCCAACTTATTAGAGATGGTAGAGTGTGAATGGTGTTAAATCATGAACAACAGAACAGGGGCGTGATCTTTCAGACAGGACCCACTGAGGGTGAGATACATCATCACCTCACACTTGCTCCCTCACCGTCCGGTCACAACACAAGACCTGGAAGTGAATGCGGAGAGGACTGATCCATCAGCGCTGCTGCCGCATTTTTAATCTGTAATGCATGATAGGGACTCCATGGACCAACAACATCACTCTGAAGCCACGCAGCGCCGCGCTAGCCTTTAGCCTCCTGTGAAAGCAACTGGGTCAGGGTGATATGAAAGACAGTTGGCTAAGTACGTCTTTAGGTTAAGGATCTCCTTCAGGATGTGACCAGAACGTCTCACAAGGACCTGTACTCGAGCAACCACCATTCGTCGAATTTAGATAACCTAAATGGAATAGGAACTGACCAGTGTGTGTACAAATAACATAAAGAAAAAAAATATTGTTTGCCATGTTGATGACAGCATTGTTCAGAAGTGGAAATGTGTATACTCCGATAATTCTTTGGCAAGTGGAACTCAACGGAGACAAACGTCAGGGGATCACAGGAGATTGCAGTTGCTGTAAACTGTAGCAACACATAATATGCTGGAAGAGCTCAGTGGATCAGCCAGAAACTGTAGTGGGATATAGATAGTTGAAGTTTCATCCCCCTGGACGGAGGGTCTTCATCAACAGACGCTGACTGACCTGCTGAGTTCCTCCAGAATCTTAAACACAAAATAATTCTGCGGATGCTGGAATCTGGAGCAATAAACAAAAAGTGCGAGAGGAACTCAGCAGGTCAGGAAGCATTCATGGAGGGAAATAAACAGTCGACGTTTCGGGTCGAGACCCGTCATCAGGACTGGAAAGGAAGAGGGCAGAAACCAGAATAAGAAGGTGGGGCAGGAGCATACGCAGGCAGAGGATAGGTGAGTTCAGGTGGGAAGCGAGTCCAGGTGAGAGGGGGAAGTTAGTGAGTGGGGGAGGGGGAGAAGATGTAATAAGCTGAGAGGTGGTCGGTAGAAGAGGCCAAAGGCTGAAGAAGAAGGAATCCGGTAGGAGAGGGCCGTGGACCATGGAATAAAGGATGGGGAAGGGGAGGAGAGGATATGGGCAGGTCATCAAAGCGGGAGAAGGGAGCCACAGAAATAAGGGAAAATAAAGGAGTGGTTGGGGGTGTGGGGGGGGAAAGGGATGGAGCTACCGGAAGTTACAGAAATCGATGTTGAAGCCATCAGGTTGGAGACTCCCAAAGCGGAATATGATGTGTTGTTCCTCCAACCTGCGTCTGGCCACTACTGCCACAAAAAAAAACTCCCAGGTATATCGGAAAACGACACGGCAGTGACGAGCTGAATGAAGATGGTATTAGGAAGGATATAGTTTTGAAAAACCAACTAGTACTGAAAGCAAATAACATGAAGGTCTGCGCCGCAAGGGTTTGTGAGGAGTGGTGGTGATGAGATTGGGCGCACTCGTATTCATCTTCCACATTTTCATGAAGTGTTCACACATTGAATGGTGGAGAATATAACCAGGTCATTGTCGAAGTTAGAGGGGAGAAGGAAAGAGAGACTCGGGGAAGAGATAGTTGGGGGGGGGGGTGTTGGAGGGCGGGGTGAGGGGATAGACAAATTGTAGTTCTATATTAAGCGGTCCTAAATGATATTATACTTTGTTTATTTTTGTTCGCTAAAGAATAAACCGGCAGATTACAATTTCTGCAGATTTATGCAAATTTGAGGCACAAAGCGCACAATTGACTGGAATGGACCAGTTACAGCAGGTCCAGGAGAAAAGTTTATGACGTTGTCCAAATTAATATAAAGCGGAATTTAGCAAAAGAGAACCAATACATAAATAAACGAGAAACATGAAAACGGAGAGACACGGACAGAGAGAAGGAGACCACAGAACAGTTATTTTGACATCAGTTTTATGCAGAATGCTGGAATATTTGATTAAGGACGAGCTAACAGGGCACTTAGAGAACATAAATAGAAACACCCAGATTCGACATAGATTTATGGAAACTGTAAGAGAATAGAAAAGTTGGAAACTAAATGATGTGGTGCATGTCGACTTTCTATAGGCCGTCTACAGCTGTCGCACAGGAGGTTACCAAGCAAACACCTTGAGCTGTTCATAACGAATATCAAATGGTTGGATGAGGGAACTAAGTGTCATATGTTCAGGTCTGTGGTCGATACAAACCCACACTCGTCAGCGAGGCGAACGCAGAGAGACGTGATGTGATAAAGACAAGTTTGGTAAACAAGCAGGATAAGAAATCGGAATAAAATGCAGAAAAAACATGAGGTCATCTACTTTTGTAGAAACAAAATAGAACATTGGAGTATTATTGAATAGTGAAGGATTGGATTCGAAAGGAGGTAGGTGCACTTTCCCGCAAATCTCTGAATGTTAACTCAGGAGTGCGGAGGAACAAAGGGATCTAGGAGTTCAGATGCATAATATCCTGGAAGTGGCGTCACACGTAGACAGGGTTGTAAAGAAGGCTTTTGACATCCTGGCATTCATACATCAAAGTATTGAGTGGAGGAGTTGGGATGTTATGGTGAGGTTGTATAAGACATTGGTGAGGCCAAATTTGGAGTATTGTGTGCAGTTCTGGTCACCTAACTAGAGTAAGGATATCAGTAAGATTGAAAGAGTGCAGAGGAGATTTACTAGAATGTTGCCGGGTCTTCAGGAGTTGAGTTACAGGGAAAGATTGAACAGGTTAGGACTTTATTCCTTGGAGCGCAGAATAATGAGGGGAGATTTGATAGTGGTTTACAAAATGATAAGGGGTATAGACAGAGTAAATTGCGAGTAGGCTCTTTCCACCTAGATTAGGAGACGTAAGTACGAGAGGACATGGCTTTAGGGTGAAAGAGGAAAGATTTATGGGGAACATGAGGGGGAACTTCTTCACTCAGAGAGGTGGGAGTGTGGAACAAGCTGCCGTCTCACGTGGTAAAAGCGGGCTCACTCTTAAGTTTCAAGAATAAATTGGATAGATACATGGATGGGAGAGGTCTGAAGCGTTAAGTACTGGGCGCAGGTCAATGGGACTAGCAGAATAAAGTTTCTGCACAGACTAGAAGGGCCGAATGGCCTGTTTTCTGTGCTGTAGTGTACTATGGTTCTATGGTAATGAGTAGATACAATAAGAAAATAATAAAGAAAAAAGGTTACATTCGACTTTGTAGCATGAGTATTTGAGCAAAGAGTAATGATGTCTTACAGGTATGGAAGGTCATATCAGTGATGGAGGGAATATGACAGAGGTTGCCACGAGCGATTCACCAATAAAAAGAGATTAAGTAGACTTCGTCGGTAATCTCTGGTGTTTAGAAGAATAAAAGGTAATCTCACTGAAGCAATCTTTTGATGGACCCAGACCGCAGTTTGCAGAAACAGGTGTCAGAGTCTCAAAACAAGTTTTGTGTCATTCCGGACTGTCATAAGAAAGAAATGAGGAAACCTTTCGTGGCCTGGATGCTCAGTCGCTTAATATATTCAGGAAAGAGTTTGACGGATCTTTGGACATAATGGGAATTGATAGTTATGGTTTATTGCAGTACAGTGGTGTTCAGGTAAATGATTAACTGTCGTCTCATTGAACGTCAGAGAAGGCGAGACGGCCCAATGACCAAATAGCAGACCATTATCCTTATTTATTTTGCAATGGTTTACACTGCAGGCCCGATGCTTTATTCAACTTATCTGTGCCCCTCGTGATTTTATATATCTCTGTCGGGTCACCACTCAGCCTCCTGTACTGAGTGGGTAAAAGCCCCAGCCTATCCAGCCTCTCCTGGTAACTCAAACTCTCCAGTTCCGATAACATCCTCGTGAAACTCTTCTGTATTTTTTCAAGCTTAATGAGATCCTTCCTGTGGTTGGACGACAGTACTCCAGGTCTGCTCTCACCAAGGACTTGTACAGTTTTAACATGACGTCACAATTCTTGTACTCAATGCCCCGTCCGATGAGGGTAAGCATAGTCAATGCCTTCTTCACTACCTTGCCTACCCATGTCTCAATTTTCAGGGAACTATGTATTTTTCCCTCTTGATCTCTCTGTTTTCCAATACTCTCCAGAGCCCTACTATTTACTGTGTAAGTCCTGCCCTGGTTTAACTCGCTAAAGTGAAGCACTGTCCGAGTTAAGTTCCATTCTTTGGTCCACCTCTCCAGTTGATCTAGAACCCGTTGTCGTTGTAGAACACCTTCTACACTGTCCACTGAATTACCAATTTCTTCTCATCCACAAACTTACTGAGCATGCCAACTGCATTCTCATCCAAATCGTTCGTAGAGATGACAAACATCAATGGACACAGAAGCGATCCCTGTGGCACTTAAATGGACACAGTCCTCCAATCTGTAAAAAAATAGCTTTGCACTACCATCCTCTGACTCCTTCCAACAATACAATTTTGTAACCAATTCTCTAGCTCACGCCGGATTCCATGTGATAAAATCTTCCGGAATAGCTTGCCACGCGGGACCTTGTCAATCCTTGTTAAAGTCTATGGAGACAGCGTCAACTCGTCAATCTCCTTGTCACCTTTTCAAAAAAAAACTTCACATTTGTGCGACATGCATAAAGCCACAATGACCATCCCTAAACATTCCTTGCCTTTCCAAAGGCTGGTAGATACGGTTCCTCGGAAAACCTTTCAATAACTTTGCCACCATGATCTTACGCTCACCAGCGTGTAGTTCCCTGCTTTTCCCTGCAACTCTTTTTAAATAAAGGCATAACATTAACCACTGTCTAGTCTTCCGGTACCTCACCCGTAGATAAAAATTATGAAAATATCTCTGCCAGAGCCCATGCAATGTATTACCTGGCTTCCCACCAGGTCCGAGGACACACTTGGTCAGGCCCTGGGGATTATCCAATTTAATATGATTTAAGACCACCAGCACATCTTCTTTTGTGTGTGTTCCAAGACATCAGCCCTTTACTACTCAGCTTCCATGACCCTCTGTACGGTAAATATAAATGAGAAATATCAATTTAAGACCTCGTCCATCTCGCATGGCTCCACAGATAGACGACCGCATTGATCCTTACTTGTAGAATCTCTGATGATTTTCCTTTCCCTTATCTACCAGGGCTATCGCATGTCCTCTTTTTGCCCTACTGATGTCCCTCTTAAGTGTACTTCATTAGTTATTGTACTAATGAAGGGATTCGCTTAATCCCAGCTGCCTCTGCTTGCTGCCTCCTTCCTTCCTGACGAGAGCCGCAGTATCCTTCGTCAACCAGGAATCCCTAATACTGTCAGACTTGCCCTTATTTCTAACAGAAACATGCTGGTTCTTCATCCTGTGTCTTGTATGAAGAGACTGGGTGTACTGCAGGCAGATTGACCGATGATACAGTTAGATAGCTTAGCAAAAGCACTAAAACTGTTATAAATGGGTTAATCTAGAAGGTAAAGGAGTGTAATGTGAGAAAACGTGATGTAGAAGGAAGAATGAAAAGCAAGTTATTATTTCAGGGGAGAGAGACAACAAATGTTTGTGGTGCAGAGACACCTGGGGCATAAACCTCACAGGACTGGCATGTGGGAGTAATTAAAAAGTTAATGGAATGTTGGTCTTTATTGCAAAAAATATTCTCTGCAAACAGCGGGGAGTATTAAATGTCAGGCTGTCGGTTGTTGAATGAGTCGTTAACCTGGTCTCTTCCTAAAATATACCATGACTACACTCTGGGATGGGAAGGGCAGCAGACACATGGCACCGCCACCTGCAGGTTCCCCTTCCATTCTCTCACCATCCTCACTTGAAAGTATATGGTCAGCTCTTCGCCACCGGGTCTTTCCGACAGCGCTAAGGAAATGTATTCGTCAGACAGACTATGACAGTCCATTCAAATCTTCTCAAGGATAATTAGAGATGGGAAAACCGTCTTCGTGTGAAGATAGATAGTCACAAGAGAGGGAAAGGAATGGACGTAGGTGGAGATGAGTGAGATGGAGAGAGGTAAGAGGAAATTACTGTGGAACAGAAATACTAACAAGGAGGAAAGGAGCCGAATGGATCATCCGCGCTGTAGATCTTTACAGGACTTCTTAGCAGAGGCGATCAGTTTTGGGAGACCTGGAAGAAGGAGAGAAATGTGAAAAAGGTTTAAGTTCCAATTAACAGTGGAATTACTGGTTTTTGACTAAAATAACCATGTTGTACCTGACTGAATCAATGCTGGAGAGAGATTTGACCTTCAGTGACAAGGAAACAGGTCAGCCTCTGATGTAGAAAGGGCATGGTGATCTGGCAGCACAGAGATGGCCGGTGGACTGCCGAGGTTAAACTCACAGACAGCCTCGCTCACATTCAGGGATTTGCATCTATTTCAATTTTCTCGCATTCGGACACTTCAAAGACCCGTAAACAATTGCAGCAATCGATGACCAAGTAACTCTCACGATTATCGCTTGAGGTGGAAAAAGTGACCGAACTGGAGCTTTGTGTGGGTTTCCTGTTTCCGTAGTTTGAGCGCTGTTGCTCAAAGGTCAACCCATTAGACTTCATGTTGAACGGCGCGCTGGAACGTACTGCAGCGCCCAGGGTGGGTTCAACTGAACAGCAAGTCGTTCTGTGGAAATTAACCTCAGTTACAGTGTCCTCTGTTGCGTCCTGTTTACCGGGTATCGGAATGTAAGCAACGCTGTGATCTGAAAAAGTAAAGAGGAATTTAACACTGGAGGCACATAAGCTCAGGACACTGACCATCCCCAACAAGATGAACCTTGACATTTCATGGCACTTCGCCGAATCCCCCAAAATCAACACCATGCGATCACCATTTATCAGAAACTCCTGACACTCTTTGAATATGGTGGCTGCAAGAACAGCTCAGAGGCTGGGAATACCAGAGCGAGTAACAAACAGTTCATGACGGCACAAACCACTACCACCATCTTCAAGGCACAGGTCACGATTTCAATGGAATACTCTCTACTTCTGGCAGTACAGTTCCGACGACACAAGCTCAGTGTCATCCAGTACAAAGTAGTCCTGCCAAATGCACGCAGATACTCGCCAGATCACTCCAACTGCTCCCCCAAACCCTGGCCAAGACGTTCAAGAGGAGCAGGCACGGGACCACCACCACCTCCAGGTTGCTCTCCAAATCATGAATGACCCTGACTTGGAAATATATCTGAGTTCCTTCAATGCCACTGGTTCTAAACCCTGGAACTCCTTCCTCCGCAGCAAGGAGTGCCTTCATCATAGGGACTGTAGTAACTGCAGACAGTCGACTCAACGCCACCTTCTGCGGGGGATTTAGGCAAGAGGAAATGAATGCTGGTTTTGCCAGTTGTACCACTCTCTACATCCCGAAAAGACATGCCCAACCACGGTCTGCCTGGAAACCTCTGAACAATCCTCCAGTAAATCTTTCCATTCGCCCTTTGACCCTGTGACGCACTGACACTCTCAGCAGGAGTAACCCGCACAAGGGACGGGATGGTTGGACTGGTACCGCCCCGGAACCTCAGCATCGAGCAGAGGCCACGGCAGCTGAGAGGCTGCACACAGCTGCGGCTGAATTCCGGGCACTCGCCACTCACTCCGACCCCTGGGAGCGAGCGCAGCGCCAGCCGACCACCGGGCCGAGTCCAGATGTTGGCGGAAGCTTTATCCCTGGTGATTGCGGTCCAGATGTTCCGCGTTTGCGGTGAGTGAGCCAGGGTGGAGAATATTAAGTCAGGATCGGCCGAAAATACTTGGAGAACCACACTTAGCAAGTTTGTTTGAATGTTGTTCGATTAGAAAGCCAGGAAGCCCAGGCTAATGATCTGGAGGAAGTTACCCACGCCTCCCTCAACCCCACGCTCCACATACAGAATCCCAGCCGTGCGGGAATTAAAATTTAGTTAATTAAATATATCTGGAATACAAAACTAGAATCTCATTAATGTTCATTCTAAAAATTTCAAGTCTCACTCGTTTTCTTATGAAGAAGGAACTTCTGGCCCACTGAAACTCTCTGTACAATACGTAACTCCAGATCCACAGCAGAATGTTTGGCGAGTCCCGGCGGAAATGGCCAGCAACTTTCTCAGTTCACGGTCAACAAGAGATGGATAAGGAAATTAATCTTGCCGGCGACACACACAGTACATCCTGTAAATGAATAAAATAAAGGTTTTGCGAATTTGATCAAGTTAACGTGGAGTTCCTTCTGGTCTTTCAGTAGTTGTTGTCAGGATATCTTAGCCAATAAATGCAACCTCATATGGCGGCGTATTCCGTAAACTGCAGCCAAAGTGTTTCAGTTCGACTTTCTTCGATCTCTTAGCAGATAATTTTAATTTACTGATGATGTTTCCAGTTACAGAACTCGAACCTTTTTCTGCGGGTCCGGGTGCAGTGACTGCGGATGTCAATGAGACAGTTGAACTATCCTGTGAACTGACGTATCGACTGGAGGTCGCGATCAATGTTCTCTGGTACAAACAGCGTGCGGAGGAACCACCGGTACCGATCGAGACTGGGGACTGTCGACAAACCGGCTGCAGGGCTACGTACAAAAAAGGCTCCAGCGATTACACATCGGTACTGGAAATCCGGGACGTCCAGGTGGAGGATTCGGGTTCCTACTACTGTGCTGAAAGGGATAGCTTTTCACTGCTTGTGAAAGGACCCACGCTTCTGGTTGGAGGTAAGAAAAGGCGACAGTCGGGTTATACACAGCCATGTACTTCGGGTTAACGGTGAGGTTAACGGTGTCCCAATCTCTGCTCAGACAGCTCCACCAACCGGACCGGTCTTCTGGTGTTTGTCCCGCCATCTGAGACAAATGGGTCGGTTCCCCTGGTGTGTCAAGTCAGCGGCCTTTCTTCCGCCCAGATTGTCATTTACTGGAACATTTCGGGAGAGATTACGGGAGGACGGAGCGATCCCGGTACACTTGACCCGGACGGAAGCTACAGCGTCAGAAGTCAAGTGCTGGTCCCGCCAGAAACCTGGAGGAGCGGCGGTGTCTGTACCTGCATCGCACAATTTGGGGGTGCGGGCAAGACGAGGACAAAGAGCGTGTCCCGCCCCGTCACCGAAACGCATCAAGGTAAGACAAGCATTTGTGCAGAAAAGATTGAAGCTCATCTGTGGTGTCCGTTGGAAGAGCTGCTGGTTTACTGAGGCCACGGTCAGTGTTAATTTGCATTCATTTATTTTGGGTATCTGCTTATCTCCAGCAAGACTAACGTTTGTTGCCCACCTCTAATCGCCCTTTGATAAGTTGGGGGTGAAACTCCTTCTTCAACCGCTGCTGTTGTTATGATCAAGATGCTCCCATAGTGCTGTTGGGAGGGACTTCCAGGAATTAGACGCAGCGCCGATGAAGGGAAGACAATGTGTTTCCAAGTTATAATGGTGTGAAACTTGGAAATATATCGCCTTCCCGTCATCGTGACGTTCCTGGTGGCACTGGGAATTATTGTCCGAGTAACCTAAACAGATTACGCTTCTGTCGAGCGGTGCATCTTGTACCTGCTTCATACTGCTGTCACAGGGCACCCCTGGAGGAGGGAAAGAGTTTTCTGTGGTGTTTTGGGTGACATCTCTGAGGGTGCTTCATGCTGATGGCACGAAAGTAGGTGGAAGGGCAAGATGTGATGAGGATATTGCGAATATAGTTTGAGTGAGTGGGCGAAAACTTGGCAAATGGAACTTAATGTGAGAAAGCGTGAGGTCGTGCACTTCGGTAAGAGGAATCAGAAGGTAGATTGTTATCCAAACGGAAAAGGACTGCAAAGAATATAGAGGGGTGTCGGTGCTCTTGTGCATGAATCACAAAAGGTTAGTGGGCAGGAGCAGCCAGAGTGTAACCAGGATATTAGCCTGTATTGCGAAATATTTTGGAGCTTAAAAATGGGGTGGTGTTGTTACAATTGTGTAAGGTGCTGGTGAGGTCATATCTGAGGTACAAGAAACAATTTGGGTCCCCTGACCTAAGAATGGACAAAGTAACATTTGAGTAACAACATAGAAGATAGCACAGTACAGCGCAGCTAGAGGCACACCTTGTCTGTGCCGACTATGGTGACAAACTAAACTAATCCCTTCTGCCTGCACATAATCCATATTCCTCCATTCCCTTCATATTCATGAGCCTATCTGTAAGCCTCTTAAACGCCAGTATTGTATTTGCTTCCATCACCTCCCCTGGCAGCTCTTTCCAGGCACCTACCACTCTCTGTGTAAAAAAAAGCTTGCACCGCGCATCTCCTTTAAATTTTCCCTCACAATTTAAATCTATGCCCTGTAGTATTCCAAATATCTACCCTTGGAAAAATATACTGAATACTTTCCTATCTCTGTCTCTCATACTTTTATAAAGTTCTATCCGGTCTCCCTTCAGCCTCCGATGCTCCAGAGAAAACAATCCAACTTCTATTTATAGCCACTACCTTCCAATCCAGACTGCATCCTGGTAAACCTCTTCTGCACCCACTCCAAAGCCTCCACATCCTTCCTCATGGGGAGATCAGAATTACACAGAGTCCTTCGTGCGGCCTAACCGAAGCTTTATACAGCTACAACATGACTGGCTGATTCTACTATTCAATGCCCCAAAAGATGAAGGTAAGCATGCCATACGCTTTCTTTAGAATTCTATCTGTGTGCCACTTTGACGGAACTATGAACTTGGACCCCAACATCCCGCTGTCTAACAATGCTGTTAAGGGCTCTGGCATGAACTGTATACTCTCCCCTTACATTTGACCTCCCAACGTGTAACACCTCCCTATTTGTATTATTAAACAAAGAAACAACTTTGGTTATTCTCCAGTCCTCCAGGACCTCGCCTGTGTCTAGAGTAGAGAAAAAGGTCTTCACCAAGACCCAGGAAATCTCCTCTCTTCCCTCTAACAATAACATGCGATAGATTCCATAAGCTCCCGGGGAACTATCCCCCTTAATGCAGCAACATACACAACACCACTTTTTTCAAAATGCCCCAGCGTATTGGTGTACTCCACTGTGATCTTACTATCGTCCATGTCCTTCTCCTTGGTGAAGACCGATGCAAATACCGAACAAAATACGAGAGAGTCCATAGGAGATTCACCCGAGAGTGATGGGATTGTCCTATCCGGAGAAGATAAGCAGGTTGATTCTGAATTCTCTGAAGCTAAGAATAATGAGGGTTGATCTTATTGAAACATAATATTTTGAGACGTTTTCACTATTGGGAGAGTCTCGAACGAGGGCTCGTAGTTTCAAGATAAGAGGCCAGTTATTAAAAACTGAAGTACATAGAAATTTCTTTTGGTAACCGGTGGTAAATCTCTGGAATTCTCTGGCCCAGAGAGTTGTGGAGACCAGCTCATTAGTGTTTAAAGTAGAGGCAGATACCTTCTGAAAGATCAGAGGCTTGGGGGCTGTGGGGATGTGGTACAGAGAGGGAGTTGAGGCATCATTTTTGTTTACATTTCATACCTGGACAGATGTCACATTATCGTGTAGGTGCCAGTGTTGTTACTGCACTGGAGCAGTTTGGGCAGACATGAAGCCCAGGTCTTCAGTTCTGCATCTCAGATGTTCACTGGCCCCAATGCCTTTGCGGTATCCGGGGGTCTCCGCCGATTCTTGGTATCACGTGGGCTCAATGACTTGGCTGCAAGTTTGCTTTTGTTATGATGGGAATGGCAGGAACACTTTAAATGGGCAGACTGCTGGTCTAAAGATGGTTGTGAGTACCGTAGCCGTGCCTTTAGCTCTCAATGCTGCATTCTGTTATGGCTGAGGATGAAGGTATTCCTGAAGCCTCTGCTTCTCTTTGATAATTTAGTTGCCAACCGCCATTCAAAACGGGATGTTAATACGACTGCAGAGTTGGATCTGATCTGTTGATTATAGAGCTCGCTTATCTCTGTCTAATGCATGCTGCTTTCGCTGTGTTGGGCTCATGTGTTGACACCTACTTGTTCAGCTATGCCTGGCGGTGCTCCCGGCCTGCCTTTCTGTACTCCTCATTGACGAAGGTTCAATCCACTTATCATTAATGGTACGATCAGAGATATCCCAGGAAATGACATTACTGATTGTGATGAGCTTCGTGGATACTCTAGAGATGCCAGATCCGTCCCAGGTATCATATTCAGCACGATTTGATTACCACACAAAATGACTGACTGTGTACTTTATGTGACCTTGCACAAGACCGTACAGGGGCACTTGGTAAATTGGTTTATTATTGTCACATTTACCGAGGTACAGTGAAAAACTTTATTTTACATGCCATCCATACAGATCATTTCATTACAACAGTGCCTTGAGGTAGTACAAGGGAAACCAATATTAAATGCGGAGTAAAGTGTTACAGTTACAGAGAGAGTGCGGTGCAGGTAGACAATAAGTTGCAAAACCATAACGAGGTAGATTGTGAGGTCAAGAGGTCCATCTTATCGTATTAGGGGGACCGTTCAATAATCTTATAACAGCGGGATGGAGGCTGTCCTTGAGCCTGATGGAACGTGTTTTCAGGCTTTTACATCTTCTGCCCGACTGGGGGGGGGGGGGGTGGTTGGCGGGGGAGAAGAGAAAACATTACCAGTCTTATCGTGGATAAATGCGCCTTGCTGTCGGGAGTTTGGTGGTGAAGAGATTTATACTTTCTGGTAGTTTATTCAGTAAATGTTCCAAAGCCAGTTTGGCACTCATGTCCTACACGGCTCATCCAAGGTGATACCACCAAGACACTCCTCGCGATGAAAATTGGACTTCCCCACCGAGATTACAGTCTGTGCCCTTGTATGTAGAAACACGCTGCTTCTTTAACTGAGGGAAGGCGCCAGATAGCAATAAGGAGGTTTTCATGTCCATGTTTGACCCGATACAATGGGGTTCAGAGTCAATATTGATTACCCATGTGTGCCTTGCGCCACCATATCCATGCTAGTAGCCAATAGACGTCGTCCAACCTGCTGAATAATATGGATTCAGAACCGATCTGGCAGATCAATATCAGGCATCCGTGCGGGGCTGCGGACTGTCAGAAGGGCGTTGCGGAGAATAGTCGTTTGTGGCATCTTGCTGAGTACACACCTGATGTCTTTTTTCTTCCTTGCTTCAGTGATTGTGAAGGTCCATGGTACGGTAAAAAAAAACAAACTAAAATGTAATTTTGCTTTTGTCCGCACGTTGAAATAGTGGGTAATTCTGCCTCATGTGGAGAACAACTGAAAATATTTGTTCTGCGTCGCCTGGTCTTGAAACCGTAGATTAATACAGAAAGAACAGGGGCCATTCTATTCTGGTGATAGCATTTTGAATGAGAGATCCGTTTAATATTATCTTAGCTCCCCTGCTCCATTCTCACAAGGCTGAAGATTTCACCCCGCCAAGACCAAGGTTAATTGTCATTCCTCCTAATTACGTGTGAAGTGAAGGACTTTCTGGGCCATTTGAGGCGACAGCAAAGGACTGCGACATTGATGACGTTGTAGTCACACGGAGACCAGGCTGGTCCCGGGCAATAGATGCCCTCCTTAAAGAACATCTGTGAACATTGGGATAATCCGGAATTTCACAGTACTTCGCTGAGACTCGTTTTTTCTTCATTCTGGATGTATTTAAACTTGAATGTTCATTTCAAATTGCCGTGGGGATTCCAACTGCCCCCTCCGGCTTGTACATGCCGTCTTCTGGATCACTTATTGATTTCCGGCTTCCCTCTTGAAATTTTGAGATGGATTTAATGGGACTCTCTGGTCTGAAACATCTCCTATTTGGGTTGTTAGAAATTGCTCCGGTTTATCGCCCATAAAACATTTTATCACCCATAAAACATAAGTGATTGTGTGTGAGAGGAGTCTGATAAGTTGTCTAACTCTGCTACATTAGAATCCGTGATGCTGTTGGCTACCGACCTTCGCCCCGTGCACTTAAACGGCCAGGATCTCCCGCTGGCCAGCCATTTTAATTCCACTTCTCATTTCCACACTGACATGTCTGTCCACGGCCTCCTCTACTGCCAAAATGAGGCTAGACGCGGATTAGAGGAACAACACCTCATATTCCGTTTTGGTAGTCTCCAACCTGACGGCATCAATATCGATGTTTCTAATTTCCGGTAACCAATCCCCTCTGCTCCATCCCATATGTTTCCCTTATCCCTCTGGCCCCATTGCCCCTTCTCTTTCACCTCTCGCCGCCCCCACTACCTGCACGCCACCCACACCTCCCTCCGTCTGGTTCCCCACCTCCTTCCCTTTATTTTACTGTCCACTGTTCTCTCCTATCAGATTCCATTGTTTTCGGCCCTTTGCTTCCTTTACATCACCTCCCAGCTTCTCACATAGTTCCCACTCCCCCCTCCCACCTACCTATCTTCCCCCCTCACCTGGACACACCTATCACCCACCAGCTCGCACCTCCCCACCCCACCCGCAACACACACCCTTTTATTCGGCTTCTGCTCGCTCTCTTTCCAGTCTTGATGAAGGGTCGCGGTCTGAACCGTTGAATGTTCATTTTCCTCCACAGATGCTGCCCGCCGCTCTGAGTTCCACCAGCACTTTTTGTGGGATGCTCCAGATTTTCAGCATCTGCAGTCTCTCTTCTGTCTCGAGTTTGATTTTATTTCTCTTAGTTGTTTAGGATAAGTGTTTATCCTTCGCATTACAACTAGATCAAACGTCGCATCAGAAAGTTTCTGTCGAGTATAATTTCACGGAGCAACAATTCTGTTTCTCTAGGCTGGTGTCTTCCTGCAACAGTGATAGTCTCAGGGATCCTCGTGTTCCTGATCATCCTAACTTCTATTTGGATCTATAGAATCCGTGGATCAGGTGAGGATTCGCCTTTCCCAGACCTAACGGTTAATGGTTATAACAGTTATCGCGGTCCCAGTCTCGAGGTTCTGAGTGCTAATTGCTGTTAATGGGCTCAGAAGGGAGGAGGTAGGAAATAATTGGGGCAGGAATTTGGGTGAATTGGTTTGAAGTCACGGAGGGTTGCGATCTGAGGAGAGGGATATCTGAAGTTCAAGAAAACGTGTTTCCCGCCATCATTGCCTCTGTGGTTTAAGTAACATATAGGCAATCAGAAGACCCCAGTCCTCAGAATGCATGGGTCGAGTGGGGCGGGGGTAGAAGGCATGAGGATCTTGGGAGGTCTTGGAGTATGACGCTTTCACTGAGGTATCGGCGACCGTGGAAGGATCATTGGTGTGTTAAGAAAATTCTCGTGTTGGGGTCCACTGACATATTGTGGAATGAATAACGAAGTAATAACGCACATGGATGGTGTTTGTGTATGTGAAATAATTGGAAACTATTAGCACAGACCCACTGCTAGTATATTAGGGACTACTGTCATATTTGGGACTGCTGGCATATAAGGCATCTCGGTAACTAATTATAAATTTTCCAGAACAAATAATATTTTCAATTCATGCTCTTAACTATTAATACACAGGGACCCGTCGTCAACCGGAGAAGAGGCAAGGACAAAGCAGGACGACTCAGGTACATACACTCAATGAACCCCGTTATAATATTCACAAACTTGATGTTTGAGATTGGATATAAAAGAATAAAGGGTCAGAACGGAGTCAGCAGGGATTTGTGAAACGAAAGCCCTATTTGACTAATCTGCTGGAGTTCTTTGAGGAGGTGACTCGCAGAGGAAAGTCGGTACAGTAGTGAATCTGTTGAAGAATGGTAGGGCATGGTGTGCGATATCTTTAATTGCCAGTGTTTGATGTACATTCCCCCAGGCGCCGATCATTTACGCAGCTCTCGAGTTCGCTGCTGCTTCCTCTGCGCGCAGATGAGAAACTGGTTGGTTTGTACCTCGCAGGATTATGAAGAAATGGACTGAACCTGTGGTCACACTAACCCACAACCACCCCCCCCCCCCCAAAAAGAAAGAATCATCAGGTGACACTCCAGGACTGTCAAGATCTGTACGGTTCGTTTATTATGTAAATAAAACAATTCAGTGTTGGACTGATACTAATAACGCGATTTAGGCATGTTGCAAGCCTTAAGTGAAGGCCAGAGACTTCTTGCATAGTTTGTGCAATTCTTTGAAACTTTTCGTTTGATCATAGAGCTCCCTTTAATAACAATATTTTGATTTGTTTTTCGTTTATGTAAATTAAATATATTGTAAGATAATAAAAGAAGACGTTATTGCATTAATCAATATTCAACTTCGGTCATTTCTACCAGGGGTTACAAGTTAGGCTGCTGCTGTAGAAACAGCTGGTTAGCCAACAGCTGGAGCATTTGGAGTAGTTCTGGGGCGCATCTTACTTGGAGGGAGTGGCCTTGGAGAGAGTGCAGAGTTTTACCAGAATAATAGCTGAGTTAATTTACGAGGAACATTCCTCAAACAAAGTTTAAAGTTTCTGTGCGTCCCTTCGGTTCCCTTAAACATATTGAAAACCAATCAAATCATCCTTCAGGTATGAGAGTAACTAGTGATTTAATCGGATTTGAAGGGACTGAGAGAACGGTTAGAAAGAACCTGCTGCCGGTAGTCAGACAGTCTAGAGTAGGAGGAGGCAGAGACGGAGTTTCATGGGTGAAGTTTGGAAATTCTTTGTACTCAGAGGTTGGAGAAATATAGAACTCTCTCGTGCAAATGGCAATTAATCTCGGAATAATTGGCACTTTAAGATCTGATGCTGAGCGATTTTTATTAACAATGGATATTACATAATGCGAGAGATAGACGGATCAGTCCGAATGGCCTCCTCACGCTCATGGTATAATTTCATGCCATCTGGGTAAAGCTGCTTCACCCCTACGGATTTCCCCATACCTTCACATTCTTGTGCTCACCTGATACCCATGTCAACGCCACTCGGAGCCTCGGCTCAAGGCGAACAATGTCGCGTAGAGTTTGAGGAATCAGTGATTAGGTGAACTGGATCATCCCGCACTTACCATAAGTCTCTGGAAGACAAGTTGTAGATCTAAAATAGCGTGTAGTCTGACGGTAATCAAACTGGGTTCCTTGTGTTTCTTGCCTATTGTGTTGTCATTCTATAACTATTTGGCTCTGCGGCTTCGTTAGAAGAGGAAATACCGAGCACCACATCCCATATCATGAATCCATTAATTGTGGTGGTTTCAAGCACTTTCCCTCTCCTTTCCCTCCCCTCACCATTCTCCCACTCGCCTCTATATTCCCATCCGACCTTTGTTCTGGACTCCCCACTACCTCTGCACCTCAATTCACGTCAACTCCTTTCGGACGTGGACAGGATCTGAATTAGTTCAGTGTTTAAATGTTAGTTACTTGGCTTATTAATTTAAGCGAGTTTATAAAACCCTTTACAAAACTTCAGCGCCAACATCAGTCTATTCAAACCCTCATTAAGGAACTAAATATCTTCTGGATAAACAGTGTTAACTCGGGATTGGGAACATGAGGTTTACAGGGTGTCAAGCACTGGTCCACATTGAACATGGGCGGTTTCAGACCGGTCAAGTAAATCAATTCTCCAGCTTCCAACCGCACACTGTTGGCCAGCAAATGTGCGCTGTGCGTTTGTTCAAATTCAGCTGGATAAACCAAACAACATCTGAAAATACACAGAGCTCGAGTTTTCAAATCTCTTTTATTGTACGCTACGACTGATGCATTGTTAAAATTCTTGAATTATATGGAGTCGAATTTCCCTACAGAAATACAAAGTAAAATTACTAGTATCAGTTGAAGAAAATTGGAATTCCATTAACCGGAAGTGACAAATCAGGGTAAAAATAGCAGAATGTCATAGTTCGCGGCTGTTAAAAGGGATTAGCTATTCCTCTTGGGATGCGGTTTCCAACAACGTGGGTGAAATTGCTTCAGAGGTGTCACGATTTGAGGCTCTCCAGTAGCTGGTATATTGATCAGGATTGGTAGATCCTCTTCTGGGTACATTTGAATTTGCTTACCATTGGTAAACTGACCTAAGTTCGCAGGCACTAGGAAGGACATACATCTCATCTGAGGCAGACTGTCGCCAGCGTTACCGGGTGGCCGCAGACAATCAGCAACGTGTGGCTGAATTTGTCACTTACAGCCTTTTCCGACTGCAAACCTTCTACTGCACCGCGGGAATCCTTGCTTCCGACTGCCGTGTCTCCGTCGGGCCCACATTAAATGTCAGACTAGCATAAGTTGACTGCGAGAGAAAACCGAGAGCATCGTCAGGGGATCGTGGGGGCAGTAGGATACCATTCATCCCATCAACCTTCTTCCACAATACTACTAAATTCTGATCTTTTAGATAACACTGACTCTGGTCAACTTAAGTCAGCGGATTCGCTTAAGTGTTTAAAGATTTCAGAAGAAGTCCTCAGAATGGGCTTTAGTGAGTGGGGTTGGGAAGCAAGGAAAAGGTGGAGCACGATGGTCATAGTGCATGGGAGATGAGTGACTGAAGTTGAGGAAAAAGGTGTTGACACAGTTTGGATGTAGTTAAGATATAACAACGGCTAGAAGTCGCTAGGGGGAGCGGTTTTCAAGCTTATTAACAATAACGACGCGGTAGGACGGAGCACGAAAGGAGAAATAATGAGACGTTGTCACAAAGATGTGGCAATAACTACAGGGGATGTTAGACTGAAACAAAAATAAATGGGTAAAGGGAGTTTAGATCAAGAATTCAAAAACTGTTTTGAGGATAGATTCTCAGAACAGCGCGTTCTGGAGACAATCAGAGACTAAACATGTTGCTGTGCAATGAGATAGGATGAATCAAAGACCGAATAGTGAAGGAGTCGTTAGGTACAAGACTTTGATTTGATTCAGGAGGTACCCTGCAGGCTGACAGTGGGCAGAAGTTGGTCTTCTTCTGACTTGCAAAATGTAACAACTATGGTACCACGGGAATTGGTCTTGGAATCTCAACATTTTACAATTGATATAAATGACGGGAAAAATGCACCGTAACTTACTCACAACATGAAGATGGGTGGAAAGTTAAGTTGTGATGGGGACATTAAGAGGCCAGAAGGAACATAGAAAAACAAGTGGGTAAATAACTGAGAAATGGGGTGTAATGTTGGAATTTCTGAAAATGGCCATTTAGGCAGAAAGTATAACAAAGAAGCTTGATGACGTAAATGGGGAGAGGTTGCGGGGCTCTTAGGTACAGAAAGATCTGCATGTCCCGGGGTATCGGTGCAAAGTGTTGGTTCGTAAATACGGCAAATATTTGAGGAGGGTCACGTGATATTAGACTGTATAAGGTTAGTATCGCACACACCAGGGTGCAATGAAGTTCCTTGTTGGCATGAAATCAATACAGCAATAAATACAATGACTAGCGTAAAACAAAGGCAGTGGTGCAATTTCAGGTAGTGCAAAAATACTAAAATGACAAGAACGGAATAACCGAGAACGTGACAGCACCACCGGGAAGGGGGTGTAAAGGTGAAAAATGCATGGGGAATAGAAGGTAAAAGAAGGGAGGATCTGTTTCTGTTAGAAGAGGCATTGCGGAGATCACATCCGCAACAAGCGTTTACGGGTTAAGGAGACTAATACCTGGAATGAGTGTATTCTCATTTTCTTAAAAGTTTGGGTCAGGCTAGGGTTATATCCTTTGGAGTTTAGATAAATGAAGGAAGACCTGATTGAAATATACAAGATCCTGAGTGTTCTTGGTAAGTTAGAGGTGAAGCTGATGCTTCTTCTTGTGGGAGAATGGAGAACGAGGATTCATTATTAAACAAAATAAATCACCCGTTTAAGACCGAAATGAGGAGAATTTCTCAGTCTTTGGAAATCTCTTCCCTAAAGACGGGAGTGGAGCCTTTGAGCAGAGATTATTGATAAGCTAGGGGTGAATGTTAAACGTGAGGCGGAGTTGAGGTTGCAATCAGATCAGCCATGAACTTGTTTAGTGGCGGAGCCCGCTCTAGAGGGCTGAGTGGCCGACTCCTACTCCTGATTTGCATGTTCTTATGTCCTAGAACCTTTAACCCTGTTACTGTCTCCATCAATACTCGCTGGCCTGCTGAGGATTTCCAGAATCTGTTGCTTTTATTTCAGATTTCCAACATCTGCAGTATTTTACGTTGTTTGAAAAATAAAACAACCGATTGTTCTCAGCTTTACTATTCCTAACAGACTCCAACCTCAACTTGAGGTCGTGAGAGTTGAAGATGTCCCCCATCCTTTGTGTGAGGACGTATTGTTGGACTCCGATGTTACTCTGCATTTCCACCGCCAGGGGAAATGGTTTCACTTCACCCACTCGGTAATTTTTATTATGAATTTAAAGCTCTCCAATTAAAATGGTCCTTAAACTTCCTTCAAATGCCCTCGTCATTTATCCCTATATGAAGGTCGTGAAATATCATTCTGCAATTATTGCATGGTCGACTGTCTGGAAGGTGAAATCGCAGGCGATCCAGTGAGCTGGCCAACTGGATACATAATTGTCTTGGTGGAATGTGTCAGAGGGTGGTAATGGAGGGTTGTTGTTCAGACTGGGGGCCTGTGACCAGCGCTGTGCCGCTGCGATCGGTGCTGGATCCATTGTTGTTTGTCATATATATCAACGACTTAGATGTTAATATAGCTGGCATGATTAGGAAGGTTGCGAATGACACGAAGATTCGTGGTGTGGGAGACAGTGAAGAGGGTTGTCTGAGGTTACGACACGACCTAAATCAACTGGGAAAATAGGCAATGGCCAAGGAATGGCAGAGGAAATTTAGCTCAGACGTGTGAAATGAAGCATTTCGTAATTTAAACTTGGGCAGGACTTACATAGTAAATGATACGGCCCTGCAAATACGTAGTTCTCTGAAAGTGGCTACACAAGGAGACAGCGTGGTGAAAGACATGTAGCATGCTTGCCTTCTTCGGACGGGGCTTTGAGTGCAAGAGTTACGACGTCATGTTACAACTGTACAAGACGTTGGTGAGACCACACCTGAAATATTGTCTGCATTTCTGGTCACCATACCATACAAAGGATGTGATGAAGCTAGAGAGTGCAGAAAAGATTTACAAGGATATAATCCGTACTGCAGTGCTTGAGTTGTAAGGATAGGCCGAATCTGCCGCAATTGTTTTCCCTGGAGTGAAGACGTTGGCTTATGGAGGTTTATAAAATCGTGATGGGCATGGATTAAGTGGACGGACATGTCTTTTTCGCAGGACAGGAAAGTGTAAAACTAGAGGCTACGGGTTTAATGTGTGAGGGGAGAGACCTAAAGGGGATATGAGGGGCATTTTTTCAACGGAGGGCTGGGGTGGGTATGTGGAACGAGCTGCCAAAGGAAGTGGTAGAGGCGGGTACAGTTACAACGTTCAAAAGATATTTGGACAGGAACATTAATATGAACGGTTTACAGGGTCATTGGCCAAATGCAGGCAAATGGGAATAGCTCAGGGTGGCATCTTGGTCAGCATGGACGAGTTGGGCCGAAGAGCCTGTTTCTGCGCTGTATAGCTCCGTGACTATATTTTCAATCACTAGCTTCGAATGTCCAGACGCAGAGGAAAGATTTGCAGCGTCTCATTCGGAACATTTTATCGATTCTTAAAATAAACGTAGATAGGCGCGTGAATATGCGGAGAATGGAGGGATATGGACGTGTAGGCACAAGGGACGAGTTTAGTAGGCGTTTAACCATTAGGTTAATTGGCTCGGTACAACGTCGTGGGCCGAAGCATCTGCAAGATTCCTGCGCTGTACTGTTCTGTTTTAAGTAAACAAAAACTAAAAATAAAGCAAAGAATAAAATATTTGTACTTCATTTCCCGCTGTCCGTGGTCTCACGTCTGCAAAGTTCACAGCACCGCTCTTGTTGCCTGAGATGGAAAGAGATTTCAACTTAACGTTGGCTTTAAATCTCGTTCTGAACTGACCCAGAAACAGACAAGAATACTCAACAAAGAGTCATGGGGAGGAAGAACGACCTCGGTACCTGATCGCCGGTTCCTGAATCTTCTTCTCACAGCGACCATAACGGTCGCCGGAAGGATAATCACCACCGGAAACACCAAATAAAGCAGGGAAATGCAAACCTGTTGGGGCGAATCATCTGCAAGAAAAGAACCATTCATTTTTATATGTTTAAAAATCTCTATCCCATAGTTTCCGATTCTAACAACATAGTCAGAAGCAAGGTGCCCAGGGGAGGAGATTGGTCGCCGATTATACTGTCGCCCAGATCCCGAATACAAATTATAAATATTTCTGAAAGCATTAAGTATCTATCGATGTATCGAAAGACAACGAGAGGGAGAAACAGATGGGAAGATAGATAGATGTATACAATATGGAGCAAGAGACACACTACATAGTACTGAAAGTATGGGACCGCTGATCAGTGAAATCATCCAATTGTAAGGCACCGGAAAAATATCTGGTGCCCTAAATGTTGACACATGTTCACCCCATTACCCACCTCTCTGTCCACATTCAGATAATAATCAAATATTAAGTACAAGGATACAGCCAACTCTGGAAAGCAGCATTCGCTAATCCGAGGAATACCGGCCCACCAACGTTTATTTCCTGACTACTATTCAACATTTAATCCATCTGTCAGTGTCTATCAGCCCTCTTAGGGCTCATCGTTTTCCTTCCTCCTGCTCTGGCAGAACAGTCGATACCATTGTGTTTTCATGTAGAGGATAAGTAAGGCTCATATGTTTTGGAAAGTAAGTATCCAGAAAGAATACGGTGACAGCAAAATCAGGAGTAGGGATAGCGAGCGGGGTAAGACAATATTCATTCAACAGCAAAAAAAAAACAAATATAGGGTTAATGTCGGAGCTCAAAACCAGAACCTTGGTTATCGTAGGTGTGAAGTGTTCCAAACGTTCTGATGCCAACATTATAGAAAACACATTGTAAGACACTGGAATTCGGCTGAGAACAAATTACCACGAGGAGTCGACAAGCGAGACTTTATGCCCGTCGGGACATCAGGAATAATTGAACAAGCAGGAGTTCCCTGTCACTGAAAAGGGGCGACCTGATTGTGGTCTTTACATTGTTCAGGTTGTTTGATTGGCTGGACAAAATATAAAAAAGAGTCACCAAAAAATCCGACTGGGCATTCAGGAAATAAAACCGTTATTTTTCCAGTGGTCAGAATGTGGAATTTGCTCTCAGGAGAAATATTAAGAAGGACAACAAAATACTAGCACAGAGAGGGACAGAACGGCGTCTTTATGCGCCGTGAACCCAGGAAAAAGCTGGATAACATAAGGTAGAAAAGAACGGAAGAATAGGGCGGATGAAGGTGGGCGGGAGGAGGTTCAGGTGGATCATACACACTACAATGGAACAGAAGGGCCGAATGGACTGCACCTCTGGTAGAAAGTTGATGCTTAATGTAATCCTTATAACCCCAGAGAAATGTTAAGGGTGAAAGCGATAAACTGAAATTGAAAGTTATCGTTTGATGCAAATTCTGGTATTTTCCCTTGTAACTTAATTAAGGTTTGAACCACATCTCAGAAAGCCGGACACTGAAGTATTGGGAGGTGTGCGGTAGGAAGATAGAAAGATGAGAATGGATTAACTCGTCATGTACAAAGTAGCTTTGCGAAGTATTAATGTTCCTCATTCTCGCTTACTCCTGAAATTTACCTCTTCCAGCGAAGACGCTGTCACTGATGGTTTCGGTATCGTTGACTCGAAGCGCGCAAGTGCAGACGGCGCCGCTGCTCCAGGTTTCCACCGGGACGTCGATCTGACTCCTGACACTTCGCGTCCCGTCACGGTCGATTGTTCCGGAATCCACCCGTCCCTCGACATCCCGTCCCGAAATCTCCCAACGTATGGACAGGGAATCGGCGGCCGCGGTTTGCGCCAAGCACATCAACTGGACCGTTTTCACCCCACGGATTTCACCCGCCGCCGGAGTTAAGAGAAGAATGTGCGGAGACCCTGGCGGGGATTGGAGTCGGGACGCAGTTACAGATCGGCATAAATTCGGGAATTTGAGAAATTGAATACAATTGACCAGATGCTAACCTGCAATGATCAGTTTGGAGCCGTTTCCGAACACGAAGGGCAATCCGCTAAATTCTTTGGCTGAACAGTAATACCACCCCGAATCATTTCGTTGGACATCATTGACAATCAGGGAATAAATAGTCAATTCACCGTTAACTTGTCCCGATAATCTTCCGACGGGAGGGGTGTACTCCATCACAGAGAAAAGGTACTGCAAATGCTCTCGGTGCTGCCTTTTGTACCAGAAAACCTTTCCACTTGATAACCAGCCCGTGTGGCAATGCACCTTAAAGGTACTTCCAACGGAAAGGACCTGAGCCGACGGAGTCTGGGTGTAAACGTCCTGGGGGCCAACAACTGCGAAGGGAAGGAATTCATCAGAAGGTTTGTTAGGGTGATAATCCATCAAGACTATTGTAGGGAAAATATAGACCGTGCGCTGCCGCAAGATGCACCATCCGGTCACTAAATGATTAGGATTCCTAATCTTCATTTGGATTTAAATCTTCAGGGTTAAATTGAAGCAAGAACAGGAGAAAGATAAAGATAGTCAAACAGAGAAAAGTAGATAGACAGTTAACAGAGGTGATCTTTGCAGCCACCGAAGGACAATTTGAAGTCTCAGTAGAGTATACGGCCTTCAATATTAGCAGAACAAGATCCTGAAAAAAATCAGGAATGCAATAATCATCACGTAATATTTTAATGAGCTTGATTGATGGATAACTGTGGCGCACGGAGGCCGAGTAAATCCTCAGTCCTCTTTCCAAAAGTGGACGTGGGATGCTTTATGTGCACCCGAAGGGGCCCTTGGAAGGCCCCATTGGAAGCTCTGGTAATTTTGGAACACGGCATGTTCTGTATATAACGGGATAATTTCACATGATGCATTCTTCCCCTAAACTTATCACTTCAATGATCTGGCGCCAGAATTGCGCCCCAAATTTGAAGCGGATAAAGACTAACCTGGGAAGAAGTGGACCAGGACACAGGCCGTTAAAAAGCTCATTGTCGCCGCGGCTGCGAATTGTACACTGAAAGGTTACCCGGATACCGGTGGGCTCGGAAGTGAAATGCACGGCAGCTGCCGAAATTAGGCACCGCGTATAAAGATAGCTCTCTGGAAAGTCCCGCGCCATGCCGATTCGGGCTGCGGGTTTCCTGTTTACACCTTAAACAGGAGTGAGGGCGTCTAACTGCAAAGGGCGATCTGTGATAGATCGCATTGAACACGCGTGGAAAGCGTTGTGTGGACCAGGCTGCTTAAACCGTGGGCAAGAAACCGGTGGTGTCGAGTCCCTTTCTACTGCTTCTCTCAACAGTGTGGCCCCTGCACTTTGTCTCTCTGCACTACACTTTGCTTGTAACTGCAACACTGAATTCTACATCTGTTTTCCTTGTCACTATCTCGACGTACTTGTGTGTAGATTGATCTGTCTGCGTGGCACACAAACAAAGGTTTTTCAGTGTATCCCGACACACGTGACAAAAATAAACTAATAAACGGAGTGA
This sequence comes from Pristis pectinata, assembly GCF_009764475.1. Lineage (NCBI taxonomy): Eukaryota > Metazoa > Chordata > Chondrichthyes > Rhinopristiformes > Pristidae > Pristis > Pristis pectinata. The sequence goes on along the minus strand of NC_067443.1, from coordinate 8,726,865 downwards.
GAATGAGCACACTCCCGAGCCGATGTTCTGCCGGACATAAGGGCAAACCTGCGCCAGCCATACTACCGGGAGGGAAGTGGGAGCGGGGTAGATGGGAGTTTATTTTAAAAACTGTTTCGCACAGAGCTGATGGGCGGGGGTCAGTGGTGGAAGAGAAAGCGACCGGATTCACCCACAAGAACCTTCCTGTTCCATCCCTTGCTCTCGCCTGAGGAAACTTTTCGGTCGGTCTATCCCAGTAACCGCTGTTGCTCAGTTCAACCCCTCCCAGGTGGAACGAGTTCCACAGCCAATTTCGCACCCTGGGGAGAGAGGATTCTCCTGATTTACACTGAATTCGGATTTATCGTTCACCTGGTTCTGGTTTGCTAGGACATCTTAGGAGTCCGTTCCGCCCGGACAAAACCCACCCCTCACCCACATTCCTATTAATTCCAGACTGATTGTCCTTCCACCACCGGCACAGGGATGGTTTACAGCAGCTGCAGGAACACCCTTGGGAACCCATGTAATCACAGGGAGTGGGGTTGCAAACTCCACGCAGACAGGATCGAACCCGGGTCGCTGATTTGCGAGGTATCAGCACTAACCGCTGAGCCACTGTGCCGACCCTGTTCTGCTCCCGTCCACATGGGAACTATCTCTTTGTTACACGACATTGGACAGGATGGAGTAAGACTTCGCTTTGTCAGGGGTGGGAGCTTAACCGAGGGACTGGGAATTGTTACTGAGAAGAGTTTTATCCGAAACAATAAGAACACGAGATCATCAGAAATGGCAACAGGAGGCGGCCATTTGGCCCCTCACACCTGATTGCCCTTCCAATCATCTCAGCGCTGGTTTATACCTTGGTGCCTTTTCCCGGCATCAATCCCACACCCGCCTTTCCATCTAATATCTAAAAATCCACCCAACACGGACCAGGGACTGAGACGAGTATCTTTACAAGAAACTTCTGAAGATTCTTTACCATCTGGCTGAAGAAATTTCCTCAGTTCAGTCCTGAACGGCGACCTTAATTTAAAAGTATGGCCGTGGTTCTAGATACCTGCAGCCGGTGTGGGGGAGGGGGGCGGGGCGGGGGGGTCCAAGTTGGAGGGTCATTAACTCCGCATCTACCCCGTACAGCCCAGAAAACATTTTGTAGGTTTCTATGAGCTAAGGTCCAACTTTTCTAAAGATCACAGGCCCAATCTTAGTCCTATATTTAACCAAATCATCATTTCCTTGTGACAAACGCCAACAAATTGTTTCTCCTGCTAATTGCCTGCTGCACCTGCACATTAACGTTCAGTTTTTTTGTGTACAATGAACGCCGGCCACCCTGAGCACCAACATCTTTCAGTCTCTGGTCATTTAAAATTTCTTTACTAATTGTTGACCAATGTGGATGATCGCACGTACTTTCCGCGTTCCGTTTCATTTCCTTTGCAGCTTAGGCATTCACTTAGCCTCTCTGTATTCCCACTGAAGATTGTCTGCATCTCCTACCTCTGGTTTTGTTATTCGAAAACATACGATCTCTTCAACTAAATCTGTGATATAGACTCAGAGCACTACAGCAAAGAAACAGGCCCTTTGGCCCATCCAGTCGATGCCGACCTGATCTTCTACTTGCACCCGGACCATATCCCTTCAAACTTTATCCATGTACCTATCAAAACATCTTTAAAGTGCTACAATTGAACTCGTGTCTACTACTTGCTCTGGCAGCTAGGTCCACGCCCGCAACACCCTCTGACTGAAGAAGTTTCCCCTCACAAGCTCCTTAAATATTTAATCTTTCTCCCTAAACATGTGACCTATAGTTCCAGCCTGACCGAACCTGAGGGGAAAGAGTCTGCATTCATTCACCCTATCTATACCCCTCATAATTTTGTATACCTCGTTCTCCTGCGCTCCAGGGAATGAAGTCCTCACCTATTCAACCTTTCCCTATGCCTCAGGTCCTCAAGTCCCGGCAACATCTGTGCAAATTTTCTCTGCCCTCTTTCAAGTTTATTGATCTCTTTCCTGTAGGTAGGTGACCAGAAATGCACACAGTACTCTAAAGTCGGCCTCATCAACGTCTTGTAGAACAGGCGGCACGGTAGCGTAGCAGTTAACGCGACACTATTACAGCTCCAGCGATCGGGGTTCGATTCCCGCCGCTGTCTGTAAGGAGTTTGTGCGTTCTCCCGTGTCTGCGCGGGTTTCCTCCGGGTGCTCCGGTTTCCTCCCACATTCTAAAGACGTACGGGTAGGTTAATTTGGGGGTTTAAAATGGGCGGCGCGGACTCGTTGGGCTAGAAGGGCCTGTAAATAAAATTTAAAAAAAATAAAAAAAATCAACATAACATCCCAACTCCTGTGCTCAGTGCCCTGATTAATGAAGGCCGATGTGCCAGAAGATCTCTTTACAACTCTATTTACCTGTGATGCCACTGTCAAGGAACTATGGGCCTGCCTTACTGGGTCACTATTCTATCGCACACCTCAGTGCCCTACCATTCAGTGTGTAATTCCTTCCCCGTTTGGTCCTCCCAAAGTGCAACACCTCACACTTCTCTGCATTACATTCCATCTGCCATTTTCCTAGAAGGTCCAGTTCACTTTGCAAGCTTTGCTAGCTTGCCTCACTGTCCACTGCACCCACAAACTTGGTGTCATCCGCAAATTTGCTGATCCAGTTTACCACATTGTCATCTAAATCATTCATACAGATGATAAACGGCAACGGACACAGCACCGATCCCTGCGGGACACCACTAGTCACAGGCCTCCGGTCAGAGAGACAACCATCTACCATCACTCTCTGGCTTGTAATATTGAATCCAATTGACTACTTCATCCTGAATGCCAAGCAACTTAACCTTCTGGACCAGGATTCCATGCGGGACTTTGTAAAAGGCCTTGCTAAAATCCCTGTAGACAAGATATCACGCCTTCTCTTCAACAACCTTCTTCGTAATCTCCTCGAAGAACTCCATACGATTGGTTAGACATGACCAAACACTCACAAAGCCATGTTGAATATACATAATCAGATCCTGTCTATCCAAATATTTATACTTCCTGTCTCTTAGAATACCTTCCAATAATTTACCCACGACTCGCCAGCCTAAAATTTCCCTACCTATTCTTAGAGCCTTTCTTGAACAACAGAACAACATCAGCTATCCTCCAGTCCTCTGGCACCTCTTAAATATCTCTGCCAGGGCCCGTGAAATTTCTGTACTGGCCTCCAACAAGGTCCACGGGAAGACCTTGTCAGGCCCTGGGGATTATCCATTCGCCTCAAGACAGCCATCACCTCCTTTTCTGTAATCCGGATATGGTCCATTACTGCACTACTCATTTGCCTCAGTTCTATAGTCTCTGTGTCTGTTTCCAGAGTAAATACCGATGTAAACATTTCATTTAAAATCACCCCATATCTTTCGGCTCCATACACAGATGATCACGCTGATCTTCAAGAGGACCAATTTTGTCCCTTGCTACTCTTTGCTCTTAATATAGCTATAGAAACCCTTGGGATTCTCTTTCACCTTATCTGCCAGAGCAACCTCATACCCCCTTTTAGTCTTCCTGATTTCTCTACTTAAGTGTTCTCTTGCATTTCTTATGCTCCTCAAGCGCCTCATTTGATCCTAACTGCCTATACCTGATATGCGCCACCGTCCTTTTCTTTACCAAGCCTCAATATCCCTCGACAACCGAAGTTCCCCAAACCTGCTAGCCTTGCCTTTTGTTCTAACAGGAACATACCGAATCTGTACTCTCAATATTTCACTTTTGAAAGCCACGCACTTACCAAGCATCTCTTTGCTGGAAAAGAGCCTATCCCAGTCCACGTGTGCCAGATCCCTTCTGATGCCATCAAAATTGTCCTTACTCCAATTTAGAATCTTAACCCGACGACCAATCCCATCCTTTTCCCTGATAATCTTGGAGAAGGCGTTCCCTCACACACACTTCTGTCACCAGCCCTGTTTCGTTCCCTGAGAGGAGATCCAGTATCGTGCTCGCTCTAGCTGGAACTTCAATATATTGATTAAATAAACTTTCCTGAAAATATTTCACAAACTGCATCTAACAGTATCTATATATATGCATATCATACTAAATTTAAAATGATCTATTTATTTCCGTTAGCCAATCTTCAATCCATGACAGTATATCACATTAACTCGTGTGGAATCTTATCAAAGGCTTTCAGGAAATCCAAACACATCAACTGTTAGCCTTTACTTCTGCTGCGAGTTACAAAAAAAATACACTAATAGATTTGCCAAATATATTTCTTCTTTGACAAATCCATAATGACTTTTTCCAATCCAGTCATTATGTTCCCTGTTATCACTCTTTCACAGTGGCCTTCCCTGCCATTGATGTTCGGCTAACGAGTCTGTTCATTATTTTCCTTCTCTCCTTTCTTCAATGAAGGGGTTACATTTACTATCTTTCAATCTGCGGGAATCTGTCTACAGAGTTTTGGAAGATGACAACCAGTACTTTCACTACATCCATAGCCATCCTTTTTCAAAATTCTCGGAAATAAATTAACAAATCCCGGAAATTTAACTTCGTTCTTGTCAATCTCACCAACAGCGTTTCTTTGTGCGAATTCTACTTCCCGTGAGTTCTTCATTCACTCCAGACTTGTAGTTCTCTGTCGTTTCCAGGAGCATTTCTGCTTCTCCCCCGCAATGATATGTACAAAATATGCATTGAATTTCGCTCTTTTTTTTCTTCACCCTAAAGCAACGTCGACGGATTTGCAGTCTATAGAGGTGGGATCCAACTTTTAAATGGATACTTACCACAATCCACATCTTCTCGTCATCCAAGTAGTCAAATATTCACACAACAATCCAGTCAAATTGTGTTATATCGTGACGTGGCACGATGCAAATTAAAACAGCCGTAACTTGGTCAAACCGAGAGCTGAAAATTCTGTCCAAGTATGTTTTATAAATAACGTAAAGTCAGAAGAGAGAATCTGTGATGCATGTTTTGCATTCCTTAGATGTTTCGCGTGTCCCTTTTTAACTCTAGTCAAAGTAAAGGATCTTTCGATAAAAGTTGAAATCAACAGTGGTCGGGGTGGTGCATCGAACGATGTCACTTCACTCATCCCTACACTCCATCCTATATGTGACGAAGAGGAATTTCTCTTGTTGCTTTTCTCTGTTGAATTTCTCAATCGTTCAGCCCCATGAAAACCTTTCAAATCAGGGATGTGGAACCAGAGTCAGGTCAACTTCTGTTCCGTGACGCACAGTGTAAAATAAGCCCTGCAGTGCATGCCCAATTCATAATTTCAATGGAACAATAGAACTATAGATTTTGAAAAATGTAGTTTCTAGAAATATCAAAGAAAAACAGAAAATTCTGGAAACACGACAGTTCAGACAGCGTCTGTGGAAATTTAAGGTTTCAGGTGGAAGGTTCTACGTCAGAAAATAAAACCGCAGAGCCTAACAACTCAGAATGAGGCCGTACATTCGCCCCGTGCACCCCCAACAACCCCCTCCCCGGGCTAGTACCGGCTCATTCCACGCTGGCCTGTTTAAGCCTAACAAGGAGGAAGGAGAGACAATGCAAACACGGAAGCGAGCGCTCTATCCCAAAAGCTGTTCACTTTTCTCCAGTTCTGACCTTGCTGACCGACAGTCGAAGCTCTCGATTTTAATATTTGAACATTGTGCTGATTCTTTCATGAGTTACCTGTGACAGGGGCTACCCCCTACACCCACCTGCTTCCCGAAATTTCATTGGCCACACTCCTGTCCCTGTTTCTGGGGTTTCCTCCGCCTCCTCCCACTGAAATCCTCCAGAGTTCGACCCTCCCTGTATTGTATCTTCCTTCAGCCCGGCACTCCTTCCCATATCCGTGCCTCCCCCAAAATCAGCTGTGATCAAAATAAACTTTGAAGAAGGCTCAAGAGGAAAGTTCTCGTTCTGAACCAAGTTTCTGTACAGTGTGAAAGTTTGTGGTCCACCTGTTCTGGAAAATGTGGGAAATCAGCCACTCCAGGAAAAATTTAAGCGTAGGTGTCAGGTTATAAGAATTTCTTTGTATGTTGTTTCAGTCCAAGTCTATTTTTGAATACAGTCTGTTAATGTTCAACTGCCGTTTCACACTAACAAAGAGTCTTAAGATTCTTTGTTTGCCACTGACATCCGGTGTTTATTGGTTGAAGGTTCAGAATGCAGTAACCGGAAATCCCAGCCTAGCATTGCACCGCCCTCTTGTGACCCACATAGAATGGTAAAACTGCCTAGCGCTTGTCAAACGCCAACTTGCGCCCTCTGCCAACTCCCAGAATAAAAAAAATAATCGGAGAGTGAGATGCAGTTCAGTCCCTGTGGCAAATCCGCTACTCACTTACATCGTGGGAACCGTCTATTTACCTGCTCTGACCACAATTTCCTTAATACTCAGACCCAACAAACACTTAACGATGTCTGCGCTGGATTTCCTGTTCACCCCACCTAAAATAAAGGACTTCTTTGTCCTTGAGTTCCTGCTTTTCAGCGTCCTTCCTAGTTCTCCATATTCACATTTCATGACCTCATCCTATTTCCCACCGACGTTGCTGGTAGCAATGAGTACCATGACTTCCGGCTGCTCACCCCCCCCCCCCCCACCCTTTTAGAAGACTATGGACCCGACCTGAGACGTCCCTGACGCTGGCACCTGGGAGGCAACATATCATACGGGAGTCTCCTTCACGTCCACAGAATCTCCTGTCTGCTCCCTTAACTATATAGAGTCCCCTATCACAATTGGTCTCCTCTTCTGCCCCTTTCCCTTCTATGCCACAGAGCCAGAGCCAGACTCAGTGCCAGCGACCTGACCCCTGCGGTTTCACCCGGTAGGTCGACTCCCCCCCCCCCCCAAGGTAACCGAAGCAGTATACCTGTTATTGAGGGGAATGGCCACAGGGGTGCTCTGCACTCTCATCTTATTCCCTTCCCCCCTCCTGACAGTCACCCACCTACCTGCCTCCTGCATCTTAGGTGTGGCAACCTCCCTGTAGCTTCATCTATCTCCTCCTCATTTTCCCGTATGAGCCGAAGGTCATCCACCTGCAGCTCCAGTTCCCTCACACGGTCTGTAAGGACTTGCAGCTGGATGCACCTCCCGCAGATATAGCTATCAAGGAGACTTGAGATTTCCAAAATCTCCTACATCTGGCAGGAAGAACATATGACCGACCCTGGATCCATTGTCACTACTTTAGCTGGGCATTACTAGACAAAGAAAGAAAGAAAATTACCAGAAACGCACCTTAGCCTCTTCTCGCCGAAGCCTCTTGAGCCAAAGCCTCAGCTCCCCACTCCAACAATGGTCCACTCACACAAGCGCCTCTCCAAAATGGCGGCTCCGCTTGACCCTACCTTCTTTTTTATTGGTTGCTGCCAATAGGTTAATTTCTCGTTCAATTATAACCTAACAATTTGCGGTCGTGCCTCTTATATTGTCATGAAGTAATTGGAAAAGAACTGGGTCCCGACACTCAGCTCTTTATATGGCTCCCATTTCTCGCACCGAGAGTCCCGCTTCTCTCTCCGTCACGGCCCTCGCTACCCGGAAAAGCAAGGAAAGTGAACAAAAGGTGCTGGAGAAAGGGGAAGGACAGAGAGGACAGGGAAAGATAATGGCGTCAACAGTGTTTAAAAAGAAACAGACGGTACCGGGTCAGAGGATGAAATAGATGAATATAACCTTCTGCACCCTCGCCCCTCTCAGCCACAGTTACAAGTGTCACCCTCTGAATACTCGGCGGCTCTTTCATCAGCCAGTGCCCCACCGCGGCCGGAGGTTCCCTATATAACCTAATAAATGATTTGAGGGAGTATTGCCCCTCCCACTGTAGACTGGCATAAGATACACACTACCGTGCAAAAGGCAGATGAGGATGTTAACGAAGGTGTAGAACACATACATACCATATTTCAAAAGCATTCCGGAATAACCCCAGAGGCGGGGACGCCCGCCTTGATAAATGTTATTGTAATTGGGCTACAACCCAGATTAAAGGAAATGTTCACTGTTACTTGTGAGGATGGGAAGGCAAAGATTTAACTTCGAGGTTTTCATTTGATTTAAGATTGTGAGTGTTTTGCAACATTGTCAAAGGCAGTTACAACACCAGGAATCTAAACCTGCTAAAGGAGGTGGGGACACGTTACTTGTGTCAGCACCGCGGTTACTCCACGTCAACCAACCTGGGTCGGGGCAGCGGATGCGGTCGAGGTAGAGGACGGGGATATCCGCGAGGAGTTTGTGTTGTTTGTGGACAGTCTGGCCACTGGGCTCGGGAGTGCCCTCGGCTCCAAGGCAACATTGATAGTTAACAATTTCCGCCCCCATCGCCACCGCCACCACAGGCTGCGCAATTCACTTTAAACAACCCATTTGATCAACATTCCCAGCTGCCATAATAGGGGCTCCACCCCCAAATTCTGCCCGTTATGAAGATTTAGGAGCCTGCTATTCCCTTGACTGTATGTGGATAACAACTTGATTTCTTAATTGATACTAGAGCCACTTATGCCACAATTCATGCTTCCGATTGGCCATTAGCATCATTGAGCAATGAATCAGTAAGCGTTGTGGAACCTTAAGGACAACCAGTCTCGTTACCTGTTTCTCGGAAGGTTACTTATCAGCTTCAGGGAAACCAAGGGGAACATCACTTTCTTATAACACAGAAGCCTCCGGCTAATTTGTTAGGGCGGGATCTCCTTTGTAAGCTTGGCTGTACGTTGGTATGTACCCCTGATGGAGTACAACTTGAAGTTCCAGAAACCGTATACCCTGCTGTCTGTGCCTTGTTGGAAGAGACTGCTTGGGTAAAACCCGAAGTTTGGCGGTAGTATTTCACTAATAAATCTTTGTCTACACCGCATTAGCCACAGTTAAACAACAGCTGCAACTCTCTGAAGCCCGAAGAGTACCGGGAAAATACCCATACATGACATCCGAGTGACATACAACTATCCATTGTACGGCGAATTACTCTGCGGCGGGTCTGGACAATTTGTATGAGGAATCTATGGGGCAACTATTGTGAGACGGCCACAGTAAGTCCACCTCTATTACTAATTTCGCCCTCTTGTGTTGGTCCCGAAGGCGTTGCTGCTGCTACGAAACTACCATCTGATGCAGACCCACTTTTCCGAATGCCGCTCCATGGTTTACCATCTCTTATGCGGAACACCAGAGGCCATCCATACTGACCCGGGAGGAACTCTCTCAGTTTTTCCCGAGGCAGTTGTCTTCACATACAGCAAATTTGTGTCTTATCCCACCGATTTCAAACACCATGTTTTGAACCTTTCTACGTCACAGAACGATGATATCACTGATGTTTACTCACCCAAGCACCGGAGACCCTGTGGGCTTCTCACCTCTTAGGCGACCCCAGGACGGCACGGTGAATTAATTGCCAATCTCATTTCTGCTATTTAATTACTTTCTGCGATCGTTGTTATTAAATGTAAGGCTGATGGAAAACCTAATGGAAATGATGAAGTGTCTAAAGATAAACCGGCTGGTTTTGCTGCAAAGGCAGCATCAGCGGACTCATATAAGATAAGATTTCTTTATTAGTCACATGTACATCGAAATACACCGTGAAATAATTCTTTTGCGTAGAATGTTCTGGGGGCAGCCCACAAGTGTCGCCACGCTTCCGGCGCCAACATAGCGTGCCCACAACTTCCTAACCCGTACGTTTTTGGAATGTGCGAGGAAACCGGAGCACGCGGAGGAAATCCACGCAGACACGGGGAGAACGTACAGCATGTGGTACCCCAATGTGTTCAGACTTCCAACCCCTTCCCAAACGCTACTGATGAATTCGGACATTCACAGCGTGATGCATCAGAGACTGAAAATACTCCATGGACTTCAATTACCTAACTGTATGGGTTATACCTCTGTACTTGATATTGTGTGTTTGTTCTCCCGACAAGTAGAAGCCCATCCGACTTGGCGAAATGATGCTGTAACTGTTGCTAAAATTTTATTACAAGAATTCATTCCTAGGTTTGAAATCCCTGAGCAGATATCAAGTCACAACGCTTTGCAGTGTAAACACCATTTCACTTGCCCGTACCACCCACAGACGCATGGGGCGGTGGAGTGACAGAATGGAATCCTGAATAACATACTGGCTCAATTATACGAGGGAACAGGATTAAAATGGCCAGAGGCACTTCCACAGGCCCTCGTGACAATGCGCTGTGCTTCACACCGTGTAACGGGCCTATCTCCACATGAGATAGTATTGGGATGTCCCATGGGTTTCTCAATCGCTCCTCCCCTTTCTCTCAAACAGATGGACATCCACACCATGAGCGAAAGCATGTTGCAGTATTGTGCGGCACTAACGCCAACAGGTAATTGAAGCTCAGAGGCCGTGACGACTACAGACTGCCCGAACCACCAGCTGGGAGTTTGGGTACTCGTGAAATACTATCGGCGGAAACATTGCCTTGTACCCTTAGTGGGAAGGACCGTACCAAGTGTTGCTGACCACGCATACTGCCGTGAGCTCCAAGGGAAACAGACTTGGGTCCACCAATCCCATGCTGAACCTGCTGCACCACTGGACCAGGGTATCGTTGGCAAAGAGGTCCTAGAGGACAAGAACTAACTAACTAACTGCATTATTAGATCACTATCATTCGCTATTTTAAGTAGTCACTGTGTGTTTTAGGTCATGGATATTCTGTGTGCCTGTCCTTCAGCCCAGAACCGCACTTTGCTAGGTCTTAGTTATGAGTACGCTCTTCGTTCTAACCAGTCCAGTTGTCGGATATGTTCTAGAGGGCCCACGTATTGAGGGGGGGGGGAGTGCCAATGCGGATAGTAGCCCTTAATCAGAGTGAACTCCATTCCGTTTCTACTTTGATAACGACACCAGAGCTGAAGAGGGAAAATAAATTCATACTACACTGTCCATAGGGACGAACCTTGGCTTTGCTGTTGCTTTGAGGGATGGTATCAGCCTTCCTCTGACAAGGCGTGTAACCCTCCAGTGGTGAGATTGACTCATGAGAGTCAGGGAGAGGTTTGCTATTGTAATACCCAGAATCTGGAGGCAAACTTAGGCAACAGTACGTCAGTACGTGCAACTTCTTCACCACTGCCCACCCCACCACCACCCCCCACCACCCCCCCCCCCCCCACCCCCAGCTCAGCCCTGTTAACGGCACTTATTGGGCCTGTGGCCACAGGCTTACCCTGGTTGCCGGGAAATATTATTGGCTAGGTTGCTGTTACCTGGCCAATGTGACACCATTATGTACTACATGCCATCGCTCTCCCACACCCAGCTGAACCCTTCTGGATAATAGCGGCCCCATTCTGAGGTCCTGTAAGACTACCTCGCGAAAACATCAATGTGGCTTCTGCTATGGAAAGATTGGCCGATGAGACGACCCCCACATTACAGGACACAAGCCAGGCCACTAACGAAAATTACAGCTGAGATGGTAGCGATTCGCACTGTGGCTCTCCAGAACCGGTTGTTCGGCTTACTCTGGCGGAGGAAGGTAGTACTTGTGCCATTATCAGTCGGGAATGTTGTATGTACATTCCTGACTCGTCTGAAAGCATCATTGATTTGGCCGTACACTTTCAGAAGGAGGCTGACGTCAGAAAGATTGGGCAGGAGTTACATATGATCACTTCGTCACTTTGAGATCCCTTTAGCTGGCTCCATTCGCTGTTGGTGGTTGGGGCAGCTGCATCAAACAATGGATACTCGGGGCCTTATTTCTGCTGGTTGTGATATTTGTTTTTCGTCCCTTGCCTGAGATCACTCTGTGGGGTGATGGCCCACAGAACAGCTGCCTCCATCATGATCCAACGGCCAACTGCCCCTGATAAAGTCTTCACGGAGTTACAGAAGCTCTGCTCTATTGAAACTCAGTAAGATTTATGTTGTGTTCACAGGACAAAAAGGGGAAGCGTAAACGCTGTGACAAGAGCAGACAGAGATGGTTTTCAGAAAGTATCATGTCACCCATGCTGAGCAAGGTCCTTGACAGCACAGCTCCTCTCTGTACAGCATGGGAGCCGAGGTCACCAGCACACCAAGACAAGGATGCAAACGAAGGATTGCAAGGCACACACTAACTACTGGACAATTACTTTACTAACTCTGATGTAGTATTGGCCATTAACATCTAGTTTCCATTGGTCAATAACACCTATATTAGTGGAACGTGATTGGTATTTTATGTATGCGAATGAGTAATTCTGAGGTGCCCAAATTTTCTCCTTGTGCACAAGTAAATAAAGTGTGATTGAGAAACGAGTGCAAGTTGTCAGAGTCCAGTTAATTGGCGACGACAAAGGCAACACATCCTCTCGCTGATTAACGGGAAGTCCAAGGCTTCTTATTCACTCGCGGGTTGTGGGTGCCGCTAACAATATCTTGACCGTCTTTGGCCCTGAGAAGATTGGTTTGCTGAGACTGTTGAAAGTCGGCCACAGGACTGAGCAGGCAGGAGAGACAGGGGTTTGTACGTGTGAACGATGATGGTTTTAAATTCAGTTTGGGCCCATGCCTCCGACTCATTAGGCTGAACCACCAAACGGGTACACAACCAGTCCGTCAATAATTGACCTTCGCGGGCAGCGCTCAACACTAAAGCCTCAGCATCAATAATGCCTTCCCCACCTCAAGCGCGAAGGTTGCTGGGATTCTCGGCCAACCACTGCTGCGCCTGCGCACGGATCCCTGAATCCGCCTCCAATACGAGCGAGGCGACTCCATGTGTTTGACACCAGGAGCTCCGGTCACCGGCCAGCGGCTTCCTACTGTCGGCGCGCTTGGTCCCTCCCTAAAACTGGGGCTGATTCACTCCTTCATCACTGAAGGACATTTCTCACACCGGTAGAGCTGGTGTCAAATACTATCCCTCGGATCAGTCCAAAACCAATTAATTCTACAACACGTTTCAAATCCCAACTGAACCTGACTCAATCCTACCCCCTCAGAAGCACGGCGCACCCTCACTCGTGCCCTCCCTCAGGCCGTCAGCTGTGGGGGAGGGTGCCCTGTATATCTGGTAGGAACGTCTCAGGACCTAGAGTGAGAATTCAGGATCTCTGGCCCCAGCAGTGAATGTGCGACCAGCTGCCCCACAATCAGGGAGAAGCGCCTCGCCGCCATCTCGGCTTTTAGAGAAAAAAGAATAAATTCGACATTTAATGTCACACAAGAATTTATTTAAGCAGTAATTGGGACAAAGGTGCAATGTAATTGCGACAAACAGTACACAAACAAACAGGGAGCTGCAGATTAATCACAGGTCCTCATTACCACCGCACATGGTCTGTTACTGAGGAAGCTCTGGGTGAGTCTTTGGATGGAGAGGACTGAATCTTTCCATGTTCGCGGAGGAGAACCTTCGCCCTGCCTTTCGATATCAGTTGTTACCAATCGCCAGCTGAGCGTAGGTCTGTGAGCCAACGACAAGAGAACGGTTACTCCCCTCCCCACACCATCCTTCGCCGTCAGACGGGACCAGGTTGCACCAAAGGGGAACTCGGCAACGCGTTAACCCCAGGTCAAAGGAACATGGCGTTATCGGTGAAAGAGTTTCATTCCGCTTCACTCTCACTGATTGCAACCAACAACCAACAGGTCTCTTGCGGACCCTGAACCTCTCCCTGTGCCCCCGCTCCCCCCCCCCCCCCCCCCCACCACCACCCCCCGATCTCGGCAGCATTCTTCAGCCTCCGCACTCTGCAATCTTGCACAACCTTCCGCCCCAATCCATCTGTAACATCCTACAGCCCCCGCACGTCTTACGGTCTCTGAAATACCTTCCAGCCCTGAACCCCTCACTGTCTCTGTAAACTTAGACCCACACTAAACCTCTCCCTGTCCCTATAACCACTCCAGCTCCCACATTCTCCCCATCCCTGTAACAGCTTCCAGCCCCTTCCTCTTTCCCAGTCTCCAACCTCCAGCCCCTGCACATCTCCCATCTCTAAAAACCCTCCGCCTCCGCAACTCTCCATATAGCTGCAACGTTCACCAACCCCTAGCTCTTTCCTATCTCGGTAGCTCTCTCTGGCCCCGACACCTCTCCCTATTTTTGAATGCTCCTCCTTTCTCCTTGACAACCTCCCCAACACCCCTCCCCCAGCCCTTACAGCCCCCTCTATCTCTGTAAACCCCTCCAGTCCCTACACCTCTCCCTATCTCTGTAACCCCCTCCGGCCCCTACGCTCCTCCCTGTCTCTGTAAGCCATACCGCCCCTAAACCCTCGCTATCTCTGGAAGCCTCAGGTTCGAAATTCAAATAATCTTTCCAGCTTTCTATCCTTGTATCTCTGTAGAATGTTCTAGCCTCTACACTTCTTTCTAACCCCCTGGACTCCCTTTATCCCTCCCCACTAGCCCTTTCATGCCCCTCTTCCCTGTATCTGTATAAACCCCTCCAGCCCTTACACCCCTCTATATGTGGAACCCACTCCAGCCTCTATATCCTTGCCGATCTCTAACTCCCTCCAGTTGCTACCTCATTCCTGCCACTAAAATCTCCTCCATTCCCTGCCCATTCCCATTCTTTGTAATATTTTGCAGCCCCACAACTTCCCAAGATCTCTGCATTCCTCAGATGCGGCCTACCCGTCACCCCCTGATTTCCCCTTACACCAATAGTAGCGTGTTTTCTGCTATTGGGCTCCGTCCTCCCCTCATTGAAAGCTTTCCAGAAGATCGCGTGGGACTCAGTTTTGGGTCACATGACCTTATGTGGTTCGCATGGTTTCATGTCACATGACCGTATCCCGTCCCTGTAAGTTATTGCAGGGCCTTGAATTCCTACACAAAGCAATAATTTGAATGTTCATCCCTTCAATTTGTAGCAGGTAGTTAAATTAAAATCCGACATTTAAGATACTACGACGAAGATTTTCATAAATATCAAGGAATCACGTGACTTCAGCCAAATTTCCAATTGGACAAGAAGGAGGCCATTCAGCCTCCTTATGGCCATTCAGCCATAAGGGCTAGGCCATTTAGGACAGAGGGGAGGAAAAACTTCTTCTCCCAGAGGGTTGTGAGTTTGTGGAATGCACTGCCTCAGAGGGCAGTGGAGGCCAATTCTCTGGGCACTTTCAAGAAGGAGCTAGATAGGTTTCTTATAGGTAGGGGAATCAAGGGATATGGGGACAAGGCAGGAACAGGATATTGATTGTTGAGGATCAGCCATGATCTCAAAATGGCGGTGCAAACTCGAAGGGCCGAATGGTCTACTTCTGCTCCTATTGTCTGTTGTCTTTCTTACTCCTCCCATCCCCCAACCGGAAGAGCTTTCCCCTACTGAATGACGGCAGATTTTCCCGGATTATTCACACTTACGTCGTGTCCTGGATTCTTTCTCCGGGAGTTGATGATTTTACCAAATGTTTCTGGATTTCCTGGTGAAGAAGATATTGAGAAGTGATTTTCTCTTCAAAGGGAGTGTTCGCCAGTTGGCGAGAGCTTCAATTCACGATTGGGTTAAGGCCGGCAAGTTACCTGCTTGGCGTTTCTCCCTGCCCTTAGTGATGGCCACAGCGGTTGCCCCCAGAAAAAGGAGCAGGAGGGTCGGCACCAGACTGAAGAAAATTATATGACAGGGCTGCAGGTCGTCTGAAGGACAAAGAAACATATTTCCATTAAAAGAAATTTGCCATCAGTCTCACCCTGCCATTTGCTGGCTTGTGTAGCCCAGTTGCTCAATAGTTTACACATAAATGCAAATTGTCAATGTGAAGAACTGTGCACCTCCAGTTTCCCCGATTCCCTTCGCCATAGCTCTGGAAATCCTTCCCAATCTCTCTCTCATTCTGAAAACTCAGCCCTTTGACCTAAACAATGACCTATCCCAATGGTTCCCTACTCGGCATAGG
Source organism: Pristis pectinata (assembly GCF_009764475.1). NCBI lineage: Eukaryota > Metazoa > Chordata > Chondrichthyes > Rhinopristiformes > Pristidae > Pristis > Pristis pectinata. The sequence continues at coordinate 8,710,949 of NC_067443.1, read as the reverse complement.
AACAGTCTATTCGGCCCAACCAGCCCATACTTAGGCTCCGCGTGGCCTTTTTCCACTCTCTACTTTCTACTCTGTTCTGAGAGGAGGATAATGCTGAAAAGGTTACCGAGTCTGCCCAGGCTTTTTGTCCAATACAACGCGACTGCCTGCAAGATTGGAGACGGCGGGCTCTGATTATAATTCGGGTGGTGGCCAATGACATTCGCTGTATGTGCTTTATATTAAATATGTTGGTCAATCCTATTGTGACCGTCGCTCATGGCTCCAGGGACACGGGTTCGATCCCGAGCTCGGGTGCCGTCTATGTGAAATGTGATCGTTTCCTCGTGATCACGTGGGCTGCCACACATGCCCTAAAGACTTGCTGGTAAGTAAATGCCACTAATGAATGAAAGGGTATCTGATGCCCATATAGAAACGCATAAGGTGGAGGGATATAAAGGGAAGGAAATCTGAAGGAGGATGTCCCAAGACGTGAAATGGACAATAACGGACACAACATTGGGGACTATCAGAGTGTGAGGGGTTGTCACAGAAAATGATCAGAATGTCACTAAAACCTCCTTTACAATCCTTGTGCCTGGAGTTTTACGAAACGTTGACATTTTAATCGTTTAATACAATAAATATGGAAGTTTATATTAATTGGTAATTGGTTTATTATTGTCACATGTACCGAGATACAGTGGAAACCTTTTGTTTTCGTGCCATCCAGACAGATCATTCCACACATAATTACACCGAGGTAGTACAGAAGGAAAAGAAAACGAAGAACAAAGTGTTACGGTTACAAGGAAAGGGCAGTGCAGCGAGACAAATGAGGTGCAAGGGCCACTACGAGGTAGACTGAGAGATCAGGAGTTCATCTTTATCGTATGAGTGGTCCGTTCATGCGTCTAAAAGAAAGAAACACGCGAGATAGACCAGTTACCCGGTTTGTGTTTGATATTTTGCTGACATTTGAAATCACAGCAAATAGGATGTACAAAGGAGAATTGGTAAATGTAGGGCTTTGCATTTCCAGAAAACATTCGTAGTGTTACGGGAAGATTACAAGTTAAGAGCCCAGATGGTTGGGGCGATATGTTGGTCTGGAAAGGGGAGTGAGTAACCAACAGAAATCGGAGAGCAGGGATGGATGGGTCACTTTCGGGCCTTAAGGATTTCTAATGTTTATTGATGAGTTGAATGGAGGAACGCGTGTCTTGTAACCAAATTTGCCGAAGATACAAAAATAAGTGGGTCAACAAGTTGTGAGGAATCCAAAAAGCTATTGAGAAACTTATCGGGAGGCGTGTATTGGGAGACTTGTAAATAAGAAGGGCCTATTATAAATAAGAAGTCCATGATAATAAATCCGATTCTGATTCTGACCTTTTTTTCCTCAGCAGAGTGGTCAAATCATCTAATGATGAGGGAGGAAATGAGAGAAAGGTTTTCACTCAGATAGAGGAGGGGGTCTGAGTGATCGATGGAGTCAGAAACTCTGGCCACTTTTATGCAATACTTGGGTGCACCTGAAGAACCGTGACCTTCAGGGTCACAGAGACAGCACTGGAAGGTGGGATTAAGCTGGTAGCTTATTATCGACCGGCATGAGCCCAAAGGTCCGAATGGCCTCTGTCATAAAATTGATGGGAATCATTGGTTTCTTTGATACCTTTCTGAACGGCGACACGGTCACTGACCAGATCTCCAGCGGTGCAAGTGCAGACAGCACCACTACGCCAAGTTTCCGCCGAGATATGGAAGCGGCTTCTAACGCTGTAACTCCCGTCCGGATCAAATGTCGGGGGATCAACGACACCTTCACTGATGTTTCCCGAAACATTCCAGCGGATGAGCAAGGACTCGGAAGAGGCGCCTCTCACCAAGCACATCAATGGCACCAGTTTCATCTGGGGGATTTCATCCACTGGCGGAGCTAACAGGAATATCGTCGGAGGATCCGCTAAATGCGGAAAATACAACAGAGCTGTATTAATCGGGTTTGTCAATTTTAATTACAGTTGCGAAACCAGGCTCTTCGGCCCATCTTCTCCGTGCTGGCTGTCGAACTAATCTATAGCAATCTCATTTTCTCACACCCTCCTTGTAATCTTGATGTCATAGTTCATCTGCCTCGCAATCCCCCTCAGGCAGTGAGGTCCCAACCACCCTCTGACAAAAACATCCTTCCTCAAGCCCCCTCGAAATCTACTGGTTATCTTAAACCTAAGCCCACCGGTTATACACCCCCTGCTAAAGGGTTTTCGCTATCTATCTTATCTATGCCTCTCATAATTTTCTACGCCTCTACCAGCTCAACCCTCACCTTCTCCACTCCAAGGAAGACAAACCCAACCAATACAAACGATCCTCGTAAACGAAACGCTCTAACCCAGGCAACATCCTGATCATAGAGTCATAGAGACTTACAGCAGGGAAGCAGACAATTCAACTCACCACATCCACACTGACCAGTGGGCACTCATTTACATTAATCTCACCTCCCAGCACTTGGCTTAGGCCCTTCTATGCCTCAGTGATTCAAGTGCAAATCTAGAGACTTCTTAAATACTGTCAGCCCCCTCTTCAGCCGCTCTCTCGGGCAACGCATTATAAGCACCCACAGCTCTTTTGCTGAAAACAGTTACCTTTAGATCCCCTCGAAATCTCTTCCCCTTACCCTAAATCTATGTCCTTTTGTTTTATCTACCTCTAATTTGGGGAAGGGTTTCCTGCAGTTTAACCTATCTACACCTCTCATAAAATAAAGTTGGAGCATGACCTTGATTTTTTTACATTTTCCCGAGTAATGAAACGGCGGTATCCATATGCCTCCCTGGTCACGTTATCTACCTCCGCTGCCACCTATGAGTATCACTGGATTTGTACTCCAAGGTCCTTCTGTTCCTCAATACTCCCCAAGACCCTGCCATTTATGATGTCCTAGCCTTACTAGTTCTCCCAAACTGCATCAATTCACATTTCTCTGGATTAAACTTCTTAGCCTATTTCAACACTTCACCATCACCCTGACGCCACAGACCACCCTCCAAACTATCCAAACTATCAACAATTCCGCAGCGAACTTACTGAACATGGCTCCTCCCTACAAATCCAAATTATTCACGTATTTTGCAAATATCATAGGACCCAGCACCGATCCCTGTAACAGTCATCCAGCCCTCTACCATCACACTCTGTCTCCTATTGCCAGACCAATGTTGGATCTCAAGAGCCCTGACATTTGGGCCAGCCTTCCATGTGGGACCTTTTCAGAAGCTTGACTGAAGTCCATGTAAAACAAACCTACTGCTCTGCCTCCACTGATGCACTTGGCTACCACTTCGAAATTCCTTCACATTACTCAGACAGGATGATCCCTTGACACGGCCACGTTGGCTATCTCTGAATTGACCCTGTCACTCCAAGTAATCATTAATCTTGTCGCCTAGAGATTCTCCAGTAACTTCCCTCCTGCTCATGTTAGGCTCATAGGTCTATTGTTACCAGGTATTTCCCTGCTACTACATTTTCTGTCCCACAGCCAACGGGAACCTCGCATGTGACCAGCGAAGATTTAAACATCTCAGTTAAAACCCCAGCAGTATCACAACTTGCCTGCCACAGCAGCCTGGGACAGATACGGGGATTTGTCTACATTTAAGACCACAAAGGCATCGAGAACCTCCTCTTCATTCATGAAGATTTGCACTAGAATTTTACCTTTCCCTTACTGATTCCTACAACTACAAGATCCACTTCCTTTGTGAGTACTGACCTCATCTGTACCTTCTGGCTCCGGACGCAGATTGCCCCTGTTCTTTCTCTGGTTATTCTTTCTTATTTAATATACTTATAGGACGCTTTCGTATTAACCTTAATCTGTGAGCCAATGATATTTTGTGACCCCTTCCTAATCTGCCTTTTAATCATCTCCCTGCACTTGTTATGCTCCTGAAATGCTTTGCTCGTCTTTAGTTCCCTACACCTGCCATATGTTTCCTTTTATCTCTTCATCCAACCCTCAATAACCTTCGATATCCAGGCTTCCCTGAACTTGTTACCCCGGGCTTTTACCATGACAGGGGCATGTTGGCCTTGACCACTTGCTGTTTCTCCTTACCGTACAGATATAAACTTGCTGCAAGCAGATGCTCCAAATCAGCCTTAGACAGGTCCTGTTTAATGTTCATGAACTTGGCTTTCCCCCAATTTAAGACAACTCAATAATCCCACTATACTGAGCCTTTCACGCTATCCAGGTAATATTCGGAAAATTCAAACCTCCTCTGCACCCTCTCCAGTGCAATCACGTCCTTGCTACAAAGTAACGACCAGAATTACACACACTGCTCCAGCTGTGGCCTGATTAACATGTTGTACAGTTTTATCATAACCTCCTTGCTCTCAAATTCTATGCCCCGGCTAATGAAGGCAAGTATTCGGTATGTCTTCACCACCTTGTCTCCAAGTTTCCTCAGTATTTCCTAGGGTCCTGCCGTTCATTATGTCTGTTCCTGAGCTCCCAAAGCATATCGCCTCGCAGTTTTTTTCGGGATTAATTTTCTCCTGTCATTGTTCTGCCCATTCCATCAACTCATCAGTGTCGCTCTGTAGCTGGAAGCTACTCTCCTCACTACCGACAGCACCATAAATGTTCGTCTCGTCTGCGAATGTACGAACCCTACCTCCTACATTCGACCTATAACGAACAACAAGGGTCCCAGCGCCCGTAGAAATGAATGCACTTGTTGTGACTGTTACCTGTGACCACCAGTTTGGATCCATTGCCGAACTCACTGTAGAGATGAGCTGCACAGAAGTAGATCCCGGAATCATTTAGCTGGACATTCTCAATCACCAGGGTGTAGTTGGCCGATTCTTCGTCTACAATCCCCGAAAACCTCCCGTCCGGGCCCACGAATCTCCCCATTCTGTAAAGGAACTGCAGATGCCCTCTGTCGCTCTGTTTATACCAGCTTATAAAAGCAAGCGCACCCACGTCCCGGCTGCAATTCAGGGTGGCCCGACTCCCGACACGAACGGTCTGAACCGGCGGAGACTGGAACAAGGCCGCCTGAGATACAGAAACTGAGAAGGAGATAAACGTTTTACCACAAATTACGGTCCTGAAGGCGCGATATTATTCGTGATAAAATTCAGGCGAATATCTAAAACCCGACGCCTGGTGCGCTATTGAAAGAATGCGTTACACTTCTCCTCCGGCACGTTGCCGACCTTTATTTAATGCACTTTAACCCGGCCCCATAACTGTGAATAACTTTGAACTGTCTGTCCTTGTGATTTCCACAGTAGTTTGGTCCACACTTTAACCTGCACTCTTTCTGTCTCTTTCTATTTGCGACACTTTGTTGTGCTAAAGACCACAATAAGTTTTGCTAATGTTCTCTTCGAACCCCTTACCCGTTCCCAGCAGCCGAACGGACCTTCAGACCACGGTTGTTTGATCTAATTTATGGAGAATTCGCATTAATTTTGTTCGCGGGTAACGTGGCGCGACTTCAGCCGCGCGCCACCCGAAGACCTTGCTTCTTTTCCTTACAAATTAAGTCGTTGGAACGCAGAAAGAGGCGAGGCGGCTCAGTCCGTCCAATTAGTTGCACTACCCACTGCTCTAACCCCACGGTTCTATCCAAATTTAAGAAAGAGCCGTTGAAATTCCCTCCGGGCGCTGCATTCTCTGGCGGAGTGAGAATGAATTCTCCACACCTTCCCTCTTGTGTCATCCATCTGCCCAATTCTACCTTCTCCGATTATTAGGGTTAAACAAAACCCCTTATTCTACCAAATCCCTTCTGTTTATTAACTGCAAATTCCCCACTGAACTACCCGCCCAAACTCTTCTCCGCTCCATCAGGCGAGTGCAAGTCGCTCACCTTGCAATAGGTGGGAGAGAGCGAAGACCGCGAAGCAGCTCATTGTTCGTGAGCGGGTTAAACACTGGCAGTTAATCGCTGACGCGTGTCATTGGTTTGTAAAGTCGGTGCGAAGGAGGGGTAAGATGCATTGTAATTTACGAAAATCACACGCAATGTTTATTAATAAATGTTCAGCTGTACTGGAAACAGGTAGAGGCGCGCTGTGGGTTTCCTGTTTACGCAGGGCCCGGTACACACAGATGGAACGTAGTTTGAAGACACAAGCAGTACACGTCTACTCGCGTTGGTCAGATCACACTTGGAGTCCTCTGCACAGTGCTCAACTCTTGGGTGTGAAAACCAAGAGGTCTCTTGTTAGATTTATCAGGAAAGACGAGTCAGTCCAAGAACGTGGAGAAGATGTTTCCAGGTGGGGATGGTTGAATTGGGAGTGGGGGAGGAGCGGTGGACACCGGAACTGGAGATCATCAGTGTAAGGCCAATGAATGAAGCAGGAAAGTCAGGAGAACCATGAGACTGCGAGCCCTGCTCCTTCAGGGGATAGTTGGGGCGAAGATCAGAGGTCACAGAATCATAGAGTTATAGAGCAATACAACACTGATACAGGCCCTTCGGTACAACGTCCATGCCGACCACGGTGTCTACCCAGTGAATACCAATTTGTGGGTTTTAATAATAACAGACCCACATTTCCATCTTGTTTAACTGCTCCTGCACGGCGTTCCAAGTTGTTTAATTGACAAAAACGTATTTTTGTGATCACTGCTGTAACATTGAAAAGACACTGACCAATTTGTACACAGCAAGCTCACACAAACGGCGATGTGGTGGTGACCAGTCTTGATGGATCGATATTAGATCAAAGAACGGGAAGGAATTGTCTTCTCTCCTTCAGTAGAGTAGCCATGGAGTGCTTTAATGAGTGGGAATGGGCAGACGGGCTTCATTTTAATATCGCCTGAAGACGGCACAGTGGGCAGTGCGCCGCTCTTTCTCTGGAGATTCGGTTTGGGCATTTGTGGAGAAACTTAAGTTAAAGAGAAGCTGGATGTTCAGATTAAGGAGGAAGGGATAACGTACAATGTTAACGAGGGTGGTGGAAGGAGGCTGGAATGGAGGACGCAGCCGGTGATCGACAGGGTCAGATGATTCGATGCACTGATGTGATGAAATGATCTGTATGGATGGCAAACAAAACAAGGTTTCTCACTATACCTCGGTACATGTGACAATAACGAATCTATTCTGTTTTGTTGACTGTTTGTTGCACTGATTTAGTTCTATTGTCTTGGTGAACAAATACACTAACACATACACACATAAACACACAGACACGAACTACAAGCATTCAAAGGCACAAACACGCACACACACAAACACATACACAAGCACACACAAACACACAAATATACACACATATACACAAAAACACACACACAAACATACACACATATACACATACGTTGTTTAATGTTGTGTATGAGTGAGTGTATGTGAGTGTATTTCTGTGTGTGTGTGTGTGTGTGTGTGTGTGTGTGTGTGTGTCTGAGAGAGAGAGAGAGAGAGAGAGAGAGAGAGAGAGAGAGAGGGCGAGGGGCTGGGTGATGACAGTCACAGCCTAAGTAAGTATACAAGAGACAATGGTCAGCAGGAATGGGAACCTTACCAGGGAACCATCAGAATCTCAGCCTGGAAAGCATCAAAGACTCGGGGTATTTCTCCTTCTCTGAATCTTGCACACTCAGTCTCCCACATGAATATGACGGTGTATGTGTCAAATCACCTTTTCTCAGCCTGAGTCTCTCTCCCTTATCCTTGGCTTTCCCAACCACGTGAAATAGTCTCTCCACATCTACTCTTTTAGTCCATTCAGTGTCTGGTCTCTCATGTTCCTAAACTGAAGATAGTTTTGCGCAACCCTGTCAACCTATCCTCACGGATCAACCGACTTATCCAGGGAACCTCGTCTCCATAGCGAGTGTAATCCCTGATACAAAAATCAGATCTGCTCACAGACTTTGGCTCAACAATGGACTGTAAGATACGACAAGACTTCTGCATTCTTGCACTCTAAGCTCCTTGCAAAAGGCCAACATTTGCCTTGTTCACTGCTTATGTACCTGATGTTAATTTGCTATGTTTCACGAACCCGCACTGAACAGCTGTGTGTACAGCAAAATGCATCAGTTTCCACCAATTTTAAAAGTACTTTGCCCTTTCGTCTAAGTCATTGAACACATTGGTGAATAGCCGAGAGCCGAGGATTGATTCTTGCTGCACCCACGAACAATCACCTATCGCACTGATTCCCAGTCTGTGTCTCCCACTTTTGACCCCAGTCACGGCAGTTCAGCCACAATGTCCAAGTTGCAAAAAACAAACTCTTTAGTGGGGTACTCCTCCAGGTTGAATTGAATTCCTTGCCCCAATTCACAGATTGTTTATGTTTCTGCCAGATGTCGCTGTCATACTTCTTCATGTTTTGCTTAATTGCTGAACACATTGGTCTATCTCATGATTGGAAAATATGCCTCCGAGACTGCCGCCGTTTTGCAAGTGGTTGAGACTGTGAGTGCAATGGGCTTAAGAGTTAAGGTATTGATCAGTCTTGATGTGATTGAAGGGAACAAGACTCCTATTCACTTGCAATAGTCTTGGTGACTGACTGGGCTCATCTTAATTCTGTGCACCACGCTTGATGAACCGAATGGTCTCCTTCTGTCCGTGTTTAACAGAGACTCGGGCCTGACTTCCTTCGCCTACTGTCGTGCAACAGGTTCCGGGAACTGAATGAACTGACGAAGTCTTCCTCTCCTTTCTGCTGTAAACCTGTTTTGTCAGATCACGTCCGACCCCTGGCATTGGTTGCCTCTGCTGCCACCACATGTTCGCTCGGGGAACTTCGAATAGCTCTGCATTCCAGTTCTCTGCTCCTGCCAGCTGTGTTAGCTGTACCGATCACGTGACAAATCTTTTAATATTTTATGTTACATGATAAACCGTTTGGATTCTTTCTCTTTTGATCAGTATCTAATCAACAACGTGAATATAACATTTGTCAAGGTGCTCCTGTATATGGTCTGTGGAGGTAGATTTGCCTGTTCTCACCGGGAAGACAGCTGTGAAACCTTTTGTTACTTTCAAATACATTGTCACCAGTCTGGGAATAACCGTGTTGACTGCAAATCACACTGTTGGAGCCCTCACCCCCTGCTGATTGCAGGACGGCACTGTACCCATCCCGTGACCAAGACACTTTAAATTTACGCAACTGATAAATCGCTTTCGGTTTGGCAATTTTAACCCTTTATCGAATTAACAAACTGACCAGGCATAGTGGACGTTATAATAAGATCTATTTTATATAATCTAAGAGATCTTATATCCGAGACCAATATATGAGATCAATATATTGGTATCACTGGGAAGAGAAATGTGCAATATTTTGACATTCTAAAATACATCCTGGGAATTCCGAGCATACTCTTGTTCATTACCAATATTGGGGTCCCACTGATGAGCAATTCACTGCCTGAAAAGATAAAGATCTGCTCCAGATCTTTTCCAGAAGCTGCTTGGACAATTCGGCTCAATAACTTCAGAAATATTATAAATACTCCAATCGCATTGTTCTAAAGAACTTAAATCCTCAGCTTCTTCAGCTGAGTATTTTGTGCCACTGGCCTTAAAGTCACAGGCAAAAGTGGAATTTCAGTGATTGCGCATGACGTAGGCCCAGAAGTATCTAGGCTGCATAAGTGTGCCCCGCGAAGGTGAACAATGTGGACGTCTCACAACATAGATCGGTTTAACTTTCCTGCGAGTTTGAGTTTGAGGGCTAATCTAACAGTGGTGTTTCTGGTGACTAAGCGCGGTTCTGATGTCCTTATGACTGGGTAGAGAGTGAGAGAGAATTATTCCTCGTTGTTGATGGTAGAAGTTGTGGGGGAAAGTTCAGAATAAGGGCACATAACCTTGAAAACGAAGGCAGACTGTTCAGCAGTGGTCTCGGGCAGCACAACTTCACACACCGTGGCGAAATCTGCAACTCTGCCCCAAAGGTTCTCGGGTCAGTTGTATGTCAGTGCAGAGATTGGCGAAGTGTCCTGGGGTTACGCGATTTGGGACCAAGGAGGGGAATTACACTTAAGGAGCAAGTCAGTTGTGATTTCATTGGACGGCGCTTCAGGATGGACGGCAGAATGATCCCGATGCTAATGAGCAATATTTGTGCCTAGAATATAAATGAGAAGAGATGATGGGTTTGATTTGCAGTGCTTACTTTAAAAGTCAGCAGACTGTGGCATTTTGTTTTTCACCTTTCAAAATGCCTGACCGGGGAGGGAGTTTCCAGGCGACGGACTAAAGGTACAGGCAGGATAAGAGGAAAGGACTTTCTCATTCAACATAGAGCGTGGTGCTGATCTGGCGCTCACAGTCTGGTGGATGCGGATCCAACTGTCACTTTTAATGGGGAGTTTGCTAATTATTGGCAGTTGAAATAATAGTTACATTTCTCGGGGGGCGGGGGCGGGGCTGAGATTGGGACAAACTGGATTGCTCTTCGATATCAACAGAGCCTCGGCGGGCTGAGTATCCACCTTCTGTACTGATTCAGTGATTGTATATTCTTTGCAAATGGCTGCGCGGAACATATGCAGTCATTCAAATCCTAAACTGCAATGGGGGTAAATGAAGTGAAACGGCAGAGTAGGGTAGCAATACACCGGGGAATTATAAAGGAAACTAGTGGAGGGGGTGTCCTCCTCACTGCAGCACAGTGGAACACATCGTACATTCGATCTCTCTGAAGTGCTGACAGGCGCTATAGAAGTGTTTGTGTTCCTTTGTTTTGCGCTGCTGAATCCACTCTGCCAGGTTTGATTCATTTCGCTCCCTGATCGCACTCTGCTGCCACCAATCGATCATTTGTGGTACTTCGAGCAGCTCCAATTTCGAGTTCCCACGTTTGCCCAATTGCAGCGTACCTACTGATCACGTGACATGATCTTCAGCTCTTTGCGCGGGATGACTGTATCAACAAACCCAAGGTATCCAACAGGGAGCTCAGAAGTCAACTTCAGATGCTTTGAGATACGATGGATACGATACTTTCACCATATTACTCAACATCGTATCCACTCCCTCCTCCTTCCCCGTGATGCGGGTTGTGTCCGGGTCTATCTCTTTCTTAAATACATTCAATTGCTTAGCTTCAACTGTCCTCTGAGGCAAGGAATTCTATCGGTTCATCACCTTCTGAGTGAAGAAATGTCTCCCCATTTCAGGCCTAAAGGTCTTTCCTCACATCATGAGACGTGACCCCTCGTTCGCGACCCTCAACCAGAAGAAACATTCTCCCTACATCCAGGACTGTAGAATCCTATCAGAATTCAGAATGTTTCAATAAGAGCTCGTTATCACGCCATCCCAGGAATCAGGCTGATGAAGGATTTCCACATTTCCCTCGCAGACTGCTGTGCGCGGTTTATTTGAGGGGCATCTTAGCACTCCAGACCTAACCCGGCTTACTTCAAATATTTGAATCACACTGATGGAGCGAGTCACTGTCCGAAAGACAGAGATCTTTTCTGCACTTCATGCAGAATCCGAGCGGGAATTTCGGCTTCATAATGCCGAGCGCATGCACCTTAAAGGGCAGGCATCTACTGTTCACCTTAAGTAGCTGTTCACCAGGCTCCGTCAAGGTACACATGTCTACACTTCAGTAGGTCTGTATCTGTGGGAATAAAGGTACCACTGTCTAATTTTCAGGACTTTTATGCCACATAACCCAGAGGCATATTCACTTAAACTTCCGGAGCGATGTCAGCCAAATTAAGTACATAGGCACAGAAACGTTGGTACCTGCCTGCAATTTAAAGGCACAGACATCTTTACCTTTAGTCATCGTTTTTGGCGTGATAACCCAGAGATTTCAGTGACCCCAAATGTGCATGTAAGAAGTAAAAGGTTGGATTGTGAAGACAGGTTTCACGAGTCAGTGTTTCATTTCCTTAGTGATTACAGATTCGGGGTTAATATAAAACCTGTGATTAAGATGAATAGAGGCGATGATTAAAGGATCCTGTTGTGTTCTTACTGTGGAGTAACGGCTGAGAAAAGATTTCTCGAGCGGGGCTTGTTCATAATAAGCAAAATGTACCTAATATACAAAATAGAACCTCAATATCTGCATCATGGCATCCAGAGGTAAGGTCCTTGAGAGGTGAGGAAATCTGGGGCTCTCTATCCCTCAATAAGTCGCTAAGGTTGAGAGTCAATTGGCAGTGTCAACATTGCGACCGATGGAAGCTGTTGGATTGGAAGGTTAATAGATTCGGTACCAGGGAGAGGAGGTAGAGTGAAGATACTAATCAACCAAGTTTTCACTGGAGGGTGGAAGAGACTCGAGGCCTGAATGACCTCTTGATTTCAAGTTACTAATGACCAATAGCAACAGATATATCGGCAGATTGTGGAAAGGGTAGTTGCTGTGGGGGATTTTCAATTTCTCCAATATTGACCTCCATACTACCAGAGGCTTAGTTGGGGCATAATTTGTTTGGTGCAACCACGAGGGTTTTTTGGGTAGGTTTTATTAGTGTTGACACCTCTGTCGTTTGTGATATATATAAATGTTTTGGACGAAAATGTAGATGGGATGATTAGTAACTTTGCAGACGACACATAAAATACGCAGAGTTGTGCATAGTAAGGAATGTTGTCAATAGATTCAGCAGGATATATATCCGGTGGAAAGATAAGATAAGATCTTTATTAGTCACATCTACATCGAAACACACAGTGAAATACATCTTTTGCGTAGTGATTTTTGGGGGGGCAGCCCGCAAGTGTCGCCACGCTTCCTGCGCCAACATAGCATGCCCACAACTTCCTAACCTGTACGTCTTTGGAATGTGGGAGGAAACCGGAGCACCCGGAGGAAACCCACGCAGACACGGGGAGAACGTACGAACTCCTTACAGACAGCAGCCGGATTTGAACCCGGGTCGCTGGCGCTGTAAAACATTATGCTAAGCACTCTGCTACTGTGCCTGCAGCGGGCAGAACAATAGCAGATGTAGTTTAATCCGGACAAGTGTGAGGTGTTTGTGAGGACAGATGTAAGTATCCAGGAAGTGATAGGACCCTGAGGAGCAGTGATGTACAGAGGGATCTTGGGGTGCAAATCCATAGCTCCCTGAAAGTGGCAACACAAGTACATAGGTTGGCAAAGAAGGCGTACGGCATATGTGTCTTCATTGGTCAGGGTGTTCAGTATGAAAGTTGAAAAGTCATTTTGGAGCTCCATAAAGCTTTCTTTAAGCCACATTTGGAGTTTTGTGCGGAGATTTGGTCGCCGCTTTACGCGGAGAGGGTGCAGAGGAAGTTCACCGGGATGTTGCCTGGATTAAAGAAGATAAGCTGTAAGGAGAGGTTGGACAAGCTTGAATTTCTTTTCTCTGGAAGCAGATACGATCGTGGTGTTTAAGAGGCATTTGGACAGGCACATCAACAGGCAGGAAATGAAGGGATAAAGACCACCTGCATGTGTTTCCGAGCTGCACTCAAACTGATCTTACCTCCTGGTTTTCTGAGCTAAAATCCTCTCTGCAATCTTTAGAAAATTCATCAGTATGAGGGCTACCCCGCCTTCTCTTCCATTTTGTTCATTTGCTTAACAAGTTAATTATCCTGCGCTTCACAACCTTGGTCACTTTGCAACCAACTTTCTGTAATCGCTTTTTTCGATTGGTCTATTGATTCAATATCTTGTTACCGATGTTGTGTGTGTTCAGAGAACCAGTCTTCAGTTTTAACTTTGTGCCATTGCTTCTTGCTTTGACTCCGTTTGTGTTTGTATGGACTGTCCCTTCCTGGTTGACTCTGATCATCATGCTATACCCTGCATTAAGGTTTTGCTCTTCTTTTATACTTTCTAAATTGTCCTGAACATATTCCCCTTCCCCACACTCCAAGCCTCTGCACATACCAGCACGTTATTGAACGCACGTGATTACGACCGCGCCCGCACATATAACTCTCTCTCTCTCTCTCTCTCTCTCACACACACACACACACACACACACACACACACACACACACACACACACACACACACACACACACTGTTGGATTTGACCGTAATGCGGTATAAAGTTGTCCGCTGCTTTTCCTCTTTATTAAGAGCTGCGTTACACAAGATCCCACCACAACACGGTCACCATCTACGGGGGAATCTCTCGCAATACTACACACAGCGGAAGTTGAGACACAGGACAGTGGGGACAATTCTACAGAGAATTACATGTCGCAAAAGGCGGACAGTCACCGCGCTGATTTTTGAAATTATTGAACTTTATGTTTGTTCCCAGAAGCGGACATTCCGGCACAATTACATTGCATAAGGCGGCTGCACAGACCCACTGCATTAAACAGGAGCAAAGAATCCGCGTGTGCTGCCACCTGGCGCGGCCTCACTGCTCACAGGCGGACGAAGAGATGGTGTTGCGCAGAGGCGAGCTCAGCGAGCTGTGGCTCACGCTGCAGGAGTAGCTCGACACCTTGTTCCAGGCAGCGGCGGAGACCCGCAGGTAACTGCTCAGCCTGTAGGTCTGGTCGGTGTCCGGGGACACGGCCCCTGTCGTCACCCCGCTCTCCGTCTCGACGCCATCCACGCTCCAGCGCAGCGCCACCAAGCCCGGCTTAAAGCCGCTCACCAGGCAGGACAGAGTGGCCGAGCCGGAGCCGGTTTCGTCCGGGGAGGGAGGGAGAAGGAGAACTGAGGGCTTCCTGGCTTTAAGTGATCTGGCAAACTGCGCCTGGTGAAGGCGCCCCTGCCTTTAAAACGTATGTGTACCGGATTAGAAATAAGAACTGCCAGTCATTTTCTGAATAAAGTGCAAAACAAAAGTCTGTCTTTATGAGTATTGAATGTTTCCACAGGTATGGTCCATATGTTTGCAAGAAACACGGCTATGTCCCGAGTGATGGCGAGGTAACTGAAGGAACAAATTGCACACCTTTCTACCAAGTTATATTAAAGTATTAGCAGGGGTTGCAACTTGTCAGTCGAAATGTTCTAAATTCCACAATTGATCAGGTGGTGGCGGTGAGGAACATCCAAGGACTGAAGTCGGAGGTAAACTGACAAGGCAGATTCTCAGCGCAGAGGGGAAGAATTGCATTTCTGTACCACCTATCACCATTTCAGACAGCTCCACAAGCGGTTCAACCAATGGGCAGATTGATGAGTCATTAATGTGATGTAAGGAACAGGGCACCCAGTGGCAGACCGGTTCACCTATATTGATGAAGTTGGTTGAGGGACTGGAGTCAGCGCCGCTTACTGGAGAGAATTCCATGCTCCTTCCCTGAAGCGGTGCTGGGATTATACAGACCGATCTGTGTAGACCACAAGGTCCTCGGTGAATGCATGATCTAGTAAGAGCAGTTCATCACGACACCCCCTCCGACAATGTCCTTCCAAAATGCCCCCATTTATTCCTACCCTTCTCTAATGTGCCAGTTTTGCTGACTTCAATTGACTCTTGATTTGATGGTGAGAGAATATTCAGTACCACTATAGTTCACATAGGAGAAGTGAAGGCGGCAGCCCAACTCAGTTGCAGATGTTCAGGAAGGCGTTTCCATTCAGTGCACTCAGTAACCCAGGAACTGCTGGGAGCCATTCAGATCCTCAAGATTTTAATAAAACAAGTCAACGGCACTGGGAACTGATCCCTTCGAGCCAGAGACTTAGGCAGCTCAGTCAGGTCATGGGGTTTGTTACACGGGGGTAGGAGGGGTATTCAGCCCCTGGAACGAGTTACACCGGAAGAGAACGAGGCATTCAGTCTATTAAAGGTGATGCACAGGAAGAAGCGGAACCCCTGCAGTAACCATGACTGTTGCAAGGGAACAGGACATTGTCTTCTATTCAATCGCAGCAAGACTGATCACCAATTTATCATTTTCAGCTACCCAAGGTCATTCTTATTCACAGTCTTAACCGCTGCCCGAAATATTGTCTCGAAGGCACCTTTCCTAATGATGGGAGTGACAAAGTGTTTATCAATTAATCAAACGTGATAGCGTGTGATGAAAGGTACAAAGCGGAGGGACAGAAAAGTAAGTCAGTGAATGGGGAGAAGGAATTCAATTCAACGTGGTGTGGTGCCCCAGGCCAGAGATGTGTTGTTTTTTGTAAACTCGGGTCGTTCGTGCTGTGGTTAAAGGTGGGAAACAGAGACTGGGAATCGGTTTGGTGTCTATTATTACTGGGGGAAGGGGAACAAAGTTAAATCCTGGGTAAAAAGCTTTTCACGAGTTATTTTAATGACAGATGAAAAGACAAAGTACGTTTTAAAAATCAGGCACTGATGAACCTTGGTGTTCACGGAGATTTCCTGTGCTGGTTCATGAAAGACAAAAACTGAACGTAAATAAACCAAGCGGCGAGGAAGACAAATGTTGACCTTTTGCAAGGATGTCAGAGGGCAGGAGTGCAGACGCCTTGTTGCATCGCCACAGGCCTTTAGTGAGACAATCTCTTGGCACAGTAAACAATACTGGTCGGGAGATCACAGGTTTAAGGAACGGTATAGCCCGGATTCCCTGGATGAGAAGGCTAGCATGACCATAGATTGAGAGAGATTTGCCAAGCTCTTTGCAGTTTAGGAAAATGAGAGGTGATCACACTAAAGACAAGGAACTGAATGGACTGAGAGAGGAGACGCAGAGAGTCTGTTTCTTCCGGGGTGGAGGGGGGTTGGGGTGGGATCTGAAGATGGGGGAAGGATGCGGAACTGTAATGGGACTCAATTCCTACACTCAGGAGTCTGTGGATTCTGGATTTCTTTCCCCCAGTAGCCACGGCAACATAGATGCTTAGGCCAAGAAAGCTCACCAGCGCCTCGACTTCATCATGAGGCTAAAGAAATTTGCTTTGTCCCCTTTGACTCTCACCAACTCTTACCGATGCACCACAGAAAGCATTCTATCTGGATGTATCACGGCTTGGTACGGCAATTGCTCTGCCCAATACCCGCAGTGTCCAAAAAATTCTAAATATCCTCATCCACTGAGCATCCACTCGCGGGACCGAAAAATCTCGACATTTACAGCACTCCCCCGTGAAGTAATTTCTCTACTCATTCTCAGATGTCCAACCCCTAATCCTGGCGATGTTAGCCTCAGTCTGTGACCATCCCGCCGGAGAAAGCAGCCTGTTTGTTATATACCTTGTCGGGCCCACTCAGGGTTGTCTACTTTTCACTGAGGTGACCTCTCAATGTGACGGTAGGGTACACAGGTCCGGGTACCCACTCACCGCTCAGGGGACTGACCGCTCAGGCGAGGCCTCCCTGTACGTGGAATCAAATCCATACATCAGCCACAGTATAATGTATTGCTCTGGATTGATTTCTGGGGTGTGAGTCTCTTCCTGTGAGATGGTGCAGTTTCGGTTAAATCAGAGCAGATATGCAGAACATATATTAAAGAAACCTCAAGTTATCCTGTATAATGAGAGCAGTCGTAGGTCATCTGCTTTAGACCTAAAATGCACAGAAGAGAGAACCCTCTGTGTTAAATTATCTTTGTATTAGTGGAGAACAGCACATTGACACGGCTGCCGGCCCTGGAGTCCGTGCTTTGTGGATTCAAGGGAATGTTATCTGCTCCCTAATGGTTAATTTCAGTGGAGGAGAGACGACATGTTGATGGTTGCATTTCTCGGCATTAGAAGGTCAACCGTTGTTTGGACATTTTGCAGATACATGAAGGAGGGCTTAAAATTCGGGAATAAAGTTTCGGGGAAATAGATTTAGGACGGAAATGAGGAGGAACTGCTTTTCCCAGAGAGCCCCGAATCTGTGGAATTCTCTGCCCAGGGAAAACCGTGGAGGCTACCTCATTAAATATATTTAAGACACATAAGATAGATATTTGCACAGCAGGGGAATTAAAGGGTTTGGGAGGAAAGGCAGGTAGGTGGATCTGAGTCCACGGCCAGATCAGCCATGATCTTATTGAATGGCGGAGCAGGCTCGACGGGCCATATTGCCACCTCCTGCTCCTATTTCCGATGTTCTTATGTTCTTAAATTGCAGATTGCTTCTATAATAATAAACGTCTATCACTTTGAAGTACAAAACCCTAATAGTTACCCAGAGGCTAAGGGGGCATTAGCAAAGGGAACGAGTTATAATGTTGTAAAAAAGCAGCAAGCAGAAATCAGCAAAGGTGACCCAAGGAATTGATCATGGAAAACAGATTCGCAAATTCCCTACATTCTGTGCTTCCTAGTTATGGGTCCCTCTGTTGAGACCAGTTCCTTGCGCGGCCTCAGTAACTCTCCAAATCTAGAATTCGACCGACCGTGAATTTGCGAACATTGCACTATAAACTGTTGATTGGCGCAACGGCGGGTTATGTTGTCCCGAGGTGGCAAAGGCTCTGTGGATAATCAAGACGCCCTGCCCAGTGACGGCACAGGAAATGGTGGCAAGGGAGAGCGGGTCTGTGCGCGGCGGGAAGAGGAGGAACCGACTGGTTCAGACCCAGATTACATCCCAAACCCGCACTAACCCGTCGGTTCCCGTTCCACTCTCTGACCAGCCCGCCCTCTGCCCAGCATTTTCCAGCATTTTATTTTTAATCTGCACTCCGTCTTCCTTATCTACGACCACATTGACACCAGCACCCTGTAGAGTTGCAGTATAATCTCCCAGCTCGTAAATTCAATCCCTCTTGCAATGAAGGCCAACATTCTATTTGCCTTCTTGATAAGCTGTTGCACGTGTAAACCAACCTTTTGCGATTCATGCACAAGCGCTCCCAAGTCCCCCTGCACAACAGCATGCTGCAATCTTCCACCATTTAAATAATCTGATCTATTTTTCCTTACAAAGTGGATGATCTTGCATTTACCAACATTATACTCTATCTGCCAGACCTTTGCCCACTCACTTAGCCTATCTACGTCTCTCTGCAGACTCTCTGCATCCTCTGCACAGTTTGCTTTTCCACTCAATCTCAGGGGTCGGTGTTGGGGCCGCTTCTTTTTCCTCTGTATATTAACGATTTGGAAGATGGAGTAAATGGTTTTGTGGCTAAGTTTGCAGATGGCACCAAGATAAGTGGAGGAGTAGGGAGTATTGACGAGACAGGAAGGTTGCAGAGAGACCTAGATAGTTTAGGAGAATGGGAAAGGAAATGGCAGATGAGATTCAATGTTGAGAAATGTGCCATTGTACACTTTGGAAAAAGAAATAAACGGACGGGGAGAAAATTCAACGTACAGAAGTACAAAGAGACTTGGGGATACTCGTGCAGGATACCCTAAAGGTTAACCATCAGGTCGGATCGGCGGTAAGGACAGCGAATGTTATGTTGGCATTCATTTCGAGAGGTATTGTTTATAGAAGTAAGGAAATGTTGATGAGGCTCTACAGGGCACTAGTGAGGCCTCATTTGGAATACTGTGCGCAGTTTTGGGCCCCATATCTTAGGAAGGACGTGCAGATGTTGGAGAGGGTTCAGAGGAGATTTACGAGGATGATTCCCTGAATGAAAGGGCTTACTTATGATGAGCGTTTGTCGGCTCTTGGACTGTACTCACTGGAGTACAGAAGATTGAGAGGAGACCTCATAGAAACATTTAAAATGTTGAAAGGACTGGACAGGGTAGATGTGGCCAAACTGTTTGCCTTGGTGGGTGAGTCCAGGACCAGAGGGCACAATCTTAGATTTAGAGGGTACAGGTTTAAAACACAGATGAGGAGAAATTTCTTTAGCCAGAGGGTAGTGAATTTATGTAATTCCTTGCCAAGTACAGCAGTGGAGGCCAGATAATTGGAGGTGTTTAAGGAGGAGATAGATAGATATCTAATTAGTCAAGGTATCAAGGGATATGGGGATAGGGCTGGAAATAGGGGTTAGAATAGTTTTTTTCTTTTTTCCTCCTCCCCCCATTTCTCATTTCTTTTTTTCTTTTTCCCCTTTTCTTTGGAGCAGATTCGATGGGCAGAATGGCCTACTTCTGCTCCCCTGTCTTGTGATCTTGTGCTCTTGTGATCAATTTAGTGTCATCTGCAAACTAAGATATGATACACCCGGTCTCCTCTTCCAAATCATTCATGCATATCGTGATAAACCTAACATGACGGTGAAGCAAGCGGTACAGAAGACAAATGTTGGACCTTAGCAAAGCGTTTAGAGGACGGGAGTGCAGATGTCTTCTATATCTGCCGGCCTTTGGTAAGACAAACTATCTGTCCAGGAAGGAGGTTTGCTTTTCGCGTCAAATGTTAAATCCGCCACGTAGATGGAGTGGCCTAGATTAAGAGGGATGCCCTATGAGGAGTTACTGAGAAAGATGCGCCAAACTGTCTGGGTTCAGGAAAATGGGAGGTGATCACATTAAAAGACAAGATACTGAATGGACTACACAGGGGACTCGCGGAGTCTGTTTCCTCTGGTTGGGGAGTCTAAAGATGGGAGACAGGATGAGACATCAGATGTGACGTAACTCCTTCATTCAGGGGGCTGTTGATCCTGGAGTCTTTCCCCCAGAGGCCTGTGAATGCTCAGTCGCTGAGCTGATTGCAGGTTCGGATTGATGAATGTTTGGGCACCAAGTGATTCAATGGTTACCGGGATCAGGAAAAGCAGTGCTGTCGGGATGATCAGCTATGACCTCGTTGAAGAGAGGGTCAGGATGCTGGGGCCCATTGATGATCTCATTTCTTCTCTTATGTGTCCCGAAATTTCACCATTTAACGAAGTTCCTCAGATTACCGCCATGTTCACGTGTGAGACCCGAGTGTGCCGGGGGTCGGTTCAGAGAAGGAGAGAGACTCCGAGCCAATGATCCATCTCGGGGCCGTTCCTTGGTTCCCATTCCTTGCTGACTCTGCCAAGTATGGGACACAGATCGGAGCTGAGAAATTCACGGTCTCTCTGTCCATCTCTCTCTCTCTCTCTCCCTCTCTCTCTCTCTCTCTGTCTCTGTGTCTGTGTGTCTGTCTGTCTGTCTCTCCCTCTCTCGCCTCACTGTTCTCATTCAGAAATGTTATGGATTCTGAAGTCGCTTACAATGTGCAATTTCAACGCTTGAAACAACAAGTCATGATTTCGACGAACAATTTTAAAGGCTCATTTTAAGGTTCTGCATCTTTCAGTAACTGCAATTTCTCGGTGTTAAAGTATATTTTCAATGTTCACTCAGCTCCCTTTCCTCCCTCCCCGGGACCCAGTGGCTGCGCCACCTGCAACGCTTCACAAACAAGACAGAAACAGCAATGATTTGTGTAACTGTAGCTAAATAAAGGCTGTGCCAACACCGGCACGGCCCCCGTGGGGAGATGACGAGGTCCGCAGCTGCATCTGTGCCGCTCACACACACAAGCTGCACTTGGCTGCTCGACCCTGTGAACCATCGCCAGCGTGGGGTTAGCTGGTCTGACAGTGTCTGATGGTCGGGGTTGGTTAGAGGGAAGAGCAAAATGTCCCAGTTCATCAACAAATAGTGTAATAGATCCTAAAGAGCCAATCTCCCCCAAACCAACAGCAAACTCCGCCCCCATCCCAGCTTCACTCGGAAGAAGATATGGAAGAGTAGGAGGAAGCCATTAGGCCCCTCCAACCTGCACCACAATTCCATCGGCGCATGTCAGACCCTCGACTACAATTCCTACTTCCCACACAATCCCCAGAGCCCCCGATATTGCAATGTCCAAAAGATACACCAGACTATTTTTAAATATCCTCATCCACTGAACATACACTCGCAGAAAAATCCAGCGAGTAACAGCCCTCCCCCGTGAACATCTCTCAAATCAGTCTCCAAAGTCCGACCACTTATCCTGGAGATATCAGCGTCAGTCTGTGACCATCCCGCCGGAGGAAGCAGCCTGTTTGGCATCTGCCTTGTCGGGGCCTTTCAGGATTTTATCCTTTTCACTGAGTTGACCTCTCACTCTGAACTCTAGGGACTGTAGGCCCATGCACTCACTCTCTGCGTCGAGAACAATTCTCAGCCCATGTCCCCCTGCACAAGGAAGCACATCACTGCCTCGGCCCCTGTACAATGTCGCTGCACCAGATTGATTTGTCGGATCTGAGTGTCGCCGTGTGAGGAGACATGGTGCAGGAGAAGAAATTGGACCAGTTCAGTGAGAGCTGATCTATGGAACATACCTTAAATAAACCCCACATTATAAGGGATTATGAGAAAATATTTAACAGAACAACACGCGTCAAGTTGCTTCACCATGGTGTTCTCAGACAAACACTGACATAGAGGCACTCGGAGAGATGAACAAACACTTAATCAGGAGGGTGGTCCACCGGAAGTATGTCACCCGAGGACAGAGAGGAGAAGTTCATGGAATTTCAGGGATTGCGGCCTCGGCAGCTGAAAGCACCTCCGCCAGTGCTGGCGCGGTTACATTTGGTGATCAATTGTTGGGAATTAGAAGAAGCAGATATTGGTGGGGGGGGGGGGGGGGGGTTGTGGGGGTGGAAGAGGAGGGGAGCCTGGGTCGGGAACGAAGGACATGATGCGGACGGAGGACGATGGTTTCGGTGAACCCCACATTGATCTGGAGGACATTTCTGCTCATCCAGTACGCAATGTCGAACCATCAGTGCAGAGATGGTGGAGGGTGAAGGGTGGTGGTGTGAAGGAAATCATGAACAACAGAACCGAGGGGTGATGTTTCACACAGGGTCCGCTGACGGTGACATCCATCAGCACCTCACACTTACTGCCCCACCGACCGGTCACAGCACAAGGCCGGGCAGTGAGTGTGGAGAGGACTGGCCCATCAGCGCTGATGTTACAATTCGGCAGCACAATGGATGATGAGGAATCCATGGACTAACGAGCAACACCCTGAAACCATGCAGCGCCACACTGGTCTTCAGCCTCCTGTGGTAGAAACTGGGTCATAGTGAAACCAAACACAACTGTCCGAGTGAGGCCTCTCCTCTGGGATGGGACTACAGCGTCTCACAACGACCAGGACCCAAGCCTTCGATGTTCAGTGACATTTAAATGATATAAATAGGATAGACTGGCGTGGGCGTGCCAATGACACAAAATAAGGTGATATCGTTTGCAAAGTCAATGGCATCAATATCTTCCAAACTAGAAACAGTCTGAGGAAGCTGTGGTAAGTGGCCCTCAACAGAGTCAAACATCAAGTCATCCACTTTGAACCTCAAATTCAGGGAGTGGAGCTTCTTCAATTTTAAACCACCCCTGGAGCAGTGGACTGCCACGCAGCGGTAGTATGCCCTGGAGAGCGTGGTTTGTGGATTTTCTGGAATGTCGTCTGCTCGCTCAGAGTTGAATTAAGAGGAGGAGGTACGACATGACGAGGATTTAATTTCCAGGAATATAGAAGGTCGAGCTTGTTTGGACACTTTGCAGACATCTGAAGGGTACCTAAATAAATTTGCCGACTGTTTAATGCAATAAATGTAAACCACTTTAAGATGTACACCCCAGCAGATCAACTGCCCACCGTGGCTGAGAAGTTAAGGAAGGGATCATCAAAGGGAAAGAGAGGTAATGTTGCAAAATGAATAGAACGCAGAGCTCCTCAAAGGTGATCCAGGGAATTGTTGAAGAAAAATGGAGTCCTCGAGTTACGTGGCGGGAAATAGAAAGACAGACGACTAAAGTTTGTGTAAGTATATAAAAGAACATCAAAAGTTAATATGAATCAGTTTCCGACTGAGAATGGATACGTTGGATTGTGAAATAAGGAATCAGAATCAGATTTATTATCACTGACATATGTTGTGAAATCTGTTGTTTTGTGGCAGCAGTACAAGACGTAAAAATCACTATATTACAATAGGTAAGTAGATAGATAGATAGATAGATAGATAGATAGATAGATAGATAGATAGATAGATAGATAGATAGATAGATAGATAGATAGATAGATAGATAGATAGATAGATAGATAGATAGATAGATAGATAGATAGATAGATAGATAGATAGATAGATAGATAGATAGATAGACAGATAGATAGACAGACAGATAGATAGACAGACAGACAGACAGACAGACAGACAGACAGACAGACAGACAGACTGACTGACTGATGGATGAATGGATAGATAGATGGTGCTAAAGAGGAATAATGAGGCGGAGGAGAAGAAACTGTTCCTAAGACGTTGAGTGTGGGTCTTCAGGCTCCTGTACCTCCTCCCCGATGGTAGTAATTAGAAGAGGGCACGTCTCGG
Source organism: Pristis pectinata (assembly GCF_009764475.1). Lineage (NCBI taxonomy): Eukaryota > Metazoa > Chordata > Chondrichthyes > Rhinopristiformes > Pristidae > Pristis > Pristis pectinata. The sequence goes on along the minus strand of NC_067443.1, from coordinate 8,686,791 downwards.
AAGGTGAGGATACTTAGTGGTGGATGCCGCCTTCTTGAGATACTGCCTCTTGAAGATATCCTCGGTGGCGGGGAGGGTTGTGCTCGTGATGGAGCGGGGTGAGTCTACAACCCTCTGCAGCTTCTTTCGATCTGGCACATTGGAGCCTCAATGGTAGTGTAATTAAATAAGTATATTAAAAGACAAAGAAAGTCTCGCAGAAATATTGGAGAACAGGCCAACGCGGCGCTGAAAGAAGTTGGCATGAGTAAGAAGTTATGTTTGGAGAAGTAAATGGCGCTGGTTGTGGGAGTGGATGCACTTGTTTTCAGCTGCATCGTGTAGGTAAGGGGAGGGGAGGGGGGAGATTTTGACCAGCTACAGGAGCAATGTTGGAATCTATTATTAAGGAAGTGCAAAGAGAGCACTTGGGAAATAGGATTAGAAATCTTGTTCGACAAGTCTGCAAGAGATTTTTTGGGTCACAACTCACAAATTAGAAAGGTTGGTAGCCAAGGAATGTGGTAAATGTTGACTATCAGCAGGCCGTCTGTAAGGCGCCACACAAGAGTTTGCAAAAGAAACTGCTCCAACTGTTGACAATCTACATTAAAATCTTTGGATGATGGAACTGAGTGTTACATCTCCGTCTGCAACAATCTGCCGGAGGAACTCAGCGGGTCGAGCAGCATCTGTGGGAGGAAGGGAATTGCCGAGGTTTTGGGTCGGAACCCTGCATCAGGACAGCACTGTAATATCTCCGTGTTTGCTGATGATACCCTGGTTTGTCAGGACGATGCAGAATGATCGCGGTGATGCAGATGGGGTGATGTACACAGGCGGGGAAAGGACCGATGGAATAAAATGCGGAAAAACGTGAGGTCATCTGCTTGTGCAGAAAAATATGGTAAGAAATATAGCAGAAAATTAGATTATTATTTTATGGTGACAGATTGATAGAAAGGGACCTGTGTGTCTTCGCACACAGATCACAGAATGTTAACACGTTGATAAATTAAACAGCTAATAAGCTAAGGGTGTATTGGACTTTATTGCAAGATTATTTCTGTAAACAGTAAAAACCTTTTCTGCATTTATGAAGAGTCCCAGTGAGAGCACAACTGTAACATGGTCCTTAAGTCTCATCATTGTGGTTACGGAATGACGTGTAATTAATGGGGAGGATGCAAAAAAAGTTAACAAAATTAATGCCCGGGAACCTGTTTGCCATTTGGAGAGAAATTAAGCAATCTGGATCTATAATCTCCAGTGTTAGAACGAATGAGAAGTCATCTCACTGTAGAAATGACAGAGATATGGTTGTGGTCATTCCCCCGGCTGTGGAATCAATAACCAGAGATCACAGTCTAAAAATAAGTGGTCTGCCATTGCGGACTGGAATAAGAAAAGATGGAGCTGCGTCCATCCAGGACGTGGATAACACCATTTATATACCTTCATTTCATTAATGCAGTGACGTTTCTGGTCGATGGTCACCGATGGAAGTTGATGACGGAGGAATCAGCAATGGACGTGACGTTGGATACCACAGGCTGGTGAACAGACTCCTTTCTGTTGAAAGACCCACTGCCTGGCTGATATGTGGTGTGAATGATATTTATTCCCAGCAGCCTTGTCTGAATTATCCAGATCTTGTCCCGCGTACATAGAAACGGAATAAAGCGCAGAGCGATGATCAGCTCACGTCACTAGTTCTGATCTTATGATGGGGGAATGTGATTGGTGAAACAGTGAGAAGCAGTTGGGCTCCGGATCCTGTCGTGAGGAACTGTGGAAGTGCTGTCTCTGGGCTGCGGCGATTGATCTCCAACAGGAAACACCCTTTCCGCAAGGACTGACACCGATTTCTGAGGTTCGACCCGGGCTCGCGTTCCTGCTGCTTCAGAGAAACAGCGATCTGTCGAATGGGGAATATATACATTAGGGGTAAGCTTTTGGGATTGGCTTTATTTTAAACCTGCAAGGTCGCCTCATGTTCTCTGCAGGATTTTACAAATCCCGGATCTGAATCGGTATATTGACGAGGCAGTTTGTGGACAGCAGAGAGAGTTTGTGGGGATTTGATAAACGATGCGGAGCAGCCCTGATCACATTGACCAGAGGGGCAGAGACCAGGGGATGAATGGCCTCCTGCTGTCCTGAAAGCAGCTGCCAATCCGGATATCTCAAATGAGTTCAGTGTGGATATTTATCAAATCTCCACAAGCCTGGATCTTTGCTGTAACACGACTTAAGAGGAATCATTTTGAAGTTGGAGGTTAAGGTTTTAACGATCATTGAATTCGCCATCAATAGATTCCAAAGGGCGCGAAGTCAGTCTCCGCCCCCATCCTTTCCCTGGCCCCTCCCACTCATTAACATCCCGGTTCATAAACATACTCGGAGGCTCCGGTTTGCAGGCGTTAGACTCAGAGCTGCTCCCGGAGTTTGCAGAACAGCGCGCAGTTCGGACGAACATTGGGGGCTCGCTGTCTTCAGCTGTCCGGAGGAATGGCCCCAGCGCTGCATCTCCTGTGGGCTCTGATGGTCCATTTACCAGGTGAGAGTCGTGTAGGTTCGCGCACAGATTCTCCAAAATGACGTTCGATAACATCCCGGTTATCGCCAGATTGGTGCGTGTTTTTAGCGATCGATGAAACTTCTATTGGTGTTTTTTTCATGTTTTATTGAAGGTATCCTGGCGGCCCCAGTTGTCACACAGACCGCAGTGTTCGGACCTGTCTCCGCGGGACAAACCGTCCGCTTAGAGTGTTGGATGCGTAACGGAAATGTTGCAAGTTACAGCATGTACTGGTACCGACAGCGTCCTGGGGAGAGTCTAGAGTGGCTGATCGGACATGGTACGAATAATGACATTTATAGAGAAAACAGGTTCACTGACCGTTTCCAGCCGTCCAGAGACACCTCCAACAACAGTCACATCCTGACCATCGGCAGCCTGGAGCCCCGGGACTCCGCCGTCTATTACTGTGCGGCGTGGGATAGTGGATGTATCTTCGGCCAGGGGACATTTCTAGATATAAAGAGTAAGTGAATCCTTCTTTCCGTTCCAAATAAATCCCATTACAGTCGCTCTCATTCTCACCGCTGGGGAGATTCGGGTGCAGGGAACGCTGGCCCTGTCTCTACACTGTGGGAGAGCTCGATCTGTCCCAGCTCGGCACAGGAGGCCATTCAGCCCCCCGGGTCAGCTCCATCATTCAATTGCATGAAGTGTTTGCACTTGGTCAACCTCGGGATTAGACACCTTTGATTGGCGTCATTCGAGGCACAGGAAGCCCATTACCTGAGGACGTTGCTCCACATTTTTCAGCCCCGGTAAAATATGGGGTATCTGCCCCACCACCACTCAACTTCCCTTCCAAGACTGTGACGTGGGAGAATATTCCCAACATTCCCATCCACCGCACACTGTGCCGCACTGCGCCGGGAATTCGACGATTCATATTAATACAAGTCACGTGTCAGTGTGGTCGTAGAAAAGGAAGATTTAGCGCAGATTAAACAAAGACACATTGATGAAAAATGCTGGTCAGAGAGCGGGCTGGTCAAAGAGTGGAGCGGCAACAGACTGTGTTTTCCCATCACCTCCTGTTCCTTCACTGGGCAGAGTGTCTTAGATATCCACAGAGCACTTGGATATCCACAGAGCCTTTCCCACCTCCGGACGTCACAAACCGACTTTGCACCGGTCAGCAGTTTAAAGTGAAATGTTCGCAAATTCACAGCCGGACGAGTTCTAGACTTCGGGAGTTACTGAGGCAGCGCAGGGAATTAGTCTCAAATCGGACCAATAACTGGGGAGCACCGAGTCCAGGGAACTGGGGAATGGATTGGTCGAGTGTTATGGTAAGCGGTACACAGAGCTGGAAGGATCTAGAATTCTCTGCCAAAGAGGACGGTGGATGCAAAACATTTAATTGCGCGCGGTGACCGCACAGGACTTCGGACCAAAAGCGGGGAGGTGGAATTAATCTGGGCAGCTCTTCATTGAACGGTAATTGCTGAGCAACAGAATGGGCGCAGCCTGCACCACGTTTCACCCAATGTCTCAATAATCGATGGTTCGTGATAATGTCTGTGGCGGAGTTCGGGTCAGTGTGGCGCTGCTGACGGATTCCATCAACTAATGAAGTTTCTCTCCCCCCTCCGCCCCCTCTCTCACACACAGGTGGCGAGTCCAGGAAGCCCTCGGTTCTCCTGCTCCCTCCCTCTCGGGACGAAACCGGCACGGGCTCGGCCACTCTGTCCTGCCTGGTGAGCGGCTTTAAGCCGGGCTTGGTGGCGCTGCGCTGGAGCGTGGATGGCGTCGAGACGGAGAGTGGGGTGACGACAGGGGCCGTGTCCCCGGACACCGACCAGACCTACAGGCTGAGCAGTTACCTGCGGGTCTCCGCCGCTGCCTGGAACAAGGGCTCGAGCTACTCCTGCAGCGTGAGCCACAGTTCGCTGAGCTCGCCTCTGCGCAACACCATCTCTTCGTCCACCTGTGCGCAGTGAGGCCGCGCCAGTTGGCAGCACACGCGGATTCTTTGCTCCGGTTTAATGCAGTGAAACTTTCATTTTTAAACATTCGGGTTTTCCCAGAAACGGACATTACAACCGTCTTGAGCAATGAAATTGTGTCGGAATGTCCGCTTCGGGCAACAAACGGAATGTTCAGTAATTTCAGAATTGAGAGCGATCACTGTCCGCCTTTTACGACGCGCATTTCTCTCTAGAATTGTTCCCACTGTCCTGTGTCTGAACTTCCGCTGTGTGTAGAACGGGGAGAGATTCCCCTGTAGACGGTGACCGTGTTGTGGTGGGATCTTGTATAACACAGCTCCTAATAAAGAGGACAAATGTTTACAATGTCTGTTTTTACTCAGCTGCTCACGGGCTATTGAGGGAATTGGCAGGGAATAACGTGGCGCTCAGGAGCCACCTGACACAGAATTACTGTCACATCAGCTCAGACATCTCATTCCGCCCCTCCTTATCAATGCCGATCTCTGAGTCCTACACTGGCCTCCTCCCTCTTCTCTCACCTCCCGCCGTCACCGGGACCCTCTACTCCATCTCCACCTGTTTACCCTGCTCCCCCGTTGCATCCCCTTCTGTTCTTCACCTCAAACCCACCCTGTGGGAGGGAAATCCACATTCTCACCGCTCGGACTATCCCGTTGGGAGTGTTGCACTGTAAGGGTCTTTCCCCGTGACTTGGCCCTTCCCTCCATCTGAGGTTACAGATCCTCTCAGTCCATCCACGCAATACGTACCGGAGACCAAACGGCCCCCATCCAACCCCACTGAACATTTCGCCTTCCAGGAACCACGAAATTAGTTTCTGTAACTTCTGCTGATTATCTAAAACTGGCAGCTGGTCCCATCCGGGCCAAAGTACCTGCTCTGTTCAATAGGGTGGCGTTTACAGCGGCTGTTACTGATGACAGACAGCGGGCGGCAACTCCACGCACTCACAGAAAGTTCAGTATGTTTTCACACAAAGAATTATTGGGAGGGTGTGGTGTTGAATCATTTGATGATTGGTTGGAAGGGAAGAGCTGGAGAGCTGGGGTAAAGAACAAGTGTAAGTACTGGGAGAATGCCGAGGGCGGTGCTCCCAGTGAGTCTGTTTGTGCCATAAATCTCACCAATACCCAAGGATGAAGGGGCAGGGAGCCAAACATCCAACTGTGCAGATGGTCAGGGGAGCAAGAACGTGGAGGAGCAATAGGTTCCAGCAAGAGATGTAGAGTCTGTGAACGGACTGATATTTATAGATCTTTATAGAGATCTTTATATAGTGTTCTCTATAGATCTCAATCTTCCTCATCATGGCCGTGAAAGCGGAGTTAAGGGAAATGAATAGAGTTGTGTTCGAACATATCCAGGTTACAGAAGAGGAGGTGCTGGCGGTTTTACCGTATGTTAAAGTGGACAAATCCCCGGGGCCTGATCAAGTGTACTCTGATATTGTGGGAAGCGCGGGAAGAAGTTGCAGGGCGTCATCTGTACCCACGAGTGAGGTACCGGGAAGACTGGAGGGCGGCTAATGCCGTGCCTTTATTTAAGAAGGGTTGCAAGGACAAGCTAGGGAACAACAGGCCGGTGAGCCTAACATCACTGGTTGGTAAAGTGACTGGAGGGGATTCTGAGGGACAGGATCTATCTGCACCCTTGCGATTAGGGATCGTCAGTGTGGCTTTGTGCGTGGGAAGTCGAGTCTCACGAATTTAATTGAATTTTTTTGAAGTGATGAAGGAGATTGGCGAAAGCAGGGCTGTAGAGGTTGTGTACATGAACTTTAGCAAGCCCTGTGACAAGATCCAGCATGATAGGCTAGTCTGGAATGTTAGATCACATGGAATCCAGGGTGAGAGAAACAAAGGACTGCAGATGCAGGAATCCAGAGGAAAAACACGATGATGCTGCAGGAAAACAGCAGGCCAGGCAGCATCCGTGGGGAAAAGCAGGAGGTCAACGTTTCGGGTCAGGACCCTTCTTCAGGGCTGAAGATCGTAAAAGAGGAAGCCCAATAAATAGGAGTGAAAAGCGGAGCAGTGATGTGGATAAAAGAGGGGAGGCGGGGTGGGCACAGGGCGGTGATAGGTAGATGCAGGTAAGAGATGGTGATAGGCAGGGGCGGGGGAGCAGATCCACGGGGGGGGGGGGTCAAAGGTAAGGAGAGAAAAGAAAAAAAGGTAGAAAAAAAAGCTGGGAAGGGGAAAAAGAGAAGACGCATCTGGGGTGGGTGGGGAGGCTTGTGGGAAAGAGGGGAAGGTGAGCGAGCTAACTGGATTCCCAATTAACTGTGGAAGGGGTCAGAGGGTGGTAGAGGAGGGTTGTTATTCAGATCAGAGCCCTGTGACCAGCGGTGTGCCGCAGGGATAGGTGCTGGATCCTCTGCTGCTTGTCGTCTGTATTAGCTATTTGGATGACATGTTGTAACATGGTTACAGGTAGACAGGGTTGTAAAGAAAGCTTTTGGCATCCTGGCATTCATAAATCAAAGTATTGAGTATAGGAGTTGGGATGTTATGGTGAGGTTGTATGAGACATTGGTGAGGCCAAATTTGGAGTATTGTGTGCAGTTCTGGTTTACTACTACATCAGATGGCAGCCCGTTCCACACTCCCACCACTCTCTGAATGGAGAAGTTCCCCCTCATGTTCCCCCCTAAACCTTTCCCCTTTCACCCTAAAGCCATGTCCTCTCGTACTTACCTATCCTAATCTAGTTGGAAAGAGCCTACTTGCATTAACTCTGTCTATACCCCTCATAATTTTGTAAACGTCTATCAAATCTCCCCTCATTCTTTTACGCTCCATAGAATAAAATACTAACCTGTTTAATCTTTCCCTGTAACTCAACTCCTGAAGACCCGACAACATTCTAGTAAATCTCCTCTGCACTCCTTCAATCTTACTGATATCCTTCCTATAGTTAGGTGACCAGAACTGCACACAATACTCCAAATTTGGCCTCACCAATGTCTTATACAACCTCACCATAACATCCCAACTCTTATACTCAGTACTTTGATTTATGAATGCCAGGATGCCAAAAGCCCTTTTTACAACCCTGTCTACCTGTGACGCCACTTTCAGGGAATTATGTATCTGAACTCCCAGATCCCTTTGTTCCTCCGCACTCCTCAGTTCCCTACCATTTACTGTGTATGTCCTCCCTTGATTTGTCCTTCCAAAATGCAACACCTCACACTTGTCTGCATTAATTACATCTGCCATTTTCTGGCTCATTTTTCCAGTTCGGTTCAGATCCTCTGCAAGCTTTGAAAGCCTTCCTCGCTGTCCACTGCGCCTCCATCTTAGTGTCATCACAAACTTGCTGATCCAATTTACCACATTATCATCTCCGTCATTGATATAGACAACAAACAACAATGGCCCCAGCACAGATCCCTGAGGCACATCACTGGTCACAGGTCTCCAGTCTTAGAAACAATCATCCACTACCACTCTCTGCCTTCTCCCACACAGCCAATTTCGAATCCAGTTTACAACCTTTCCATGGATACCCATTGACTGAACCTTCTGAACTAACCTCCCATGTAGGACCTTGTCAAAGGCCTTACTAAAGTCCATGTAGACAACATCCACAGCCTTTCCTTCATCTACTTTCTTGGTAACCTCCTCGAAAAACCCTACAAGATTCGATAAACATGATCTAGCACGCACAAAGCCATGCTGACTATTCTTAATCAACCCTTGGCTGTCCAAATACATGTATATCCGATCTTTCATAACACGTTCCAATAATTTACCTACTACTGATGTCAGGCTCACCAGCCTGTAATTACTTGGTTTACTTTTAGAGCCTTTTTTAAACAATGGAAGAATATGAGCTATGAAACATGTATATTTTTACATGACACATGTGGAAATCAGCCGGACACTAAGTGTACTGGAACAGGTTAACGTGGCTACTCCAGACTCAGCGCTGCAGGAAGCATTGAAAGGCAGAAAGAACGCTGCAGATGTTGGAAATATGGTTCAACACAAAATACCGTCAATGCACAGCTGGTCGGGCAGCATCTGTGGAGAGAGCAACCCAGTTAATGTTTCCGATCGATGGCCCTTCATCCGATGTTAATGTGTAAAGGAAGGGAGAAGGGGAGGGCTGGAACGGTCCAGGGAGTGTCCATGACAGGGCGGAGACCAGCAGAAATTGGAAGTCGCATTGGTGGTGGTTCCAGCTGAGGAGAGCAGGAGCTGGTGGAACACGACATCTGGGCAAGCTGCAGCCTTCCCGACCCAACATCGGATTCAACAATTTCAGACAAGTTGCTCCCCCTGTTTGGCCGGCTCCACTGGCAGGGTATCCGCCGTTAGCATTTACCCAGTTGTCTCCTTTCCATAGACACCGCCACATCTGCTGGGCATGTCCAGCGTTCCCCTTTTGTTTGCAGGTCTCACCCACATCCCGGACCTGCGTTTCACCGCTTCCACACGTTCCTCTGTAACTGCCCGCATGAATCTATCGATGAGTAGCCCTGTGCTCAGTTCTGGTCGCCCGGCTATAGAAAGGATGTCATTAAGCCGGAGAGTGTGCAGAAAACATTCAGGACTGTGCTACCGGACTGGAGGTCTTGAGTTATAAGGAGAAAATGGACAGGCTGGGACTGTTTTCTCTGTAGCGAAGGAGCCAGAGGGGTGAGCCGATAGAGGTTTATAAACTCATGAGGAGCATAGACAAGGTGAGTGGGCACAGTCTGTTCCCCGGGGCAGGGGAGTCTAAAACTAGAGGGCACAGGTTTAAGGTGAGAGGGGAGACATTTAAAGAGGACCTGAGGGGCAAGATTTTCACGCAGAGGGTGGTCCGTACATGGAATGACCTGCCAGAGGATGTGGTTGAGGCAGGTTCAATGACATTTAAAATACATTTGGACAGGTACGTGGACAGCAAAGGCTGAGAGGGATATGGGCCAATTGTGGGCAAATGGGACTAGTTTAGATGAGCATCTTGACTGGCATGGACTAGTTGGGCCGATGGGCCTGTTTCTGTGCTGTATGACTCTATGACTCTGAGGAATCCCCTCAGTTACCCCAGCCTCTCCTTCACAAAGGTCTCTCCGTTGTCCCATCCATCCCTCCCCAATCTCTCTGCAACTGGAAAACTAACTTGCCTTTATTAGTCGAGGCACTGAGTTCAAGAGTCGGGAAGTTATGTTGCAGCATAAAACTCTGGTTAGGCCACAAGTGGAGTATTGCATCCAGTTCTGGTCGCCTCATTGTAAGATGTGGAGGCTTTGGAGAGGTTCACCAGGATGCTGCCTGGATTAGAGGGTATGTGTTATAAGGAGAGGTTAGACAAACCTGGATTGTTCTCACTGGAGCGGTGGAGGCCGAGGGGAGACCTTTATAAGATTATGATAGACATAGATATAGTCGACAGCTTGTATCTTTTTCCCAGGGTCGAAATGTCTAATACTAGAGGGCATGCATTTAAGGTGAGGGGGCAAATTTTTACACAGTGTGGTGGGTGCGTGGAATGTGCTGCCAGGGGTGGGGGTGAAGGCAGATACGATAGCAGCAATTAAGAAGCTCTTAGATGGACACATGGATGTGCAGAGAATGGAGGGAGATGGACATTGTGCAGGCAGAAGGGATTAGTTTAGCTCGACATTTAATTACTAGTTTAATTAGTTCAGAACAACATCATGGGCCGAAGGGCCTGTTCCTGTGTTGGACTGTTCTATGTTCTATGAAAGGGTGCAGAAAAGATTCACAAGTATGTAACTGGGGCTGGAGGTCCTTGAATTATAAAGCGAGATTGACAGGCTGGGCTGTTTTCCCTGGAGCAAAGGAGGCTGAGAGGGTGACCTTGTAGAGGTTTATAAATTAGAATTGGTTTATTATTGCCACATGTACCGAGGTACAGTGAAAAGCTTGTTTTAACATACCGTTCATACAGATCAACTCATTACACAGTGCATTGAGGTAGTAGAAGGTAAAACAATAACACAATGCAGAATAAAGTGTAACAGCTGCAGAGAAAGTGCAGTGCAGGCAGACAATAAGGTGCAAGGCCATAATGAGGTAGATTGTGAGGCTAAGAGTCCATCTTATCGTACTAGGGAACTGTTCAATAGTCTTATAACAGCGGGATAGAAGCTGTCCTTGAGTCTAGTGGTACGTGCTTTCAGAGAATGCCCGGGGTGGGTGGGGTCTTTGATTATGTCGGTTGCCTTACCGAGGCGTCCAGGAGTGTAGACAGAGACAATGGAGGGTTTCCATGATGTGCTGTGTCAACAATGCTCTGCAGTTTCTTACAGTCACGGGCAGAGCAGTTGCCGTACCAAGCCGTGATGTATCCAGATAGGATGCTTTCAATGGTGCATTGATAAAAATTGGTAAGGGTCAACAGGGACATGCCAAATTTCTTTAGCCTCCCGAGGAAGTGGAGACACTGGTGAGCTTTCTTGGCTGTGGCGAACTGCTCTCTGCAGATCCACTCATTAAAATCACGAGGGGCATAAATAAGGTTACCGTCCTTTCACAAAGAGGGTGGTGAGTATATTGAACCAGCTGCCAGAGGAAGCTGTCGAGGCAGGTACACTACAATGTTTCAAACATTTGGACAGGTACATGGATAGGAAAGGTTCAGAGGGATATCGGCCAAACCCAGGCAAATGGAATAGCTCGGATAAACATCTTGACCAGCATGGACAAGTTGGGCAGAGGGGACTGTTTCTGTGCTGTCTGACTCCTATGACTCCAGGGAATCCCGTCGGTTACCCCAGCCCCTCCATCTCAGAGGTTTTCCCTTGTCCCATCCATTCCATCCCAACCTCTCGCTTCCTCACTTACCCCGTTGTGTTGGAGGGTTCTCAGCCTGAAACGTTCTCTTTCTGATGGTGCCTTTTGTATTAGTGATTATTGGCAACACCAGCTCTACTCCTACAGGGTATACCCCACACCATCCCATGGCTGGGTGCACGATGAATGGCCTGGAGACTCTTCAAGGTCTTGACACCTCCCAGCCAGCAAAGGATGCAGTCACTGGCGGAACAACAGTTCAAACTTTATTGGAGAATATTTCAGCAGCATCTAAATTGGCTGCTATCCAAACGGGGAAGCAAAAACAGACAGGGAAGGCTTATTTTGAATGAAAGGTTCCATCAGTGGAGTCTGATGTTGAACAAGTCCCAGATATTGTGGACTGTATGCTATCATTAATAAAGCTAGCCCTTCTGAGTACACACGTGCTGGATACTGCAAAACTGTTGGTATCATGTTAACCAGCTGAAAGCGTTCAGCTGTCGACATAGTTTTTATCGGCCTATCCTCTGAAAGAGACCGTGCGTTATTCAGATTGCGAGTGACCAGTGGACATGGGTGCAGACGTAGACACTAGCAATATTACCCCAAAGGTAGCAGAACAGGTGACCAAATGTCCCCCACACCCTCGATTTCAGAAGTGACAGATGTTTTGTCCTATTTCACCTTTTACTGCAATAATTCATTCTGAACTGTGCAGAGAGGGGAATCTGCACTTTTCCAGCTTTTGCCTCTGGGGCGCAACTTATTTCACACATTATTTGATCAATTATTTCCGCTTGTTTTATTCACAGTCGTTGGAAAAGAGGAATTACTCAACAGTTAGCATGTCTTGTACCACAACCTCCGATTAGTGTGATTCATCAATCGTACTGACCATGGATCACAGGGGGGAATTTAGCAGCCAGAGAGATGTCACCTATCCTAACAGGCTCTGGGAGGACGCTGTGCAGAGAGAGAAGCTGGGAACCACCGAACAAAGAATCACAGTGAAGGAGGGTCCGGTGACCTACACCTGGTCAGCATCAATGTGAAGGAGTAGAGTTGTGCTGACACAGTTCGGTGAGCTAACCCTCAGCACAGAACAAGCAGACAAGGATGTTCTGGGAACTGACATACTGTGGAAGGCACCATCTGATGAATTGCAGAAGCACAAACAAGCACCCTTATAATTAAAGATCGCGATAACTGTGGAACAGTGCCAGCGGGAGCTTGAAGGGGTTAAAGAAACACATACTTGTGTGTACAAGGACTGGACATACCGCCGCATAATTAACTATAAGGAACTAAGCAGTGTCAGAAGGCATGAGAAGAAATGTATTAAAAAGTGCCTTCGAGGTAACCGGCAGCAGTCCCTCCGGAGAACGACCACTGAAGACCCCGGTCAGGGACTCTGAGACGAACTCGCCGTCTAACCCCGGCCAGGTCCAAGCGACAGCGGCTAATATTTAACTACGGGCAGTGAGGTTTGGAAGTTGTGAAGGTAACTAAGGAGTTGTGTAAGTGAAGAGTTAATGCATTTTAAGGTTGTGAGACCAAAGAGTTAAGTAATTGTTTGAACTATGTAGTGAATCGGAGTTGTTGAACTAATTGTGGTTAGTAGAGAGGTGTAGTTATCAGGAAAGGTCACTGGTATATTCCATCATATACTGCATTTACTTGGCCACAAGGGGATCAGGTCTGCAAGGATGAGAAATCAGGAACACGAGCGAACACGTGAAACAGGAGCAGGAGTGGGACACTCGGCCCCTCAATCCTGTTCTGCTACTCTATATCACTATGGCTGATCTACACCGGCCTCAACCCCTCTTCTGTGCCAGTTCCCCTTCGCCCTCACTGCACCGACCCTGCAACAATCCACCTGCACCTTTAATACTTCCAGTAATCCAGCCTGCACAACCCTCCGGCCCGGACATTCACCGCCCTCTGCATTCCACGCACCTGTTTGGACCGACCGCACGGTAACTGGCCCCTCATCTCGTCACCGTGTGCCCTTGCTCGAAAACATTTCCACACCTCCCCTTTAACGCCCCCTCAGCTTCAATACAACTCAACCCTCGTCCTTCTAAACTCCAAAGAATACAATCACATTTAGGAGACCAGAGACTGAAGATGCCGGAATCTGGAGCAACAAACATCTGCTGGAAGAACTCAGTGGGTGGAGCACGTCTGTGGGGGTGGGAGGGTGGTGTGGAGGAATTGTTGCCATTTTCACCTGAAGCTTCCCCCCCCCCCCCCCCCCTCAGATGCTGCTCGACCTGCTGAGTTATTCCAGCAGATTGTTTGTTGCACGACATGTTTGGCCTCTCTCGCTAGGACAACCTCATCCCAGTGAAGCTCCTTTGCGCTGTCTCTAGTGTCACTGTATCCTCGTTAACGCAAGGTTAAGGAACTTGACGGTGTAGGTATGGAGTTTAATGTTTCCCTAGCTGACAGGTCTGGACCAGGAGCCACTGGCCAAGGCAAGGATTCCAGGGCAATCTGGCCAACTGGATCCGAGATTGGCTTGGCAGCAGGTGGCAGAGAGAGATGGTTGGGGGTTACATTTGGTTTGTTACTGGATAATGGTGTACCGCAGGGGTGGGTGAATGTAGAGGTGCGACGGCTCCCCTTGCTGGAGAGGGAGGGGCGAGACAACAGTCCATGTTAGATGGGGAGTGGCTGTGCATCATTAATTTCACTTTGAAGGTTGAAAGTCCCAACTACAACTGAAAAGCAAGGGGGCCCCACTGAGAGCCTGTTCCTTCCTTGCGCGTCTCTGCAACAAGGGAGCGCTGCCTCCTGAGTGGAGCTGTACCGAAGGAGCCCTGTACTGTTGGGGGAAGGCTATGGCCATGCACTGACAGAGGGAGATGGCACAAAATGCCCCTCTGTTCTCTTGTAACCAGGGGGATTAAGCTTCTATGCAACAATCTGGTTTGTTAAACCACAACACACGATGTGATTGCGCTGGAGAGGTTGCAGAGATTTACAAACTCTGCCAGGACTGGAACATTTAACTGAGAACTGGACCTGGTAGGTTTATATCAAACAGAGGCTGACAGAGATTTTATTGAAAGGGTGCAAAATATCCAGACATCTTGATGAATAGGAATGGTCTGTTTTCCCTTAGCAGAGGAGTAAAAAAAGAAATCACTGAAGCATTAGAGTTCACAGATAGCCCTACAACTCCCTGCCTGAAAGGTTGGTACAGCAGAAACCCTCCCCACAGTATGGAGACAAGCCATGACCTGCCCTGCTGTAGGGTGGGTAGCTTCTTTGACCAGCACCAATGCGATGGGGCAAATAACCTGCCATGTACAATTCCATGAACATAGCAAAGGGAGGTGCTCAGGTCTAAGGTGGGTACAAATTACACCATTTAAAAAACATTTGGACAGGTACATGGATGGGAAAGGCTTTAGAGGGATATGGGCCAAACGAAGGACTAGCTCAGGTAGACATATTGGTCAGCATGGACAAGTTGGGCTGAAGGGCTTGTTTCGTGCTGTACATCTCTATTTGTCAAACACTGCTGTCAGTGGGGAGGGGCACTGTGCAGAAATCTTGCCCTCCTGCACGAAACAGCAACCACACCAGCAGAACTGAATCCCACTCAGAAGTACAGTGTTCTTGCTCCTGAATGCAAGTGACAGAGCTCATGTATAAATGAATGACGATGGTGACTCACAGGAGAGGGGTTTGGAAATTCCAACAAACTTTTATTGCCATATGTCATTCTATTGCATGGTCAGTAATTTCAGAAAACTGAACTGTGAACAAAAAACAAAACACAGGAAAAAAGCTGCTTCTAATCCACCAGTGATTCGCCTTGGGAATTCCAGCCTGCAGCCACTATGAAGGAGAGAGTTTACAACTGAATTTTTTTCCTCAACAGTCACTGGGTCTTCCAGAGGCACCGACGCCCTCCCTGGTATCTCCCCTGACAGCCATCTTAGTAAACAGACCATGAAGAAGCCAACTCTTTCCAGAGCAGTTACTGACCTGGCGCACACCCCAGTGGGAGTTAAAGTGCAACAAGGGGAGAGCAAGAGCAAGAGGTGAAAGTAGGAGTAACAGAAAATAGAGAGAGTTGCAAGAGATGGAGATAAGGGAGACTGTGGACGACAGAGTCAGAGACAGAGTCACTGCAGGTGCTGGAAATCTGGAGCAACAAACAATTTTGCTGGAGGAACTGAGTAGGTCAGGCAGCATCTGTGGAGGGAAATGGACAGTCGACGTTTTGGGTTGAGACCCTCTGGACTGAAAGATAGCAGGGAGATGGCCAGCATAGAGGCAAGGAGAAGGGGAGGGGCAAGAGCAGGTAGGTGATAGGTGGATCCAGGTGAGGAGGGGTGATAGGCAGATGGAGGAGGGAAGGGAAGGGTGGAGATAGTGACAGAGGCTGGGAGGTAATAGGTGGAGGCAACAAAGGGCTGCAGATAGTGGAATCTGATAGGAAAGGAAGGTGTAGCATGGAACCAAATAAGGGAGATGGGGAGGGCAGATGGGATCAGTAGAGGGGAGGGGTGACTTTAATCTCCCTGCCTGCCCTCCCTCCCTCCCTGATAACAGGCAAACATCAAGGCTGCAGGGTTCTGGGGTGCAGAGGTATGGGTGGTGGTAAAGCACTGAACCCCAAGACAAACCTGGCAGAGGGTTTGATTTCTGAAAGTGATGCAGCTTTGTAAACGCTGTGAATGCAAAACACTCCCAGTGGATTTTTACAACAAAGAAATCCATGGGAGTCAAACCTTTGGGGGTTTGGTGGGGAGGGGGGCGTTTTTGCTGTGCACACAGCTGACACCCACCCCTTCTCTCCTCTCCCATGGGTGCACCACCTTGCGGCGAACACCCTTGAGTCCCTCTGGCCTTGCAAAGGCTGGGTTAGTTTAAGGCCTTTTAACCAAACAATTTAAAAAAAGAAACTCTCAGCTGTATTCCACGCCGAACTGTACATTCAAGTATTGCCCTGGCGGTGTGAGGTCTGTCCCTCCAGCCCTGGAACACTCCTGCAGGGCAAGGACAGACAAGTCAGAGACAGCACACCACCCACGTCCAGAGAGAGACCGGTCCGATTCACCCCTCAGGGTCACTGACCCGCAGCGGTCCTGGACCTGCCACATGGCCAACTGAAAGTTTGTGACGTCGTGTCACACCTCTCCTGTCCTCACCCCTCCCCTGACAGCCCTGTCCCTCCCCGCCCTGACACCCCCATGCCCCCCCCCCCCTCAGTTTGACACCATTCCCCATCATCCCCCACAACCTCCACATCACTCCTCATCACTGAATCACTCTAACTATCCCTGCCCTGCCCTGCCCTCCCCTCCCCCCCCCCCCACCCCGGTACATGCACCTGTGTGTGTCTGTGGCACTGTGAGCAGCGACAGAGTATGTGAGTCAAACTGTGCCGATTACGGAGACCGCGCCATCAACATGAGCACTTGCGGCAGAGCAGGGAGTGAGCACACAGGGCAGCAGCCACCACGGCAGGATTGCTAACCCATCATGTTCAACCATTCGAGCTACTGGACAGGGCAGAGAGACACCAAGAACCTGGGCTCTGAACCATTCCCCACAAAGTCAGCAGGACATGCTAAACCCACACAAATCGGAGCGAGACAGAGCAAAGGGCGAGAGGGAATGGGTGAGAGAAGGTGCAGGGAGAACAGATAAAATGGAGGCACTGAGAGCACAAACGAGTCGGAGAGGTACCTTGGAGCAAACGGGATTGCAGTCCTAGGAAAACTCATCCTCAATGGTTCCTGAGCTGGTGCTGACGGAGGGCTCTGAAACAGATCACAGACACAGGCCATGAGGAAGAGCTGTGGCAGGCTTCCTGTCCAGAAGCTGCGGCAAAGGCATGTGTGTGGGGAGTGGTGGGGGGGGGGAGCCCTCTGAATGAAGAATACAGAACCCTCTCATCACACACATGGCTGCCCAGCCAAGAGCAACAGACGAGTCCACCAGTTTCCTGCCCTCCATCACCAGCTCCATTACTCTGCCTTTCAGCTGCAGGGGTGAGTTTTGAACTCCCCTCTCCCCATCATGAGACCAGACCCCTGGGTTGCTCCATCACTCTACTGCCACACTCGAGGGTTGCCAACTGACATGTAGAGCCCTCGAATCCCGAGCTCCAGGATCACAGTGCGAACATCGCTCAGGAGCTACAGCTGCTCCCCAGCACAATCTTACCCACTCATTATAATGGACAGGTAGCACATGACTTTCCTCATTGCTCTCTGTTACTCTGATCTCCCTGCACTGGGAGAGGGAAAGGGAACCAAAAACTAGGGGGCATAGGTTTAACACAAGAGGGGGAAGATTTAAAAGGGACCTGAGGGGCAACTACTTCAGAGGGTGGTGGGTATATGGAACAAAGTGGTTCAGGTGGGTACATTAACAACATTTAAAGACACTTGGACAGGTACAACCACTGTCGTATCTGCTTCCACCACTACCCCGAGCAGCAACCCACCACTCTCTATGTAAAAAAAACTTGCCCTGCACATCTTTAAACTTTCCCCCTTGCACCTCAAATGCATGTCCTCTAGTTTTAGACATTTCTAGCCTGAGAAAAAGACTAACTATATCTCTCCTTATTTTACACAGTTCTATCAGGTTTAATCAATTTTTTTTTAAGATACAAAGTGAATCAGAGGGGTGACAAAGTGAGAATCTTTTCATGAACTAAATGTTTCCAAGTACCACAACAGTGCTCCACACACAAAGAGTAGCTCACAGTGTCACACAGAAGATCTGATTAAATTGCAGAGTGGGTCTGAGGGACCGATGGCAGTGTACAGCATACCCGAGTGACTCTGCCAAGAAATGGGCAGTTGTAGCTTTAGGTTTCCTGCAGTCACTTCAGAAACCAGGCTTCTGTCCGCTCCACCAGTGACATCATTCTAAACCAGACAAAGCAGAGTCAGTAGGTAGCAGACTACTCATGCCCAAATCATTCTGTGCACAGTTCTCACATCACTACCTGAAAAAAGTTGCACTGGTATCTCACTTAGCACCCAGGATTCATTCCCAGGAATGAGATTGCTAATCTAACTCAGCTATATTCTTGGGAAAGCTTTAGTGACAGTGCTATTATTCTACCGATGAGCAATAAGTGAGGGTTCCATTGCAGATAAACATGTACTTAAAGCACCATTTATTAAACCATGAACAGACAATGAAATAATGCAGGAGTTTAACCTGAAATATTAACTCTTTTTCCCTTCCCACAGATCCTGCCTGACCTGCTGAGTGCTTTCAAGATTTTGCGCTTTTAATTTCACAACACAATGTCAACTGACTAAAATTACCCTCCCTGGAGAGCCCCCGTCCGTCAGCACTACCCTCCACCGGCTCCCCCCCCCCCCCCCCCCCCCCCCCCACCTGTCAGCACTACCCTCCCTGATCCATGTTTTGCTCTTACTCTCAAACCAACTCCAATCGCGCTGATTGCCCTGAGGGTAATACAACTCCTTGCCCACTCTGTCACTCACCCTTCCCTGGATACTGTGCCCTCACTGAGGAGAGTTAGCCCATGCCCACCCTATACCAAGGGTCCTGCGATCCTGGCAGTGGGCACCCAAGGGCCCCTTGACTGGGACCGGGGTGTCTGTGTACTTTACCAGCAGTGTTTGAAGGGATACTGCCACAGCCTTCCCCCTCGTGTCCGGTGCATCTCCCACCTCCGCTCCGTCACTCCGAGGGCACCGCACTGCATGTCCCAGCCGAACCAGTTCATCCCCAATGTTCAGGTTCTGCGCAAACCGGAGGGCACAAGATGGAAGAGTCTTTCAACAGATCAAGCATGGAAACAGGCCATTCGGCCCACCATCTGCACTGACCATCAACCTCCCATTTACTGACTTTTTTCCTCATCCTCCTTGCATTCCCGTCAACTCCCCCCAGATTCTACCCCTCACCCACACACTAGGGGAAACAAATAGCAGCCAATTAACCTACCTTGGGATGTGGGAGGAAACCAGAGCATCCGGGGGAAACCCACTTCAGGGAGGGTGCAAAGGATTTGGAAAGGGCACAGAGAGATATTCTAAGGATGAGGAATTCCTTTACTTAGGGAAACTGGAGCATTTTCCCTCATCACAGAGACGGCAGGTCTACAGTGCTTGGAACTGTGAAGTGTTTCAGAGAAAAGAAAGAAAAAAAATTCCACAGCTAATGGCCATCAAGAGGATGTGGATTGGAGTTAAATCAGCAGAGAACTTTTATATCACAACTACAGGTTGGGATGTGGAACACTTGCTGGAAATAAAATTAATGAGGCATATGGGGAAAGACCGGGTGAGGGGGATTAACCAAATTATAGGGACCAGGCTTGAAAAAGTGAATGTCTCCTCCTGCATTGATTCGGGTCTGATCATCCCTGCTGCATAGAGGGTTGACACAATTAAGTACCTACCCCACCCTCCCCCCAAGCTTTGCATCATCCAAGGGCGACCTTGCACACCTTTAGCTCTGCTGCGTGTTCCAGCTATGGCCAACCACCATTCCTACCTTGTCGCTGGTGCGGTCAAACAACTGCACCTGCGGTCTCGTGACACCTCCACTCTGTGAGTAGCTGCAGATCCGGGCCAGGAGAACCTTCCACTCAGCGCAGTAGGCGAGACCGTCGAAGCAGTTCATCGCCTCCTCTGACCACTTCTCCCCTGAAACACACACAGCGTGTCTCGTGCTCAGTCACAGTAGGGAAATAAACCTCCTGGGCCCCAACCTCCTCACCTGTTGTCTCACGGGCACACCACAATAGCAAATGCTCTCAGATGTGTACTGAAAACATTTCCAAAGAAATCAAACCTTCAGACTCGGACTGAACTTCCTGGTTTGGGAGTAAGGCAGACAGGGAGTTGAGGGGTGAGGTTTGGAAGTAGGATGGACAGGGAGGGTCAGGAGTGGGACGGATAGGGTTGAGGGGGAAGGCCAGCCCCGAGTACTGAATACTAAACAGGCTGACCAGGCTCCAAAAGTTAGAGCTTTAATCTTCGGAGTTCAGAAGAATGATGGACAACTGTACTGAAAGGCGCAAGACCCTGAAAGGCCAGGACAGGGCAGATGGTGAGAGGTGTCCATTGTGATGAATCCTCAACATGGGGACACGGTCACAAGATTAGGAGTTGGTCCTGTAAACCGAGGAGTGTAGCAACTTGTCACAGAGGGTTGAGAATCTCTGGAATTCGCTCCCCCTGCAGGTCATGGTCTGGATCATTAGGGGCCTTTAACGAGGAAGTAGATAAATCGAAAGATCAAGGAATTGAGGGTGACGAGGAACTGGCACAGAAGAGGAGACGAGGTCTGCAGCAGATCAGCCAGGATCATTTTGAATGGCAGGGCAGGTTTGATGGGCCGAGCGGCCTACTCTTATTCCTATTCTCTGAACGACCTGCTGGAGGAACTCAACGGGTCGAGCAGCATCTGTGGAGGAGGAGGAATTGTCGACAATTCAGGTCAGGAACCTGCATCAGGACTGAGAGTGGAGAGGGAACATAGCTGGTATAAAGTGGAGGGAGAGGTGAGACGGGCCAGAAGGCGATAGGTGGACTGAGGAGGGGTGAAGGATGATGGACAGAAAGAACCAGGTGGAGTTGGGACACAGAGGCAGGTGGGCGATAGGTGGAAGCACAAAAGATGTCTCCTTTTCTCTTACGTTCTTTGTTACGTTCTGACGTAACTTGGGCTGTGATGCAAATACCCAGAGGTAGAGCAACCCGTCTCCTAACGATTCCTGGGGCCACAATCCCCCAGTCACACATTTCCCCAGGCCCCACACTCCCCAGTACATTGGACGGCTAGATGAGTAACTCACCAGCTGGCTGGATTCCATCGAGACTGCACTCGACAGCCTGAAATGGCAGACTCAGGAAGTCACTCCTGCAAGCAGAACACTGAATTTATCAGGAGGCAGAGGATGCACGTGAGTGAGACAGACGGATGCAAACACACCGAGACAGGGAAAAAGGAGCAGGAATAGAATGGGAATGAAACATCCTTCTTGTGGCGTTATTTAAAAGATGTACTCCTTGACGGTACAGCCCTCCCTCAGTTCTGTCCACCTACAGTGTGCATTCACCCACGGAGAGGACACCTGACCTGTCGTGAAAACAAGAGCATCCCTCTGCAACCAAACCAAGGCACTACCCTGGGGGGTGAGACACAGTAAAGCCCCCCCCCTCTACACTGCCCCACAAGCTGGAGAAAGAAGGGGTGGAAAAGAAAACAAACGAAAAGAAACAGGCACCGTTCCCCCAGTCAGGACGTCAGCAAGGCTGTGTTATAGACACAACAAACAACTCAGCAGGTTGCTCGACATCTGTGGAAAGAAAGGAATTGATGTTTTGGGTCGAAACCCTGCATCAGGATAATTCCTTTCCTCCCACAGATGCTGCCTGACCTGCTGAGCTCTTCCAGCAGATTGTTTGTTGCTCCAGATTCCAGCATCTGCAGTCTCCTGTATCATGGGCACTATCGCTCAGTCAGGATGTTATAATGAGGCAGTGGGTTTTGTTCAAGTGCAGGATCCACACAGCACACTATCGTGGGCAAGATGCAGAGCAAGGCCCCTCTACACTGTCCCACAGGCTGGAGCTGAGGGGAGCTGGAGGTGAGGGGAGAAACATACAACATGATTACAGGACAGGAACACCGCACTGAAGCTGGCACAGAGTAAATTCTGGCTGTTAAACCTGGCGATACCTGGAACAACTCAGGTGAATAGTGAAGTAGCTTCCATGATCCTGGGTTAACTGGAAACTGGACAAGTTCATCCACAGATGAGCCTGTGTAGCGGTGAGAGAATAAGCCAGGGTTGGGATGTGGGGATGGGGCTCAATCTTGATTACACACAGCGGAGAGGGAGGATGGGAGAGAGAATAAAACTGACCTCAGGAGCTGCATATTCCCAATCGCCGCCTCCCCGTTGTCTCCATAATCCACATAATAGAGGTCAGCGTTCCCATTCTCCAGGTAGCCCAGCACACGGGCTCGATACCAAAAGCCATCGCTCTGGAACGGAGCTGCCACGATGTCACCCACCTTTGGGACAAATGCC
Source organism: Pristis pectinata (assembly GCF_009764475.1). Classification (NCBI taxonomy): domain Eukaryota; kingdom Metazoa; phylum Chordata; class Chondrichthyes; order Rhinopristiformes; family Pristidae; genus Pristis; species Pristis pectinata. The sequence continues at coordinate 8,664,462 of NC_067443.1, read as the reverse complement.
TCACCCTGCAGACAGTGTGTACGGAAAGGGTTAATCGGATTCCATCAGCACTACCTGACGTGCCACCTCCGGTAAGTTGGAGGAACACTTGGACCTGGCACATAGATGCAATCACAAGGAAGGCACACTTTCCTTTCTTATAAGGTTAAGGAAATTCGGCTCGTCACTGAACACGCTAACAAACCTCTACAGATGTACTGTTGAAGGCATCTTGACTGGTTGCTTCACAGTCTGGTACAGCAATTTGAATGCACAGGAACACAAGGAAGCTGCAGAGAGTAGTGGACTCTGCTCAATACATCACAGGCACATCCCTCCCCACCATCAGTAGTATCTATAGCAAGCATTGCCTCAAGACAGCAACATCCATCATCAAAGATCCCCACCATCTGGCCCATGCCTCCTTCTCACTGCTACCACTGGGCAGGAGGTACAGAAGCCTTAAGTCCCACATCACCAGGTTCAAGAACAGCTACTTCCCTTCAATCATTCTGTTCTTGAACCAACCGGCAAAACTCTAATCACTACCTCAGTATATGTAACAACACTGACTACTTTGCACTACAATAGATTTTGTTTATTTTTGTTCTAATTGTGTTCTTTCTTGTATAATTTATATTTTTCTTGTGAATTTTGTGTCTCTAATGCTATGTGCCTGTGATGCTGCAGTAAGTTTTTAATTGCACTTGTGCACACATAACTTATGCACATGACAACAAACTCGACTTTGACGGGAGTGTTTCACTGGATCAGGAGCCCCTTGTGGAAGATTACTTTCCAGATCCCCTGTGTGCATGGGGTGCTTCTCCCAACCCACACTCACCGTACCAATGGAGCTGCCGTAATAGCGGGACATCTCGTAGGTCAGGTTATCGAGCTGCAGACACCTGGAGCCCAGGATCTGGATCCAGAAGTGACTGGGGTTTTCCGAAGCTGAGACATAAACTTCCAGATGTTCGTCTGCAAGGAAACTGAAGTCAGGACTGGGAACTGTGGAGAAGGGAGGAAATAAAAGTTACCTTCCAAGCTGGGAATCTCTACAGGAATAAGTGGCATGGATAAACACGACCCCTACAAGAGCAGGAGAGGGGCTGGGGATCGAGGGGCGAGTGACTCCCCTTCCCAGTGGACACCTTACAGCCTTCCCACCCTCTACAGTGCATGTTGGGGGCCTGAAGGGAAGCTCTTCACTCGCACGGACAAATGTAGCTCCAGCAACACACACAAGAACCACGAGTCTTGGTAGCCTGTGTGACAGGCACCCTATCTACCACCCCAAACATTCACCCCCCTCTTGCCCCTCTCTACATCAGGCCCCAGGGCCAAAAACGATCTCCCGCTCCCGGACAACATCAAAGCACCAATTCTTACTTTCAAATTTGGACACCTGGCTCGAGTTGCCGCCTCGCTGGCCTTCCTCCAAGGGCTCTTCGCCCTCCTGGTGCTCGACGGAGACGCTGGGGTTGATCCGGTACTCCTCCTCTCCCTCCTCGCTGGCGCCCAGTGCCCACACTTCACCCTCTGGCGAGGCCGGGGTCCAAGCCCTAGGAGAGGGAGGGGAAACCTCCTCCAACCGCGCGCCGGCGGGGTGCTTGCGATGCCTCCGGCTGGCGGCCGAGCAGGCCAGCTTCTGTCTGAAGGCCGCCTCCTCCTCCATTTTTGCCACGACCAGGGCCTGAGGGAGAGGAGAGGCTGGGTCAGCAGGATGAGGAGGAAGAGGGCGGCAGAGGGATTCTCTCCCGGGAGATGGCTCCGGGAATAATTCCTGAAAACCAGAACGCAGCGGCTCTTCACAAACTGGCGAGGATTCAGGCTCATTCCCAACACGTGTGGCATTCGTGGGGGGTGGGGGGAGAGACAATTTCTGGCATTTAATGCTTTTCGCCACCTGCTCCTTTGAGGAAGTGGTGGTGAACAGCCCCCAGCTGAAGTGCTGAAGATGCTCCCAGTACCGTCAACACGGGGAACTTTCAACATGTAGCAATGAAAGAAGGAAACCGCGATACATTCCCACGTACGACTTGGAGCGGGTTAAAATGGTGACGTCCCCACGCACCCACTGCCCTTGGTTACTACATTCTTGAATTTAAACAGCATCTACACTTCTGGTCCCTTTCTCCTTGAAGCTGAAGGAGGCTGGGGCTCTGGCAGTGCAGCAGAGTGGAGGTGGTGTGCCGAGGGAGGGTGCACTCACAGCGGCGGATGTTCGCTATACAACTATAGCGCTGTCCCAATTCTTACTCCAACCCCTTGCCATCTCATGAAGGGATATTAACACATACACAGGTGCATGCACACAACTCACTTTGGCAGCTGCCACCTCTTGCTTTGTCCCAGTGATTCTGACCAAACGGCCGACATCCAGAACATGACCAATGGACTCCTTCTCGCACTCGACCTTTGCCCCCGTGGTCCGACAGATGGCACGGATGCATTCTCCTCCGCGGCCTGTGGAAGGGGTTAACAACCGTGACTGGACTCTAGCTGCCATAGACTGCATCATCCTGCCCATCCGACGGGCTGAATCGTGGAGCAGGAAGACACCATTTGCCCCACCGTGAGACAGCCAATAAACCCCGCTTTTTCCCCAGTTCCCCCTTTTGTAAGTCTTTGCCGAATCTGCTCCCACTCCAGATCACAGCTCGCTGCCCAGAAACCTACCCTCCTATCACCAGGTACTGTTGGCCCCTTGATAACGTGAGCTTGGTTATTACATTTCCCAAAGAGAATAACCCCAGCTTCAGGCATCAAGGAAGCAGTGTTCCTCTTCCTGGTTCTTCAGGAATATTACTTGAGGCAGCAGCTGTGATTTGGTGGGGAGCTCTCCCTGACATCCCAGAGGGAGTTGGAATAGGTAGACAATGAAACATTCCCCAGTGCGGCGCCAATGCCTCTGCCCAAGGCAAAGCCCAGATATTGCAGTGCCACCTGTCAGGTCACACCATAAACTGAGCCACCTTCCCTCTCGGGGGTGACACTCGCCACCTCCAGCAGCTTGTCTGTGTGTTCAAGCGCCTGCGTGAGCTTACATCCCAACAGCACCTTGGAACTTTGAGGTTCAAAGTGCTTCACAGCCAGTGAGTGCATTTAAACGTGGCCACTGGTGTTAAGCAGTCAGCCACCTTGCACATGGTAAGACCCCACCTCCTCAAACAAAATGCCAAGTGATAAACACTGGAGACAGTAAAACTCCCATAATCCACTGTCTGACCATTCGGAATACCCGATAGCTGGGCATCTGGCTCACCAGGTTAAGGTTTGCCACACAGTCCCTCCCCACCCACTGGGTCCCGGTTCCCTCCCTCCCCACCCACTGGGTCCCGGCTCCCTCCCTCCCTTTAAACTTACCTGGTTCACTACAAAATTTATTGTAATACTTTATAACATCTTAAAAAAAAAGTGGAATTAATAATGTGTTGGGGCATTAATTGGAATAACATCCAATAATCCAGAACACTTGTTAATCCAGCACCAAAACTCGCAGTGCGCCAGATTATCAGAGTTAAACCGTCTGCTTCTTCAGTGATGCTGACAGAGGGGTAAATGGGGCCAGTTCAGTCCCTGGCTGTCTGGAGTTGGCACTCTGGTCAGTTTAGGCGCATTCGGTACAGGCGATTACCTATGATACGTCCCACTACTCGCTGGGGAACACGCAACTCCTCCGTTATCTTCACGTTTTCGGCCAGAAGCTGGTGGATGGCGACCTTGGCCTTGCACACTTGCACCGGCGACCCAACGATGGTGAGTAGCCTTTCTGCCACCCCCTCCTCGCCATTGGTCTCCTCACTGTCCTCGATTTCAATGCGGGCACCCGTCTCCTTTCGTAGCTACCGGGTGGGAAGGTGGGGGTTGGGGGTGCAAGTCCAAGGCAAATTTATCGGAATCTGACAATGGACGAACATTTACCCACTTCCCTCCTGAAAGCTCAGCTGGAATCTGCTCCCATCCTCCCTTCTGTCAATTCCCCACATTCATATTTAATATTTCACATCATATTTCCTTCCACACTGGAAGCCACTTCAGCCCATCAAGTCCATGATGGCTCACAGACCAATCCCATTCACCAACTCACTTCCCCTGTAACCCATTCTCCCACCAACTCCCCTCAGACTCCACCCCTCACCCACACACTAGGGACAACATACAGTGGCCAATTAACCGACCAACCCACGCAGTCGCAAGGAGAACATGCAAACTCCACACAGACAGCACTGGAGGCCAGAGCTTCCAGGGCCAAACTTGCTGGCCCAGAGCCTTCCGGATCGCACAGACTTCCTCAAACAAAATAACTGGGTCACATGAATGGGCCAGAACACACTGTACCCACAGCACCATGGGGAAAAGCCTTCGACAGATGACAAAAACATGTCCCAAACTTTAGAAAGTTTTCTAAATTTAGAAAAATATTTTAAAATATTTGAAAAAATAAAATTACTTAACACACATGAAATACTTAAAACACTACTGCAAATATAATTTTAAAAACTGGTACCTTACCTTATTCTCACCCTTGTACCTTGCAGTTGCAAAGCCTCTGCTGAAATGAAGAGGTCACGGATCTGTGTCAGATCTACCCTGGTTCCCCTGTGGTGGAGCATACCGACAGATCGAGAATTTGTCGGCAAGTTTGGGACTTTTGCCTTCAGATATGCATGCAAAGCCCCGAATCTGCTTGCATCTACACAGACGCACTGCCAATACTTAATAACGAGATGGGCCCTATGAATGCATGGCTGCCTGTCTGGTTTAATGCAAGAGCTTTGGACAAGAGGGAATTACATGGAATTTCATTCTCACCCGTTTAATAGTGGACCCCTGCCGTCCAATTATGACCTTCACGGTATCACGAGGAACTTTCATGTCCACAGCAATCTGATTGTCACCGACCAGCACAAAGTGTTCATCTGGACCAAGAAACACACAGCAGAGTTACTGCAGGATGGAGATTGCTCTGACAAATTGGCGCAGTATTGAGCTGTGTTCTCAATCAATTCACAACCTTCAGAGCACTTCTGAAAGGTCAGTGGAAGCAGGTTCAGGAGCAGTAAACAAAATTGAAGTAAAAAAAACAATCTGCTGAAGGAACTCAGTGGATCAGGCAGCATCTGTGGAGGGAAATCAACAGTCGACATTTTGGGTCAAACCCTTTCATCTGAACTGAAAGATGAAGGGGAGAGAGTCAGTATAAAGAGGTGAGGGGAAGGGATGGAGCAAGAGCTGGCAAGCAATGGATGAATCCAGGTGAGCAGGGATGATAGGCAGGTGGAGGGGGGGAGGGTGGAAATGATGACAGGCTGGGAGGTGATGGAAGGGCTGCAGATGGTGTAATCTGATAGGAGAAGGTGGAGCATGGAACCAAATAAAAAGGGGTGGGGGGGAGACCTAGTGGGATGAGTGTGTGGGTCATGGGCAGATGGAGTGGGTGGGGGAGGGGAAAGAAACAGGGCAATGGGGGCTGGGGTGGGTGTAGGAGGATATGGGTAGCTCAGGAGGAGAGAGAAAAGGGACAGAGGGGGGTGCAGGTGACCAGAGATTGGAGAATTCAGTGTGCAAGATGCTGGGTTGTAGGCCACCCAAGCAGAATACGAGGTGCTGTTGGGCCTTCACCATGGCAGTGGAGGAGGCCGAGGATAGACAGGTCAGTTTGGGAATGGGGAGGGGAATTAAAGTGGCTGGGAACCGGGAGCTCCTGATGGCTGTAGAGGTCGGAGCGCTGGTGATCGGCAAAATTTAAGGTTGGATTCTTGAAAAGAGAAAAGAATTTGCTTGGAGGCTGAAGTGGTGGGAAAGATACGGCAGCTAATTGGAATTTGCTTTAAGAGTAAATGCAGGCTCGCTCGGTCAATGACCTCCTCCTGCACCACATCATTCATGGCTTAAGGCGAGGAATACAGGGGTTCAACAATTAGTCAGTTACCCTGTTAGGGGCAAATATCATTTGGACATACAGTTTAGTGGGTCGATTAACCAGAAAGAAGCTACTCCCTTCGTCCTATTTAACCCTCTGCAACTTAAAACTAATTTGCTTTCTCCCTTTCCAAGGTTCTTCAACCTAAGACATTGACTCTGTTCCTCTCTCCTCAGATGCTGAGTGTTACTGGTATCTGCAGTTCTTTTTATTTTTTCTGGCATCCTGCAAATTGGGGAACTCATCAGGCCGGTGAGAGAGACAAGAGTGGCCCATGTTACCATGGTAATCCACACTGGAGCCTGGAGGACCAGAGCAATGAATAAGGATGAAGAACAGGTAGATGGGCTGTGAACAGGAAGACAGATGAGGCAGGTACAATAATCAGCTGAGCTGTGAACTAACTTGGTAGCACAGATTCAGATTCACAACACAAACCTGGAACTAGGCCCTTCAGCCCATCGAGTCCATGTCGGCCATCAAGCACCCATTTGCCTTTCCATTCTCCCCACATTCCCATCCTATGATCTACTGCTCACCTACACACTAGGGGCAACCTACCAACCTGCATGTCCCTAGGATGTGGGAGGAAACCGGAGCACCTGGGGAGGGGAACCCACATGGTCGCAGCAAGAACATGCAAACTCCACACAGACAGCACCAGGAGTCGGGACTGAACCCAGGTTTCTGGCATTGTGAGGCAGCACCACTGTAAATGAAGCTGTTTGTAAATGAGATATCGAGCTAACAAGAGGATCCCCGGCTAAGAGCAAGAGATTGGGATGGGGCAAAAGATCACCTGTCTAAGAGGGAACTATAAATGACCTGGTCAATACCTGATTGGATGTCAATCATTGTGTCCTATACAGTTTGCAACAAAAGCAGCGCAGCCCAATTCTCGGAGAACCTCAGAACCCTCGCCTGCATGCTTGTATCAATTGAATAAAGGCTTGTTACTTCTACAGCTCCACCCCACATGGTGTTCTAACCCACATTATCCAGAGGCAAGGTTCCATTCTGCATCTGATGGGTATCTGGAAAGCTGTAGCACATCTTGGGCTCTTCCACTGACTGCAAACGTCAAGAGGGGAGGGACAAGAGGAGGGGGAGGGTGCAAAAAAGATTTAAGGATGTTTCTGGGACTGGAGGGCTTGGGTTATGAGGCGAGGCTGGATAGGCTAGGACCTTTTTACCCCTGGAGCGTAGGAGGCCAAGGGTGCAATCATATAGAGGTTTATAAAATCATGAGGGGCATAGATAAGGTGAAAAGCCAAAGTCTTTTCCCCAGGGTAGGAGAGTCTAAAACTAGAGAACACAGTTTTAAATGAGAGGGGAAAGATTCAAAGAGGACCTGAGGTGCAACTTTTTCCACACAGAGGGTGGTGAGCATATGGAATGAGCTACCAGAGGAAGTGGCAGAGGTGGGTACAATTATGCATTTAAAAGACACTTGGACAGTCACATGGATAGAGGAATATGGACCAAACACAGGCAAATGGGACCAGCTCAGTTAGGCAACCAGCTCCATCATGGGCACAACCCTCCCCACCATCATGGACACCTTCAAGAGGCAGTGCCCCAAGAAGTCAGCATCCGTCACTATGGACCCTCACCATCCAGGACATGCCCTCTTCTCATTACTACCATCGGGGAGGAGGTACAGGAGCCTGAAGACCCACACTCAATGATTCAGGAACAGCTTCTTCCCCTCCACCATCAGATTTCTGAACAGTTCATGAATCCTTGAACACAACCTCTTTATTCCTTTTTTTTTGCATTATTTATTTTTGTAATTTATGGTAATTTTATGCCATGCACTGTACTGTTGCCACACGACAACAAATTTCACGTCACACGTCAGTGATGATAAACCTGATTCTGAACTTGGCCAGCATGGACAAGTTGCACCAAAGAGCCTTTTTCCATGCTAAGGTGGAGAAATAGGATGCTTGAGATGAGGATAATCATGTGAAGCATCAATTCTGGAAAAATGGGCATTTGATGGGCATGGAAGGTATCCGAGAACCCTGAACCACACAAGAGTGCAAACAAGCCCAAGATGGCCGGCATGCAGAAAGGATTCTGTGACATTGCAGAAGAGCAAATGCACGAGAGAGAGAGACAAAAAGCAGAAAACCACAGGCCAGTCTTCTTAACGGACGTCACTGGAACAAATACCAGAGATCATTACTAGAGACAGTATTGCAGGACACTTCAAATAATTCATGGGAAAGTCAACATGGTTTTGTGAAAAGTGAATTAGTTTTTATCAACATATTGGAGTTCTTTGAAGTAACGTGCAGGGGATAAAGGGGAACCAGTGGATGTACCGTACTTACACTTCCATAAGTTATTTGGGAAGACATAAACACAAGGCGTAGGAGGTGACACATTGGCACAGATAGAAGATTGGCTGCTAACAGGAATCAAGCATGCATAAACAGGTCGATGTAACGAGCGGTGTGCCACATGTATCAATGTTGAAGCATCAACTTTTTACAATTTATATAAATAACTTGGATGAAGGCACAATTATTTGGTTACTAAATTTACTGAAGACACAAAGATGGGCAGGGAAGTTCGTTGTGAAGTGGACATAGGGGGACCGAGAAGGGGCGTAGATAGCTTAAATGGGTGGCAAAAGACCTGGAAAATGATGTACAAAAATGTGACATTGTCCACTTTGGCACAAAAACACAAAGCATATTACTTAAGCAGTGAGAAATCACAGGACAACAGGATGACAGGGAACTGGGTCAGTGACGATTCACAAAAGGCCAGTAAGCAGGTTCGGCAAGTAATTAGGAAGGCGAAGGGAATTTTGGCTTCCATTACAAGGGATATGGAGTGTCAAAGCAGTAAAACTTCGATACAACTTTACAGGGCACGTTTGCATTGAAGCAAGTACACAGTGTGCATTAAGTAGACGCACAGCGTGTTCACTAGACTGATCCCTGGCTCGAAGGGGTTGGCAAATGGAAAGGTTTGGCAGTCTGGGTCTATGCTCAACGAAGTTTAGAAGAACAAGAGGTGATTTTTTTTATATTTGAAATGTACAAGGTTTCCAGGCAGATTAACAGAAGATATTTACCCTGATGGGGGTATTTGGAATTAGGAGCCAGTTTCAGAATTAAGGTTGCCTATTTGAGACCGATACGAGGTGGAATTTCTTCCATCAGAAGGTCAAAACTCTTTGGAACTTTTTTTATAATCCCAGAGAGCCGTAGAGGCGGAGTCATTGAATACGTTCAAGTTGGCATCCAACAGACACAAATTACATGGGAGCCAATGGATCTGGGGAGAGAACAGGAAAGTACTGCGGAGGTCAAGATTGGATCAGTCACAGTCACACTGAATGGCAGAGCAGGCTCAAGGGGCTGATTCACCTACTCCTGCTCCTAATCTTTGCATGAGAGAAAACTGGAAAAGAAACACCGTCAAGAGAGAGGAGTTGCTTTAACACACATTGAAACCGGTCTACCCTGAGGTGCCACTCTTACCCTGGCTCTCTCTGTATCTCCTGTACAATATGTACAGTGCAACAGCCCCTGCTGGAAGGCCAATGGCCAACATCACCTTCTCTGCTGTCGTCAGTCTGGTCCAGGCACTATTTACTGACATCTCTGCTCCCAGCCGTGCCAACCTGGGCTTTCCTGCAGGAAAACAAACCTCCATTCAACTAAAGGAAGCTGACACAAGGGCATCGTAAACCCACCCACAGCAAACTGACACCTCAAACAACCAGGGATCCCAATTACATGCAACTCAGACCCATGCAAGGAATTTGACAAGGGAGGTACAGAGACAGGGAAGCAAAGTTTGACTCCGATCCCTGCAGAGATTTCGAACACCAGAACTTTCCATAAGAAAGATTTTAAGCCACTTTCTTGCACCACCACTCCACATCTATACCGGTAGCTGCAGTCAACCTCACCACCTCCCGATCCCCCTCACTGACCCTCCCAACCCTTTCTACACCTGTCACATAATACTCAACTTCCACCCCCACCCCCCTCCACCCAACTACTCCAGACCCGTTTCAAACTTTGTCAAACCCCTTTGCTAATATCTGGGTAAGTCAAATGGTCTTAGCAACGCATCCTCAATGAATTCAATTTGGTGAGGTAGATTTGTGAACGAATGTGTGCCAGCTCCTACCTCCTGCTTTTCTACTTGCAGATTTATGCCAAACCTCAAGCTTTACAAATTGTCAGCTTGATGCACCAGTGGCAACTCAATCCATCTTTTCTGTTGAGGGAACCAAAAGGTATCCCCTCACCCGTCTTCCAGTTAACTGCCACTGATGTAGCTGATCAGAAAATGACATCGAAAGACCTCATTTTCCCCAGTAACCTCATCCCTTGATCGCCCCATCCATTCCTCACCCCTCCCCATCCCTCTCTCCTGCCATACCACTCCCCAATCCAATTGGGTTCTCCCCACTCCTCTCCTCAGCATGATACCCCACCTCCCAACTATCCCACCCCTTACCTCTCCCCCTCCACCCCACCTCCCTCAGCCCCTCTATCTCACCCTCCCCACTGTCACCCCTACTCGCTCCCTCTCGTCACCCCTCTCCCTCCCCACCCCTTACCCACTCACCCTCCCCTTCTCTCCCCCTCCCCACCACTCTCTCCCCACTCCCTCCCCTTCTCTCCCCCTCCCCACCACTCTCTCCCCACTCCCTCCCCTTCTCTCCCCCTCCCCACCACCCCACTCCCTCCCCATCCCTCTGCCCACCCCCTCCCTCCTCTACCCACACCCCCTCCCTTCCCACTTCCATGCACCCCACCTCCCCCCTCCCATTCCTCCCTCTTACCCACCCTCCCTACTTACCCCTCCCCACCCACCCTCAGCTCCCCCACCCTCTCCCCTCGCTCTCCCTCTTCCCCTTGCTCACTACCCCTTCACCCCCTCCCTCCCCTACACCCCTCTCCCTCACCCCCCTCCCTCAACAACACCCCTCTCCCTCAACCCCTACACACCTTTCCCTCACCCCCCCACAACCCCTATCCCTCACCCCTCCCTCAACCCCTACACCCCTCAACCCCTCTCCCTCGCCCCCCCCCGCCCTCAACCCCTAGCCCCCTCTCCCTCCCTCCCCTCCCTATGTGGCCCTTCCCCCCCCCCCCCCCCAATATCCCATCTCTCCCTCCCTCCCCATCTCCATCCACTGTCCGGCCCTTCCCCGCCCCCATCCCTCCCACCCAGTCCCCCATTCTCTCCAGTTCGCATCCCCGTCCCCCCATTCATTTGCCCATCCTCTAGTGCCCCACTCCCTACGCCGCGCCGCCGTCCGCCCCCACCCCAATGTCACCTTACAACCCCTCCCAGTCTCCAGCCGCCGCCGCGTTTCCTGCGGGACCGGCAGGAGTCCACCGACCCGTCAATCACAGGCCGCTGTCCAATGCGCGACCTGAACCGCGGGCGCATAACCAGCCAACCAGAAAGAAGGGAGGCAGGGCACACCTCGATTCCAGCCAATCAGCGCGCACATCGACATCAACTCAACGAAGGTGCCGAATTGACCAATGAGCGGCGATAGCCAACTCCACTTGCAATTGTAAGTGGGCAATACGCAGGAGGCGGTGCATCGTGATCTCAACCAATCCACGCCCAGCGGTTGTGTTACGTCATCGTGAGGGGGAGGAGCCGGTTAGTTTCGCGAGGCACACTGGGAAATGTAGTTCTACGGTGTGGCCGCGACAGAGATTCAATTTGACGCCATCATTGCGCCTGGCGAGCTTCGCCCGTTCACCGACAGCCGGCTCCTCGGACAGCCTTCGGCAGCCGGGACAGGCTGTCACGCATTCACGTTGCTTGTGTGGAATATCTATCTTTATCAAGAAACGAAAAGGAGGGCGAGGGAAGAGCTGGAGGAGCCCGATGCGAGGTGCCAACGAGTCGGCGACGGGCGGTGACAGGTGAGGGCGCGGGAGGTGGGGCAGCGCGCGTGCGCAGGAGGCCGCCGTCGCCCCGCGCTCCCTGGTCCCACGTGACACAAACCGTCGCGGCGAGCACGTGGGAGGGCGGCGGTGGGGCCGCCGGTGATGGAGGCGTCACCCCCCCCCCCGCCCACCCCGACCCCGGGCGTCATCACCCCCCCCCTCCGCCCACCCCGACCCCGGGCGTCATCACCCCCCCCCCCGCCCCCCCCGACCCCGGGCGTCATCACCCCCCCCCCCCCGCCCACCCCGACCCCGGGCGTCATCACCCCCCCCCTCCGCCCACCCCGACCCCGGGCGTCATCACCCCCCCCCCCCGCCCACCCCGACCCCGGGCGTCATCACCCCCCCCCTCCGCCCACCCCGACCCCGGGCGTCATCACCCCCCCCCCCCCGCCCCCCCCGACCCCGGGCGTCATCACCCCCCCCCTCCGCCCACCCCGACCCCGGGCGTCATCACCCCCCCCTCCGCCCACCCCGACCCCGGGCGTCACCCAGCCCCCCGACCCCGGGTGTCGTCTCTCCCTCCTTTTCCCCACCTCCGCCTGATGCTGGGCGTTGTTCTCCCCCACTCCCATCTCCCCTCTCCCCATCTCCCCCTCCCCTCTCCCTATCTCCCTCTGACGCTGGACATCACCCTCCTTCTCTCCCCCCCCCCCCACCCCGCCTGACCCTGGGAAATCGTCGTTTCCCCCCCCCCCCGCCCCGCCTGACCCTGGGAAATCGTCGTTTCCCCCCCCCCCCGCCCCGCCTGACCCTGGGAAATCGTCGTTTCCCCCCCCCCGCCCCGCCTGACCCTGGGAAATCGTCGTTTCCCCCCCCCCGCCCCGCCTGACCCTGGGAAATCGTCGTTTCCCCCCCCCCCCGCCCCGCCTGACCCTGGGAAATCGTCGTTTCCCCCCCCCCGCCCCGCCTGACCCTGGGAAATCGTCGTTTCCCCCCCCCCGCCCCGCCTGACCCTGGGAAATCGTCGTTTCCCCCCCCCCCCCCGCCCCGCCTGACCCTGGGAAATCGTCGTTTCCCCCCCCCCACCCCGCCTGACCCTGGGAAATCGTCGTTTCCCCCCCCCCACCCCGCCTGACCCTGGGAAATCGTCGTTTCCCCCCCCCCACCCCGCCTGACCCTGGGAAATCGTCGTTTCCCCCCCCCCACCCCGCCTGACCCTGGGAAATCGTCGTTTCCCCCCCCCCACCCCGCCTGACCCTGGGAAATCGTCGTTTCCCCCCCCCCACCCCGCCTGACCCTGGGAAATCGTCGTTTCCCCCCCCCCCCCCCACCCCGCCTGACCCTGGGAAATCGTCGTTCCCCCCCCCACCCCGCCTGACCCTGGGAAATCGTCGTTTCCCCCCCCCCCACCCCGCCTGACCCTGGGAAATCGTCGTCCTCCACCACCCCCCCCCCCAGGCATCGCCTTTCTCGCCCGCCCTGCACATAATCCTCCTTCCTCCTTCTCCTCCCCCTCCTGACCCTGGGCATCGTCCCCACCCCTCCCAGAACCTTGGGTCTAACCTTTTCTGCGCCCCCCCCCGGCCAGTCTTCCCCCTCTGTGCAAACCAGCTCCACTCTCTCTCTGTGTAAACTCCCTCCACTCCCCCGCTATTTCCTCAGTGTCTACTGCACCTCTCTCTCTATGTAACCCCCCTTTTGTCTCTTAATTGTTTTTCTTTGGAGCCCTGCCCTCAACTGCTTGGTCTGAGAGTTCTGAACTCTGTCTCCTCACCCCCCCCCCCCAATCTGTACTCCAAGATCTAAGCCTTTTACCTCGTGTTTGCTCACTGCAGTAAAATTTAAATTCTTATTTAAGATTGCTGACCTAACATAGCACCTTATGATGTTTTGCCACGTTAAAGGTATTTTATAAATGCATTCATTATACCAGCATATGGAATGTGTTCCCCATTTAAAGCCAGCAGTCTTGGGGAAGGAAAGAAAAGTAAATTTCATATTTGCGCAGAGACACAACTGATTGAATATTACGCAGGCATGTTAACGCTGTTGTTTATTTAAACATTTTGTTCAGGTTGGACCAGATATTCTGATCACAGACAATGCAAATAGACTTATAAAATTAAACCAATGCTATTTTAAAATACTGGAGTTTAACATCTTTACAGTGCAAAGCATTCTAAATGGGAAATATTGTTTTAAATGCCATGGGCCCTACATTCATAGACAAGTTATATAAAGGCCAATGTTGCTTCTTTAAGCATCATGAATCTTTTGACTGCAGGATATTGGCTGTATGTAATGGAAAGCGAGCAGAGAAGATGTCTCAGATGACAGTGTACCTGCCAATTGCACTTGAAGGGTGGTAAAGTGGTCATGCAGTGGGCAGTTCTTGTCTCATCTTGATCGCTTTATTGGAAGGTAATGTGCCCCTGTCCCACCCTCATCCCTGTCCAAAACTGCTCCTTACTTGGTTCCTGGGATACTGATGGAACAGCTTATCTGAGCATGAAATACAATGCCAACCCCATTCTCTCCCAGTGCTGGTCAAATTTTGTCTGAAAATGCACGTTGTGATTTTTTTTTAAAAACTAAGTTTTAGGCACGATATAAACGCAGGTTGTTGGAATGGTGTGTGATTGGTCCTTAATGCCTCCGGAAGTGGTCTAGCAAAATGCCTTGTTTACCAAAATGAGCAATGGGTGGGATTAAGTTTGCTTAAAAAGTTGGCAGTCCTGGCAATCTGATCCTCATTTGTAGAAAAGTCATTGCAAGATGGCCTACACCACCATGTAGGAATGTTCTGTCCTCAAACAATGAGATTATTCCATCCTTGGTTTATTGTGTTTTTTTTAAAAAATTGTTGGACCACTTCCTACAAATGCTCTAAATCTACGTGGCCCCCTACAATCGGGCATGTGTGTGTCCCAATAAACTGGAACCAAGTGGTATACCCTCTTTCATTCACTGCTTACACATTCAATACAACCAACAGAGCTCTGTGGTATACCCTCTTTCATTCACTGCTTACACATTCAATACAACCAACAGAGCTCTGGTCTTTGCCCCAGCCACAAGGTCTGCTTCCTCTGTCACTACATTCCCTGAATGACACTATTCAGCAGTGTTGTATCCTGAAGCTGTGGGTCCACAAATGCTCAGCCACTGCCCATCCAAAGAAAACATTCAGAATTCCCACATTCCTTTTCCCCTATTCAATAATTGGTTCGGAAAGCATTGGGTGGAATAGACTGCAACAGGCCTGCATGGGTGGTGTGTTACAGTGCTTGAGAGTCAGGCTGCTGTACCAGAGAGAGTCGACACAACTAGGCAGAGTGGTACATCAAAGTACAAGGAACGTGGAAACTTGTTGGTATTTGTATATGATCAACATCCCTGTGACATTGCCAGTTAACTGAGCAAACTCTGCACAGTGGCCGACTGTAGTCTTTGCAATCTCCCCCGCCACCCAGGAGCCACATATTGCGCAGCTTACTAAGTGGAGGGGTTGTTGAGGGAAGATGTTCTTAAAAACCCCTCTCTCTCCCCTGTGCATAGACACTAGTGGGTAGAGGGGAAAACAAAAGTTAGATTCAGTTCGTTTTGTGACACCTGATGGGGAAGATGTAAAATACCTGTCTGTGTTACTATGCAACTTTTGGAACCAACTGCACTCTGTCGTAACGTAAGCATGGACACAAATTAGTTTGATGGTAAAGCTCTCACTACACCACTCCAACGCCAGATCATTCTGCACCACTCTTCAAAAGTGCCGAGTCAGTTATATGCTGGGCTGTAAAACTCGTTCTACACTGCCCCATCAACACTCCCAAAGCAAGGACAGTACAGGTTGGGTGTGGAGTTAAGCTCCCAGTACATTAACCCATCACACACTCCCAGGGCAGGAATGGTGTAGGCTGGATTTGGAGTAAAGCTTCCCCTTTATTTTGCACATTTGTGCTTTCACTCCCACCCCTTAATGAGCACTTTACCATCACACCAGTGAACTTTACTGGAGATGGCCATGTCTGGGCAACATGCGGTGGTTTTGTGCAGAGGAGCCGCGATAGTAGAAATTGGTTCCCCAGTCCCGATTCGGCTTTTGTTCCTCATGAGCACCAACACCACTCCCAGGGTAAGGGCTTAGCCTGAGAAAAGCTGGTGGCTGGGGTCCCTGACACCAATACCCACTGCCGAGGCTGAGCATGTGCGGACCAGCTCAGCTTTACGGAGGGGGAGTGACAGTGGCCTGTGGTCAGACACTGGGAGAGTGTAGTATAGTGTCTCTGTGGGAGAAGATGGGGCAGAAGTGGTTGGACTGGCCATTTGAGTTGGAGAGACTGCAGTTGATGCATTCAAACTAAATTGCATTTTCGATAAGAAGCCAACTTCATTCCCTGGGGTTCAAGAGTGTACATTCAGTATAGAGTACTCTTACTCTGTAACCTGCTGCCCCTCTACAGCAGGGAGCACAAGGCAGCAAGACTGAGGAGGAGCGCTGTGCTCTGCAGCCCCAAGGTGCTCCCTACATTCAGTGTAACTTTATAGGCAGCAAGTTCCTCCTTCAGCCCATCCTCGATGGCAGTGCATTTGAAGAGCCCCTCACTCATCGGGACCTCCCCATTGAACATGAGTGGGCAGGAGTCGTCTTTGATGGTGCAGGCAAACTGCTCCTTCTGGTTGTAGCTCCATGTATAGACCGCGTGGTATGACTTCACCGGGCAGGGCAGGTAGAGGTAGGCACCCGAACTGATGATCAGCTCTGTTGGCTCCTCGCTCAAAGCCACAACGTCTGCGAGGGGCGAGTGGAGAAAAGCGTTAAAATCCTTTGTTGCATGTTCGATAATGTTTCCCATTCCCCCCACCCCTTTCTTCTCAATCAATGCACATCATTTCCCAACAGTGGACAAGAATATTCCATATATATTGGGAAAGGATAACAAAGGATCAAAAATCACCAACTTTTGTGTACACAACAAAAGAACACTCCCAGGACGGAGTTGAGTACAGAGTAAAGCTTCCTCTACAGCACAAAGCACTGGCCAATATATTTGGTGTATGTTTCGTTGGTGGGGAACTTCATAGTACACGGTGAGGTGTTGGTGTGTTCCTGTGGCTCCTTTGACTGTGCTTCCAGGTTTGGGGGGGTGCTGTTGGAGTCACCTGGGCAGGTAACCGCAGTGCATTTGTAGGCAGTACATGCCGCAGCCACTGTGTGCCTGTGATGGAGGGAGGGAGTGTTTAGGGTGGTGGATGGGGTGCCGATCAAGGGGGTTGCTTTGTCCTGGATGGTAAGACCATGAGATATTGGAGCAGAATTAGGCCAGTCGATCCATCGTCTGCTCCACCATTCAATCATGGCTGATTTTATTTTTTGACTCCATTCTCCAGCCTCCCCCCCCCCCCCCCCCCCCATAACCCTTAACCCTCTTACCAATCATGAACCTATCAATCTCTGCCTTAAGTACACCCAATGACTTGGCCTCCACAGCCATCTGTAGCAATCTGAGTTCCTCAGATTCACCACCCTCTGGTTGAAGAAATTCGTCCTCTTCTCAGTTCTAAAGGGATGTCCCTTTATTTTGAGATTGTGCCCTCGAATCCTAGACCCTCCCACTGATGGAAACATCCTCTCCACATCCGCTCTATCCAGGCCTTTCAGTATTTGGTAGGTTTCAATGAGGTCCTCCCTCATTCTTTAAACTCCATTGAGTACCAAATGGTCCTCGTACTTTAACCTTTTCATTCCTGGGATCATTCTTGTGAATCTCAACCCTCTCCAGAACCAGCATATCTTTCCCTGGATACGAGGCCCACAATTGCTCACAATGTTCCAAATGTGGTCTGACCAACACCTTTAGAAATCTTCAGCAGTACATTCTTGCTTTTATATTCTAGTCCTCTCCTTTTGAATGCTGACATTGCATTTGCTGCCTTTACTACTGACTCAACCTGCAAGTTAACCTTAAAATTCCTGAACTTGGACTTCTAAGTCCCTTTGTATCTCTGATTTCTGAATTCTCTCCACATTTGAAAAATACCTTTATTCTTCCTACCCAAGTGCATAACCCCACACTTCCCTATGCTGTATCTATCTGCCACTTCTTTGCCCACTCTCCCAACCTGTCCAAGCCCTTCTGCAGACTCCCTGCCTCTGCAACACTACCTGTCCCTCCACCTATCTTGGTATAATCTGCAAACTTTGGCCACAATGCCATCAATTTCTCCATCCACATCACTCCCCACTGTCTGGCTTCTGCTAGTCAGCCAATCTTCTATCCATGCAAGTACCTCACCTCTAACACCATGAGCTCTTATCTTGTTACCAGTTGTATGAAGGCCTTGATCATAATGTCACTCAGAGCTGAATAGTCTGAGGTAACCCACTGAAAACTGGTGGGCTGGGTATCAGGAATCATGCCTGGGTACCAAGAATCTCGCCTGGGTACCAGGAATCCGGCCAGGCCTGGGTACTGGGAATCTTGCCTGGGCTGATGTGGCTAGCAGCCTGGTGGAAATTACCTGATGCACCATCACAAACAGAGACGTTGAGCTGCTCAACATTCTGGACCACCTCACTGCAAGGAGAACAAAACACAGTGATGAATTGTACACCATTTAAGTAATAGCATTCCTGTGATCTTACAGGGTAATGTAGCACTTGAAATCAGTTTCTTCTGGAAATCATTTCTCATCCCTTTTTTTTGTGTGATGCTTGTTAGTTCTGAACTTGGGGGTAAGGCTGTCTGACTCTTCGTTGTGTCTAGAAAAGCTCCAAGTTAAAACACTCGGGCATGACTGCTGTCCCAGCCCTGGGAGTGTTTGACAGGACAGTGTGGAGGGAGCTTCACTCTGTCCCATCACATGCTCCCAGGGTTAGACACACTGTAGAGGGAGCTTCACTCTATGTCTAACCCATCTGTCTCTGCCCTAGGTGTACTTGAAAATAAAAAAAATCTGCAAATGTTGGAAATCTAAAATGAAAAAGAAAATGCTGGAAACACTCAGCAGGTCAGGCAGCAAGTACAGGAAAAGAAACTGGGTTAATGATTCAGTTAGAAGTCCCTTTCTCTCCTTCCCAGTTGCGACAAAGGGTCTTTGACCTGAATCATTAACCCAGTTTCTTTTTCCGTCTTTGCTGAGTGTTTCCAACATTTTCTGTTTTTATTTCAGATTTCCAACCTCTGCAGTTCTTATTTTCAAACATTCCCAGTATCAGACATAGTGAAGCTCCCTGTGCACTGTCCCTTTATACACTCCCAGGGTCAGACACTGAAGCTCCCTCTGCACTGTCCCATCACACACTCCTGGGGTCAGACACAGAGTGAAGCTCCCTCTACACTGTGCCATCACACACTCCCAGGTCATGCGTTAGACACCAGAGTAAGCCCCCTCCACACTGTCCCGTCATACACTCTGCAGAGACAGCAGCCATGCCTGAGCATTTTTAATCAGAACTTTGTTAACCATAATAAAGAGTTGTGTGCCACAGAAACAGGCTCTTCGGCCCATAATGCCCAAGAATGACCTGAAGCTGTTGTTTATGGTACTTGTGGATAAGGACTTGTTAGCTACTAATACTAAAGGATGTTGTCTTTTGATCTAGAGTCTGTACAGCGATGAGGAAACAGCACCAAGAAAGGACTCCTTTGAAGTGACACAGGAGGAAAGAGGGAAATGATGTCTGAACGAGGCAGAGAGGGGACAAGGAGTATCACAATGAGGTCGGTGAAAAGTGGTGTGTACACAAGGCTTGTTAATAACACCTACCTGTCTCTAACATTGTGGGTCTGAGGAACAGCCACGCACTCCCCATTGGTTCTATTCCATCCACAGTATGGGTCCCTGGCAGCAACACACTGCACACAGGTGCTGCCATAGTCTCCGCAGTTAGCTAGCGGGAGCCGCACTGTCTCCATTGGTGTTCCAACAAATAGGTGGCCCTGAAAGGGATCAAAACGTTCTGAGTAAGCACTTGGTGTCCTCCACACTCTGTCACTAGTGTTGACGGTTCATTCTGTGACCAGGACAGCTGATTACATTATTGGATGAAGCAACTGGTGTACTGAATGCTGCTTCAGATGTTACATGGTTTCATCTCAGCAGAACTAAATGCAGTTGTAGCTCAAAATCAATCCTACGTGCTCGCTCCATTCCCCAGATCTTAGTAAGCCCCACTGTATTACTGGGCTGTGTGCATCGGGGGCTAGTTCTTGAGGCTGTCAGTAAGCTCCACTGTATTACTGGGCTGTGTGCATCGGGGGCTCGTTCTTGAGGCTGTCAGTAAGCTCCCACTGTGTTACTGGGCTGTGTGCACCAGGGGCTCGTTCTTGAGGCTGTCAGTAAGCTCCACTGTATTACTGGGCTGTGTGTACCAGGGGCTCGTTCTTGAGGCTGTCAGTAAGCCCCACTGTATTACTGGGCTGTGTGCACCAGGGGCTCGTTCTTGAGGCTGTCAGTAAGCCCCACTGTGTTACTGGGCTGTGTGCACCAGGGGCTCGTTCTTGAGGCTGTCAGTAAGCCCCACTGTGTTACTGGGCTGTGTGCATCGGGGGCTCGTTCTTGAGGCTGTCAGTAAGCCCCACTGTGTTACTGGGCTGTGTGCATCGGGGGCTCGTTCTTGAGGCTGTCAGTAAGCTCCACTGTATTACTGGGCTGTGTGCATCGGGGGCTCGTTCTTGAGGCTGTCAGTAAGCTCCACTGTATTACTGGGCTGTGTGCATCGGGGGCTCGTTCTTGAGGCTGAAGTTGGCTCAGGGCCAATGCACTGGGTTATTGCTGTCCGAGATACCCAAAGGAAAATGGAATAGGGTAGCTTACACCTGCAGCAGTCACAGGTGAAGTACAGGACTGGAAGGGCACAGGGATCAACCTATACCTTCCCTGTAACTGGT
The DNA here is from genome assembly GCF_009764475.1 of Pristis pectinata. Classification (NCBI taxonomy): domain Eukaryota; kingdom Metazoa; phylum Chordata; class Chondrichthyes; order Rhinopristiformes; family Pristidae; genus Pristis; species Pristis pectinata. The sequence continues at coordinate 8,643,769 of NC_067443.1, read as the reverse complement.
GCCGTTCAACTCTTGGAACCTCCAGGTCTGAACAGTACAACGGGCCCTTGGCATTCCCCATCTGAACATTACCGTGCTCGAGTCCAGCGTCATGGTGGAGACCGGAGCTTCAGCCTTAAAAAGGCTGAGCTCTGAAATGATGAAGGACTTCCCATTGTTGTGAAGGACTTTATGGATTTTCCCGTTTCCTTGAAAAGAAAATACAAATGTCATCGTACAGAGCAGTTGACACATTTGCCCCATTCACAGAAGCTGTAAGTAAGAAATAGGAGTAGGCAGTTGGTTCCTTATGTCTGCTGTCTCATTCAACAAGGCTATGACTGATCTTCTGCCTCAGCACCATTTCCCTGTCCTACCCCCATATCCGTTGCTTCCTCTGCTATTCACAAATCTACTGATATAGGTTTTGAATGCCTGAGCCTCCACAGCCCTCTGGAGTGCAGAATTTCAAAGACTTAAACTCTCCCCATCTCAGTCCTAACTTGCCTACTCATTATTAGACTGGGACTCCTGATTCAAGGCTCCAGCCAGGGGAAATATCCACCCTGTCAATCCCTATGCATCTCAACGAGGTCACCTCTTTTCTTCTAAGCTGTAAAGGAAAGCCCTAGCCTACTTGGTCTTTGATTGTAGGACAGATCTGGCATTCAAGGAACCAGTCTGGTGAATCCCCCTCTAACAAGTACATCTTTCTGAGAGTCGGGAGACTGGACCTGTACGTAATACTCCAGTTGTGCTCTCACCAAGGCCCTATATAACTGTAGTAAGATATCCCTACTCTTGTACTCTAATCCTCTTGTAATAAGGGCCAATGTACCATTTACATTCCCAATTGTCTGCTGCACCGACCTACATGTTGGCTTTCAAGTGACTTGTGTAAAAGGACATGTAAATATGAATATGAGAGACTCTTAGATAGCCACATAAATGAATAGGAAAATGGGGGGGCTATGTTGGAGGGAAGGGTTAGATAGATATTAGAGCAGGGTAAAATGTCAGTACAACATCATGGGCCAAAGGGCCTGTACTGTGCTGTAATGTTCTATAAAACATTTCTCAGTCTCCATTTAAAAAAAAATCATCTCTGCGTTTTCTCCACCAAAGTGGGTGCCCTCACATTGTTCCATGTTGAACTGCGTGTTGTTGCCCAATCAGTTGGCTTCCCCTTGAAGCATCCCTGCATTCCCATCATGACTCACTTTCACATTTTGTTCTATGTCATCAGCAGACCTGGAAATAGTACAATTATGATTGATGTAACTTGTGAATTATTGGAGCCTGGGCCTCAGTCCCTGGGATATGCCACTAGTCACAGCCTGCTGTCCCAAGATATCTGCTCGTGTGGTGAATGTATCATTACCTGTACCAAGGAATATGACATGATAGAAGTCCTGGTTGGCCCCCTTCACTCTGTCAGCTGTAATCCTGGTGTAGTTGTTATGCTTCATGACGTAGAGTGGGTGCCTCCGGATTGGGTAGATAGGCTTCTCGATTTCTGGGAAGTTTCTAATAGCTTGAATGACTTTGGGCGCGCTCCCCTTGACACACTGTGGAAATGAAACCATTTAGTCATGTTTTTTCAATCCTCCTCCTCTGCCTGGTTCACACTTCACTTCTGGATGGTATTCACCTATCCACCCGTGAATGCCCCTTAAAAATGTCGATGCATCTCAGTAGAAGGAGTAGCCCGTTCAGCTCCTCGAGCCTGCCTTGCCATCCAGTGAAGTCTCACTGATCTGATTTGTGGCCTGTACCAGAATCAGCCAAATCCCCAGGTTCCAATTTCTTCTGCAGCCAGAAAATCTACCTGACCCACTGTGGAATAGTCTCGCTGCTGTCTGAGGTAGAAAATTGGAAAGATTCAAAAAAACTCTTGAGAAAGACAGAAAAGAATTCCACCTCCTTCAGCATCCTGGGGGGAAAAAAATCTTCTTTTTCTAGATTTCCCCATTTCAGGGAAGCATGTTCACAGCAACAATGTCTGTGAACAGCAAGGCCCCTCTCAATGATCACCCCTTATCCTAAACACCAGTGAGTATAGACCCAAGCTACTCGAACTTTCCTCGTTGCGGAAATAGGCCTAATGACCGTTCTCTGCACCACATTGAAAGCCAACGTATCCTTCCTTGAACGAGAGGGCCACAATTGCATACAGATCTGAAGGCATCACCAATGCCCGGCACAGTTGCACCAAGACTTAGTCATAGAGTCATACAGCACAGGAACAGGCCCTTCAGCCCAACCAGTCCATGCCAACAAAGGTTCCCATCTAAGTTAGTCCCATTTGCCTGCGTTTGGCCCATATCCCTCTAAAGCTTCTGCACGTCTACACTTCTGTCCTCCAGCTCCTGGCAGGACAGATTTCAATCTAAGCCAAGGGTGAGCAAGAACACACTGAAATTGTTACCAAACACTACCATACCATTCCTGGCCAGTGGCCCCCTGGTAGGTTGCCGGTGAAGCCCTTCAGTCTTGAGTTTCGGAATGCCCGCTCTATATCCGCTTGGTAATAGGCGCAGACAGCGGTGGAGTTCCTACAGGAAGTAGAATGTCAGAAAGTCAGTTCTGTGACCACCATCTCCACCAGTGCTGTGTTTCCTGGGATGGCATCCTCTCCCTCCCACTCCAGGTCACCAGCAGCTTGTGAAGGTGTAACCAGGGATGGGCATCAATGTTGACCAAGAATGAAGGCAAGGGTAGGTTGCTGCACAGCCATTAAATGGAATATTACAGACTACAGCTGAGGGACTGGGTGGTAAATCACAAAACACAGACTGGAATTTACAACATCTAATTGGCAGAGAGCTTCCACTCACCACAAGCTTGAAAAGATTCCATACACCACGCTGTTCCTCTGATCATCCTCCACGTGGAGGACAAAGGCATCTTCAATCTTGTTGAAAAGCCTTGATTCGGCTGGGAAGCCACAGATTAGTCGCGCCTTCAAGAACGTTGAAAACAAGTCTTGACCAGCAGTCTTCGATCCACCTTCGTCAATCTAAAAAGGCCCAACAGAGTGTAACTGGTTACCTGGTTTGGGAAAGTCCTGCTGGGGACATGTAAATGTGGGGAAATGTTCCAAGGGTGTGAGTTAGTTAGCTCTTCTGCACATCAGGGTTAACAGCAGGGCTCAGTCTTATTGTCCCTTAAGACTGCTCTGCCATTCAATAAGATTGTGAATTATCTTCCGCCTTCTCCCCTTTTTCCATTTTCCACAACTCCCTTGGTGCCAGCAGCTAGTGTTAAAATGCATTCACTTTCAAAGCTAATTTCCCAGTTTTCTGTCCGCCGTTCCAAGGCACTTTGAAAACTACTCTGACCGCCACCTGCTCAGTCCACTCATGAGACCTGTATCCCCACTCTTTCTTACCTCCTTTGTCCTTGTTCCTTGCTTGTCCTTGAGAGACATCCCCTACTGATGGATTTGAAGGGGAAAAGGGTGTCTCAATGCACTCAAGATATCATTTTCTGGATAAGATGTCCCAAGTGTGCTGAATTACCAGGATCCAAGTTGAGACCTGGTGTAAGTGGTTTTAGTACTGATCTGGGTCCATCTTACCTTACAGACACGTCCAATGTAGGCCCTGTAGGGTTCCCCATCTAACGCAATGCTGTCGTTGGTCTCCCTGAAGAAAAAGTAAACCTCATCCTTGTTGCTGTCTTTCAGCTGAATCCAAGCAGATCCCACAAATGTTGGATCTAACAGGGGGAAAAAAATGCAGGGTTTAGACCAACAATTGACCACTGAGCAATTAACAAAGTGTTCTGAAAATGGATATGAGTGTCCATTTCATCAGTGTGACAGTGCCCTGTGCAAGCACATATAGTCTTGGATCAACGTCTAATCCAATTGATGGTGCCTGTGATATTGCCAGTACAGAGACTGCTGCATTAGGAGAATCAGCCTGGATGTTGTGCTCAGGTCTCTAGAGCTGGAACCACTACCAATGGAGCCACCTCTGTGGTGAGTCTGTCCCTGTATGGGAAAGTGTTGGTGCAGTTACCTCATCATTGTGGCTTCTCTGGTGCCCGTTGAGCACTACTTACTCTGAAACCATCTGTCCTCGGACTTCAGGTGTTTCATCCTTCCGTAACTCCGCTGAATCGAACCACTGTTCTGGCTGGTGCTGGAAATTGCTGAGTACAGGTCTTCACCTGTAGCCAAGAAGAGTGAGACACAACTGAGTAGCTCTGCTGAATCCTGATTGAATACCAGTGGAAATCTATCATTTGTGGGAAATAATTGGACAGCAGTGTGGTACTGGGACTTGGGTAGATCACTTTAGCCTGTAGATTCACTGCTAGTACATGCTCACAGCTCACTGGTGCTCTGCTGTATACAGAGTTCCAATGGGCAAAGCCTCTTCCCTTTCACTGCCATTGCACTCTACTCCCGTGAGCCCATAGATGTTTACTCCCGTTATACAGAATCTGGACACTGCCAGTGTACCAAATTCCACCAGATCCAAACCTTTCCTCTCTCACACACAAACTTGCAGTTGTGTTTGACGTTTATAGGTGGGCGCCCTATTTTCGTGGAAGGTTGCAAAAAGCTCAATCGTGTGTGTGTGTGTTCCATTGAACTGTGAGCGCACCAGAACCAACAAGCAGTCAACTGCACCTTAAATCATTGCATGACTGGACTGTGAACAGAGAGAGGAATTTGACTGCAAATGTTGAAAGAGGTTGGCTTATTGCAGCCTAGAAGGGTAAAAGTTACAGACCAAGTGCTGGAGAAACAGAGCACTTGCATTTTGATAGCACCTGTCGCCACTTCCTGCCACGGCACCACATGGCCAATGAAATCCCATTGAGTGTGGTTCCAGTTACACTGCAGGAGGTGCAGCAGCCAATCTTCCTGTGCCCCAATCCCAAGCAGCAGTTGGAAAATGAGTATGATTTTTATTGCTTGCAGGACACTGGGTTGAACCCAGCTCTTCCCACAGCTAGATACCAGGGCCTCTTTTTAACTTCTGGTCCAAAACAGAGCAGTTCCAATGATGCAGCACTCCCTCAACGCTGCCCCTCAACAATACAGCACACAGCAAGTACAGTTACTTTCCCACTTTAAGTAATCCTCACCCCCCCCTTCCCCACAACCCCACCCGCCCACCATGTTTCTTCTCTTCCCTTTCCTAGCCTCTCTCTCTTTTTTCCTTCTCTCCTTACCTTTGACCCATCCCCTGGTGGATCTGCTCTCCCCTCCTTCCCTGCACCTGCCTATCACTATCTCTTACCTGCACCTACCTATGACCACCTTGTGCCCACCCCACCTCCCCTCCTTTGTCTACCTATCACTGCTCTGCTTTTCTCTCCCATATACTGGGCTTCCACTTTTCTTATCTTCAGTCCTGAAGAAGGGTCCTGACCCAAAATGTTGCCCACCTGCTTTTCTCCATGGATGCTGCCTGAGTTCCTCCAGCATCATAGTATTTTTCATACAGCAAGTACAGACCTCCATAATGTTGTGACACAGCCCCTCCTGAGGATTCCCCCGATCACCTATCCCAGCACACCTCAAGGTTAGGAATGGGATGCAGTATTCCCACAAAGCATTCTGACACCTGTGTTTGTTTCCACACTCACCGACTGCAATGGTGATAGGGCGTTGACTTGGCGTTGATGGTGATATGTCCTTCCCATCCCTCACCAGCACGCGTCCCTCTTTGTCACTTGCTAGTTGAGTCCCGTTGTTGGTCTGTAAAACAGGGATCGAGAGAAGCAGCTAGAAGCCAGGTAGACTTGCTGTGTGGACTGATTGTAAATCTGCACATTTAACTGCAACTGTGAATTAAACAGGTACTTTTACCAAAAACCAGCACTTGGGGTTTCCAGCGTGAGTCCCGCAGATGATGATTGTAGTTTGGTTAACCCTCTGAATCACAGTGACCACATTCTCACACAGGTCCTGTAATAGAGAAGTAAAGCATTACAATCAAGTCTGACAGCAGTAATGAAGCAGCTCGCCCTCTCTGGCATGTCCCATAAGCAAAGGGTTGTAATATTTGGGAAAAGCTGTCCACTCGTAACTTGTGTGCCTGTCTGCTCCAGAAAAGCACTGCTAAACCAGGAGCAGACTTTCAATTTAGCAAAAGCACCGAGAGTTCTTTCAAATCGCAGATTAGTTTCTGTTGCCAAAGACAGCACCTTCTGTCCTGGGTGAGAACATGCTTTTCATGTTGGATTGTTGTAGGTTGAGAGGAAAGCTGAGCAGTAATTGGTTTATTATTGTCACATGTACCGAGGTGCAGAGGAAAAACTTTGTTTTGCATGCTATCCATACGGATTATTCCAGTACATTGAGGTAGTACAAATGAAAAAGTAATAACAGAATGCAGAATATAGTGTTACAGTTGCAGGGAAAATATAGTGTAGGCAGACAATAAGGCACAAGGGCCAAGACAAAGTAGACTGAGGGATCAAGAGTCCATCTTTATCGTACAAGAGGTCCGTTCAAGATGGAGCCTCCGTTTAAATCCAGCACTACAAGGAGTGCAGCACTTGCAATGGCACTGGACAGAAGGCATAGCATTTGTGCTTGAACCTCTGGTGTGGGGTATGAACCGTGTATTATCTGGCTGTATGGTGTGAGTATGATCACTGGGTAATGCATGATGCCTATAATATGATAAGGCTATCATGAAGTCTTAGCAATATACTGGTGCTTATTTCCAGACTAATGGAGTCAAAGTGAGGAGCAATGTTGAATTTCTCCAATTTGGGCTGGATTTGCAATAAGGTACAGACCATACCAGAAAGAACTGATTCCATCTTTACAAACGTATTTAAGTTGATTTTGTTCATAAGTCAGAAAATACACAAAAATCACTTGATTATAGTAACCACACCTCCACAGTGTTGTAATGGATGGCATCAAAAATTCAAGATTGATAAGAAAGAACATATACTAAATGTGGGGAGAGAGGAGGAACTAGTTCTGCCATTCGTAGGAGTGAACATGTACGCACATCAGACTTTTGAATTTAATAACGTGATGGGAGCTGGTTGGTGTGTACAGGAGTCCGTAAGTCAAGTGTTTGTAACCTGGGGATGGACTGTGCAGAGGTTAGTGCGGTAGGAAGGTAAAGGGGTGTCAGGGAAAGTTCAGGAAAGATTTACGTGATGAGAACTAGAAGAATAGCTGGGATGGGGTGGGGCTTCAATCTCTGATAAAGGAGATCTGATGGAGGGCTTTTGAATTCTAAAAAGGGGTGAAATAGGGTAGAAGTGGGGAAAAATGTTTGTTTTATGGGAACGTCCAGAACAAGGGGTGTAATTCAGTGTTGTCACCAAGAGATTGAGTGAACAATTCAGCGCAATATTTCTTTACCCAGAATGTGCATCTTCCTATAACGTGTTGTAGTTACAGCATGGAGACAAGTCATTCTGCTCAACTGCTCCATGTTGGAAATGCTCAGGAAACAGAAATGGGATTGATCAGTTCAATATAAAACATTCAGTCTCTCTCTCTCTCTCTCTCTCCACAGACACTGCCTAATCCACCGAGTATTCCAGCATTCTGTTTATTTTATTTCGGACTGCCTACATCTGCAGTCTTTTTTTGGCCCATGTGTTGTTTATCCAACACGTGTGCCTCCTCCCACCCTGCTCTCTCTCACCCTTTTACTCTCTCCCTCACATGTTATCTGCCCTCCCCTTAACTGCATCTCTTCTGTTGTCCTTCACCACTCCCTGCAAGTGAGCTCCACATTCTCACCACTGTCTAGGGAAAGTTTCTCCAGAATTCCCTATTGGATTTAATGACCACGTTGATCACCTTTTGTTCTGTCACTGGTCAATGCAAGTGGGAACACCTTCTCTGCTTTTACCCTGTTGTAGACATGGAGAAGGTGTTTCCACTGGCATTGAAGATAAAGTTGATCTTTCCTGAAGGGTACATTCTAGAAATGTGTTTTGCACCTTCTCTGGAACTTCTATTTTTAAAATATGGAGACCTAAACTATCCTCTGGTACTAACAGCAGTGGGAGGACCATATACAGTTGCACAGTGGTTCTGTTACTGGACTATTGATCTGGACTTTGGTTTGAATCCCACACAGCAGCTGGAGAAATCCAGTTAATGAAACAAATCTGCAATATTATACCAGAGGCAATAACAGTGAACTAGATTGTTCTTAAAACAAAATCTTTGGTTCGCTAATGCCCTTCAGGTGAGGAGAGTGGAAGGCATTGGGCATGTTTGCCTTCATCGCTTAGGGGCCATTAAGTGTCAGAGTCGAGAAGCCACGTTGCAGCTGGCTAAACCTTTGGATTGGTCGCACTTGAATACTGTGCGCATTTCTGGTTGTCCCATTACAGGAACGGTGTGGAGGCTATGGAGAGGGTTCAGAGGAGGTTGACCAGAAAGTTGCCTGGATTAGAGGGTATTGGCTATAAGGAGAGGTTGGACAAATTTGGGTTTTCTCTGGATCATTGGAGGGTGGGAGGGGTGGTGCTGAATAGAAGTTTATAAAATTATGCAAGGCATAGGTAGACAATCAGAATCCTTTTCCTCAAGTAGAAATGTTAAATGCTAGAGAGCATAGGTTTAAGGTGAGAGGGGGAAAGTTTACAGGCAATGTGTGGGGCAAGGTTTTTACATAGAGTGGCGGGTGCCTAGAATGTGCTGCCAGGGGTCGTGGTGGAAGCAGAAATGATAGAAGGGTTTAGATGGGCACGTAAATATGCAGGAAATGGAGGGATATGGATCACATTGCAGCCAAAAGGGATTAGTTGAATTGGGTATGGTATTTGGTACAGACATGGTGGGCTGAAGGCCCTGTTCCTGTGCTATACTGTTCTGTTATCTGGGATCTCCTGTCAGTGCCCATTCTGGGGCTGTGAGACTCCAGATCCATAGCAGATTGGTAGGCTTGGAATTGCCCAGCAAGCCACTCAGTTCAAGGGCAACAGTGGATGGCCTTGCCTGTGGCCCTCACAGTCGAAGATAAATAAAGAACAAGCATGTTGTAACTCTGGTTACACACAAACTCAGTGTAACATTTTTATTTTTCCAGTTCTGTCCCTTGATTTTCGTTCTGAGGAGCAGTGAGCAGCAATCGGGTATCTGTCCCCCACCCCACTGGTCTACCTCTGGTTTAAGGTCTCCCACCGTTTTTCTGGAGATTCCCTTTTGTGGCTGTGGTGTGGATGAGATGGATGTTATTGGGGCAGTTTGGGAGGAAATCTCAGACAAGGGGTGTGTGATTAAAGCGGGGAGGGGATTGGCTGGGGTGCCGCATGTAGATTCGCAGAGTTATGCAGCAGGGAAAACAGGCCCTTTGGCCCAACTCATCCATGCTGCCCAAGGTGTTGACCTGAGCTCGTCCCATTTGCTTGCGTCTGGCCCATGTCCCTCTTTCTATTGCAGTGTGTTCTACATGGGTGCAGCCAAACATCCCCTGATGTACTCCTCATAACTTCAGACTGACTTCACACAGAATATTAAGATGCCCACAAATGGCAGATGAGTCTGTGATGGTTTCTTTGGGACAGGCCAGGACCATTGAATCCCAATTGATCATTGGGCTCTACAACATGATGGCTTCACCCAGTAACCAGGCATCAACTGTGTTTGGTATTCTGCACAGTGTTGCTCCAAAGGAGAGGTCTGGGCCATTGGAATACAGCAGCACTGGCAGTAACACTGATGGCATTTAACCAAATGGAACCACCTGCATACACTGAAGCCTGGGTTCAGCTGATACTTGTAGATGTGAAGGCTTGACTTTACCTGACTTGGTGGCCCTTTGCTGTGGCAGCTCTTCCTGGTGGTGTCATCCAGGGACAGAGGGATCTGACAGAACAACATTCGCTTCAGATGATTGCCACAGATAGTTTCCTTTTGTTTTTCATCCAGTCTTCCTTCTCCCCTCCACCTCTTCCCTCTCCTCCACTATTTTTACCCATCCTGGCCCCTTCTCTACTCATCCCTCTCTCCCTTCTTCCCTCTTTCCTTCCTGCCCCAACTTTCTCTCATCCCCTTTTCCATCTCTCCCCAGCTCACTGCGCCCTCTCCCTCTCCCCCACCACCCTCTTCCCTTCCCTCACCCTCCCACCTTCCCTTCACCTGTCTGTTCCCACCACAACCCCATCTCTTCCCCTCCAATCTCCCTCTCCCCCCTTTCTCATTTTACAGTTACAGACACCTGGCCCTACCCTCTCACAACACACCTCTTTTTCCTCATCTGTTAGCCCCCACTCCACGACCCAACCAATCTTCCCCCATCACTGCACGACCCAACCGATCTCCCCACCACTGCACGACTCAACCGATCTTCCCCCCCCCCACCCATTGTACGAACCAACCAATCTTCCCCCACCACCCCCCAACTGCACGACTCAACCGATCTCCTCTTCTTTCTCCCCCCCCCCACCCCCAAATGCACGACCCAACCAATCTCCCACCGCGCCGACCAAACCCCCGGGCCCCGCAGAGCAGAGGGGTGGCGCCAATACCAGGGTCTGGGAGACATCCACGTTGGTGAACCGCAGGAGGTACACGCCCCCCGTGGCTCCCAGGTAGAGGGTGTCCGACTGCTCGGTGTATTCCACTGAGGTCCTGCTCGGAGATCCAAACTCCACCCGGGGCTGATCTGAGAGAAAAAGAACAGACGGTGAAGGCGGGCTGTCCGTTCTGTGCCCCTGGGATTGCAACAGAAAATGCCGCCCCCGCCGCCTTACCCCAGGACCCGAGGAGAGGTTACACAGGAAGATGCCTCGTATAGAAATGCGGGCGGCGCGGCCACGCTTGTACCGCATTGGGGTGGGAACTTGGTGCATTGCAGCTGGCGGCAGGGCAAGATCCCAAAGACAAGGTGGTGGGAATTAAAATTTAAAAAAACCCAAGGGCTAGGAATTAAAGCATCAGGACCGAGCCGGTGCGACAGGCTGAGGGATGCTGGGGACCGACCTGTGCGGCGGAATTTCAGCCGTGGGATCCTCTCCGCCGTGCCCAGGAGCAGCAGGTGAGACAAGAGCAGAAGCGGTGCGTTCAGCATGGCGTTCAGCTCGGACTCTGCCGCCGTGCGTGCTGCCGGCGCCCCCTTTCTCTCTCTCTCTCTCTCTCTCTCTCTGTACCTCCCGCCCCCTCACCGCCCCCTCACCGCCCCTGCGACGTGTCCCTGCGTCGGGAGCGGCCGCCGCTTCTCCCGGACGCAGCCTATCGCTCTCGGAGACTGCGCTGCATTGCCGGGGGTGCGGTCCCCTGTGACGGCCGGGAGATGGCGGGTGAGGGGAGGGGGGTTAGGTTTGCTCGTACATTTGTCACATTTCTTCTGTCCTGCTGAGCAGAATTGCCTGACTGGCTCTGGGACATGGGTTTACATCTGACCCTAACCAGATGTGTCCGTTCCTCTCCCACCCCTAGGAGATGGGGACCCATCTGGCCTTTACCAGGTGTATCCCAGTGCCTCACCCACCCCTGGGATATCGGAAAACATCTGGCCCTTACCAGATGTCCCAATACCTCACCCACCCCCCCCCCAATCTGATTGATATCTCTCTCGCTCTCTCGCTCACTCACACACACTCACACTCTCACACACACACACACACACACACACAGAGTTTTGGAGAAGCATAAATATATTACAGAGCTAAGGATGTGATAGCAATAAAGAGAGTGCGGAAGAGATTCAGCAGGATGTTGCCTGGGATGGGGGGCTACATTTATAAGGAGAGATTCAGTCGGCTGGATTTATTCTCCCTGGATATAGAAAGCTGAGGGTGACTTTATAGTGGTTTAAAAAAAATTGAGGGGCATAGATATGATAGATAGTCAGAATCATATGAAAGTTAATTACAGCTAATCTAGGATGTACTTTCTACTTGTCTGGATTAAATTCCATATGCAAGGCAGTCTTTTTGCCAGGGTTGGGGAATCATTAACTGGAGGACATAGGTTTAAGGTGAGAGCAGAAAGATTTAATAGGGATTTGAGGGACAACTTTTTTTATACAAAGGTTGGTATGTATGTTTAATGAGCTGCTAGAGGAAGTGGTTGAGACAGGTACAATAACAACTTTTAAAAGACAGTGGACAGTTAAATGGATTGGAAAGGCTGAGAAGATTATGTGCCAAACACTGGCAAATGGGACTAGCTTGGATGAGGCATCTTGATTGACATGGACCAGTTGGGCCAAAGGGCCTGTTTCCGTGCTGTATAACTCTAAAAGGTTTTCTTTCTTACAGCCCATCTCTTCCAAGACATCCCATAGACTCTTGGGGCCAGGGAGGGACTTTAGAATTTAATAGCTGTTGTAGAAAACACCACAGTCAGTTTTGTGCAGAGCTAGATCCCACAAAGAGCAACATGATAAGAACCATTTGATGTTTTGTAGTAAGGTTGATTGGAGCACAAACACAACTTGATTCCATATTCTTTAAGTATTTTTCTTGAGAAAGCAAGACTTTCTTTATTTTGCACCTCGTCTGAAAGGCGCCAAGCCTGATAGGTACATGTAGTCGCTTCACTACCCCTTAAACACTGCTACCTTCCCACAGCACTGCCTCACGTACAGAGTGACACTCCCTCATTACTGCCCTTCCATCACTGTGGAGCTCCCTCACTCGTGCCCTCTGACGGCGCGGAGCTCCCTCGCTCCTGCCCTCTGACGGCGCGGACCTCCTGCCCTCTGACGGCGTGGACCTCGTGCCCTCTGACGGCGCGGAGCTCCCTCATTCATGCCCTCTGACGGCGCGGAGCTCCCTCGCTTGTGCCCTCTGACGGCGCGGACCTCCTGCCCTCTGACAGTGCACCATGCCCTCAGTACTGCACTGGAAGATCAGCCTGAATTCATGTGTAATGGGAATCATTGTCTTCTGCCTCAGAGGTCAGGCTCTTCACTGAGCCAACACTAACCAGTGAACAGTGCAAGACCCGCTGTCAATATGGGAGGCTTCGGCCACTTGCTGGTTCTACCATAGTCCTGTGGATTTTCAGAAGAACTCACAAGGCTCTGTCCACCCTGAAAGCCACATTGAATGGGGTGTAGTTGTTGATTGACAGGGTGTGTCCAATAGATCCTGGGGCCTCCAGGAAACCAGCTTCATTCTCCAGTGATCCCTGGTGTTGAGAGATCAGGCTGGGCTGCCTCAGTGGACGAGTCCAATCCAATCACCAGACTAGAGCAGCCACTTGTGAATACCTGGCCACACTTGGAGTACTGGGTACAGTTCTGGTCACCCTGTTATAGGAAGGATGTTCTTAAACTAGAAAGAGTGCAGAAGAGATTTACCTCGATGTTGCCTGGACTTGAGGGACTGAGTTCCAAGGAGAGGTTGTGTAGACGAGGACTTTATTCCCTGGAACATAGGAGATTGAGGGGTGACCTGATAAGAGGTGTATAAGATCATGAGGGGCATAGAGAAGGTGAAAGCACAGAGTATTTTTTCCCAGAGAGGGGGTGCTAAAAACAAGAGGTGATCAGAGGTGAGAGATTTAAAAGGGACATCAGGGGCAGCTTCTTCACACAAAAGCTGGTGTGTATTTGGAATGAGCTGCCAGAAATGGTGGTTGAGGCGGGCACATTGGCAATGTTTAAAAGTCCATGGATAGGACAGGTTTAGAGGGCTCTGGGCCAAACGTAGGCAGATGGGACCAGCTCACTGGGCAACATAGTCAGCATGGACGAGTTGGGCTGAAGGGCCTGTTTCTGTGCTGTGTGACTCTATGACCAGGTTAACGCACCCTCTGTAGGTGGCAGCCCCCCTGTTTTGTATTTTCTGTCACCTTTCTCCCTGCGATTTCCCCCTACTCCTCCCCCACACCACCCCTTCCCACCACCACCATTCCCACCATCAAAAACTAGAGGGCAAGGGTTTAAGGTGAAAATTTTAAAAGGGACCTGAGGGACCCAAAGGGTGGTGCGTATATGGAACAAGCAGCCAGAGGAAGTGGTAGGAGTGAGTACCAATTACAATGTTTAAAAGGTACTGATTGGGTACATGGATAAGGAAGGTTCAGAGGCATATGGGCCCAACGTGGGCAAATGGGACGGGCCCAGGTAAGCACCCCAGCTTGGGTGGATGAGTTGGGCCAAAGGGCCCGTTTCCATACTGTGTGACTCTATGACTCTGACTGTATAAGCCCAGCATCCCATGTCAGATGCACCCTACCCCCACAGAGAAACGGGGGCAATTCAGAGTATTGCCCAGGACTATTCACGACCCCTGGAAAGTGCAGAGTTGCTTGGAAGGGCGAAACGCACCAGCGGGCACTCAAGGGTTCTGCCTGAGCCGATTGCCTGCCCCCTCTTCTGGGGTTACATCCGTGCCTGTGTGTCCCTGGAGAAGGAGCAGGTGGTATCCACGGGTACAATGGGGATTTCTGGGACCAGTGGGCACCACAGAGGCTCGACTGTGTTCTGGATAGAGATGACTGTTATAATTTGAAACTATAAATAGTGTGAACCATGAAATATTGTAAATATATAATAATGTGATTCTGTAATCACTGAGCAAACCACCTGTGTGAAAGGAAGAGAAGGCTGGGACACTTGGGATAAATTGCATCCTAGATGAGGATAGGAATATTTTAATTTAGTCAGTGTTCATTATTGTTGTTAGTTTGAAGTGTTTTGTTGTAGTATTGAAATAAACTTGATTTTGTAAAAACAAAAGGCTGGGACAGCTCGGATTAGACACACAGTAAAGCTCCCTCTACACTGTCCCACCATACACTACCAAGGCAGGGACAAACCCATGCCTCAGAGTCTTGCTTGGGAGTCAGTCCCACATAACTTGAGCCGTCTCTCAACACCCATTCCGTGATGTGGGGAGGCGATTCCTTGCCTTCTGGTTACATTTTAGCCCCACCCTTTTAACATTTGGTCACCCAGTGCAGAGAGGGGCAGGTTAGGAGGAGGATGTACGGGTTGCCTTGCTCCTGGGCTTGGCCAAACTGGCTATCATGGGTCCTGGAGGCAGGCAGCTGAGAGCTCTGCCCAGGCTGGCTGCCCGGCAACTTTCTGGGGGTATGTTCATGTCCAGGTATCCCCGGAGAAAGAGCATGTGGTGTCCACAGGCACCATGGAGGTGTTCCAGGACCGGTCGGCACTACAGGGTAAATTGCATGCTGGGTCAGGATGGAAATATTTTGGTTTACCTGTTTAGTTATTGTTGTAGTTTATAGTGTTGTAATACTTGTAATAAACTTGTTTTTGTGAAAAAGAAGGGCAAGGATGACACAGGTTAGATACAAAGTAAAGCTCCCTCTGAGCTGTCCCATCAGCGGGTACAAGGGGGGATTTCAGGAACCGTTGGGTGCCATGGACTCGAGTGCGTTCTGGATAGCGATGGCTGTGTTATCATTTGAAACTGTAAACGATGTGTATCGTGAAGTACTGTAATATTATATTAATGTGATCCTGTAGTCACTGAATAAACCTCCTTTGGAAAAGGAATAAAGGTTAGATACAGAGTAAAGCTCCCAGGGCAGGGACAACACAGGTTAGATACACTGTCCCATCATGCACTCCCAAGGATGGGACAGCTCAGGTTAGATACAGAGTAAAGTTCTCAAGAAACAATAGCCTTAAAAACAATTCTGCTGGTCTCCGATTACACTCACAACTCACTTGGAATTAATCCTGCTCTTGGATTTCCTTAGCCCTCCTCACCCAGCCCATACTGCGATCTCTCCCCCATCTTTGTGCAGATGTGGGTTGCTGTTCTGGGTAGACAGTGCAGCCCCGTTCCCTGCCCCATCTCCTTTAGACCCTGGATCAAACTCCACTTCGACAGAAGGGCTTCTCCCCAGCCCTGCCCTCTTCCTGTGTCTGCAAGTGAGATTCACAGCTCAGGCAGGGTCCGTGTCTGAGTAACTTTCTGCTTCAAGGGATGAGGATTTTAAAGCAGAGAGCCTGCTGTCCCCAGTCCTACCCCGGTGAGTACCTGCACTGCAGAGTGAGGTTTCCAGCTCCCGCAACTGGAAGGTCTCAGGTCTGTACTGGTCTACTCGAGCAGCAGATGGAGCTCTGGTTCAGGTTTAGGGAGCAGTCCAGCTTCCTTATAACCAAGTGCATCTGAGGCAGCACCAGTGTGATGCCTTCCAGCTCTGAATAGCTGATCTCTCACTCTAATTAGGGATGGGGCCTGGTGCCATTCCATGAGACCCAGAGCCCCACCAGCCACAGACAGACTGAGTGGGCCACAAACCTGCAGATGCTGGAAATGTGAATTAAAAGTGTGGGAAATACTTAACAGGTCAGGCAGCACCTGTAGAGAGAGAGAGAGAGAGTCAATGACCTATGATCAGTGTCATCTGTGGAGGGTTTTCTGTTTATGGATGGAGGTTGGTCAACCGATAGCACAATTAGAAAATACTGCATAATGCAAAACTGCAAAATACTTTATTTAAGAACAAAAATTTGTGTCTTTATTAAGCTTTGGCAATCCTAAGTGAAACAATACAGTTAAGACCTTAGTTGCATATAGTTTGAATCCAGGCCCAAAGGTGGAGGCTGTATCTCTCCCTGTGCCTATGATCCAGGATTCCCTGTGATGAGTGGAAAGGCACAATGGTTCCTTCCTTAAGGGGCCAAGTTGTCAACTGGGGAGGTAATTCTCCACTGCCTGGCTGGTAATCCGGCAAACAACAGGAGGCCAATTCTGCAGTCACCTTGGACGGATTACCCTCTGAACCAGCGAAGCTCTAGACTGGAAGACAGGAAAAGAGAACCTGGCGGGTGGAGTGGGAAGGTCAGAGTAGCCTGCTCCAGGCAGACACAAAAACTTCCCATCTCCACTGAGGCACGGAGAAGGAAGAGGAGCTGGTTCAGACCCTTCTCCTGATTCTCCTGCACTCCCCTCCCCTCCCCTGCCATCTATGGTTACCACCACCTGCTGTGATGCTATTGCCATCAGACCCAGAGTGTTAGCATCCACAAGCTGCATTGGATGTACAGCAGCCAGGCCAACAAGTAACCGACAGGAGCGGAATCTGATCTGGCCACAAGTGTGGGACTTGCTGAGTCCCAGGTCAGCTCTGGCTCTCCCTCACTTCGGAGTCACAAGGTGGTGGGCTCCATTACACTGCGGAGACTCAGGCACAAACATCTACCCCAGTGCTGACAGAGTACTGCACGTAGTGGGCCTCGATCAGCTCAGGGGCATCCTGATAATGAGGCTCACTAAAAGGGGTTCACAGATTTCAACTCCCCTTGTGAAAGGGGTCCGGTGAAGGAAAGATGTCAGCCCCACCCCTCCCTCCCCTTTGAGAAGGGTCATTGATGGATCCTTTAATGGGACTCTGATGGAAAGATGCCCTCTAAAGAAGGGATCCTGATGGCAAGAGATGCCCTCTCTCCAGGGAGGACACCCATGATGTGACTCCTAATAGGGGTCCTCAGGAGAGAATCTATTACCCAATGACTCCATGGCCCACTCATTCCTCTTGTATCCTGATCCTCCTTGTCTGAAGGCAAAACCTTCTGGCCATTCCTGACCAGATCTAGAAGCTTGTGTAAACAAAGCAGCCAAGGAGACTGTTAATGAATGCCCTTGTCCATTATTACCCTGAGTTAAACTCACTTTGTCCAGCACAGCCTATGTGCTCCGCACCCACCTCCTCCCTCTCCTGCACGTCTGACTTTAGCACTCTGCCCTCCAGTACTGACAGAGTGACCACGTTACCTCAAGCTGCCTCACAGCTTCAGCAACCCGGGTTCAATCCTGACCCCCGGGGTCCTGTATGTATGGAGTTTGCACATTCCCCCTGTGACTGTGTGGGCCTCCTCCCGCATCCCAAAGGCGCGCGGGTTGGAAGGTTAATTGGCCGCTGTGAATTGTCTCCTCGTGTGTAGGTCAGTAATAGATCTGGGGTAGGTTGTGGGGATAATAAAATGGGATGAGTGAATGAGGGTGTCTGATGGTCAGGGGGGACTCTGTGGGTTGAAAGGCCTTGTCCACGTATGAATCTTTGTTGGACAATGACTGTAGGCCAAGATCACATAAATCCCATAGTACTGGTGCTGACTGACACTAAAGGACAGTGCATGTCAAACCAACAACAGTCATGGAGTTGTACAGCACAGAAATAGGCCCTTCGACCCACTATGTCCATGCTGCCCATTGTACCCAACTCCACTAATTCCATTTCCTGCATTAGGTTCATTGGCAATTCAAGTAGTTCCTGAATACTGTGAGAGTGTCTGCCTCTACCACTACTTCAGTCAGCGTGTTCCAGAATCCAACCACCCTCCGTGTGAAAAGATTCCCCCTCAGATCCCTCTAAACAGCAGTTTAAGATGAGTGGAGGAAAGTTTAAGGGGATGTCAGTGTTTTATTTTACACAGAGTGCTGGGTGCCTGGAACGCATTGCCGGGGGTGGTGGTAAGAGGCTGATACAATAGGGACATTTAAAAGACTCTTAGATAGGCACATGGATGTAAGAAAAACGGAGGGTTATGGGCTGTGCAGGAGGTAAGGGTTGGATTGATTGTGGGGTAGGTTTATATAGGTCGGCACAACATCGTGGGTCGAAGGGCCTGTACTGTACTGTTCTATGCTCTAAACCTCCCACCTTAAACCTCTGCCCTCTTGTCTTAGACACCCCACCCCAACCATGCGGTAAAGATTTCCACTGCCTACCCTATCACCCTCATCATTTCATACACCTCTGGCAGGCCATCCCTCAGCCTCATCCGCCCTAGCCCGTCCACTCTCTCCCTAGAACTGAAACGCTCCAAATCGGGCCACACCCTGGTGCGTCTCCTCTGCACCCTCTCCAGTGCAATAACCTCAGTAACTCTTGGGCAGCTCCCGAGCGGCTGAGCCAGGGCTCACTTCACTCCAGGAGGGTAGGGTCCGGCCCCCAGGGCTGAGCTTGGCTGGCGAGGCAAGAGAGCGATGGACATTGGGCATGGGGAGGCATCACAAGCTGGAGCCAAGGTTGGTGCAGCCAACCCCTGGTGCACTTGCAGCCCGTCCCACAAGCCCCAGGCCAGTCCAAGAGGCTGACCACCCTCCCCTCCCTTTCCCCAGCAGTCCCCCCCCCCCCAACCGTCACAACATCTTGGTGGTGTACTTGATGGCCTCGGACTGTGCGTCCGTGCCGCTCGGGTGCCGGAGCACCTCCACGCTGCTGGTGCGTTTGATGGGGCCCTTCAGCCGGCTCCAGAGCAGCAGCAGGGCGAAGCAGAGGCCGGTGACGCCGAGGAAGCAGGCCGAGCCCAGGGTCAGCACCACCGACAGGGCGGCGGGGTCGAGGCGGGTGCCGGCGGCGGTGGGGCCCCAGCCCCGCACCAGCAGGCGGGCGGCGGCCGCCTCGCTGCCCGCCGCGTTGGAGGCGGTGCACAGGTAGGAGCCGGCGTCCCGGGACTGCGCCAGGCGGACCTCCAGCGAGCCGTCGGCCAGCACCCGGAGCCGGCCGCCCTCGCCGCCGCTCAGCACCCGGCCGCCGGGCGTGGCCCAGCTCACCCGCGGGGCTGGCCGGCCCTCCGCCCCGCACGCCAGGCTCACCGTCTGCCCCTCCGCCACCGTCACCTCGGCCGGCGGCCGGGCTCTGATGCGCGGCCGGCTGCACGACAGCTCGCCGGGCCCCAGCTCCGCCAGTTCCCGGCCGCGGGCCCCCTCGGGGCTGGCGCAGACGGGCGGCCGGGGGCCCCAGTCCAGTCGCCCGCTGCCCGCCCGCAGCCAGCGCAGCCGGCAGTCGCAGGCCAGCGGGTTGGCGCCCAGGCCCAGTGCCTCCAGGCCGCCCGGCCGCTCCAACGCCCGCTCCTCCAGCGTCGCCAGCCGGTTGCCCGACAGGTCGAGGGCCCGCAGCCGGCCCAGGCCCTGGAAGGCCCCGGCCTGGATCTCGGCCAGCCCGCCGTCCGCCAGCCGCAGCTCCCGCAGGCGGGGCAGCCCCTGCAGCGAGCCCTCCGGCAGCACGGCGATGGGGTTGTGCGACAGGTCCAGGCTCTGCAGGTAGACCAGGTGGCCGAGGGCCCGGCCGGGCACCGAGCTCAGGTTGCAGTGGGTGACTGCGAGGCGGGTTAGGTTGAGGCCGCCCAGGGCGTCGGGGCTCAGCGCCGCCAGCCGGGGCCAGCGCTCGATGCGCAGGTGGCGGAGGCCCCGCAGGCCGCGGAAGGCATCGGCCGGCAGCGTGGTGGCCCCGAGCCCGGACAGGCGCAGCGAGCCGAGGCTGCCGAGCGGCGAGAGCGCGGCGGTGGGCACGGCGCCCGCCCCGGCCATGCCGAAGGCCAGGTGCCGCAGGCGGCCCAGGCCAGCGAAGGCGCCGGGCTGGACGTGGGCCAGCTGCTCGCCCAGCTCCAGGCGCTGCAGGCCGGGCAGCCCCTGGAAGGCGCCGTCCAGCAGCAGCACCAGCGGGTTGCGGCCGAGCTCCAGGGTGGTGAGGTTGGGCGCGCAGGGCAGGGCGCCGGGCCACAGGGTCCGGAGCCGGTTGCCGGCCAGCCGCAGGGTGCTCAGGCTGCGCAGGCCGGACAGAGCCCCGGGCTGGATGTCGGACAGGAGGTTGTCGCCGATGTCCAGCTCCTCCAGCGCCGTCAGGTTGGCCAGGGCGCCGCGCCCGAGGGAGCCGATCCGGTTGCCGCTGAGGTCCAGCACGGCAGTGTCCGAGGGGAGTCGCTCGGGGGCGGCGGTGAGCCCCCTGCCCCGGCACACCGCGGTCCCGTTCCCCGAGCCGCAGTCACAGACCGAGGGGCAGTCAGCGAAGCAGCCGCGCACACACGCCAGGAGCATCAGGGCCAGGGTCGGCCGCACACCTCGCTCTCGTCCCGTCGGCATCATTTCTTCTCTCTGCACACAAGAGAGGACGCGATCAAGGGGGGCTTCTCACTTCGTGCCCCTACCTGAAGTAATGCGCTCTAACTGGGACCCAGCCACCCATGGGATCCCTTCCCACAGACCATGGACACTGCTGTAGTCTGTGCTTTACCCATCCATGGGATCCACTCCCGTAGACACTGCTGTAGTCTGTGCTTCACCTCCCATAAACCTTTGACACTGCTCTGTAGTATTGACTCAGCCCACCTGTATCACGGGCTGGAACACCCCTTTAATCTTCCATGGCCCATGGACACTCTTTACTGACTCGGACACTAACAACCCAATGAATTTCCCCAGACCGCCCTCGTACACTCTCCCTGTCACACACCCTACCACCCATTTACCCTCCTCCCACCACCCAAAGGATCTGCCTGAAGAAAGACCCTCTCCAATCACCGGGCGGAACCCACCCTGTAAATCTCCCACACCCCTAAACACATCCCCAGCCATGACCCACCTATTCACTCATTAACATCACTAACCAGCTCCACACCACCTGTCCATCGCACCCACGACGGACTCCACCTCTCCCCCACCATTCCATACCCAGGAGCTGTTTCAAAGAGCTGGCACAGACCTAATGGGCTGAATAGCCTCCTCCTGGTTCAGTCATCTGAGGAATGAGGTAAAACCGTCCTTGGTCCCTCACCCCCGAGTACTTGAAGAATCTGCACTCACCACCATCAGTGGTCTGGGCAGTGGCTCACCTGATAATGTTGAGGACACCCTCCACAGGCACACAGTCCTCCTTCAGTCCAACATCTGCACAGCTGACTGGAGCAGTTTATGGGGTGAAAACCTTTCACGCTCCCAGCTTCAGATGTCTGAAAACCAAGTGGCAGTTGTTTAACCAAGACTCTGGAAATCCCAGCAGTGAGTTCCCAGCTGGGGCACGGTGGGAGGGGTTGGATTATGCCCTCTAACCTGTCTCCAGGAACAAACAGGATCTCAGTCTCCAAGTGACCGGGCCACTTGTCACACTTCAGATCAACAGGATGCTGCTTGGGAGAGAGAAGCACAGACAGACTGGGGAAGAGACTGGAGCAACAATGAAACAGAAGATAGTAACAACACAGTTAAGAAGTTAGAGACCTCTTCAGCCACCACAATGTCCAGAGAGCCAGATTACTAATGCTCCCTAAAATTAGTAATTATGTACTAATGATACACGCTGGTAATGGGATCCCTGATAGCTGGTCACCTCTGCGATCTGCCTCGACACTTGGTGGGTCAGCAAGCAGCTCAGAGCAGCCATGACAACGTGGGACAGCTGCACCCATTTATACACTGGCATCTGAAGCATGTGAACACAAGCCCAGTTTCTGGTATGGAACCAGAAGATGTTTACATGGCAACCACCACACCCCTCCCCTAGCTCCTTCGAGGCAGTGGGGGTGGGGTGGGGTCATGATCGAGCCCTGGCAGAAGCAGTTGGAGTCTCTTGCCAGCATTTTATGCACTTGTCCGTGTCCAAACTGGGCTGAGACTGCAGTCTCATTCCAAGTCAAGGGATCAGGCAGAAAATGAAGTCCAGTGCCGAGTGAGTGCCCGCACTGTGGGAGGGGCAGTCCTGAGGAAGGGTCCCACTGTGGGAGGGGCGGTACTGAGGGAGGGTCCCACTGTGGGAGGGGCGGCACTGAGGGAGGGTCCCACTGTGGGAGGGGCGGCGAGTCGACACCAAGATGCCTCTGGCAAAAGATTTGTTGCACCCATCTCCCGAGGAGGAGAAGAGGAAGCACAAGAAGAAGCGTTTGGTGCAGAGCCCAAACTCCTACTTCATGGATGTCAAGTGTCCCAGCGGCTACAAGATCACCACCGTTTTCAGCCACGCTCAGACTGTAGTGCTGTGTGTCGGATGCTTCACTGTACTCTGCCAGCCCACAGGAGGAATGGCAAGGCTAACAGAAGGCTGCTTTTTCCGTAGAAACCAACACTGAAGTGAAAGTTGTCACTTGAGGATGGACAGGCTGGGCCACTTTCACAGCTGGGTGTTGGGATTCTGAGTGACACTGCTTTACTCTCTCAGCATCTGGGAGTGTCATTGCTGAAGTCGGAGGGCTTGTGCCACTGCACTGTGGCCTTGACCCATCTGCTTTCTGTAGACTTTCAATCCTTTTGCTAGTATGGAGTTCTTTGTTAGAAATGTCAAATAAAGTGATGTGATGTATTGACTTTTAAAAACAAAGGGCGGTACTGAGGGGGTGTCGCACTGTGGGACGAGCGGTACTGAGGGAGTGTCACACTGGGAGGGGCAGTATTGAGGGAGGATCACACTGTGGGAGGGGCAGCACTGAGGGAGGGTCACTGTGGGAGGGACGGTACTGAGGGAGAGCACGCACTGGGAGGGGCAGTACTGAGGGAGGGTAATACTGTGGGACGGGCAGTACTGAGGGAGGGTCACACTGTGGGAGGGACGGTACTGAGGGAGGATCACACTGTGGGAGGGGCAGCACTGAGGGAGGGTCACTGTGGGAGGGACGGTACTGAGGGAGAGCACGCACTGTGGGAGCGGCAGTGCTGTGCAACCACTTTCTGAGCCGCTTCACTAACACCCCGGCCGCCTGTCACTTCTGCAGCTGGAAGGATACGGTGTACCACGTGTACATGGAGTGCGAGAGGTTGCAGCCCCTCTTCATGTATCTGAAGGGGCTGCTGCTCAAGTTCAGGCTGCACTTCAGCCTGACGCTGCTGATCTATGATCACCCGGTGCAGCGGAGGGGTGGGTTGCACGGGGGATCTCCTAGTGGGTATCCTCCTGGGCCTGGCCAAGCTGGCCATCCATGGGTCCCGGCGGCAGGTGGCTGAGGGTTCCAGCCGGTCGGTCTGCCTGCCTGCCCATCTTCCGGGCTTACATCCTCTCATGGGTGTCCTTGGAGAGCGAGCACGTGGTATCCGCGGGCAACCTGGGTCAATTCCACGATCGGTGGGCTCCCCAGGGGATTGAGTGTGTCGTGGACAGTATGAACGAGATTCTCATCTGAAGCAGTGCATTTTGCGGTTGTTTAGTTAGTGTTATCCGCTGTAGTTAGAATGTGTATGCGTAGTTTTCTCTTTCTTGTGTAAGTTGCTGTAGTTTTGACACTGGATGTCATTTTGTAGTGCTTTTAGTCAATAAACAAACTTTTGTATGTTCACAATAAAAAGGCAGTTCTGAGGGAGTCACACTGTGGGAGAGGCAGTGAGGGAGGCCCCCGCCCCCCCCACTGTGGGAGGGGCAGTGCCAAGGGACACTGGAGGGAACAGTACTGTGAGCACACCTCATTAGGAAAAATTCCACCTTGCACCTTGAGACATAAAGCCAAGCCCCTGTCTGCCCTCTGGTGGAATTTGCTCCTGTTTTCCACATCACATCAGTGACCACTGTAAGGCATGCTGAGAAAGCTATCATTTAGTTCTTGGCTTGTTGTATTCCACAACAGCCTCTACCTTTGCCCAGCTGCTTCTCTCCATACTTCTTGTGTCTTTAACTCCCAGATGGATACGTAGTACTTTGGGACTGAAGGTGGACTACCATCATGGCTACTCTACACAGTGGTAGTGGAACACTGGAGATATAACAGCTTCTCCAACGGGCAAGGGGTGGTGGAGCTTTGGGAATGAGGAACACAGTGTTCTGCTTTGCCCTCTGGAGCACACCATTCTCAGCCTCGTTCATTCTCGCAATTACTCATGTACACTGTCCTTGAAACCATGTGAACAGCCCATCGCTACCGAGCTCCATCGTCTCACAGGGAACTGGCACATTAGACTGAAAAATCCCCCACCAAGGACTGAAGGTTGCCTGCTCAAACAGCATCCTATCCACAAGCCTTACACCACCGTGTCTGCAGCCTGCACCATCCACTTTCCAAATCCACAACATTCCACAAAGAAAGGCCAGGGCAGTGGGGGCAGGATCCCCTCCAGTCACCTGCTTCAGTAATAAATCTCCTTCCATCTTAGGTGAGGATGTCTGCTGATGATTGTACAATGTTCAATTCCAATTGCAGCTTCTCAGCACGTGAAGCAGCCCATGCCTGTATGCAGCAGGGTGTAGCCAACACTCCTGATGATCCTGGCCAGCAAGAAAGATTCCAACCATCCACCCTTGACATTCAGTAGCATAGGTATCACTGAGTCCACCGCCATCAACATCCTGGGGGTCACCGTTGACTAGAAACTCAAGTGGACCAGTCACATGAATACCGTGACTACAACAGCTGATCAGAGGCTGGTGTCCCTCGTAGAAATACTCACCTCCTGACACCCCAAGGCCTCTGAAACATCTTCAACGCACAAGGGCACGATGGAATACCCTCTCCACTTGCCTGGATCAGTGCAGCTCCAGTAAAACTCAAGAAGCTTGACAACATTGAGCAGTTTACTTGATTGGCTCTCCATCTGGTTTGCCGCCTCTTTGTCTGCATTACCACTCTCTAACTGCTGCCATTAATGCACAAACTTATCCCCAAGGCAACCCTGGCCTCACCTTCTCACAAATATTCCCTTTGTCCTGCTCGTCCCTGCTCCCACCTTCTGTACAACTTCAAACTTCCTTTCCCATTTCTGATGAAGGTCTGTTTCTCTTTCCACGGATGCTCCTGATGTGCTAGGTGTTTCCAGCATTTTCTGTTTACACTGATGCCTTGTCCCTGTTGATTAGTCCTTTGATTGGCACCCAATGTACCTCCCTATAGGTCAGCTCCCTCTACCCCCAATGCACACTAGCTGCAGCAGGTGCCATCTGCAGTGACGTGACCAAGCTGGGTCAATAAACAAGTGATTTCCGCCACCATGGATAAAGGCAGAAGACGCAGGGGCACACGGTCACTTAAAGGTTCCCCTCCACGTCACACCACCCAAACTGGAAATACATTTCTGGCCCCTCAGTGTCACTGAGTCTGCCCACCAGAACTCCCTACCCAACAGCACAGTGGGGACATTTTCACCAGACAGACTGCAACAATTCAAGAAGACAGTACCTCAGTGAATAGAACTGTTGCCTCACAGTGCCAGGGGCCCAGGTTCGATCCTGACCTCGGCTACCATCTGTGTGGAGTTTGCATGTTCTCCCTGTGACTGGGTGGGTCCCCCACACATCCCAAAGACGTGCAGGGTCAGTGGGTTAATTCGCCGCTGTAAATTGTTGGTGAGGGGTAAAATCTAGGGGGAGTCCATGGGAATGTGGGGAGAATAAAGAAAGGATTAATGTCGGATTAGTGTAAGTGGTCAGCAGAGACGGTGGGCTGGGGTTCCTGCTTCCATTCTCTCTCTCTGGCTCTGAGAAGAAGACTCACTGCCACCTCTTCAAGAACAGTAAGGGATGGGATGGGAACTAAATATCGACCTTGGCAGCAGCCACCAGACCCCAAACAATTCATTAGAATGTTTTTGGCGTGGTGCTGACAAAAAATCCTGCGAACTCAGTGAGCAGTGACCTGTGACACCCAGTGCAAGCCCTATGTGTTATCCTGCCCCGTGGAGATTTTCAGTGTGTGGCATTAGCTGAGAGGCTAATGTTCACTGCACTAAATCCCCTCTAGAAGGTTGCAGCTGTGTAAAAGTAAATCCCTAATCTTCTTTTCTTTGCGGTGCAGAGCCCGTTTCCCTTAGGCTTCAACAGCTTGGAGTGTACGTGTTAGCCTTTCCTTCGCTGGAACACCTCTCGCTTTGGGCAGCTCGTCATGTGGTTAACGGCCAGAGGTCCAGGTGAGACACGCCGACTGAGTGTGGCTTCTGCCTCCTCCCTCCCTCATGCTTCTGCTTACCCACCCCAGCTTCGTACCAGAGGCCTGTGCCCCAGGCTGTCCAGTGTGAACCATGAGGGGAGGACCTCCCTCCAGAGGAGAGAGATTTGCAGGGCTCTGGGGACAGTGGCGCATTGCAGTAACTCTTACAGAGAGAAAGCACAGGCAGGTGGGATGAATGGCCTCTCAGTGCACTGAATTACTTATAGAACAGTACAGCACAGGGACAGGCACAAACGCATAATCTATACCAACTACATTATTTCAAAACTCTCAGATCTTTAGCTGAAAAGCTGAAGTTTTGAGGAAGCTTCGAAATACTCCTGTAATTTCTGTCACTTCAGCTTCCTTCGTTTCAGTAGAGGAGTTCCCCTTCGCTCATCATGCTCTTATCTTTGAGAGGTTTGTTCTTTGGTTCCTTCTGCCGTAACCTTGAAGCAATTCTGGAATTGGTTTATTATTGTCAAGTGTACCAAGATACAGTGAAAAGCTTTTGTTTGTGTGCCATCCAGACAGATCATTCTACACATAATTACATCAAGGCAGTACAAAAGGAAAACAAAATGCACAATATAGTGTTACAGTTACAGAAAAAGTGCAGAGCAGGTAGACACTAAGGTGCAAGGGCCACGACGAGGTAGATTGGGAGATCAGGAGTTCATCATTAATGTACGAGAGGTCTCTTCAAGAGTCTGATAACAGTGGGGCAGAAACTGTCCTTGAGCCTGGTGGTGCGTGCTCTCAAGCTTTTGTATCTTCTGCCTGTCAGGAGAGGGGAGAAGAGAGAATGACCAGGGTGGGAGGGGTCCCTGATTATATCAGCTGCAAATCATTGAATGTTATTTAATTCAGTCTGGGATGTCCTGAATTGGGTTCAAGGGGGAGGTGATGAACTACTTGCTTGAACTGTTGTTGGCAGTACAATAAAGCAGAGCAGGACCATTTTGACCCACTGTGGACCATTGCGTGACTCCACCCAGTGGGAACCCCCTTCACCACCCAGGACTGCAGGGGAGAAACCCCCTCACCAACCGGCCCCCAACTTGCAGAAGGCACAGCTGTCTTGGGCCTTTCCCAACACCCCTGCAAGATGAGAAGGAGCATTGCAAGGAATATCAAAGTCACTCCTTCTATCCCTCAGCCCAACACCTGCAGCAGATTTCGCTGAAGCCTTCACACAAGGCCACAAGCCTTTGTTTGTTCCAAGAACAGCAAAAACTTGCATTCCTTCCCTTTCCAAAGGTGAAAACACACTGGATGCTTCTTTGGTCACACAGGAACTGATGGTCAGTCTCATGAGACAGAGAAAGTTTGGACAACAGGAGTGTCTGCAAGGAGGAGAGGGAGGCAGGGATGGAAGTCCAGAAGTCAGGGCCCAGCCAATGGCAGAGTGAGGGGAATCAAAGGCATGCTAAAGGCTAGAAGGATGCAGAGGGGTGTAGGGGCAGGTGAGGGTTACTGAGACGGGGAGGGGTGTAAGGGCAGGTGGGAGTTACAGAGATGGGGAGGGGTGTAGGGGCAAGTGGGGGTTATAGAGACTGGAGGGCTGTAGGGGCCGGAGGGGTTTACAGAGATGGGGAGGGGTGTAAGGGCAGGTGGGGTTTATGGAGACAGGGAGGGGTGCAGGGGCCGGAGGGGGGTTACAGAGACAGGGAGGGGTATAGGGTCCGGTGGGGGTGACGGACAGGTGGCAGGAGCAAGGCAGGGGCGCAGACTTGTTGGGGAGGCAGGGGCAGGTCACCGGGAAACCGGTACATCTGTGGGAGATGTACTCATTGCCCTCTGCTCCCCATCCTGGCACAGATGTGGACCCCTTGTTACTTGGGGCCTCTCTGTTCTTTCTCCATCTGATGAAATAAGTGTGCTGTGTGAGCAGAGGTTCTTTGGGAAGGCTGTTGCCATGGTGACCACCTGCAGGAGTACGTGTGACGGGCCTCTCCGTGTCAGTGACGAGTGCTGAGCTGGAACTCAGCGCTGCAGAACATTCTCAGGGCCTGCTTTGCCTTTCAGTGTGGCACTGGGAACAGAAGCCTCCTGCTGACTACGTTCTCCCAGCCTGTGGTGAGTGACTCACCTCCTGGTGTCCCAAGGCCCCTCTGCCATCCACAAGACACACATCGGTTGTGTGACGGAACACTCCCCACTTCCAGCTCCACCGTTGCTGAGGATCTCAGCACCCCTCGGGACCACACACCCTGCTTTATCAACACCCCACCCACTCCATCCAGCAGTGCCACACAGTGGCTGCGGTGTCTACCATCTACAAACTGTGCTGCAGTTCCTCGCCCAGGCTACTCCGACTGTACCTCCCAATCCTGTGACCGTGTCTCCGACGGACTAGACAATCCCCCACTCCACCCCACCCCCCCCCCCCCCCCCCACAAACCTCTCTTTACCATTGATGGTGATGGTCTTTCCGTGTGGCCCAGTGTTGGGTTTTGTCTGCCAATACTGCCATGAGATTCCTTGAGCTTACTAAGTTAAAGTGACAATCTCAATTCAAAATATTGTTGTTGGACAGTCCCGCTGTGCACAGAGGTCAGCTGAGCGCTGGGTTGAGCCCGGCTGTGATTCCCTGCAAAGAGCTGGCTACTTCTGTCTGGAATTGTGCATGAAGGCACCATGGCCCCCGACGGGTGCAGTGTCACGAAGCGGCAGCCTCTCACCCAGATTTGTCACGTCTGCCGAGCCAAAAAATTCTTGCCTATCAGGCAACCAGCCCCAGCCACAGACTCGGGGTGAGATGTGGGATGTAGATGGAGAACTCCAGTCACAACCCCGAGCTTGTGCAGCCCACATTGTGCAAGGGAGTGCGTGATTTGGGCATTTGGAAGTTACCTTTGGAGGGTTGTTTCCCCGCTGATCTCAGCACGTTTGGGCACCCCCTGAGCCCCAGTAGGACACTGTGTGCACAGTGTGTGACTGCAGCCTAACCACATTTCCTTGTGTGTTCAGCATTCAGTTCCTGTTTTCACAGTTAATTGACCCCTCCATCTCACACTTAACACCATTTTCAGTTTGTACTCTCACCAACCTGCTCCAGCATTAATCAGTGTCTCTCACACCCCAGCCACCCAAATTTGTAATCCCCAAACCCAAGTGTCAGGATTACACCAATAGATTTGGAGTAACTGCTGAGCCACGGCTAGTGGAAGATGAAACTCAGACCCCACTGTCGATTTGTATGGCCTTTGGGCCGGAGTTCAATAGAATGTGAGCTGACTAGGGTACGGGCACTTTTAGACCTGACCCTGGGGCAGTGTCAGGGGAATTGGTAATTGAAATGGGTTTATTGTTGTCACATGTACCGAGCTGCAGTGAAAAGCTTTTGTTTGCATTCCACCCAGACAGATCATTTCACAACATAAGTACATCAAGGTGGTACAAGGGAAAACAATGCAGAATGCAGTGTTACAGTTACAGAGAAAGTGCAGTGCAGGTAGACAATACGGTGCAAGGGCCATGACAGGGTAGATTGTGAGATCAAGGGTCCATCTTAATCATACAAGAGCTCCATTCAATAGTCCTATAACAGCGGGATAGAAGTTGTCCTGATCATGGTGATACGTGTTTTCAACCTCTTGTATCTTCAGCTCGATGGAAGGGGGGAGAAGAGAGAATGTCCAGGGTCAGAGGGGACTTTGATTATGTTTGCTGCTTTCCCAAGGCAGTGTAGACAGAGTCAGTGGAGGGGAAGCTGGTTTCCGTGATGGATGGGGCTGTGTCCTCAACTTTCTGCAAGTTCTTGTGGTCTTGGGCAGGGCAGTTGCTGTACCAAGCCATGATGCATCTGGATAGGATGCTTTCTGTGGTGCATCTATAAAAATCGGTGAGGGTCAACGGGAACATGCCAAAGTACTACATTGTCTTTAACCCATTGTACTTTTGCATTTTATTTTCACCATTTATGTCCCTGCCTGGGATTGTTTGATCAGAAGATGTCAAGGGAGCTTTATTCTGCCTCTAACCTGTTATCGTTTGAGTCTTCCTATATTGACTCTCTGTTGTCCACTAGGACTGATTGAAGGATGTACGCTGTGAGTTTTGGAGACTTTATAATCTTCATCTTACCTGTGCTGTCCCCACCCTGGGAGTATGTGATGAGGAAGTGTGGAGGGAGCTTAACTCTGTGTCTGACTCTGGGAGTGTGTGATGGGACAGTGTAGAAAGAGCTTCACTCTGTGTCTAATCCTGGGAGTGTGTGATGGGACAGTGTAGAGGGAGCTTAACTATGTCTGACTGGGAGCGTGTGATGAGACAGTGTAGAAAGAGTTTCACTCTGTGTCTAATCCTGGGAGTATGTGATGGGACAGTGTAGAGGGAGCTTAACTCTTGTGTCCGACTCTAGGAGCGTGTGATGGGACAGTGTAGAGGGAGCTTAACTCTGTGTCTGACTCTGGGAGCATATGATGGAACAGTGTAGAGAGAGCTTTACTTTGTGTCTAATCCTGGGAGTGTGTGATGGGACAATGTGAAGGGAGATTAACTCTGTCTAACCCATGCTGTCACTGCCCTAGGAGTGCATGATGAGACGGTGTGGAGGCTGATAACAGTCTGCACTCTGCTGCATTCTTCATGTCCGGTCTAGAGGTTGGCTTTCGGCTGAGATTCGAGAACTGCTGTCCTCTTGCTCTCAGACTGTTAGGCTGGGAGCAGAGTTTACCGAGCAGAGAAAGTTGTTAAACATTTAAGAATCATCATGGATGCTATGGAAGGTGAGGACCTCAATACGATCATTGTCACTAAAGAGGTAATGATGAGGAAACTAGTGGGCCTAAAGGTAGACAAGTCCACTGGTCCTGATGGGATGCATCCTAGAGTACTGAAAGAAATGGCGGAATTTATAGTAGACGCACTTGCAATAATTTACCAAAATTCACTGGACTCTGGGCAGATCCCAGCAGATTGGAAGACAGCGAATGTCACTGTTTAAAAAAGGATGTAGGCAGAATGTAGGTAACTATAGGCCAGTTAGCTTAATGTCTGTAATCAGGAAAATGCTTGAAGCTATCATTAAGGAAGAAATAGTGAGACATCTGGATAGAAGTGGTTCCATCAGGCAGACACAGCATGGATTCAGGAAGGGCAGGTCCTGTTTGACAAACTTACTGGAGTTCTTTGAGGTAATAATGAGCGCAGTGGATAGAGGGGAACAGGTGGATGTTGTATACTTGGATTACCAGAAGGTGTTCGATAAGCTGCCGCATAAAAGGCATCCATAAGATAAGGATGCATGCAGTTGGGGTTAATGTATTAGCATGGATCGAGGATTGGTTAACCAATAGAAGGCAGAGTGTTGGGATAAATGGGTGTTTCTCTGGTTGGCAATCAGTGGTGAACTGGGTGCTGCAGGGGTTGGTGCTGAGCCCGCAACTGTTCACAATATACATTAACAATTTGGAAGAGGGGACCGAGTGTAGCATATCTAAGTTTGCTGATGACACTAAGCTGAGTGGAAAATCAAATTGTGCAGAGGATGTGAAGGAAAAATAGAAGATCAGATTATTATTTAAATGGTGAAAGATTGCAGCATGCAGTTGTGCAGAGGGACCTGGGAGAGCTTGTGCATGAATCGCAAAAGGTTGGTTTGCAGGTGCATCAGGTTATCAAGGAGGCAAATGGAATGTTGGCCTTCATTGCTGGAGGGATTGAATTTAAGAGCAGGGAGGTTGTGCTGCAACTGTACAGGGTACTGGTGAGGCCACATCTGGAGTACTGCGTGCAGTTCTGGTCTCCTTACTTGAGGAAGGATATACTAGCTTTGGAGGCGGTGCAGAAGAGGTTCACTAGGTTGATTCCGGAGATGAAGGGGTTAGCCTGTGAGGAGATATTGAGTCACCAGGGACTATACTCGCTGGAATTCAGAAGAATGAGAGGGGATCTTATAGAAACATATAAAATTATGAAAGGGATAGATAAGATAGAGGCAGGAAGGTTGTTTCCACTGGTAGGTGAGACCAGAACTAGGGGACATAGCCTCAAGATTTGGGGGAGTAGATTTAGGATGGAGATGAGGAACTGCTTTTCCCAGAGAGCAGTGAATCTATGGAATTCTCTGCCCAGGGAAGCAGTAGAGGCTACCTCATTGAATATATTTAAGACACAGTTAGATTTTTGCAAAGTAAGAGAATTAAGAGTTATGGGGAAAAGGCAGGTAGGTGGATCTGAGTCCATGGCCAGATCAGCCGTGATCTGATTGAAATGGCGGAGCAGGCTCGACGTGACATTTGGCCTCCTCCTGCTCCTATTTCTTATGTTCTTATGAAACAAACAATGCCGTTTTGCAGGTCTTTTTGTCCAATGAGAAGGGAAGCAGAGCACAGGAAGTTGCTTCATCGAGGTTGCGGTCGGTGTGGGAGCGTTGGCAGTTCCTGTCAGACAGCCTGCCTCTCCACCGCACACTCAACGTCTCCCAGAAGACCCACTCGGCAGACTGCGAGGACCATGGACAGCTGGCTGGGATGTGCCCTTCTTGCACTGGCCGTGTTGGAGAGCGCCGTCCAAACCGAACCAACGAGGGGCCCCTTTCCTCGGGTCTCGCACCTTGCCGGTGAGTATGGATAAGTGGCCCATCTCCAGCGCTCTGCGGTGAAGCAGACATTGCGACTGACTCTAAGTTATCCCACTGCCGGGACAGTTCCACATCCCGCAGCAGCAAATGTGACCACTGGTTACGAAAGCAGATCGGCGTGTGATCCTGCTCCATCATCCTGTGCCTCCCTCTGGGACACTGCGTGTGAGCATTCTCAGTGATGGGAGCAACGATGAATCCAGTGGGGAATAGCCTGCAGTACCCTCGAGGCTCACATGTAAATCTAGCCCCTGCAGAAGGAGTTACCAGTGAAATTCTGAATGACTGAAGGTCGGCAACTTCAGAAGCAAGAGGCTGAGAAAGCTTGTGGCAGAGACTGGGGTGTGATGGGGAGGTTTACTCTGTGTCTGACACATGCCATCTCTATCCTGGGTGACAGGACAGTGTGGAGGGAGCTTCGCTCTGTGTCTGACCCTGGGAGTGTGTGATGGGACGGTGTGGAGGGAGCTTCACTCTGTATGCAACCCGTGCTGTCCCTGCCCTGGGAGTGTGTGATGCCAACACACGCTCCCTTGAATCAGACTGGTTCCACTTTAGATACAGAGTGCAGTGCTGCCTATCATTGTTCTATGTAAAACGGTAGGGTTGTGTGCGATCAACACTGATAATATTAGTGGAAAGGTTTTTTTTAAGTGCTTCTGCAAGGTATAACTATGACATACTTCCTTCCCCCAACCCCAATACCTCATCACACCAAAATGTCCCGACCTCTCCCACCACTGTCCACAGCGAGGAAATCTCCTCCTCACTTCTCCCACTGGCTGGGGGGGCGAGTTCTGCACGTTATCTGATTGCATGCGAGGTGGAGAGCTGTGTTAATTTCAGTTTTAAAGGTTGTTTGCTTGCAGGGATTTCAGTAACTGCATGGTAAAGTTGGAGGATGCGATCCTTCCCTTTGTTGACCGAGACAAGATACAGGAGCTGGGTGCTGGATCTGTATAAAACACTAGTTAGACATCAGCCGGACTACAGTTCTGGCCACCACACCAAAGGAAGGGTGTGACGACAACCAAGTGGATGCAGGGGAGATCTACAAAGCAAGGCTACAGGGAAGTTTGGTTGAGAAGAAAGTGGCTTGTCTCCTTTCTAATTGGTAATTGGTTTATTATTGTCATGTGTACCAAGAAGTGGAGAAAAACTTTTATTTGTATACTTTCCGGACAGATCATTCCATACATTGTACATCAAACAGAATGCAGAATATAGTGTTGCAGTTACAGAGAAAGTGCAGAGCAGGCAGACAAGTAAGGTGTAAGGGCCATGATGTGGTAGATTGAGAGATCAAGAGTTCATCTTTATCGTACAAGAGTTTCATAACAACGGGACAGAAGCTGTCCTTAAGCCTGGTGGTATGTGTATCTTCTGCCCAATGGGAGAGGGCAGAAGAGAGAATGTCTGGGGTGGGAGGGGTCTTTGGTTAAGTTGGCTGCTTTCCTGAGGCAGCAGGAAATGCAGACGAAGTCCATGGAGGGGAGGCTGGTTTGCGTGATGGACTGGGCTGTGTCCACAACTATCTACTAATTCTTGAGGTGTTGGGCAGATCAGTTGACGTACCAAGCCGGATGGGTAGGATGGGGGGCGGTGGGGTGTTGGAGGGGGAAGCAAGGGAGATTTAATCAAGGTATGTAAAATAACAAGGGCAGGACCAGGTGAGGAAGAGGGTCCTATTCCCCTTACCAGGGAGGTCAATAACCAGAGGACTTAACATTTGTTGTAGAGGATTGGAACTGATTGGATTTGTGTTCAGTCAGAGTAGGGGTCTGGAGCCCACAATGTGAGAGGGTGGTGCAAGCAGAGACCATCGCACTTGGCTGTGGACCGTGAGTGGGAAGTGGCCAACTTGGATATGATGGGCTGACTGGCCTGTGATTCCATACTGACCTTATTCCAAGCTGTGAGAAGCTTCCAAGGGCAGGGCTGCAGCCAAACTTGAACTCCCCCCACCCCAGCAACCCACCCACCCCCCCCCACCCCAGCACACCCACCCCACCACACCCACACCAGCGCACCCACCCCACCCACCCCCGCACACCTACCCCACCTGACCACTCCTCACCCACCCCACCCCAGCCCTCTCTTTCCGGATCACTGCTCCCCTGATGGTGTTCTCTCCGGTGCAGGTGATCCCAGCCGACACGTCGGAATGTTTTCCAGGGCAGGCTGCTACAACTACAGCTCCCTGCTGCTCAGTGAGGACGAGGAGAAGCTGTACATGGGTGCCCGAGACGTTCTCTTCTCCATCGACACTGCTACCTTTGGAAGCACAGAGGCGGTAAAGGAGGTAAGTGATCCGGCCGGACGTTCAGTGAGCAGCACCGTCACCTCTCGGCCATGATGTGGAGGCTGGAATCCCCCCGGCAAGCCTCTGGCCGAGGTAGTCTCCACCCAACAGATGATTAACTGGCGCTGTAGCGCAGCGGGTAGAGCTGCTGCCTCACAGCCCCAGAGACCCAGGTTCAATCTCGACCTCCGGCGCTGTCTGTGTGGAGTTTACACGCCCTCCCTGTGACCGCGTGGGTTTCCTCCCACATCCCAAAGACATTGGTCATGGTGGGTTAGTGTATATAGGATCAAAGGGGCGATGATGGGCATGTGAGAGGGAGTAGGTTACAGGGAGATGTGGGGACTGGTACTGCTGGTGTTGCAGAGAGCTAGCAGGGACTCGATGGGCTGAATGCCCTCTTCCTCTCTCATAAGGAAATATGAGAAATTGAGCAGGATACCTGACCTGACAGAACTTGATAAGATTATGAGAGGCACAGATAGAGTAGACAGCTGGTATCTTTTTCCCAGGGTCGAAATGTCCAATACCAGAGGGCATGCATTTAAGGTGAGAGGGGGAAAGTCCAAAGGAGATGTGTGGGGCAAGGCCTTTACACGGAGAGCAGTCGGTGCCTGGAACTTGCTGCCAGGGGTGGTGGTGAAAGCAGATACGATAGAGGTGTTTACGAGGCTCTTGGATAGGCACATGGATGTGCAGAGAATGGAGGGATGTGGATATTGTGTAGGCAGAAGGGATTAGTTTAGTTAGGCATTTAATTACCAGTTTAATTAGTTCGGCACAACATCATGGACGGAAGGGCCTGTTCCTGTGCTGTACTGTTTTATGTTCTATGCAGAGTTGGTGTGAAACACATGGTCCAGTTATTCATTTCACAATGTGTTACTGAAGGGGTAAGGATTACTGATCATCCTCGGTCATCAGTGTGAGGGCCAACACTTCAGCTGTGAGGCTGCAGTGAGAATATGAATAGAAGTAGGAGTAGGCCATTCAGCCCCTTGTTTCTGGTCTCACCTTTCAGTCAGGACAGGGCTGATCTTTGCCTCAGCACCATTATCCTGCACTAACTCCATATCCCTCGATTACATTAATGTCCAACAACCATCAATCTTGCTCTTCTGTATACTCAGTGGCTGAGTCTCCACAGCCTTTGGGCAGTGAATTCTTCACCCTCAGGGTGAATAAACTTCTCCGCCCCCCCCCCCCCCTTTCTCCAGTGACCAAGCCCTTATTCTGTGACCCCTGGCTCCAGGCAGCCCTGCCAACAGAAGCATCTACCCCGTCGAGCCTGTGGGAAACCTGCACGATTCAGTGAGATCATCTCCTGAACTCTGCAGAGTACAGGCCCTGCCTGCTTAACCTGTCCTCAAAGCAAACCCTCCCCCTCCCCCCAACACCGGGAATCTAGTGGAGGGTTCAACCAGGGTCCTGTGGAGCAACGAATGTCGGCATTGCCACATCCCAAACAGTCAGTGAAATTCCCAAGCTGAAGGGAGTGCCAGTCATCCTCCGCCAGGATTGGGGGAGGGAGCAAAACATCTGCCCAGCAATGGTCCCACATCTGCCCAGCGAGAATCCCACATCTGCCCAGTGATTGTACCACATCTGCCCAGCAATGGTCCCACGTCTGCCCAGCAATGGTCCCACATCTGCCCCCTGATGAGCACTATTTTTGCCCAATGAAAGCCCTACGTCTGTCTCGTTACAGGCACCACATCTTCCCAGTGATAGTCCCACATATAGAACGTAGAACACAGAACAGTACAGCACAGGAACAGGCCCTTCGGCCTGTAGTTAAACACCTGACTAACCTCATCCCTTCTGCCCACACAATGTCCACATCCCTCCATTCTCTGCACATCCATCTGCCTAACTAAGAGCCTCTTAAATGCCTCTATCATATCTGCCTCCACCACCACCCCTGGCAGCACATTCCAGGCAACCTGTGACAGTCTCGTATCTGACCTGTGATTGACCCACATCTGCCTGGTGATAGTCCAACCTCTGGGCAGCACATCTGCCCTGTGATACTCCTGCTGCAGCAGCACCACTCGGTTGGGCACCTTGCCATCACCCTCCTGGTCTAACCAGCAGTTATCTGCCAGCTGGAATCCGTACCCCAGCGAGAGCCAGTGTCACCCCACTGGGGGTGACAGAGGGGGAGCGGGTCACGGGTCGGGTGTCACCCTCTCCAAAACAAAACATCTGTTTTTATCTGGTTTGTTTCAGCTTCACTGGACGGCAACAGAAGTGAAAATACAGGAGTGTTCGTTTAAGGGGAAGAGCAAGGAGGTAAGGGATGTGTGGAGGAGTGACCGCCGCCCTTGGTGTGGAGACTGAAGGAACCTGTGCCCTGATGGCTGAGGAAGAGGGCAGGCACCTCACCGGCAGGAAAGGGTTAATCACCTCCCACTGTCATCAGACCCCTTCTCCCTGCCACGTCCTGCCCAGACCCTAAAGCCCAGCCCATAGTATCACCAGGTGTGTCCCTTTCACAGAGCTGCTCGTGTCTGTCACGTCCAAGGTTATCTTAGGACAGAGAACAGTACAGCACAGGAACAGGCCCTTCAGCCCACAGTGTCTGTGTCGACCATGATGCCAAATTAGACTAAATCTCTCCTGCCTGCACACGATCCATCTCCCTCCATTCCCTGCATATTCATGTGCCTGTCTAACAGCCTCTTAAACACCTCTGTCATATCTGCCTCCACCACCACCCTTGGCAGCCCATTCCAGGCACCCACCACTCATCCCCTTTAAACCCCCTTTCACCTTAAACCCATGCCCTCCGGTATTTGACATTTCCTTCCTGTAACAGGGCGACCAGAACTACACACAATATTCCAAGTGCGTCCTAACCAAAGTTTTATACATCTGCAACGTGACTTCCCGAACCTTGTACTCAACGCCACGACCAACGAAGGCAAGCCTGCCGTACACCTTCTTTACCGTTCCACCTGTGTGGCCATCGTCAAGGAGCTATGGACTATGGTCTTCAGCTCCTTCAAACTCCGAGACTGCTGGGGTACTCAGTAGCCTGTCTCAGAGAACGGAGTGACCCTCAACACATGACCCGTGACCCCCTCACCCCACACTGAGGCAAGCGTCAACAACCTCTGATCTCCCCTCCCCGTGGAAGGCGTCCCATCAACGACTGGTGCCCACTCAGATCCTGGGACCTCGGTGCCACGTTACCTCTGGGTCAGGGAGGGTGGGAACTCCTCCGGAATACAGGCATTCTGCAGGCGGGCATCCAGTCTGCGTCTGCTTCTCCGGTGTACAGCCTGACCCACTGAGTTCTTCCCGGATCTGCAGTCGTTTGCATAGACACACACTGAGAGACAGCTTCCCTCAGCTGGAGAGTTTGGTGAGTGGAAAGTGAAGTCACAGAGGGCAGTGGATCCTTGGGTTTCTCTTGCAGGAGAGCTGAGGGAACACTGGGACCAGTTGTGGAACGGAGGGATTCAGGAACTGGGAGGGAAAGAGAACAGATGAGCCACGATCTGCCCTCCAGTGATCTGTGGCTTATCTCGACTGGTGTCCACACCAGGCTGTAGGTGTGTGGGTCATCTGAGCACTAACGCTCACCTGTTGTCTCCCTCCCCACAGAGGGATTGCTTTAACTTCATCCTTGCCGTGTTGCCTGTGAACAAGAGCTGCCTGTACACCTGTGGCACCTACGCCTTCAGTCCGACCTGCACCTACGTGGTAAGAACATCTGTTAACCCCATCGCACACCTACGCCATGCCTGCCACACCATAGCCCGCTTGTGCCTCGATGTGCTGTCTGTAAGGTCAAGCAGTTCAATCAGATTAGACTCACAGAGCGAGCCCTCACTACAAAGAGGGGAGAGGGCAGGTGGCCAGTGTAAAGTTGCCACAGCTATGTCCAAAGACAGGTCTAGCTTGGAGTATTTCTCCACACCTGCGGTGCTGTTCCATGCCATTACGAGTTGCTCACCTGCCCTCCTGCCTGTTCAGTCTCTCCTGCTCAAAGGCCGGTGGTGCTGAGGGACTTCCCCAGTGCTGGCATCACACGTAACCCTTGGCACAGTCTGTTCAGAAAGACTATCCCAGCCCTGGCAGGGGAAGGAGCACTGCTTCCCTGTCTTCTGCTCCAGCTCATTCACCAGAGTGTAGTGTTGTCGAGAAAACTCACAACCCACCCCTGTGGTGCAACCTTCCCGTGGTGGGCGAAGGAGGGGAAGGTGTTCCCTTGGCACAAGGTTACGTTTTGAAGGTGATAGGACATTTGGGACCCCAAGGTATCCCCTGAGAGAAAACCATCTAGTCCAAGCAGTCTGTGGGGATGAGGGAACATCAGTCCCAGCAGTCTGTGGGAATGGGAGCCTCACTCCCAGCAGCCTGTGGGGATGGGAGCCTCACTCCCAGCAGTCCGTGGGGATGGGAGCCTGTCCCAGCAGCCTATGGGGATTGGAGCCTCACTCCCAGCAGTCTGTGGGGATGGGGATGGGGAGGAACACACTAAGGGGCTGCTCATTCGGAGGTGACTGACAGACCAACCCCTTGTTCCAGGATGTTCAGACCTTCTCGCTGGTGACAGACAGCACTGGAAACCCCCTGACCGAGGATGGCAAAGGTCGCATCCCATTTGACCCCTCGCTGAGATACACAGTGTCCATGGTCGGTGAGTGACCCCTCCCCCTCCCCCCCGCCCCCCGTCAGGGAACCCTCGAGCTGACCCCATCTGTGATGTGGTCTGGCAATGCAGACTTGTGTCTCCATTCTGAAGGGGGAGTGTGTCTGGTCTGATCCTACCTCTTGGGAGCTGGGTGAACAGTGTCGAGACGGATGAGCACCTTGCCTCTCTGCGTCTTAACACAGTTCCTCAAAATCAGAGGCTCACACTAAAACCGATATTTAGGAAATGAGGATGTTCTGCCAGTAAACTACATAGTGTTCTTTTAACTACATAGTCTGCTCTGTGTCTGGCTCAGGCTGAGGAGTGAAGAAGGAGTCTAGAGTCATAGTCACAGAGTCACACAGCATGGAAACAGGCCCTTTGGCCCAGCTAGTTCATGCCGACCACGATGCCCATCCAAGCTAGTCCCATTTGCCTATGTTTGGCCCATATCCCTCTAAACCTTTCCTGTCCAAGTACCTGTCCAAGTGTCTTTTAAATGTTGTTAATCTACCTGCCTCAACCACTTCCTCTGGCAGCTCATCCCATATACGGACCACCGTCTGGGTGAAAAAGTTGCCCCTCAGGTTCCAATTAAATCTATCTCCTCTCACCTTAAACCTCTGCCCCCTATTTCTTGATTCCCCAACCCTGG
Organism: Pristis pectinata; assembly: GCF_009764475.1. NCBI lineage: Eukaryota > Metazoa > Chordata > Chondrichthyes > Rhinopristiformes > Pristidae > Pristis > Pristis pectinata. The sequence goes on along the minus strand of NC_067443.1, from coordinate 8,603,104 downwards.
GGAAAAAGACTGTGTGTCTAACCCATGGAGTGAGTGATGGGACGGTGCAGAGGGAATGTTATTCTGTGCCTGACCTGTGTTGTCCCTACCCAGGGATGTGTGGTAGAATAGCATAGAGGGAGCTTTGCTCTTGATTGTAACCTGTCCCTGTCCTGAGAGTGTGTCCTGGGACAGTCTAGAGAGAGCTATACTCTGTTTCTAACCTGTGCTGACTCAGCCTAGAGCAATACAGCATGGAAACTGAAAAGGCTGGAAACACTCAGCAGATCAGGCACTGCCTTTGGCTAAACTTGTCCATGCAGATGGAGTTGCTCATCTGAGCCAGTCCCATTGCCCGTGTTTGGCCCATATCCCAACAAACCTTTCCTATCCACGTACCTGTCCAACTGTCTTTTAAATGTTGTTGTTGTACTGGCCTCGACCACTTCCTCTGGCAGTTCATTCATTTCCTCCAACTTACTTGACTGTGCCTTGTACATTCTCATCCAAATGGTTGGTATATGTGATGGGATGGTGTTACCTGTGTTGTCCCTGTGCCAGGAATGTGTAATGGGACAATGTGGTGCTGCCTCCTACTGAGGCAATGATTGACCCGACTGCAAGACCTGAGCACCTCATCAAGGCTGTCCCCTAGTGTCACTGTAAGGCCGTGGTGCCCTGGGAGGTAGGAGACCAAAAGCTGAGGCCCTCACTCTGGATTTTACTAGTGCAGGGAACGGCCACTTTAGGGAGTAGGACAGGGCAGCTGCAGGATAGACATTGGATCCTTGGCCTAGTGTTCTCCATGAGGCACCCCAGACATGGACTGGTCTTGTGTTTGGAGGGATTCTGCTGTGTGTGGACAGGCAGCATGTTTGCTGTACACTGACCCCCAAGGAGGTTTTTATCGCTTTAGGATGCTTGTACGATGCAGGAAGAGTGGTAAGTAAATATCCTGTTTTCTGGTCCAGAGGGAGCGTTATACACAGGCACAACCAACAACTTCCACGGGACACAGTATCACATCTCCCGCAGCCTCGGTCAGCAAGTTCCACTGAAGACAGAGCCTTCCTGCAACTGGCTACAAGGTAGGAAACCTGTGTCCAAACACTGACCAATGTTGTGAGCGAGCGGGTGACCTGCTCGCCCCAGGGATGGAAGGTTCTGATCATGTTACACTCCAACCCAGGGCACAGTCTGTGCCGAGGGAGCACCACACTGTGGGGGGGTGGTGGTGGTACTGAGGGAGGGTCGCACTGTGAGAAGGGCGGTACTGAGGGAGTGTCGCACTGTGAGAGGGGCGGTAGTGAGGGAGTGTCGCACTGTGGGAAGGACAGTACTGATCCGCCTGACTGCCCGTCTTCTGGGCTTACATCCGTGCATGGGTGTCCTTGGAGAGGGAGCACACAGTATCTGCGGGCATCCTGGGGGAATTCCGTGCTCGGTGGGCCCCTCAGGGGATCACATATGTCATGGACAGTGAAAATGCGATTCTCATCTGAAGTATTGCGAGTGTGTTTTACAGTTGTTAGCGTTATTTTGCTGTGGTTAGATTCTGATCATGTAGTTTTTTCTTCTTTCTGTATTAGTTGTAGTGGTTTTGACACTGGATGTCCTTTTGTAGTGCTTTTAGCAAATAAATATAAAAAAAACGGGCAGTACTGAGGGAGTGTCACCCTGTGGGAAGAGTGGTACTGAGTGCGCTCTCCTGTTGAACTGAAGATGTGATGGTATAAATCCAAAGGTGCAGTTGTGGAGAATGTTGGGCGGTGGAGGAGTGTGGTTTTTCATCTCGAGCGGTGGGCTGGAGCAGTTTTTTTCTTGGAAGGACTCTGTTTTGCCAGGTGTTGGAAGTCTGTGTTCCGAGCGCTGTGCAGGGACAGTGCTGGAGTTTCATCCCACAGACTGTCTGCTTATCTGGAGAAGGTTCCCACCTCTCCTTTCTCTGCACTGCTCCTTTACGGGACTAATCACTGGTGTGCCCTGCTGGTTGTGTCGCTGTTTATTACACCAGCAGTGTTTTGTGATTACTGACTGCGTAGTGACTTGTCATGGCGGCTGTAAAGGCTCTAAGATGGCGGGGCCTCGGTCCTACACAGCAGTTGCAGCTCCTGGAGGCGTGGCTCCTGTGAAGTCATCACCTTTCAGTCTGTTGTCTTTGTGAATTGCTGTGCACAGTTCTGTGCCTCCGTCTGTGCCTCCATCAGTCAGTCTGGACGGTTTCCAGGCCTTGTCCGAGACTGTGGGGGGGTGCAGCAAGTGTTGTTGTGTTTACCTAGATGTCCGGTAGAATTGTGTTCTTTTTGTGGTCTGTGCTGTAAGTTAATTTGTAGTGCATGTGTAGTATGTAATATAGCCGTACTATTTGTTGATTACCAACTGTACCTCCATCAGTTGGTCTGGACAGTGGGTTACAGACCGTGTCCGTGACTGTGGGGGGGTGGGCACAAGGTGAGTGTTGTTGCGTTGCCTGGATGTTCGATAGAATTGTGTTCTTTTTGTTGTTTGTGATGGTAGATGATTTGTAGTCCATGTGTAATATGTAATAAAGACATACTGTTTGTAAAAAAAAGGGACAGTGCTGAGGGAGGGTCACTGTGGGAGGGGCAGTACTGAGGGAGGGTCACTGTGGGAGAGGCAGTACTGAGGGAGGATCACACTGTAGGAGGGGCAGTACTGAGCAGTTTCCGTGGGCACCCTACCTAAGTTCCACGCTTGGTGGGCCCCTCAGGGGATCGCGTGTGTCATGGACGGTACAAATGCAATTCTTATTTGAAGTGTTGCGTGTTGCATTAACGGGTGTAGCGTCACGTGCATGTTTCGTTAGTATTAGTTTGCATTCTCTACTGTAGTTCTGTCGTTGCTTAGTTTCTTCTTTTCTGTATTAGATGTTGTGTATTGACACTGGTTGTCTTTTTGTAGTGCTTTTAGAGAATAAATGTTTATATAATAATTTAAAAAAAGGGGCAGTACTGAGGGAGGGTCACACTGTTGTATATGCCATTTCTCAGATGCAACATTAAACCGTCTGCTTCCTTGGGGGGATGTGAAGGGTCCCATGGCCTTTTTTGAAGATAAGTGAGAGGGAGCTGTGCTGGTGCCCCGGGTCAGTATTCATCTCTCAACCAACAGCATTCAAGAAACAATTACCCGGTCAATATTGCTTTGTGGGCTCTTGCTGTGCACGATTTGGCCATTGAGTTTCCCACGATGCAATGCTTCCAAAGTACTCCACCGACTAAAGCTCCCCTGCTCCCACTGCCACTCACACCTCACCGTCTCCACACAGATCCTTCGTTTGTGGGCTCCACCTTCATCCCAGAGCCAGACGGAGACAAAGTCTACTTCTTCTTCACGGAAACCAGGAGCAGGTCGGACCTAATGCAGAGGATGAGTGTGACAATGGTAGCTCGGGTGTGCAAGGTGAGGACAGTCCCAGCCTGTGTCCCTGGGCAGTGGGAACGTGCACTCATTGACCTGTGGGATGAGTCTGCTGGGTTCATTATCTCCAGCAGCCAGTGGGGAGGACAGTCACCTGATTCTACTGAAAGACCCATCCGTGGTCTGTGCTTATGGGTCAGCTGGCAAGGCCAACACTTCGTCCCTATCTGCCATAGGATCATGCCTTCTTGGTCCACTTCAGAGGGTCAGCCATCCTTCTGTGCATCGAGAATGCACACACACACAGACACACCAGGGGCACATTGGTGCACTGGCTAGAGCCACTGCCTCACAGCCCCAGAGACCTGGGTTCAATCCTGAGCCCGGCTATCTGGGTGGAGTTTGCACGCTCTCCCTGTGACCAGGTGGGTTTCCCCTGGGTGCTCTGCATCCCTCCCACATCCCAATGACATGCGGGATCAGTGGGTCAATTGGCCCCAGTGTGCAGGTGAGGGGTAGAATCTGGAGGGATTTGATGGGAATGAAATGGGATTGGTGTAGGATTAGTGTAAGGTATGGTATTGGTATAGTGTGAATGGGTGGTCCATGTCAGCACAGGCTCAGTGGGCCGAAGGGCCTGTTTCCATGCTGACCATAAGTTCAGAAGATTTCCAAGAGAATACTCGAGGGTATAGCTTTAAGGTGAAGGGGGCAAGTTTAAGGGAGATGTGCAGGACAAGTTTTTCACACAGAGAGTGGTGGGTGCCTGGAACAGGCTGCCAGGGGCGGTGGTGGAGGCAGATACGATGGAGGGGTTTAAGAGGCTTTTAGACAAGCACATGAATATACAGGGAATAGCGGGATATGGATCATGTGGAGGCAGAAGGGATTAGTTGGTCAGGCAGAAGGGACAGGCATCATGAGCTGAGTGGCCTGTTCCTGTTGTGTGTTCCAGGGTGTTTAATGGTTTCAGGGTCACCATTACTGACCCAAGGTTACAGGGAAATAGATGCTGTGAGAGCTGGCATTGACTGGATGGGCCGAATGGCTTCCCTCTACATCGTAGGAGAATATCAAATGTAATATATTTTTCATTGCCTTGCTCCCCTGATGCAGAGCGATGTTGGAGGGGAGAGGGTGTTGCAGAAACGATGGACCACCTTCCTCAAAGCCCAGTTACTGTGTTACCTGCCCGAAGACAAGTTCCCGCTCAACGTCCTCCAGGATGTATTTGTGTCCAAGAATGAGCAGGGGACGGTGATATATGGCGTCTTCAGCTCACAGTGGTAGGGTAGAAATCTGGTCGGCGACTGCTCGTTGTTGGTGTTGTCTTGTATGAGCATCAATGGTTGTGTGTGTGCAGCAAGTGCTGGCTTTTGTGTGTTGTGAAAACATCTGGTTTATTTATAAATGGATACATTGCGGTCTTTATGTAATTGGGTTTGGGATGGTTTAGATCCTTGGCACGAACACTGCAGTCATTGTAAAAGTGGCAGGTCCTGATGAGTTCATGTTACATCAGAAACGAGAAGCTCAGCGATCCTGTCCATTTCCACCGGGTCGGATTCTTCCTCAGCTCTGCTCCAGTCCCTCTCTTCAACCAATGCCTCCTTGTGAAGGGAAATAGGCCCTCCCTAGCACGCACCCCACCCCGCCCCCCCCCCCCGTACAGCCCCAACCCCCTACTCCAGGGAAAACAAACCCAGACTATCCTGAGAGCTGGACTTTCCCAGCCAGGCAATGTCTTCGTAAATCCCCCTTGCACCCTCCCCAGTGTCACGTCCTTCCTGCAGTGTGGTGAACAGAGCCGGTATGTGACAGAGCGACCGTTTCCCACAGACGATATCTTTTTTTTCTTTCTTTCTTTTTCAATCTTTTTATTAGTTTCCAAATTAATACAGACTAGTATATAACATCGATGATTGTACATGTAATACAAAGCAAACAATCATAGCATAGATAATCATAAAGAATAATAAAATATAAAAAATCTTTAGCTCTCACAATCTCTTAGTAGATGAATATAATATAAAAGAAAGGAAAGAAAAAGATTTATTGTGTTTATAAAAGAAAAGAAATCCCCAAATCAATAAAAAATTGTAAATAATCAAACCAAACTAAAAAGAAAATTTCAAAAAAAGGGCAAAAAAAAGAAAAAACTGGACTGAAATTTCTCAATAGAAACAGAGCAATAGACAATATCATTTAAAGTGGCACAATGAAGGGAACCTGCCTGTGCTTTAAGGTTGGGAAAAATGTGACTGAGCTGGAGAAACATGGATAGAGAATTCCCACCTGCATTCACGCTGTACCCTCCAGCACCAGCTCTGCCAACTGACGGGACAACCCTAAGGTCTTTAGGGGAGGAGGCCATTCAGCCCAAGCCTTCCCCACCCTTCATGGCCGATCCGACATTCCTCGCCCCGCTTCCCTGCGCCTTCCCCGATGCCCTTCCCGATCAGAGCCTTGATCCCCCCGTCCCTCCAGTGACTCTGCACCACAGCAAGGAGTCCAGAGCATCCGAGCACAAATCCTTCCTCATCTCCGCTGTATTAGGGCGCCCCCCTCACCCACAGTACTCCAACTGTGGGCTTACATGTCTTGTACAGTTGCCGTCTGACTTCCAAACACTCCATCCCCCTTGAAACATGGGCCAACATTCCACCCGCCTCCCCTGTTACCTGCTGCACTGGGCTAGGCTCCTGTGTTTGGTAGGCACCTTCCAGTACCCTAGTCCTGCAGCAGGTGAATACTGGCCTCCAGCCAACACCCTTCAGTGACCAGTCTGTCCCTTGCAGGTTCCATGGCGGTTCCAACAGCTCTGCCGTCTGTGCCTTTGGCTTAGCAGACATTCAAGCGGTGTTCAATGGAAAGTACAAGATACTGAACAGGGAGCAGCAGCTCTGGTCGACCTACACGGGCGAGGTGTTGGAGCCCAGGCCAGGCGCGGTGAGTTACCGTCCAATCCTCCATCTCCACTGCCCTCCCAACATCTGTTCACCATTTCAGTTGATGGTGACGGTTCACCCCCACCCTGACGGTTGGCAATGGGACTTGCAGCGCCACCTTCACTGGCCCCTTGCTGCTGTATGTTTGGAGGTTGCATTGATTCACAAAGAGAGCAGGTTTTTGCTCTGTGTCCCAGTTTGTGGGGTGTTGCAGTGTTTAACCTGAACAGTTCACACATCAGTTACTGCAATCAACCGGTTCTTCCATCGTTTATCACTGTCACGTGTACCGGGATACAGTGAAAAGCTTTTTTGTGGGCCATCCAGACAGATCCATCAGTACATCGATGTTGTACAAAAGTGGAAACAATGACAGAATGCAGAACATAGTGTGACTGTGACAGGGGAACTGCAGTCAGGCAGACAATGTAACAGCACTGTCCCATCAAACACTCCCGGGGTCAGACACAGAGTGGTCTCCCTCTACACTGTCCCATCACACATTCCCGGGGTCAGACACAGAGTGGTCTCCCTCCACAGCACCCCATCACATACCCCCGGGGTCAGACACAGAGTGAAGCTCCCTCCACCCTGTCCCATCACATACTCACGGGGTCAGACACAGGGTGATCTCCCTCCATACTGTCCCATCACACACTCCCAAGGTCAGATACAAGAGAGAAGCTTCCTCTGCACCGTCCCATCACACACTCCTGGGGTCAGACACAGAGTGAAGCTCCCTCTACACTGTCCTATCACTCCGGGTCAGACACAGAGTGAAGCTCCCTTTACACCATTCCATCACACACTCCCGGGGTCAGACACAGAATGAAGCTCCCTCCACACCATCCCATCACACACTCCCGGGGTCAGACACAGAGTGAGGCTCCCTTTACATTCTCCCCCCACACACTCCTTGGACAGGCACAAGTTGGAGATATGTGGGAAGGAATTTTGCATGTGTTGGTGGACTAGTCCTTCATTTGTTTTCTCTCCTTGTGTCATGCTGTGTGTCATGGCGTGCTGCAGTGTAACACGGAACGCTCGTCGGATTCCACTCTCAACCTGGTGAAGGACCTCTTCCTCATGGATGGAGTGTTGTATCCCCTCGGACGGCGGCCCCAGCTGACCAATGCGCAGGAGAAGTACGTGAAGATCGCAGTGGACAGCGTGACCTCAGTAAACGCAGTGACGCACAGAGTGTTGTTCCTCATTACAGGTAGGGCATGGTCCTGCAAGTGGCTGTGCTGGGACTGACAGGTCGGGGTGCCGCGAGACAGGCCCTGGAGGTCTGCTGAGGAAGCAAGACTAGTGACTGCTGGCAGAGACTGAGAAAGTGGAAGAGAGATGACCTTGACCTAACGCTGTTCCCTTTCGTCACCAGACCATGGTTTCTTGCACAAGGCTCTGAGTGTGAACGACGTCTCTTACATCATCGAGGAGATTCAGCTGTTTCCAACACCACAGAGAGTGCAGAGCCTCATCTTGTCTTCTGCAAAGGTCAGCACGTCCCCCTGTCCCGCACTGCTGAGCTATAGTGTCAACGGCTGAGAAAACAACACCCCAATATCCCTCCCTGGCACCGTCTCCCCACAAACCACCCCCCCCAGCCAAGGCTGGAGAGTGGAGATGGGAGCGTGCCTGTCATGGATTCCAGCTGTGGTGGTCACTGCCATCTGGCCTTTGTCTGTGATTGGTGCAGCACTTTCTGAGGTGCTCCAAAGAGGAAGACGATCTCGAGGAAAGGACATTGAATTTCCCACTTCACCGAAGGCCATTCAACCCATCGAGTCCATGCTAGCTCTCTCAGCAATCCCAGAAGTCCCATTCCCACACATTTCCCTGCAACTTATTCTCTCTTACACATCCATAAAACCCCCCCACCAAATTCTACCCTCACCCACACACCGGGGGGGGGGGGGTGCGGGGGGGATGCGATTTACAGCGACCATTTAACCCACCAAGTCCACACGTCATCGGGACATAGGAGGAAACCGGAGCACCTGGGAGAAACCCACCCAGTCACAGGGAGAGCGTGCAATCTCCACACTGACAGCGCCGGAGGTCAGGATCGAACCCGGGTTTCCAGAGCTATGAGGCAGCGGTTGTCCCTGCTGCACCACTGGGTGCCTCACAAGCTCAGATCCATTGACACACCCGTTCCATCATCTTTACAATGGTGTGAAGTATTGGCACTGGGGAAGACAAGCAGGTGGTCAGCGCACAGCAAGCTCCCACAGACAAAAGAGGAAACCATTCAAGTGGACCGCTTATTTTGTGTTGAATATGAAACAAACTGCAGGGGCTGGAACTCTGAGATAAAAACATTGCAGGAAACAGTCAGCAGGTCGGGCAGCATCCGCAGAGAGACAGGGTTCATGTTTCAGCTCCTCAGGCCAGCAGAGTACCTGCCTGTTATTGGATACTCTCTGCCCACTGTGTCCAGGGGATTTCAGGGCTGCTTCTCCCCCCACAGATGCTGCCTGACCTGCTGAGTTCCTCCAGCAGATTGTGTGTTGTTCCAGCCCCCAGTGTCCGCAGCCTCCTGTGTCTCGGGACTTCCTGTTTCCTGCCCCTCGCACCAGACCTGCAGCTGTGTGAGATCCGAGCAGACAGCTCAAGGATCTCCTAGCATCAACTTACTCCAGGTTCCCTCTGCACTGCCCTGCCACGTGTGTATCCATTGGACCATTTGCGTTTCATTCCCTGCCCCACCAGTGCACTGTGGTACACTGTGCACCATCTGCAAAATGCATTTTCTCACCCAGGCTACTCAGAGAAACGGAAACAGACCCTTCAGCCCAACTGGTCCATGCCGACCCTGGTGCCACCAAGCTCGTCCCACTTGCCCACATTTGGCCCATATTCTCTAAACCTTCAGAGAAACAAAGGACTGCAGAGGCTGGAATCTAGATGCCCACCCACCTCCCCTCCTTTGTCCACCTACCACTGCTCTGCTTTTCCCTCCTATATATTGGGCTTCTTCTTTTCCTATCTTCAGCCCTGAGTCCTGGCCCGAAACATTGACCGCCTCCTTTTTTTTCCGTGGATGCTGCCTGGCCTGCTGAGTTCCTCCAGCATCATCGTGTTTTTCTCTAAACCTTTCCCATCCATGTACCTGTCCAAATGTCTTTTAAACATTATTAATGTACCTGCCTCAACCACTTCCTCTGGCACAGTTCTTCATTCTGTGTCTGACCCCGGGAGTGTGTGATGGGACGGTGTGGAGGGAGCTTCACCCTGTGTCTGACCCCGGGAGTGTGTGATGGGACGGTGTGGAGGGAGCTTCACCCTGTGTCTGACCCCAGGAGTGTGTGATGGGACGGTGTAGAGGGAGCTTCACTCTGTGACTGACCCCAGGAGTGTGTGATAGGACGGTGTGGAGGGACCTTCACTCTGTGTCTGACCCCGTGAGTGTGTGATGGGACAATGTGGACAGAGCTTCACTCTGTGTCTGACCTGTGCCTGTGAGTATGTGACAGGACAGTGTTCAGGGAGGTTATGTTTGGTCTTGTCCAGAGAACAGACTGGTCGATGTGAATCCTGATCTACTGTAGGTCTGGGTGCTGTGTATTCAGTGTTGGGGGATGGTTTCCTTTCTCAGTACACTACAAGGGCTGTGGGCAACCCTCTGTATTCTCTCTCCGGTTCTAGGGAGTTCTCTACATTGGATCCTCGATAGGGGTTCTGCGGGTGCCAGTCTCTAACTGCAGTGCCTACCCCAGCTGTGGGGAGTGTGTGTTGTCCAGAGACCCCTACTGTGCCTGGGACCGGAGTGGCTTCACCTGCCGGGAGACACAGAACCAAACACACAGGTGGGTGTACCTCAGGCACGGGGATGTACAGGTGGGTGTACCTCTGCTTTAGATTTTCCATCTAAAGCCCTTCCTTCTTTTGAAGGCAAGACTGGCTGCAGGACATCGAGAAAGCAGACGCAGCCACGGTCTGTCCACCCCAACCTCTGATGCCCAGGTCGAGGAGACTGGTTCCTAATGGAAGTCCAACAGGTCTGTTGGTCCGATGAACTGGGTTAAAGCAGCATCAGCACCCAGACCCCAATCATGGCCCGAGGGTCCTGGTCCATCCAGTGTCCTGGTCTGAGTGTCCAGTGTCCTGGTCCATCCAGCGTCCTGGTCCATCCAGTGTCCTGGTCCAAGTGTCCAGTGTCCTGGTCCATCCAGTGACCTGGTCCAAATGCCCAGTGTCCTGGTCCATCCAGTGTTTCAGTCCTGGTCTGAGTGACCCGGTCCAGTGTCCTGGTCCATCCAATGTCCCGATCCACAGTGTCCTGGTCCAGTGTCCCAGTCCGAGTGTCCAGCGTCCCAGTCTCTTTCTCACCACCTTCCCTCTCTCTCCTCTGTATTCCCCCTCTATATGTGCCTGTCTCTCAGTTTATCTCCCTCTCCCTCCCTCCCTGTCCTTTCTCTGTTTCTATCTCTCTCCTGACTTACTTTGACTCTGCAGCCTGTACGAAGTTACCACTGCCTGTACCTCTCTAATCCCTCTGCCTCCTCAGCCACTGTGATAGCGTTTTGCAGGTCGGTTCTTTAAGATGCATTTTCCTTCTAAAACCCTTCCTTCTTTTGAAGGCGAGACTGGCTGCAGGACATCGAGAAAGCAGACGCAGCCACGGTCTGTTCACCCCACCCTCTGATGCCCAGGTCGAGGAGACCGGTTCCTAATGGAAGTCCAACAGGTCTGTTGGTCCGATGAACTGGGTTAAAGGGATGGCCAGGCAATTGTGTGTGTGTGTGTGTGTGTGTGTGTGTGTGTGTGTGTGTGTGTGTGTGTGTGTGTGTGTGTGTGTGTGTGTGTGTGTGTGTGTGCGTGTGTGTGTGCGCGCGCGTCTGTGTGTGTGCGTCTGTGTGTGTGTGCGTCTGTGTGTGTGTGCGTCTGTGTGTGTGTGTGTGCATACATGTGTGCGTCTGTGTGTGTGTGCATGTTAGCACGTGTGTGTGCATATGTGTGCGTACGTGTGCATCTTAGTGTGTACACACACATGAATGCATGTGTTTGTGAATGTGTACACCTGTGTATATACATATGTATGCTCACATGTATCACGTGTGTTTACACAGAGCAGGAGAATGCGGGGAACTACAGGTGCAGTTACTGCAGTACCTTTGGGTTCAGTTCTGTGTTCACCCAACCACACTATTGTGTGCAGCTCTGGTCACCCCTGTAGGAAGGATGTCATCAAGCTGAAAAGGGATGTTGCCGGGACTGGAGGGCTTGAGTTACAAGGAGAGACTGCACAGGCCGGGACTGTTTTCCCTGGAGCGAAGGAGGCTGAGGGGTGACCTTGCAGAGGTTTATAACATCATGAAGGACATCAATAAGGTGGATGGTCACACTTTTCCCCAGGGTAGGGGAGTCTAAAACTAAGAGGGCACAGGTTTAAGGTGAAAGGGGAAAGATTAAAGGGGACCTGAGGGGCAAGTTTTTCACACAGAGGGTAGTGGGGATATGGAACGAGCTGCCAGAGGAACTGGTAGAGGTAATACAGTTATCACTTTTAAAAGGCATTTGAACAGGTACACGGATAGGAAGGGTTTAGAGGGATATGGGCCAAACGCGGGCAAATGGGACTGGCTCAGATACTCAGCATGGACCGGTTGGGCTAAAGGGCCTGTTTCCGTGCTGTATAACTCCGGAAACTCTGCCTGTTGGTCCCTAGCCAGGGTGCATCGGGTTAGGGAGGAGCTGGGCCACAGCGAGGTAGACTGATGAGACGCACCTCCTTGGAATTTGGACAGAGGGAGACTGTTCCCAGTGGATTGTGGAGACTGGACGAGGGAGCAGAGTCAGAGGGTGAGAGATAGAACATGGGTCATAGGACACATGGAGTACAGCACAGGAACAGGCCCTTCAGCCCACAATGTTGCACTTAATTAATTAAACCCCTAACTAAACTAATTCCTTCTGCCTACACAATGTATCTCCATTCTCTGCACATTCATGTGCCTGTCTAAGAGCCGCTTGAAAGCCTCTATTATATCTGCCTCCACCCTCACCCCTGGCAGCACATTTCAGGCACCCACCACCCTCTGTGTAAATAAAACTTGCCCCGCACATCTCCCTTGAACTTTCCCCTCTCACCTGGAACGCATGCCCTCTGGTATTGGACATCTCTGGACCTCTCCTGCTGCAAACAGGTGGTCAGCCACTAGACTTGAATCTCTGAAGGACGGGTTTCTGGTGGGGGTTTGTGGAGAAAAGGCAGGCTGACTCTGAGGTGACGAGGAGCTCAGAGCAGGAACAACCTGGAGCTCCAACACGGGCTCCCCTGGGTTTGCCGCTCCCCCTGTGCTCTGCTTCACCTCCGGGATCTACGCGGAACTTGTTCTCTGTGCATCAGAAGAGGAAGAGGCAGGTACGACCACTGGAGGACATACTGCCAATGGTTTACTTCCCCTTGTGTGGGATTCCACTGTGGCCTGGAAGATAAGACCTGGAATATCATGTTGCAGTTTCAGAGAAGGCTGCCATACTACAGGTGGAGCACTGTGTGCAGACCTGGTCACCACACTGAGGAAGGAGCTGCCTGCACTGGGAGGGTGCAGGGCAGAACCCCCAGATGTTTCCCAGACTGGACCATTCCAGTTGTGTTGGATAGACTTGAGTCTGTCTCCCCTGGAGTGCAGGAGACTCAGGCAGCACCTGATAAAGGTACAAAGTTATGGGGGCTGGGCGAGGGTAGAGAGTAACCCTCTTTATCCCATTATGGGGGTTTCTGAGGCAAGAGGGCAGAGGTTTGAGAAGGTGGGAGGGGTCAGAGGAGGAGGTTGTCCACACAGAGGGTGGATGGGGTCTGGAATGAGTTGGCTGATGATGAGGCGGGAGGCGGAGCCTCTCACAGTGTTCAGAACCCTCTGGACAAGCACCAAGATCACCAAGGCATGGAGAGCTAATCGGCAAATGGTCACACGCACAGGGGGAAACTTTGGTTTGCGTGCCATCCATACAGATCATTCCGAACATCAGTATCGAGGTAGTGCAAGGAGAAAGTAATAACAGAATTCAGAATATAGTGTTACAGTTACAAAGTGCAGTGCAGGCAGACAATAAGGTGCAAGGGCCATGGCGGTAGATTGCGATCAAGAGTTCATCTTTAGCATCTGAGGGGTCCATTCGAGAGTCTGATAACAGTGGGATAGAAGCTGTCCCTGAGCCTGGTGGTACGTGCTTTCAGGCTTTTGTATCTTCTGCCCGATGGGGAGAAGACAGAATGTCCGGGGTGGGAAGGGTCTCTGAGACAGCGGGAAGTGTAGACGGGGTCAGCAGAGGGGAGGCTGGTTACAGGCCTGTCGATGGGGCAGCACGGAGGAGTTGGGCCGAAGGGCCTGTCTGTGCACTGCGTGACGCTGCGCCTCTGTACCTCCTCACACAGGTCCTGCCGGCACGGTGGAGAAGGTGGTGTGCGCCCATTCCTTCGTCCACCTCTCCTGCGAGGTGGAGTCGCGGCTGGCGCAGCTGAGCTGGACCCGCAACGGCAGGGAGGTGCCGAGCTCGGGCCTGGACCGCCAGCTGGGCGGCATCGTCTTCCCCGCCACCAGCGGACGCCAGGGACTGTGGGAGTGCTGGGCCACCGAGAACGGCTTCCGTGCGCTGGTGGCCAGCTACTCGCTGAGGCTCGCCGACGGTCCTGCCCCCGGCCCTGGGGCCGACATCTCGCTGACCGCCAGCGAGGGCCAGTGGTCCCACACGCCCACCTACTGGAAGGAGCTGGTGGCCGTCAGCGTGGCCCTCGCCTGCCTGGTCCTGCTGGTGGCCGGCCTGGCCCTCAGCCGTCACTGCACGCACCGGAGGGCGAAGAACAAAGTGCGGCAGGGCTCCGGGCCGCGGCTGGAAGATCCGGGGGTCAGCGAGAGCGAGCTGGAGACGGCCCCCTTGAACAAGATCCCCAAGGGTGCTCCCGCCTACCCGGACCCTCAGGGTGGCGAATCGCAGGCCGGGGCGGTGGAGAAGGACACCAAGCCAGCAGCCAGCTCGGAGCCCCGGGACAGAACCGCTTCATCCAACTCTCAGACCCAAGTGGACATCTAGGAAATGGGGTTCCCGCTCAGCGCACTTCAGGGCCGGGGGGTGGGAGGGATGAGCGAGCTTTGACTAGGGTTGGTGTGAGCGCGGACCCAGGCCGTCTTCTCCCCAGCCTCAGCCGCACTCTCCGCTCTGGCCGGTTTCACCCCTTTGCCTTTGTCGATTTCACGTTACGTGTGAGAGCGAGAGTTTGTCGGCGTGACGGTTTCCCCACCGCGGTGCCTTCGCCTTCCCGGCTGCTGCCGCCGCCCCCGGCTCTCCGGGTCAGGAGGGAGTGGGTGTGTTGGTCATCGGTTTATTGTTGTCACTTGTACCAAGCTACAATGAGAACCTTTTCTCTACCTGCCGTCTAGACAAATCATTCCAGACATAATCACATTGAGGTAGTACAAAATGCAGAACATGGTGTCCCAGTTACAGAGGGAGCGCAGTGCAGGTGGACAATAAGGTGCAGGGGCCACCACGAGGTAGATTATGAGGTCAGGAGTTCCTCTTTATGTATCGGAGGGCCATTCAACTGTCTTAAAACAGCGGGATAGAAGCCGTCCCTGAGCCTGGTGGTGCGTGTTCTCAGGCTTTTGTATCTTCTGCCCGATGGGAGGGGGGAGAAGTCCGGGGTGGGAGGAGTCCTTGATTATGTTGGCTGTTGGGGAGGGGTAGGGGGAGGTGTTAACTCCAAGCAGGGCAGTGGGAGGGAGAGTCATCCTTGTCAAAGAAGAAGCTGTAGCCCCTCATCCCTCAAATGGAGGGGCGCAGCTAGTATTCCCCCCCCCCACACACACACACACACTGCGGATCGAGGTGCCAAAGTAGGTAGTGAGGGTTTAATGAGACGGGTTGGGGGGGGGGGGGGAGCCGTGAGAGTGAGAGTTCCTGAGGTAACCACCTGGACCAGGGAGGATAGTTGGGAGCCCGAACGGGGTGTGGAGGGAGAGCACAGGACGGTAGGGGTGAGAAGTGTGGGGTGGGTTCAGGAGATGATCCCCTGCTGACAGAACAGTCAGGGAATAGAAGGGTGGTGAGCAAGAGGCTCCTTGCCCAGAGAAACCGTGCCTCCCCTGTGTCCTTCGTAAAACATGGTTCTGCAGGACCCAATTGCTTTTATAAAACTAATGGAGTCTGTAATCATTTCTAACAGCTAGAGGAAGTTATTTCTATAAAAGTAAAGTCCTGTGTAAAATAGCCTGTGTCTGCCTGATCTTCAACATCTGCAGCATTGACAAGGAGTGGCCAATGTGCACATCTGTATCCTCTACCCAGTTCAACATCTGTATCAGTTGTCAGAGGCTGATACACAACACCTGTATCACCTCACCTTCTGGCTGCTAATGAGCTCTTTCAACAGTCGATGGCTGATGTTAACATCCGTATCAACAGTCGGTATCTGATACCTAACAAGTGGCTGGTGGTACCAACAGCTGATCCTCTCTGAAACTCAGTGACGTATTAGTGGTCAATGTCTACACAGTCACTGGAAAGCAAAAAAAAAGTGACAGATACTGGAACACTCAGCAAGTCGCAGCATCTGTGGAGAGAGAAACCGTCAATGTCTGGGCAACAACATCTGGTCACTAGCCAACATCTGCACCGGTAGTCCCCACCGGGCCAGCATTGAACCTCCAGTCTCAGATCATCCTCTGGTTCCATCTCCCAGCGCTGGTGGCCGTGCCTTCAGCTGCCCTTCATGAGCTCCAGAACTGCCCTCTTCCTTCGAGCCTCCCCTCCCAATCATCCACCACATCCAATGGCAAGGTGGCACTGCTGCACACTTCCAGCTGTTGTTGGTGTACCTATACCGCTGATGTTTCAGTGCTTGCTGGGGGTGGGACAGTTACCACAGAGGGTCACAAGTGGGAAGTTGTGGAGCAGAACAGGAATCTCCCTCTTTTCCTCTCTCTCTCCATCTCTCGGACTCTTGCTCTGTCTGTCTGTCTGTCTTCCTCTCTCTCTCCCTGTCTTTTTCTTGCTCTTCCTATCTGTCTCCCTCACTGTCTCTGTCTGTCTCTCTCTCACATACTCTCTCCCCTCTCTTTCTCTGTCTCACTCTCACTCTCTCCTTCTCTCTCACTGTGTCTCTCTCTCCCTCCCTCGCTCTCTCTCCCTGCCCTCATCTCTTCCCATGCCACAATTTCTCTTCTCTCCAATTTTGCGCTCTCCAACCCTCTCTGCCTGTTTTGCTCTCTCTTCCCACGCCCCGTCTGACTCTCTTTCCATTGCCCTCTGCACCTGTTCCTCTCTCACTTGCCCTCACCCAATCCCCACCTCTACCCTCCCCTTTTTCTGCTTTAATATAAAGCCACAAAGTCCAGAGCACTCACTAAAGAGCTGCTGCAGCAGAAAGGCCGTGCTGAATCTCTTCTTCAGTCATCAGTATTGGAAGCAGTGGACACCAATCTGACCAGGGAAAGGTTCTTGTGACGGGAAGTGATGGTGTGAGATCAGGTAGTATTGATGCTCAGGGACCCGGCTGTGCTGATACACAAGTCATGGTGTGAGATCGGGTAGTGTTGATGCTCAGGGACCCAGGTGTGCTGATACACAAGTCATGGTGTGAGATCGGGTGATGTTGATGTTCAGGGACCCGGATGTGCTGATGCACACGTCATGGTGTGAGATCGGGTAGTGTTGATGTTCAGGGACCCGAGAGTGTTGGTACACGTCACTGAAGGCCATTAGAAAGGTAAGTGGTGTATTAGTTATATGGAAGGGTTTGAGTACAAGGGCAAGAAAGCCTTACTGCGGTTGTACATTGTAGAGCGTTGGTGAGACCATACCTGGGGTGCTGTGGACAGTTCTGGTCTCCTTACCCAAGGGAGGACCTACCTGCCCCAGAGAGCAGATTCACCAGACGGGCCCAGGGGTGAGACCGAGTTTGCCGGGACTGCATTCTCTGGAGTTGAGAAGGATGAGAGATTTCACTGAAACTTCTTACATAGCTCGACAGGGAGGATGCGCGGGTGAGGGTGTGGGGGGGGGGGGGTGGATTTCCCCTGGCTGAGGAGTCTCGGACCAGAGGCACGGTTTGAAAATTGGGGAGTGGGTCAGCACCGAGGAGAAATGTCTTCACTCAGGATGTGGGGAACCTCTGGGGTTCTTTCTATGGAGGCCCTATCACTGTGCTCATTCAGAAGAGAGATGGACACATTTCTAGATATTGGGGTAACTGAGGGATGGGCCAGGAAAATGGTGCCGAGGCAAAAGAGAAACCATTCGGCCCATCCAGTCAATGCCGGTCCTCAGAATAATCCCATTCCTCCACTTCTTTCCCTGTCACCTGTTCTCTCTCATATTCCCACCCACTGCGCCAGGTTCCGTCACCTGGCTACACCCATGGGGGCAACAACGCGCCGACCCCGCACGTCGTTGGGATGTGGGAGGATACCGGAGCACCCGACGGTTAGGGTTAAGTCACAGGGGGAGCGTGCAAACTCCACGCAGACAGCGCCGGAGGTCGGGCTCGAACCCGTGTCTCTGGGGCTGGGAGGCAGCGGCTCCACCTGTCGTCCTGGTTTCTACATTGTCTCTGCAGCCTCCACACACGCTGCCCGTTTCCCCTCAGTCAAATGTAACACAAGCGGGATTATCCGGACAAACCCAGCCTGATTCTATCGCCATTGCCACATCAGCAGTAGGGCACGTTAAATCCTGCTCTGCTTTCGGCACCAGAGAAATCCTCCCAGAGACACAGGAGACTGCAGATGCTGGCATCTGGAGCAACACACAATCTGCTCGAGGAACTCAGCGGGTCGAGCAGCGTCTGTGACGGGAGAACGACTGTCGACGGTCCGGGTCAGTAAATTTCTTACTTTGCTTTGGATATTTCCTTGGCTGCTCTTTCTGGTTGGTGAGTGGGGAACCTATGAGACTTGCTACCTCGGAGGCTGTTGGAGTGGTTTGGGCCAATTGCTTCTGCTTCCTATTTGTCTCCGTCACTTCGGGACGGCGGACGGGTCATCCCGGGATGCTTCAAATCGGTCTCCCTTTCACCCCGACCAAACGCACTTCCATCCTGGAGGAACTCAGCGGGTCGGGCAGCATCTGTGGTGGGAAATAGTCGGCGTTTCGGGCTGAGACCCTTCCCCTGGACTCCAGCGGCTTTGTGCGTTGCTCCGGGTTTCCAGCACCCGCAGTCCCTCCTGTCCCTCCAAATTGTGGGTCGCCAACTCACCCTCCAGGATGCCCAGGAGAGAGACCCGCTCCTCCCACTTCGTTCATTGGACCTGTTCAGTGCAGAGCCATCCAGAGACCTGGGTCCACGTCCCACCAAGGCAATTTATTAAACTCAGATAACAAGCTGGAATTAACAACAGAAACCTGGTTTTGACTGAGGAGGGTCAATGGCACAAACTGGCCTGGGGCGATTCTGCTGGAGGGATCTACTATCCTTGCCCGGTCTGGCCTCTTGTGTGACTCCAGGCCCCGCGCCCTGGGCCGTTGCCTGGGATCCTTCCCTGTCCATGACGGTGAGCAGGGACCCCGGCAGGGGGCAGGAGAGGAGCAGAGATCGCGGCTCCGGTCGGGGAATTGCTGCCCTCCTGTGGCCGAGTCCCCCCTCAAATCCCTCTCCTCTCTCCCCTCGCTCTTTCCATCTCTTCTCCCGCTCACTTTATTTCTTTCTCCTCCACTCTCCGTCTTCCTTTCCCTCCTTCACTCTCCCCCTTGCTGTCGAGCAAGGGGGGAGTACAAATACACTCCCCTCCGCATCGCGGTGCTCCGCTGTCGACCAACCTGTTTACAAAATAAGAAATGCAAGAAATAAACTGCACACAGCAAGATCCCACACAAAGTTTCTATGATAACCAGCGCGTCCACTTTGACAGAAGTGGGACCCGCCGTGAGATCATCCACTTCCTGCACCGAGCCCATCAGAGTCCTAAATGTCTGATTCCCTCAGTACCGTCTCCCCCCCCCCACCCACAGTGGGACCCTCCCTCAGTACCATCCCCCCCCCCACAGTGGGACCCTCCCTCAGTACCACCCCCCCCCCCACAGTGACCCTCCCTCAGTACCACCCCCCCCCCCACAGTGGGACCCTCCCTCAGTACCGCCCCCCCCACAGTGGGACCCTCCCTCAGTAACTGTCCCTCCCACAGTGGGACCCTCCCTCAGTACTGTCCCTCTCACAGTGTGACCCTCCCTCAGTACCGCCCCCCCCCCAGTGGGACCCTCCCTCAGTACCGTCTCCCCCCCCCACACAGTGTGACCCTCCCTCAGTACCGCCCCCCCCACAGTGGGACCCTCCCTCAGTACCGTCTCCCCCCCCCCCCCTTCAGTGTGACCCTCCCTCAGTACTGTCCCTCCCACAGTGGGACCCTCCCTCAGTACCGCCCCCCCCCCACAGTGGGACCCTCCCTCAGTACTGTCCCTCCCACAGTGGGACCCTCCCTCAGTACCAGCCCCCCCCACAGTGGGACCCTCCCTCAGTACTGTCCCTCCCACAGTGGGACCCTCCCTCAGTACCGCCCCCACCCACAATGGGACCCTCCCTCAGTACCGTCTCCCCCCCCACAGTGTGACCCTCCATCAGTACTGTCCCTCCCACAGTGGGACCCTCCCTAAGTACCGCCCCCCCCCCACAGTGACCCTCCCTCAGTACTGTCCCTCCCACAGTGGGACCCTCCCTCAGTACCGCCCCCCCCCACAGTGGGACCCTCCCTCAGTACCGCCCCCCCCCACAGTGGGACCCTCCCTCAGTACTGTCCCTCCCACAGTGGGACCCTCCCTCAGTACCGCCCCCCCCACAGTGGGACCCTCCCTCAGTACCGTCTCCCCCCCCACAGTGGGACCCTCCCTCAGTACTGTCCCTCCCACAGTGGGACCCTCCCTCAGTACCGTCTCCCCCCCCCACAGTGGGACCTTCCCTCAGTACTGTCCCTCCCACAGTGGGACCCTCCCTCAGTACCGCCCCCCCCCACAGTGTGACCCTCCCTCAGTACCGCCCCTTTTTTGTATAAAACACATTAGTTAAAAGCACTACAAAAGACTACAAATATCAAATGTACACATCTAATACAGAAAGGATCATCTAATCAACTACATAACTTCAGAGATTATTGTAAACTGACACCCACGAAAGCACACATATGTCACTACGCCCGGTACCGCAACACTCAATATTTCATATCAAAATTGTATTGGTATCGTCCACGATGCACCCTAACTCTTGAGGAGCCCACCGAGCGCGGAACTCAGCCAGGGTGCCTGCAGAGACTGCATGCTTGCTCTCCAAAGACACCCGTGCACGCACGTAAGCACGGAAGATGGGCAGGCAGGCAGACAGGCCAGTACCCTCGGCCGCCCACCGCCGCGTCCCGTAGATGGCCAAAAGTACCGCCCTTTTTTTTTAATATAAACATTATTCGCTAAAAGCACGAGAAAAAGAAACCAGTGTCAATACACGACATCTAATACAGAAAAGAAGAAACTACGCAACGACATACTACGGTAGAGAATGCAAACTAATACTAACGAAACACACACGCGACGCTACACCCATTAACACAACACGCCACACTTCAAATAAGAATCGCGTTCGTAACGTCCACGACACACACGATCCCCTGAGGGGCCCACCGAGCGCGGAACTCAGCTAGGGTGCCCGCGGAAACCGTGTGCTCCCTCTCTAAACGCACCCGCGTGCGCACGTAAGCGCGGAAGACGGGCAGGCAGGCCGACCTGCCAGTACCCTCGGCTGCCCGCCGCCGCGTCCCATGGATGGCCAGCTTGGCCAGGCCCAGCAGGAGACCCACCAGGAGATCCGCTGCACTCCTCTCCCCACGCTGCACTGGGTGCCCGTAGACCAACAGCGCCGGGCTGAAGTGTAACCAGAACTTCAGCAGCAGCCCCCTCAGATACGCAAAGTACCACCCCTCCCACAGTGTGCCCCTCCCTCAGTACTGTCCCCTCCCACAGTGTGTCAGTCTATCACTGCCCCTCCCACAACCAACTCTTGCATTCCTATGCCTACAGAATCCTGAAACTTTTCCAGTCTCGGGCTGACAGCTCATTAGCCGTCCCACCTTTAACCTCGATCGCCATGGCCAGACAATGTTTCCCTCTGGGTTTTCCTGCTCCATAGGGATGTACTTTTGTAATATACTGTGTATTAATTCTTCAAATCTTATCTGTTGCCTGTACTATCTTTCCGTGTTTTTCTCAATTGACCTGGGCCAAAGAAGCCTCATAGCTTCAGGGTTTGTCTTATCCAGAGACCCTGGTTTCAGATTGAAGGGAATTATTTTCACTGTTTGTAATCAAATTACATTCCCTTTAACCACCAGGTTATCGACTCACCTTTCAGTCACACAGCACCAGATCTCTGATCACCTGTTCCCTCCATGCCCACCAGAACATCCTGAGCCAGAAATCAAAAAAAAACAGCTGCAGATGCCGAATAAACACAGGAGCTGCTGGAAACACTCAGCTAGTCGAGCAGTGTCCGTGGGGAGAGATCAGTTAATATTTCAGGGTGAAGCATTAGCTGTTTCTCTCTCCGCGGATGTGGTCTGACCTGCTGAATGTTTCCAGCATTTTCTGTAGTCATCACTGAGTAAACCATCTCGACTACACTCCATGCATTCACCCTCCACACCGTTACTGCTCACTCAGTTGGTCAAAGTTCCCCTTTCCCGTTGCGTTCCCGTCCTCTCTCCTGTGCCATATATTCCACTGCTGTTTCTTGACCTTGATCTTTCGTTTCTCCACCCAGACTGATTCTGCTCCCGAATTTCCTGGGCTTGGATCCTTTCACTGCCATCACCCCATCCTTTGATATCAGGCCTGCCCATCTTTTCCACTTTACTGTCCCTTCCAAAAGTGTCCCAGAATATTTAATACCCATCATTGATCACTTGCAACACAGCTCTGTAATGGCCATTAGAATGCACCCATTTATTTAATTTGTGTCATTAATTCCTCTATCTTGTTACAGATGGTGCTCGCATTCAGATAAAGTGCAGAGTCTGCCTTTGTTGCATTGTTCCCAACACTGACTCTGGAGCGAGGTTGAGCCTCGGCGGTCTCTGGTCCCCACCCTGGGGAGAATAAGCAATGCGATTAATGCAGGATCATTGTAAATGGGACATTCATGGTGGGTATGGACTCGATGGGCTGAAGGGCCTCTTTCCCTGCTGCATCATACTGAATTCTCTCCAGCTCCCTCATTCTCCCCACTCCCCTTACACAGAGCCCAAGTTATTCCATTCACCAAGATGCAGGTTCCAGCCCGAGTCAGGTGAAGCCAAGCCCAGTGGAACAGCTCCATCTTCCCCCAGTCCCAGTGCTCCATGAATGGGAATACGTTTCCCCCACCACAAATGCTGAACCACACAGTTACCCTCTGACCTGACCCACCCCGTGTTCCTCAGACACTCACCCGTCGCTTAGTGGTCCTGCTCCACAATGCAAACTCCCCTTTCAGCAGAAACCCCTTCCTCCGCCCCACCGCTGTCACCGGGGCCGGCACCAACACCGACAAGTGGATCTCTCCGCGACCCCTCACCAGCCCCACCCCACCCCCACCAGGTTCCACTCCAGCCCCGAGGAGATGTCCCTAAATCCTGCCACCAGGCAGGAGGGGTAACACAGATGTGTGCGGACAAACCTAAGATGGCGTGGCAGCCTCTTCAGTGACCCAACTTGCCCGCTGCCTGTCCCGTGAACCCGTGGGCACTACGCCTTGTCCTCGCTGCAGCCTCTGCCTTCACCACAGGAAGCCCCTGCCTGTTGAACAAGGACAGGGGCTTCTACACTTGGGTTCCTCGCACTGTCTGACCCACTGCCACACACTGCAAGCTGACCTGTGTCAAAGGCATGTGTCTGCCTGATGGATGATTGTGAGAGAGTATCTGATCCCCTCCAGCCCCTACACCCCTCCCCGTCTCTGTAACCCCTCCGGCCCCTACACCCCTCCCCGTCTCTGTAACCCCCACCAGCCCCTACACCCCTCCCCGTCTCTGTAACCCCTCCGGCCCCTACACCCCTCCCCGTCTCTGTAACCCCTCCGGCCCCTACACCCCTCCCCCGTCTCTGTAACCCCCACCAGCCCCTAACACCCCTCCCCCGTCTCTGTAACCCCTCCGGCCCCTACACCCCTCCCCGTCTCTGTAACCCCTCTGGCCCCTACACCCCTCCCCATCTCTGTAACCCCCACCAGCCCCTGCACCCCTCCCCGTCTCTGTAACCCCTCCGGCCCCTACACCCCTCCCCGTCTCTGTAACCCCCACCAGCCCCTACACCCTGCCCCGTCTCTGTAAACCCCTCCGGCCCCTACACCCCTCCCCGTCTCTGTAACCCCCACCAGCCCCTACACCCCTCCCCGTCTCTGTAAACCCCCAACAGCCCCTACACCCCTCCCCGTCTCTGTAAACCCCCACCAGCCCCTACACCCCTCCCTGTCTCTGTAACCCCCACCAGCCCCTACACCCCGCCCCATCTCTGTAACCCCCCTCCGGCCCCTACACCCCTCCTCGTCTCTGTAACCCCCACCAGCCCATACACCACTCCCCGTCTCTGTAAACCCCCTCCAGCCCCTACACCCCTCCCCCCTCTGTAACCCCCACCAGCCCCTACACCCCTCCCTGTCTCCGTAACCCCCACCAGCCCCTACACCCATCCCCGTCTCTGTAACCCCCACCAGCCCCTACACCCCTCCCTGTCTCTGTAACCCCTCCAGCCCCTACACCCCACCCCGTCTCTGTAACCCCCACCAGCCCCTACACCCCTCCCCGTCTCTGTAACCCCCACTGGCCCCTACACCCCTCCCCGTCTCTGTAACCCCCTCCGGCCCCTACACCCCTCCCTGTCTCTGTAACCCCCACCAGCCCCTACACCCCTCCCCGTCTCTGTAACCCCCACCAGCCCCTACATCCCTCCCCGTCTCTGTAACCCCCTCCGGCCCCTACACCCCTCCCTGTCTCTGTGACCCCCTCTGGCACTTACACCCCTCCCTGTCTCTGTGACCCCCTCTTGTCCCTACACCATTCCCTGCCTCTGTAACTCCCTCCGGCCCCTACACCCCTCCTTGTCTCTGTAACCCCCACCAGCCCCTACACCCCTCCCTGTCTCTGTAACCCCCACCAGCCCCTACACCCTTCCCTGTCTCTGTGACCCCCTCCGGCCCCTACACCCCTCCATCTCTGTGACCCCCTCTGGCACTTACATCCCTCCCTGTGTGACCCCCTCTGGCACTTACACCCCTCCCTGTCTCTGTGACCCCCTCTGGCACTTACACCCCTCCCTGTCTCTGTGACCCCTCTGGCCCCTACACCCTTCCCTGTCTTTGTAACTCCCTCCGGCCCCTATACCCTCCCCGTCTCTATAAACCCCTCCGGCCCCTACACCCCTCCTTGTCTCTGCAACCCCCACCAGCACCTACATCCTTCCCTGTCTCTGTGACCCCCTCCGGAACCTACACCCCATCTCTGTAACTGCCCAACCTCAGTAACAGCTCCCAGCCTCTAGATCCCATGTGGGGTGTGTCAGTGTTACAGTGAGGGGTGTGGGGTGTATCAATGTTACAGTGAGGGGTGTGTCGGTGTTACAGTGAGGGGTGTGGGGTGTATCAGTGTTACAGTGAGGGGTGCAAGTTGTATCAGTGTTACAGTAAGGGGTGCGGGGTGTATCGGTGTTACAGGGAGGGCTACAGTTGCTGGTGTTGACATGGAGACTGCCTTGTGGTGGTGTGTTTGTTGAACTGATTTCTTGGAGTGCAGAAGGTGACATGTTTGGATGGTTTGAGCTCGAATTTAATGCTCGTTATCAATTATTAATTGTATAATCATTACAGGCGGGTCAGCTCCCAGAAAGGGTCAGGAGACAGATGTATGTTCCTGGGCCTCTCTCTCCCCACTCTAATGGCCTGTGCCCGTCTCTAATTAGCAAGAGTGGAGTAAGCTGCAGCCCATTCCAGGGCTTGTGGCCAGCTGCCTCTCCCAACCAGAGCGCTAATGGATTCCCAGACTGACTCCTGCTCTCCCTGCCCATCTAGACTCCTGCTCGGCAGCACTCTATCCCGCTCCTGCTCCCCTCTCCTGCTCCATCCCGCTCCTGCTCCCCCCACTCCACCCCGCCTCTCCCCCCTCTCCCCCTCTCCCCCACTCCCCTACTCCCCTACTCCCCCTCTCCCCGCTCCCCCCTCCCCACTCCCCCTCAACCCCCATCCCCTGCTCACCCGCTCCCCCCATCCCCAATCCCCTGCTCCCCCTCAACCCCCCTCACCCCATTCACCCCCTCCCCCCACTCCCCTGCTACCCCCTCACCCTCCTCTCCCCCCACTCCCCTACTCGCCGCACCCCCTCTCCCCCCGCTCCCCCCCTCCCCTTCTCCCCCCTCTTGTCCTCGCTCCCCCTCTCCTGTCACTGACAGCCTACCTGCCACTCTTGGCAATGCCCCACAGGCAGTCATCCTGGGACAAGTGGTTGTCGAGGACCCAGAGGAAGGGTCTTGGGAAGGTGGGCAGGATATTCCAAGCCACTCTGGAGGAGGTGGGAATGGGAGAAGATGCTGGGTTCTCCGAATCACACCCCCCACATTGTTCAGGACACCCCACTGCCAGGGTCTCCCACTGACCATTGTCCTGTTGGGGCCTCTAACCCAAGGAACTGTGGTCATCTCCAGAGGATGCAGCGAATCCCCAGGGTATGCCAGCTCTGTGCTGCCCCACGCGGTGGATCAGCCAACCGAAGACTCCCATGGGCTGGGCGAGGTTCCAACCAGGACGGCTCCCCAGGTACGGATGGGAAGCGGATCAGCCTCTGTGGATCCTGGCAGGAGCCCAGGACAGGAACGGGCACACGTCCCTCCCGTTTCACAGGGTGACCTCCAGCCACTCACCAACCACAGTGGACACTGGCAGCACAGGGGCACAGCAAGCTCTCAGAATCAACACTGTCTTCCCCATCTGTCTGAGTGGTGACTTGTCATGTCCCTGCAGCTGATTCAACACTGTCCCGTCACACACTCCCGGGGCATGGGTTCGACAGGGTGCCATGGATGTTATCTACATGGACTTCAGTAAAGCATTCGACAAGGTCCCTCCTGGTAAGCTCATCCAGAAGATTAAGGCAGATGGGATTCATGGTGACTTAGTAGGTTGGACCCAGAACTTGCTTGGCCACAGAGGACAGAAGATAGTGGTAGAGGGGTGTTGTTCTGGCTGGAGGTCCATGATCAGTGGTGTTCCACAGGGTTCAGTACTGGGACCCCTGTTGTCTGTGAGAACATCAGTGACTTGGGTGAAAATGTAGACAGGCTGAACAGTAAGTTTGTGGATGACACAAACATCGGTGGAGCTGTGGACAGTGCAGAGGGCTGTCAAAAGATACAGCAGGAGATCACTTACAGGTATGGGCAGAGAAATGGCAGATGGGGTTTAGTCTGGGCAAGTGTGAAGTGTTGTACCTTGGGAGGTCAAATGTAAGGTGGAGGTATACAGTTAATGGCAGGGCTGTCAGGAGCATTGATGCACAGAGGGAGATTGGGGTGCAGGTCCACAGCTCCCTGAAAGTGGCAACACAGGTAGACAAGGTGGTAAAGAAGGCATATGCCATGTTTGCCTTCATTGGATACGGTGCTGAGTAAAAGAGTCAGGAAGTCAAGTTGCAGCTGTATAAAACTTTGGTTAGGCCACATTTGGAGTATTGTGTGAAGTTCTGGTCGCCCCATTACAGGAAGGATGTGGAGGCTTTGGAGAGGGTGCAGAAGAGGTTCACCAGGATGCTGCCTGGATTAGAGGGCATGAGCTCTAAGGAGAGGTTGGACACACTTGGGTTGTTTTCTCTGGAGCGAGACAGGGTAGTTCCCTCTACACCGTCCCATCACACATACAGGGTCAGACGCAGAGTGAAGCTCCCTCCGCACTGTGAGCCTTCCATTACCCAGTATCTGATGATCGAGCACATTTGTTGATGACAAATGGAGCTTTGAGCTGACCCAGTGACCCCTAGGGTCTGTTTTCGAGCTGCTGCAGGTAAGACACCTGTCACAGGTTTACAGGGAGCTCCACTCCCCTCGAACTGCTGCCCAGAGACAGGTCTCACCCAGAGAAATTGCAGCCTCCTCTCCCCGCATTACTCTTTCCTGATCTCTTTAATCCCTCTCTCACTCTCACCAAGTCATTCACAGTCGGAGTCTTCCTCTAACACACTCACACCATCCCTCTGACTGTCCCTGGATGTCACTCCCCGTGCTACAG
The DNA here is from genome assembly GCF_009764475.1 of Pristis pectinata. NCBI lineage: Eukaryota > Metazoa > Chordata > Chondrichthyes > Rhinopristiformes > Pristidae > Pristis > Pristis pectinata. The sequence goes on along the minus strand of NC_067443.1, from coordinate 8,575,564 downwards.
CATCGACAACTGGGAGTGACTGCGCAGTTCACGTTGAATCATTCATCCTCGTGGTCAGAGTTCCAAATCATGCAGGGTTCTAGCTCCTAATTAACCCCCACCCCAGCCCGTACACCCCTCCCTGTCTCTGTGACACCCTCCGGCCCCTACACCCCTCCCTGTCTCTGTGACACCCTCCGGCCCCTACACCCCTCCCCGTCTGTGTAACCCCCTCCAGCCCCTACACCCCTCCCTGTCTCTGTGACACCCTCCGGCCCCTACACCCCTCCCCGTCTGTGTAAACCCCCTCCAGCCCCTACACCCCTCCCTGTCTCTGTGACCCCCTTCGGCCCCTACACTCCTGCCTATCTCTGCACCACAGCTGCTCCAGTCGAGCCTGGATCTCTGGAATCACCTCCCCGAATATCTCCAGCCCTCGGCTCCCTCCCGGACCAAGCTTTGGACCACTGGTGGATGGGGAGACGGTGCCCGTCTCTCGGGATGGTCTTGCTGGGATTCTCACTGCCCAGCTCCCGGACCCGGGGGAGGGGAGGAAGCCGTTGGCTTTGACGGGAGAGAGCAGCGATGTTCACGCTGGGAATTGTGTCGGAAAATCTATAACGGCTCAAAGCAATTATCCTGACTGGCAAAGCAAGCTGCATTAACAGGGAGAGCCGGCCGCTCCTTGCCCCTCCCCTCACCCTCTGATTCATTGTATAACCCTATTTGTCAAAACACACACAGCAATCTTCGACAGGTTACAGACACTGGGGACCAGCAAGGCTTCACAGGCAACTTCCCTTTAATTTGCACACTTCCCTTTAAGAGCTGCCCCACTGACATTCCTGGTCCAGTGCAGATCTGGCTCCTGAGCACACAATGTGAAGTGACTGGCCGTCTCCCTCCCTCTCTCTCTCTCCCTCTCACTTTCCCTCCATCCCTGGGGGACCTTCCACTTCTGTGACCCACTCCCGCACCCTGCCCCTCTCTCCCTTTTGCACTCTCCGTCTCCCTCTCAATCTCGCCACGTTTCTCTCTTTCACTCATTCTCTCTTCTTCCTATCTGACACTGCTCTCTCTTTTTCTGTCTCTTGCTCTCTTTCTGCCTCTCTCATTCTCTTTCTCTCTCTGTACCTCTCTCTCCCTCTCTCTCCATCTCTGACCCTCTCTCTCTTTTACTCTCTCCATCCCTCTCTCCCTCCCTCTCCCTCTCTCTCTCCCTCACTGACACTCCCTCCCCTCTCTCTCTCCCTCTCTCTCTCCCTCCCTTTCTCTCTACCCTCTCTCCATTCTCTCTCTCTCCCCTCCCTCTCTCTCTCCCCCCTCTCCCCATCTCTGACTCTGTCGCTCTCTCTCCCTCCCTCTCCCCTTCCTCTCTCTCTCTCCCTCTCACTGACACTCCCTCCCTCTCTCTCCCCTCCACCTGACTCTCTCTCACTTTCTCTCCGTGGGGCACACCCTGTGCCTCCCCAGGCCCCTTGGGTGCAGAGCTGGGCATGGACTCGCCCCCCTTCCCCAGGACGCTGGTGTGGATACTGCTGCTGGCTCAGTTCCCCCGTCGGATGGTGGCCGTGTGCCCCACCCACTGCAAGTGCTCAACTTCCTTGCTTCAGTGCTCGGGGGTCGCTGGGGGAGAGGACTTCCCCTTCCTCAACCAGGATGAGAGGGCCAACGTAACTGAAATGTGAGTACCGATCCCCTCTTCTCATTTAGTTTCCATCACTCCAAAACCCCACCGACCTTCCCCCCGCCCCCCACCTGCCCCCACACCCCACCCTCCACCCCCTGCCCCCACCCTGACCCCCACCCCCCACCCGCACTTCACCCTCCAACAGCTACAAGAGCACCGGCCTTGCACCACCTGGATCCAACCCCAAAACCTCACCCCAAGACCAGGCTAGTCACCTGCAGAAGGCATCACAGTCGATCTCCATCAGGTCCTCCTTAAATCAGCAGAACCAATGGAGTCAAGTGCCAAAAGCAGCGGTCTGACGGGATGGGTTGGGACAAGGGGCTGGAGGGGAGTTTCTCAGCAACACCCGCGGGGAGGGGAGAGAGGTAGGGGTGATGAGGGGGAAATTCCAGAGCTTGGGCCTGGACCACTAAAGGCACGGCCGCTGGGAACAGGCCAATGGGATCAGGATAACCAGGAGGCTGGAACCACAGGACGGATGTTGTGGAGGGAGCAGAGATTTGGAGAAGTGGGTGCAGGGAACAGCCCCTCCCTATCTCTGAACCAGGAATAGGGAGGGGAGTGAGAAATAGTCCAGCCCCTACACCCCTCCCCATCTCTGTAACCCCTTCCAGCCCCTACACCCCTCCCAGTCCAGCCCCTACACCCCTCCCTGTCTCTGTAACCCCCTCTGGTCCCTACACCCCTCCCTGTCTCCTGGGTGGGGACGGGAATGTCTCCTGGGTGGGGGAGACGGAGATGGCAGACACTGGAATCTGGAGCAACACACGGTCTGCTGGAGGAACTCCGCAGGTCAGGCAGCGTCTGTGGGGGTGGGGGAGGGGGACGGAACTGTTGATGTTTTGGGTTTGAGACTGGTGGTGGGGAGGGGAGATGGCCAGTGTGGGGGGGGGGGGGTTGGTGAGAAGGGGGACTGGGAGGTGATTGGTGGACTGCGGAGGGGGAGGGCTGATGGGCAGATGGAGCTGGGTGGCTGAGGGGCTGAGGTGGAGGAGGAGGCCCTCCGACCTGTCCCCACCTTCAGCTCCACTCCCCACCCCCCACCCCACACCAGGACCACCTGTCCTTCACCTTTCACCCCTTCTCAGTCTATCTCGGGCTCCCGTCTCACCACCCGCCCCCCCCCCCCCCACGCACCCACTATTTCCCCTCCCCACCTCAGTTCCCGCGCTGGAACTCGACCCGAGACATCGACAGCTCCCCCCTCCCCCCACAGACTTCCTCCCAGCTAGTGCGTGACTGGCATTCTCCATGCCTGGGGTTGGTGAGAAGGGAGATCAGCCAGATCACGTTGGAGGACAGGGGGGTATGAAGGGCTGAGTGGCCGACTGCTCCTGTTTTCCTGGTTCCTGGTGTTCCTGATGAGGCTTTCTGCAGGTGCCATGTAAATGTACATTGTTGGTGACGAAGCCTCTGTGGACAACAGACCCATCTGTGTCTCACACCATGTCCAACACCAACCCACTCAGGACCCACCCCGTGTCCCACACAGCGTTCCGTCCGTGACCCACTCCATCCCGCACAGCGTTCCGTTCATGACCCATTCCGTGTCCCACACAGCGTTCCGTCCGTGACCCACTCTGTGTCCCACACAGTGTTGCATCCGTGACCCACTCCATGTCCCATACGCCGTTCCGTCCGTGACCCACTCTGTCCCACACTGAGGTGGGAATGCTTCCACTTGGTCTGTCACCTTCTTAACAGAGACCACAGAGAGGGAATCAACCAGGGTTCCTGCCCCCCATCACTGCCCAGTGAACCCGGGGTTAGAGAGAGAGGGGGAATCAGCCGGGGTTCCTGCCCCCCATCACTGCCCAGTGACCCTGTGGGATCTGGAAGGGAAAAATCAGCTCTGCTGATTCCACCGCCCCGTACCCCAGGATCACTGGGCTCCGGAGGGCTGTCCCCCTCTCTCCAATGGGAAGGAGGTGGAGCAGGGAAGCCCCCCGTCCTTACTTCCCTGTGTCCTGTGACACATTCCTGTCTCACACTCCCATCACCTACCCTCACCCACACACTGGGGAAACAACTAACCCCCCCAACCCTGAGGAATGAGGGAGGAAACCTATTCCCTCCTCCCATCCCTGCTCCTGTCTGCTGGGCTGTTGGCCGTGGTGGGATCACACCCCACGTCCCACGCCGGCGTTAACAGCCTCCACGGAGCTGTAATCAGCCAGCAGGGCGCAGGCAGCTCGGACAGTGAGCGAGCCCAGGGGATGTCCTGCTGGGAGGAGAGGCCATTAATCAGGCCTCCAGTTGCTGACTCAATTTGCAGCTGCAGCAGTCTCCCCGGGGTTTGTTCCAGCTCAGTGGGAGTGTGTACACCAGGCAGGTCGTGTGTCCCACAGCTGGGCATGCTTGTCAGCGTGTACTGGCACATGTGTGTGTGTGTGTGTGTGTGTGTGTGTGCGCGCACATGTTCATGCATTTATGTGTGTGCATGTTCATGCATGTGAGTGCATGTGTGTGCATGTGTGTGTATGTGTGCATGTCTGTGTGAGTTGTGCATTTATCACACATGTATCCCTGTGCATGCACACACACATGTATGTGCTCTGCATGTCTGTGCATGCTGCATGTGCCTTTGTGAGGCAGTTGCCCCTGGGTGTGTGTGAGGGTATCTGTGTGCCTGTGATCATGTGTGTGAGTGTACATGTGTGCCGATCGGAACATTCACCACTGACTGATGTATGTGTAGGTCAGGGTGTGGAAGGAGGGAGTGAGGCAGGCATGTAACACACCTGTCGGGACCTCGGTGGGGGGGTCCTTCAGATGATCCCACTACCTGACCTCTGATGTCTGTGCTCCTTGCAGGTATATCGAGGGTTGGGCTGGACTGAAACATCTGACTGCAGCTGAGCTGGAGCACTACACCAAACTCAGGAACCTGTGAGTGACCCCTCTACCAGCCAGAGTAACAGCAGCTCCTCACCTGGCCGGGAGTAATAGTGCCTCACCTGGCCGGGAGTAATATTCCTCACCTGGCCGGGAGTTATAGTTCCATCACCTGACTGGGAGTAATTTTTTCTGACCTGACTCGGAGTAATAAGCCCTCACCTGGCCGGGAGTAATAGTGCCTCACCTGGCCAGGAGTAATATTCCTTACCTGGCCGGGAGTTATAGTACTTAAAGGATGGCAAGGTTCAGGAACCTCGGATGATGAGAGATGTTGTAAACAGAGTCAAAATGAAAAAGGAAGCTTACGTAAGGTTCAGGAAGCTGAAATCAGACAGGGCCCTTAAGGAATATAAGCAACATTCCAGACATTCGAGAGGGTCAGGGGGCAGAAGTGAGTGTGGTTGCTATTACTAAGGAGAAGGTGCTTGCAAAGCTGAAAGGTCTGAAGGTAGAGAAGTCACCTGGACCAGATGGACTACACACCAGGGTTCTGAATGAGGTAGCTGAAGAGATTTGGAGGTATTAGTAGTGATCTTTCAAAAATCACCAATCAGGAATGGTTCCAGAGGACTGGAAAATCGCAAACGTCACTCCAATCTTTAAGAAGGGAGGGAGGCAAAAGACAGGGTTATAGGCTAGTTAGCCTGACTTCAGTGGTTGGTAAGGTGTTAGAGACCATTATTAAGGATGAGGTTTCGGGGTACTTGGAAACACACAACAAAATAGGCTGAAGTCAGCATGGTTTCCTTCAGGGGAGATCTTGCCTGACAAATGTGTTGGAATCTTTTGAGGAAGTAACAGGCAGGAGAGACAAAGGAGAGTCAGTGGATGTTGTTTACTTGGATTTTCAGTAGGCCTTTGACAATGTGCCACATGTGAGGCTGCTGAACAAGACAGGAGCCCGTGGTATTACAGGAGAGGTACCAGCGTGGATAGAAGGTTGGCTGACTGGCAGAAGGCAAAGAGTGGGAATAAAAGGGGCCATTTCTGGTTTGTTGCCAGCGACTAGTGGTGTTCCGCAGAGGTCGGTGTTGGGTCCGCTACTTTTCACGTCAGAACATAGAACACTACAGCACAGTACAGGCCCTTCGGCCCACAATGTTGTGTCAACATTTTATCCTGCTCTAAGATCTATCTAACCCTTCCCTCCCACATAGCCCTCCATTTCTCTATCATTCATGTGCCTATCTAAGAGTCTCTTAAATGTCCCTAATGTATCTGTCCCCACAACCTCTGCCGGCAGTGCGTTCCACACACCCACCACTCTCTGTGTAAAAAAACTTACCTCTGACATCCCCTTATACCTGAAAATTATGCCCCCTCATGTTAGCCATTTTTGCCCTGGGAAAAAGTCTCTGACTGCCCACTCGATCTATGCCTCTTATCATCTTATACACCTCTATCAAGTCACCTCTCATCCACCTTCACTCCAAAGAGAAAAGCCCAAGTTCACTCAACCTATCCTCATAAGACATGCTCTCCAATCCAGGCAGCATCCGGGTAAATCTCCTCTGCACCATCTCTAAAGCTTCCACATCCTTCCTGTAATGAGGTGACCAGAACTGAACACAACACTCCGTGTGGCCTAAGCAGTGTTTTATAGAGCTGCAACATCACCTCAAGGCTCTTGAACTCAATGCCCCGACTAATGAAGGCCAACACACCATATACCTTCTTAACAACCCTTTCAACCTTCATGGCAACCTTGAGGGATCTATGTATGTGAACCCAAGATCCCTCTGTTCCTCCACACTGCCATTAACCTTGTATTCTGCCTTCAAATTCGAGCTTCCAAAGTGTATCGCTTCACACTTTTCCGGGTTGAATTCTGAATCCACACAGCCAAGTGTCCCTGGATGCCATGCCTCCTGACCTTCTGAATGAGCCTTCCATGAGGAACCTTATCAAATGCCTTACTGAAATTCATGTACACCACACCCACTGCTCTACCTTCATCAATGTGCTTTGTCACATCCTCAAAGAATTCAATCAGGCTCGTGAGGCACCACCTGCCCCTCACAAAGCCATGCTGACTGTCCCTAATCAGCCTGTACTTCTCCAAATGCATTTTTTCAGTTTTTTCTTAATAATCTCTTAGAATCTTTTTCTGTTTACCTAAGACTCAGCCCCCATACAAAAACCAAGAAAATTACTGCCAGTAACACAAACTAACTAAGTTACAGGACATTTCCATTTGTTGCTTTATTGTAGGCATTGGACCCAAAGCTTTAAAAGCCCAGTAGGCTGCCCTCCGACAGCAAAGCTATATCTGCACAACAGATGAAGTGTGTTCCTCATGTAAAATTGCCAGCAGGAATTCTAGTCTTGCATGGCCACAAGCGGGTTTTTAAAACTCAGATGAGGCAGGGCCAATCACATGCTGCTCACAGGCTAAAGTTTGGGGAATGATTGCAAATGAGCCAAGCTAGAAGTCTTGAAGTCACTAATCGTTAATTCCCTTAAAGTCTTGCCAATAACCAAAATACATACACGTACACGCACATTCAGAAGCCAGTTTGCAATAAATAGAATATATGACACAGATTTGTTTTGCCATTACTGCTCTTACTTGGACCAATACTGGCACCATGCCTGGTGCTAATCTTCAACAATGCACACAGTAAAACACAAGCTGCCTTGCAAAAACTGGATCTGGATTTCAATTCAACTTTAATATTCACGATACTGGAGCACAGGACTGCTCTTCTTCCAAGGGCCAACAGTTCATGTCTGGTGGCAACAGAACTTGGCAATGACAGCTCTTAGGTAATGCAAAGTTGTTTAACGTGATATGTTAATGATCTGGATGTCAGAATTGAGGGCTCTGTGGCCAAGTTTGCGGATGATACAAAGGTAGGTGGAGGGGCAGGTAGTATTGAGGAAGCAGGGAGTCTGCAGAAGGACTTGGACAGGTTGGGAGAGTGGGCAAAGAAGTGGCAGATGGAATACAGCGCAGGGAAGTGTACGGTCACGCACTTTGGTAGAAGGAATAAAGGTGTAGACTATTTTCTAAACAGGAAGGGAATTCAGAAATTGGAGCTACAAAGGGACCTGGGAGCCCTAATGCAGGATTCCCTGAAGGTTAACTTGCAGGTTGAGTTGATAGCAAGGAAGGCAAATGCAACATTAGCATTAATTTGGAGAGGACTAGAATATAAAAGCAAGGATGTAATGCTGAGGCTTTATACGGTGTTGGTCAGACCACATTTGGAGTATTGTGAGCAGTTTTGGGCCACATATCTCAGAAAGGATGTGCTGACGTTGGGGACGATCCAAAGGAGGTTTACGGAAATGATCCCTGGGGTGAAAGGGTAATGTGTGAGGAGTGTTTGATGTCTCTGGGCCTGTACTCGATGAAGTTCAGAAGGATCAGGGGGGATCTCATTGAAACCCACTGAATATTGAAAGGCCTGGTTAGAGTGGACGTAGAGAGGTTGTTTCCATTAGTTGGAGAGTCCAGGACCAAAGGGCGCAGCCTCAGAATAAATGGATGTCCCTTTAAAACAGATGAGGAGGAATTTCTTTAACCAGAGGATGGTGAATCTGTGGAATTCGTTGCCACAGAGGGCTATGGACATTGGGCGTATTTAAAGTGGAGGTTGATAAGTTCCTGATTAGTAAGGCTGTTATAGATTACAGGGAGAAAGCAGGAGAATGTGGTTGAGAGGAGACACGGGTGAGGTACTAAATGAGTACTTCACATTGGTATTCACCAGGAAGGATGTGAAGGACAGAGAGCAGGGTGGAGTATTCCAGTAATCTAGGGCATTTGGTATTGGTATTGGTTTACCACTTTGAGATTAAGGAGGACATGTTGTGTCTATTGAAGAACATTAAGGTAAATAAATTCCCAGGGCCTGAGGGGATCTATCCCAGGTTATTGAGAGAGGCAAGAGAGGGGATTGCTGGGGCCTTGACAGAGATCTTTGTGTCCTCTCTAACCACAGATGAGGTCCCAGAGTAGCCAATGTTGTTCCTTTGTTTAAGAAGAGCAACAGGGATAATCCAGGGAATTGCAGGCCAGTGAGTCTCACATCAGTGGTAGGGAAGTTATTGGAGAGGATTCTTAGGGATTGGATTTACTCACATTTGGGAATGTGTAGGCCAGTTGGGGTCAGTCAGCGTGGCTTTGTGTGGGGAATTTTTTGAGGAGGTGATGAAGGTAATTAATGAGGTAGGGAAGTGGACTTCAATAAAACTTCTGACAAGGTCCCTCCTGGTAGGCTGATCCAGAAGGTTAAGGCACATGGGATGCATGGTGACTTGGTAGTTTGGATTCAGCTTGGCCACAGAGGGTAGTGGTGGAGGGGTGTTGTTGTGGCTGGAGGTCTGTGACCAGTGGTGTTCCACAGGGACCGGTGCGGGGACCCCTGTTGTCTGTGATATATATAAATGACCTGGATGAAAATGTAGATGAGCTGTGGATGACACAAAAATTGGTGGAGTTATGGACAGTGTGGAAGACTGCCAAAGGATACAGCAGGATATAGATCAGTTACAGATATGGGCAGAGAGGTGGCAGATGGAGTTTAATCCAGGCAAGTGTGAGGCATTGCACTTTGGGAGATCAAATGTAAGGTGAAAGTGTACAGTTAATGACAGGACCCTTAACAGCACTGATGTACAGGGAGATCCTGGGTCCAAGTCCACAGCTCCCTGAAAGTGGCAACACAAGTAGATAGGGTGGTAAAGAAGGTGTACGGCACGCTTGCCTTCATCAGTTGGGGCGTTGACTGTAAGGGTCAGGAAGTCATGTTGCAGCTGCATACAACTTTGGTCAGGCTGCACTTGGAGTGTTGTGTGCAGTTCCGCAAGCTTACAGGAAGGATGTGGAGGTTTTGGAGAGGATACAGGAGAGGTTCACCAGGATGCTGCCTTCATTACAAAGTACTAGCAATAAGGAGAGGTTGGACAAACTTGGATTGTATTCTCTGGAGCGCCAGAGGTTGAGGGGAGACCTGGTAGAAGTTTATAAAATCATGAGAGGCAGAGATAGGGCAGACAGTCAGACACTTTTCCCCAGGGTAGAAATGCCAAGTACTAGAGGACATGTGTTTAAGGTGAGAGGGGGAAAGTTCAAAAGAGATGTGTGGGGCAAGTTTTTTTTCACACAGAGAGTGGTGGGTGCCTGGAATGTGCTGCCAGGGGTGGTGGTGGAGGCAGATACAACAGAGGCATTTGAGAGGCATTTACACAGGCACATGAACAGGCGGGGAATGGAGGGAGGGAAATGGATCATGTGCAGGCAAATTGACATCATGGTCGGTACAGACATTGTGGGCTGAAGGGCCTGTTCCTGTGCTGTAGAGTTCTGTGCAACTGGCCAGGAGTAAGAGTTCCTCAGTGAGGCAGGAGTAACTGTGCCTCAACTGGGCAGGAGTAATAGTTCTTCAATTAGCCACAGACAAGAGCTCCTCTTCAGCCAGAAGGAGAGATGGGATGAGCCAGAACAGCAGAAATTTTGGGGTGGTGGATGTTCTGGAGGGACTGGCCTGAGTAACGGGGCTGGAGTAATGGATGTTCTGGTGAGGGGACCGGAGTGAAGGACTGTGTCAGAGTAGGGGGCCAAAGTCAGGGACTGTGTCAGAGTGAGGGGGCCGGATTGAGGGTCTGCATCAGAGTGACAGATGTGCTGGAGTGAAGGGGCCGGAGTGAGGGACTGTGTCAGAGTGAGGGGGCTGGAGTGAGGGGTCCAGACTGAGGGACTGTGTTGGAGTGACGGGGCTGATGTGAGGGTCCGTGTCGGAGTGACGGATGTCCTGGAGTGAGGGGGCCAGAGTGATATCCTCTGTAGGTCCGGCCTTTCAGAGGGTGACCGAGCCCAGTCAGCGGTGGGTCGGGGGTCACAGTGACCAGTTGTGGTACAGGCGGCTGGGTCCTCCCCTCGTGAACCACCAGGGCTTTACAGTGACCCCATCACCTCCCCAGTTGCTGCTGACTCTGACTTACAGGTGATCTGCTCAGCAGGTCATCAGCACAGAACTGTCCATGGCAGGGAACGAAGGGAAATCAGGCTAGCACTGAAGGGCTGAAAGTTCTCTACTGCTCTGTTGCCTACACTCTGTCTTCTTTCCCTTACAGAACAATCACTAACTCTGGGCTGGTGGACATAGATGAGAACGCCTTCATCCACAGCCCCCAGCTTCAGTACATGTGAGTGGGGTCATCGAGCCGTTGGTGGTGGTACCATCGTCTGCGGCCTCCCCATCCCACGATGCTCTGCGTGTCCTCTGCGTGACCTCTGTCCTGGCTCAGGCACATTGTGTCCATGTCGGTTGACTTCAGCCTCGGTTAACCCCCTCCGCACCATCCATCACACTCCCAGGGTCAGACACAGGGTGAAGCTCCCTCCACACTGTCCCGTCACACACTCCCGGGGTCAGACACAGGGTGAAGCTCCCTCCACACCATCCCATCACACACTCCCAGGGTCAGACACAGGCTGAAGCTCCCTCCACACCATCCCACGATATGGGTTAGACAACAATCTTTCCTCCAAGTCTACCTGTTCCTCCTCAGGACACCCTGACATTCGTATCTGACCCTGCAGCCTCCACAGATGGAATGGGTGGGAGAGTGTGGGTGTTGGTGAGAGAGGGTGGGAGTCGGTGGGAGATGGTGGGCGTAGGTGGGACAGGGTGGGGTGGGGGTGGGTGGGAGAGGTTGAGAGAGGGAGTGAATTGGTGGGACAGGGTGGGGTGGGTGGGAGTGGGTGTTCCAGGCGCCATGCACACCAGCAGTGTGTGTGAGGATACGATGCCCGTTCCAGCGGAGGTGAAGGGTGTCTCCTCACACTCCCAACTCTGGCTCCAGCGACGCTGGGCAGCCTGAGCTAATGCCCCAAGGCTCATGTTAAGCTCCTTGAGTTTCCAGTATTTATTTAGCTGATCCATATTTAATCCTGTGCACTCGTTAGCTGCTAATTGAAAATCAATGAAGCTTTCAGCTGCCGTCATTAACCGTACATACTGCTCACTCAGGAGCCTGCATTCACCATGGGTCCCACTGCTGCCCCCCACCTCCTGCAGACAACTCTCCCCTCGAGCGCTGCTCCCTCCCATCCCCCTCCCCACCCTTGTCACAGGGAGGGATCCCACTGGTTAAAGCAGGGGGGTGTCCGTATGAGATCCTGATCTGCCCACCACCTCAGCTCACCCCTCCCCAGGTGTATCCACAGTTCCCCCACCCCCTATCCTCCGTCTGCCGAAGCCCACCATGGGGGATTGGGGGGTGGTTTCCTCAGGCCCTCGGACACGTTCATTCCGGGAGGCAGGAATGTTGCAAGTTTCTGGGATTCCCCCCACCAATGTCTGAGTCCCCCGTCACAGCCTCTCCCCCTGTCACAGCCCCTCCCCCTCACATCCCCTCCCCTAACCTGACTGCCCCAGCCTGTGTTCTGTCCCCAACCCACTGGGCATGGCCCCAGGGGGGCAAAGTGGGTGGGGGAGAGTGGGTGCGGGGAGTGGGTGGGTGAAGTAGTGGGGGAGCAGGGGAAAGTACAAAGCCCTGGGGAGAATGGGAGCTGAGGACCCAGGGGAGAGTCAGGGGTGCGGGAGTTGGTGACAAAGTTCAGGACCCAGGGGAGAGTCATTCCATTTCTTTCATGTCACCCCTTCCCCCCAGAAACCTGTCGTCGAACGCACTCACCTCCCTGTCCTGGAGACCCTTCCAGTCCCTCAGCCTCATGGAGCTGTGAGTATAACTGGCATCCTCCCATCCCTGCCTCACCCCCTGCCTCAACCCTGCCCCTCACCCCCTCCCACACCCCCTCCCACACCCCTGCCTCTGCCCCTCCCTCACCCCCTCCCACACCCCCTCCCACACCCCTGCCTCTGCCCCTCCCTCACCCCCTCCCACACCCCCTCCCCCACCCCTGCCTCACCCCCTGCCTCAACCCTCCCCCTCACCCCCCACACCCCCTCCCCCACCCCTGCCTCACCCCCTGCCTCAACCCTCCCCCTCACCCCCTCCCACACCCTCCCTCTCACCCCCTCCCCTCAACCATTCACCCCCTCCCCATCCCCTCCCCCACCCCTGCCTCTCCCCTTCCTTCACTCACCCCCCCATCCCCTCCCCCACCCCTGCCTCTCCCTTCACTCACCTCCTTCCCCACCCCTGCCTCTCCCCTTCCCCTTCCCCCACCCCCCCACACCCCTTGCCTCACCCCCCATGCCTTCCCTCACCCCTCACCCCCTCCCCCACCCCCTGCCTCAACCCTGCCTCTCCCCTTCCCTCACCCCCTCCCCCACCCCTGCCTTGCCCCCTCCCTCAACCCCTCCCTCAACCCTCAACCCTCACCCCCTCCCACACCCCCTCCCACACCCATCACCCCACCCCCTCCCCATTCCCTCCCCCAGCCCTGCCTCTCCCCTTCCTTCACCCCTCACCCCCTCCCCCACGCCTCCCACACCCCCCACACCCCTTGCCTCACCCCCCACACTCCTTCCCTCACCCCTCACCCCCTCCCCCACCCCCTGCCTCTCCTCCTGCTTCAACCCCCTGCCTCACCCACACTGTCACCCCTCCCACACCCCTCCCACACCCCCTGCCTCACCCCCCGCCTCATCTCTTCCCTCACCCCCTCCCTCAATTCCCCCCTCCCCTGCTCCCCACAGTCCTCCCCCACACTGACTCTCCTTCTCCCCAGGGTACTGCTGGGGAACCCCCTGATCTGTTCCTGCCGGATCTGGTGGCTCCACCTGTGGCAGGAGAAAGGACAGGCGGCACTGGCCAATCAGAGCCTGAACTGCCAGCACAACGGTAGCACCACGCAGCTGGAGGCACTGCGGCTGGTTAACTGCGGTAAGCAGCACGAATCCTCCCAAGCGGTGGGAGGGGGAGGGGGACCAGCTCCTCATTGGGGGCGGGGGAGGGAGGGGTGGGGGCAGAGTCTGTGTTCAGTGCAGGAGGAGGTGGGGGGGGCAGATTGGAGAGAAGCCTCAGTGTGAGTGGTGTGTGCACAGCAAGATCCTACAAACAGAGGTGTGATGAGGGCCTGAAAGTATTGGCCAAGGGTTAAATATCTGTCCCAGGATGGGGGGCACCCCTCTCACCTCCCCCCTCCCCCTCAACCCCACCCTCCTCCAGAAAGGGGAAGGGGATAAAAAGGAGATGAAGCAGCTTTAACCACAGCTCCTCGCCGCCCCTCCCACAGTGCAACACTCCCCACTCACCGCCCCTCCCACAGTGTGGCGCTCCCTCCTCACTGCGCCCCCCACAGTGCAATGCTCCCTCCTCACTGTACCCCCCACAGTGTGGTGCTCCCTCCTCACCGCCCTCCCACAGTGTGGCACACCCTCCTCACTGTGCCCCCCACAGTGCAACACTCCCCACTCACCGCCCCGTTTTCTGTTTAAAACAAACGTTCATCAGCTAAAAGCACTACAAAAGGACATCCAGCATCAAAATACTCCAACTAACACAGAAAACAGAAGAACAAACTAAGCATCTACATAACTACAGCAATAACGCTAACTAATGCCCGCTAAACACACACGCGACACTTCAGGTAAGAATCGCATTTTCCCATCCACAACACACGCAATCCCCTGAGGGGCACCATTGGTGCCCGCGGATACCGCGTGCTCCCTCAGTACCGCCCCTTGTTTTCTCAATTGGTGTTACTTTCATGCTAACAGTAATCTCTAAACGTCCACAGACATGCGGAATACCACATTAGGAATACATCAGCATACACTTGTATTGTGATACTACTTCAGTCAGCAGATTTAAATCATTCGAAGTCTTAACGTCACCACTCTGATCCACTCCCAGGAAACTTTTCAGCTGTGCAACCTCCTTTGGTGCATTTTTTCCCTTTTTCCTGCTCACATCTTCCACTTCCCTCAGTACTATCCCCCCCAACACAGCGCAACACTCCCTCCTCGCCACCCCTCCCACAGCGCAACACTCCCTCCTCACCACCCCTCCCACAGTGCAACACTCCCTCCTCGCCACCCCTCCCACAGTGCAACACTCCCTCCTCACCACCCCTCCCACAGTGCAACACTCCCTCCTCACCACCCCTCCCACAGTGCAACACTCCCTCCTCGCCACCCCTCCCACAGTGCAACACTCCCTCCTCACCACCCCTCCCACAGCTCGGCACTCCCTCCTCGCCGTCCCTCCCACAGCTCGGCACTTCCTCCTCACCACCCCTCCCACAGCTCGGCACTCCCTCCTCACCACCCCTCCCACAGTGCAACACTCCCTCCTCGCCACCCCTCCCACAGTGCAACACTCCCTCCTCACCACCCCTCCCACAGCTCGGCACTCCCTCCTCGCCGTCCCTCCCACAGCTCGGCACTCCCTCCTCACCATCCCTCCCACAATGCAACACTCCCTCAGCACCACCCCTCTCATAGAATGGAGCCCCCACAACCAGCTGTGAGTGTTGCGAGGGGAGGGAGGTGGGGGTTTGGGAGGTTGTGGGTAGGGGCCTCCTCAGGCAGAAGGAAGGGAAGGGACGGGAGACTCTGTGGGGGTGGGGTGGGGATACATACCAGAGGCAGGCAGTGGTGTTACACGGGGTGTGGGTGGACGGGGTAATTGCAGTGTGTCTGGGGTAGGGAAATGGCAGCGAGCGATGGGCCGAGTGGTCTTTTCCTTTATCCCTGAACTTTGGCACTGCCCTGGCGGTGACCTTTGCCCTACAGCTCTGGCGGAGGCCACGATCAGCATGGAGAACCGAACCGTGAAGGCGGGAGAGAACCTCACCCTCCTGTGTCAGGCCTCAGGGACCCCCCCTCCCTCCGTCCACTGGCTCCTCGAGCAGGTCAAATCCCGCTACTCCCTGCAGGTGAGGGGGGGCAGCTGGGGTGGGGTACCAGGCAAGGGACATTTGGGTAGAAAGGTCGCACTGTCGGGGAGGGGTCAGATGTGGGGACGAGTGGTCTGGGGTCCAAGTGTTAGGTGTTGTGGTGGGGTGTTGAGTGTTTGGTGAGGGGTTGGGTTGGGGTGGGGTGTTGGGAGTTGGGATGTTGTTGGGGTGGTTTGTTGGGTGTTGGAGTGGGGTGTTGGGGTAGGGTTGGGTTGGGGTGGGGTGTTGGGTGTTGGGATATTGTGTTGGGGTGGGGTGTTGGGGAAGAGTGTTGGGTGCTGGGGAGGAGTGTTGGGTGTTGGAGTGGGGTGTTGGGGTAGAGCGTTGGGTGTTGGGGTGGGGTGTTGAGGTAGGGTTGGGTTGGGGTGGGGTGTTGGGTGTTGGGATATTGTGTTGGAGTGGGGTGTTGGGGAAGTGTTGGGTGTTGGGGTGGGGTATTGGGGTGGGGTGTTGGGTATTGGCGAACTGTTGGATGTTGGGGTGGGTTCAGCCTGGGGTACAAAGGTGAAGGGATCAGGGTGTTGGGGAGTTGACGGGGAACAGGTCCCCAGGGGTGTGGGGGTTTCAGGGGACGGTGCTGTGGGAGAGGCAGGCACCGCCCTCTCTGGGTGTCCTGACTGATCACCGTGCACCCGTTCTGTCCCCCAGATGGATGCCGCTCGACCGCAGGAGGCAGTGCTCACCCTGATTGACATCAACCCTGAGGAGAACGCCAACAACCTGAGCTGTCGGGTGGAGAACCTGGTGGGGGCCGTCGAGGTCTCCCTCACCCTCTCAGTGCTGTGTAAGGGGAAAGTCCCCTCCAAACTCCAGGCCTCCTCCCCTCCCCCCATACCCCTCCCCTCACCTCACCCCTACATAAGCCATGCCTCCCCTCCCCCTTCCATATCCCTCTGCTCCCATCCATCCATTCCCCTCCCCTCCTCCCTTCCTTCCGCCTCCCCCTCAACACTCCTCCCCTATGCCCTCACCACACGCCTCCCCCTCCATACCCCTCCTCTATCCCCCTCCATTCCCCTCCCCTCCTCCCCACCTCCCCTCATCAACCACTCCCCCTTCCATACCTCTCCCCTGTCCATTCCCCTCCCCTCCCCTTCCATTCACCATCCTTCCCCTCCCCTCCATATCCCTCCCACCCCCTCCCTTGTCCATTCCCCCCTCCTCCTCCTCCTCCTCCTCCTCACCTCACTGGTGCTCCCCCTCTCATCCTCAACCCCTCTCCTGCCCTCCCTTCTCTCTCTTCCCCTTTATCTGCCCCTACCCCCTTCCACCCCTGCCCTACTCCCCCTTCCACCCTCCACTCCTCCGGCTCCCCACCCTGAGTCCATCCGTCTGCTCTCTCACAGTGTGAAGCCTCCTGATGCAGAACAGCAGGTCCCAGCACCCCCCATCTCCAGTGTGTGGACTGTCCAAGGAGGGTCCAGCTCCTTGCAGGTGGTGGGAGATGGATCCCAGCTCCCTGCTGATGTCAGGAGACAGATCCCAGCTCCCTGCTGGTGTCAGGAGACAGATCCCAGCTCCCTGCTGGTGTCAGGAGACAGATCCCAGCTCCCTGCTGATGTCAGGAGACAGATCCCAGCTCCAGTCCCATGTGGGATCCAGGGGGAGCTGGCCAACTGGGTACAAAATTGGTTTGGTGGGAGGAGGCAGGGGGTGGTGGTGGAGGGTTGCTCTTAGCTGACCTCCGATCCCCCTTGGGCTTCGCTGACCTCTGACCCCCTTTGGACCGTGCTGACCTCTGACCCTGCCCCCCACAGACAAGCCGGAGATCCTGAGCCTATCCGATGCTGTCAACCACCACAACTGGTGCTTCCCGTTCGTGATGCGGGGAAACCCCCGTCCCACCACCCGCTGGTTCCACGACTCCCTCGAGCTGCCCGACAACCTCATCAGCTGGACCGCCATCTACGAGGAGTCGCCCAACGAGATCCACGGCTGCCGAGAGCTGGCCAGCCCCACCCACTGCAACAATGGCAACTACACCCTGCTGGCACAGAACCCCCTGGGCACCGACCGCAGGACCGCACAGGGACACTTCATGGACGGGCCCATGGACATCTGTCTGACCGAGCCCACCACCCCTGGTCAGTGGGGAGAGGGGCAGGGGAGGGGCAGGGGAGGGGGACGGGTCATGGACATCTGTCTGACCGAACCCACCACCCTCGGTTAGTGGGGAGGTGGGGAGGGAAGGGGAGGGGCAGGGGAGGGAGGGAGGAGGAGAGGTCATGGGGACGGAAGGGGAGGGAGAGGTGGGAATGTAAGGGGCGGAGGCGGGGAGGTAGGGGAGGGGAAGGTAGAGGTGGTGGGGAGGGGAGGGAGGAGGGAAGGGAGGGGGAGGGAGGCAGAGAGGGAAGAGGAGAGGAGGGGAGGGACGGAGGGAGAGGTGGGGAGGGACGGGGAGGGAGAGGTAGGGAGGGGGAGGGGGAGGTGTAGGGAGGGGGAGGGGGAGGGAGAGGTGGGGAGGGAGGGGGAGGGAGAGATTGTGGGGAGGGAGAGGTGGGGAGGTAAGGGGAGGGGAGGGAAGGGGAGGGAGGGGGAAGGGAGGGGGAGGGAGAGGGGGACGAGACGGGAGGGAGAGGGGGGGAGGGACGGGGGAGGGGGAGAGACGGGGAGGGAGTGGAGAGGGGAGGGAGGGGGACGGAGAGGTGGAGGATGAGATGTGGGGGGACGAGGCGGAGGGAGAGGTGGGGAGGAGAGAAGGGGAGGGGAGGGAGAGGTGGGGACGAGAGGTGGAGGGAGGTGGACGGTGGACAGGAAGGGGCAGAAGGGGAGACAGATGGGAGGAGGAAGGGGGAAGGGAGATAGGGAAGGAGGGGGAGGGAGGAGGGATAGTGGGGAGAGAGGAGGTGGGAAAGGGGAGGGAGGGAGGGGAGGGGAGGCAGTGGGGCAGGATGGAGGAGTTGAGAGGGAAGAGAGGTCAGAATGATGGAGGGGAGGGAGAGGAGAGGGGGAGTGGGATTTGGAGTGTGGGTGGAGGGGGTGGGGGACAGAGGAGGGGGTGGGGCAGTGGGCAGGGAGGGAAAGGGAGAAGAGAGGAGGAGGGGAGAGGGGGGTGGGGAGGGAGAGAGGGGGGGTGGGGAGGGAGGGAGGGAAAGGGGAGGCAGTGAGGGAGAGTGAGAAGGGGGGAGGGAGGTGAGGGGTGAGGAGAGAGTGGAAGGGAGCAGGGAGGGTAGATGAGAGGTGTCGGGGAGGGAGAGGGTGGAGGGGATAAATCAGGGAGGGTGGGGTGGGATTGGAAGGGAGGGAGTGGTGAGAGGGAGGGAAGGGTGGAGGGGTAGACCAGGGAGGGGTGGGTGTAGGACTGACCCTGGGCATTGGGGCAGGCTGTGTGTCTGCGCCCCGGTCGATGATGTGTCTGCTCCCTCTGTCCAGTGGCGAGGGAGAGCTCCACCTCAAGGAACGTGACGGCCAAGGACAAGGAACCTTCCTTCGGGGTGAGTACTGCCCTTGCCCCGTGACTGACGCTGTCTGCAGCAGGGACCCCGACCCCCCTTCCCCTCAGTCCCCCCTGCGGGGGCCTTGATCATCTCACCACCCCCCCCCCCCCCCCATCAGGCATCACTGCTGAGGTGCGAGCTCACCGCCCCGGGGAGGGGAAGCCGCGGGTGGTTGGGGAGGTGGGGGGTTCAGGGGGTGCTGTCGGAGTAGCTGGTTGAGTAACCCCAGCGTGTTGTATAGACGGTGTGCACTGTTGGGGCGAGGGGGTGTTTGGGGGGGGGGAGTTGAATGAGGTGCTGATAGAGCAGCTGCTCTGTTCTGGACGGAGTGGAGCTTCCCGAGAGTTGTTGGAACCGCACTCTCCCAGGGAAGTGGGGAGTGTCCTGTCACACTCCTGACCTGCTGATGGGGTAGAGCCCCTGGGGTGAGTCACTCCCCATAGGATCCCCAGCCCTTGAAGGGCTTCTGTAGCCCTGTGTCTGGTCCAGCTGAGTTCCTCGGTCGTGGTGACCCCCCCCCCCTCCCCCCCCCAGGACCCAATGGCTGACAGTGGAGAGGACTCACTGATCCCATTGAACATCAGACGGAGAGCGGCATTGCCAGCACTCCTGTGGGCAAGGATGAGGAGGGAAGTGTTCCCACCCTGGACCCTGCTTCCACCTGGCATGGAGATGGGACATTTGGCCCATCTAGCCCATGCTGGTCTTCTACTCTCCAACCTTTAGGTGCCGTGGGTCTGTGCATAGGCAACTCGGCACACCTCCCCCATCCCATCCAATCGCCCTCATCCCGTCCAATCCCAGATCCTGACATTGTGCACAGTTTTGGTCATCTTGTTACAGAAAAGACGTCATTAACTGGAATGAGTGCAGAGGAGATTTACGAGGATGTTGCCGGGACTGAGTTACAGGGAGAGGTTGAGACTTTATTCCTTGGAGTGTTGGAGACTGAGAGATGACCTTATCGAGGTGTATAAAATCATGAGGAGCATCGACAGGGTGAATGCACAGTCTATTTCCCAGGGCTGGGGAATCAAGAACTGGAGGGCTGTTGGATCTGGAGGTGTTGTTGTCCAGAAGTCAAAAATGAGGAGCAAATCCTGTGGTTACAGCCATTTTATTAGATGTTCATCACAGTAGAGGTCAGTCAGGTTCAGACAGGGTCAGCTTGTGCCAGCCTGCAAGGTTAGTAAAGAAGTAACAAAGGAACTGGACCACGTGATCTTCCTTTTATACGGCAAACTGGTCTGAACCAGTTCAGTTGAGGAAACCTGTAAACAGGTACTGACTGAGTCACAGACAAAGAAACGACAGAAGTGTAGAATTAAATGTACTACAAGTTACTAAAAGTTTACAGACAAACAGGTGATTAATACAACATATAAACAAGCGTAAAGAAAGCTAAAATTGCAAGGGAAAACACAATAACAAAAGCAATCCAGACCCTCATCCAACAGGGCACAGGTTTAAAGTGAGAGGGGTAAGATTCAAAGGGACCCGAGGGGCAACTTCTTCACGTAGATATGGAACTGGGTGAGGCAGGTGCACTAACAACGTTTCAAAGACACCACGCACAAGTCCCTGGACAATGGGGGTAAAGGTGTCCCCAGTGTCGCCCTCATGCTGATGACCCCCTTCGTATGTGGCTGCATCAGGCTGTACGTGGAACCCAAGTACGTGGGCACCAAGTGTCACTATGTACCGAGGTTCTACCTGTCCCGGCTGTTGCGAAGGATGGGCCTGGCCCCGTGGCCACACAACATCCCAGTCACCTGTCCTTTGTGGAAAAGTTCTTCCAGACCAACACCTTTGACCACAAGTCCATCAGGCAGTGGTCAGCACGGAACATCCTGCAGACACTGCAGGAGAAGGACTCGATGGACATGGTGGGGTGGTTCCCTGAGCAGACTGTCCAGACCATCTTGCAGAACGCCTCATCACCAGAACTCACCAACAAGCACAAAGACCTCGCTTGGCTGGCAGTGAGAGGGGCCCTCCCAGTCAGATCCGTCCTGCATGGTCAGAACATCAGTCCCAGCACGTGCTGTCCCCGGGAGGACTGCGCTGGGGACAAGACAGTTATCCACCTCTTTGCGGGCTGTGGGTTTCCGAGGAGAATGTGGCGAAAGATGCAAGGGTCCTTGTCATGGTTCATCCCCAGCAGCTGCGTAACAGAGGATTCTCTGATCTATGGGCTGTTTCCGGGGACACACACAGAGACGGACATCAACTGCTGCTGGAAGGTCATCAACTCGGTGAAAGACGCTCTTTGGTCTGCCCGAAACTTGTTGGTCTCCCAGCACTGTGAGATGTCCATAAGGGAATGCTGCTGACTGGCACATTCCAGGCTGCAGGAGTACGTGCTGAGGGACGCACTGAAGCCGGGTGCAGCCAACGCAGGGGCTCGGTGGGGAAGGATGACAGTTTAGGGTTCTTCTGCCACAGGAGAAGGAGGGGCGGGGTCAAGCGAGGAAGCCCCTTAAATATTGTAAATATGGGATTGGGGTATCACCCCAGGGAGCCACAGGAGTGGCACGGTGTTGTGGTTTGTGTAAAAAGTAACACTGATAATTGATCTGTACACAAATGTAAAGGTTTGCACTGTTCTATTATTGTATATAGTTTGTCTTTTATTATGAATAAAGTTTATTTTGGATAAAAAAAATCATTTCAAAGACACTTAGAAGTACATGGATGGGAAAGGTTTAGAGGGACAAGGCCAAACACAGGCAAATGGGACTGGCTTAGATGGGGATCTTGGTTGGCATGGACCGGTTGGGCCGAAGGGACTGTTTCCCTGCTATATGACTCAACCCGGGACTCCACTGCACGGCCCCGTACAGCACGAGGCCATTCAGCCCATCAGTTCCCTCGCCCCTGCATGCTTTCCCTTCCCCAGCCATCTCCACTGACCCTGTCCTGCTGCACCCAACGGCCCCAATCTCAGTCCGGAAACCCCTCCCTCCTCACCCCCACCCCCGAGAGCCCTGGGGAGTGAGGGGGGAGGAGTGGCCTCACCCTCTCTGTTGTCCTGCCCATAGGTGTGGGTCCCAGGGGGACTGGCAGTCTTGACCTCGCTCATCCTGATGCTGATCCTGGGCGTGATTCACCGGTACCGGGCAAGCAGCAAGCTCCAGCACAGCCGTAAGGGCACTCCCACCCCCTTGGGGGGAATGGGACGGGACGGGATGGAAGAGGTGGGGGAGGTAACGTTGGGGGTGGGGAGAGGGTGAGAGGAGTGTGGTGGGGAGGAGGGAGGGGCGGGCAGGGGATGGGGAGAAGATGACAGTGGTGGAGGGGGAGGGGAAGGGTGATGGAGGAGATTGGAGGGGGAGCAGATATGGGAGGGGTGGATGGGAGGTGAGGAGGTAGGAGAGGGGTGGGGGTATGATAGGGAGGAGGGGGAGGGAGGGGTAGGGGAAGATTAGAGGGGTAGGGGGAGGAGAGGAAGATGGAAATAGGTGGGGAGGGAGTAGGTGAGCTGAGGACAGGAGGAGAGGGAGGGAAGAGGGTGATCAGAGGGAGGAGAGTGTGGGGAAGTGGGAGGTGAGGAGGGGAGGAAGGAGGGATAGGAAGAGGGGGAGGAGGGTGGGAGGGGGGTGGAGGGAGGATGGGGGGGGGGGTGATATCAGAGGAATCTGGTGCTGGAGGGTAGGGGATATGAGGGCCGGCAGTGTTGAAGCAGGGAGTGGGGGTGTTAGGGGGGTAGGGTTCTGGGGTGGGGGTGTTTCCTTAGACCCCCCTCTGACTCCCCTCCATTGCCCCACCACAGGAGAGGCGAAGATGCTGGGGGGTGAGGAGGACACGGGGGTGTCACTGCACTTCCTGAACCTGGGCATCAGTGCCAGCCCCATGCCCAGTGGCCAGCAGGAGATGCCCAAGAGCCACACCATCGAGAAACCCGCAGTACTTCTGGGAGTCTCGATCCTTCCTGAAGGATCATGGCTCTGGTGAGGGAGCGCCACGCTGGGGGAGAGTTGGTGAGGGAGGGAGGGAGCGCTGTTGGAGGGGCGGAGGGAGCGCTGCGCGGTGGGAGGGGTGGTGATGGAGCTCCGCACTGCGGGAGGGGCAGTGAGGAGGGAGAGCCACGCTGTGGGAGGGGTGGTGAGGGGGGAGCGCCGTGCTGTGGGAGGGGCAGTGAGGGGGGAGCGCCGTGCTGTGGGAGGGGTGGTGAGGGAGCACCACGGTGTGGGAGGGGCAGTGAGGGGGGGAGTACTGTGGGAGGGGCAGTGAGGGGGGAGCGCCATGCTGTGGGAGGGGGCGGTGAGGGAGCACCACGGTGCGGGAGGGGCAGCAAGGAGGGAGCGCCACGCTGTGGGAGGGGGCGGTTGAGGGGGGACCGCCGTGCTGTGGGAGGGGCGCTGAGGAGCGAACGCCGCACTGTGGGGGTGGTGAGGAGGGTGTGGGGGTTTGGGGCAGGATGTCCCAGCACACTCTCCCAGGTTTGTCGGCCTGACTCTGGAATGGGAATTCTCTCCTGTTCCAGCTGTGCACCACATCAAGCGGAGAGACATCACCCTGAAGTGGGAACTTGGGGAGGGAGCCTTCGGGAAGGTGTTCCTAGCGGAGTGGGAGAAACACGGGAACGAGGAGGAACACATGCTGGTCGCTGTCAAGGTCAGGTTCAACCCAACCCCACTCTGGAGAGTGAGGAGTGAGGAGGGGGAGGGAGGGAGGAGGAGGGAGGGATGGGGAGAGGGACAGAGGGAGGAGGAGCGGGGGAAGGAGAGAGGAGAGGAGAGGGAATGGCAGGGAAGAGGAGAGGGAGGAGGGCAGGAGAGGGTTAGGACGCAAGGAAGTGCGGGAGAGGGGAGGGAGGGAGAAAATGGGGAGAGAGGGTCCGACAGATGGAGAGTGAGAGGCTGGGAGGGAAGGGGAGGATGGGTGTGTGGGAGGGAGGAAAGGTGACCGAGGGAGAGTGAAGCGGGGAATGAGGCAGGGAGAGATAGAGAGGCACGGACAGTGGGAGGGGGGAGCAGACAGTGCAAAGGAGGGAGGGAGGGGGGAACGGACAGAGGGAAGGAGAGAGGGGGAATGGACAGTGGGAAGGAGGGAGGGAGATGTGCTGAGAATAGTCTGGTAGCAGAAGGAGGGACATTGAAGGGGGAGAGAGGTGTGGGTGTCTGTCTTTCTGTGTCTGTGTCTCTCTATGTGTTTCGCTCTCTGTGTCTTGTCTATTTCTCTCTCTCTCCATCTGTCTGTCTCTGCCGTGTGCCATGTCTTATTGCTGTGTGCTGCATCCCACTGCCCTGCGCCGTCCCACTGCCCCTGCGCTGTGTCCCACTGCCATGCGCCGTCCCACTGCCCTGCGCCGTCCCACTGCCCTGCGGTGTCCCACTGCCATGCGCCGTGTCTTATTGCTGTGTGCTGCATCCCACTGCCCTGTGCCGTGTCCCACCTGCCGTGTGCTGTGTCTTATTGCTGTGTGCTGCATCCCACTGCCATGTGCCATGTCCCACTGCTGTGCTCCGTGCCCCACTGCCTTGCGCCGTGTCCCACTGCCATGTGCCGTGTCGTATTGCTGTGTGCTGCATCCCACTGCCCTGCGCCGTGTCCCACTGCCATGCGCCGTGTCCCACTGCCATGTGCCGTGTCCCACTGCCCTGCGCCGTGTCCCACTGCCATGTGCCGTGTCCCACTGCCATGTGCTGGTCCCATTGCCGTGTGCTGTGTCTTATTGTTGTGCTCCGTGTCCCACCGCCGTGCTTCGTGTCCCACTGCTCTGCGCCGTGTCCCA
The DNA here is from genome assembly GCF_009764475.1 of Pristis pectinata. NCBI lineage: Eukaryota > Metazoa > Chordata > Chondrichthyes > Rhinopristiformes > Pristidae > Pristis > Pristis pectinata. Next base: position 8,551,001 of record NC_067443.1, on the reverse strand, counting down.
CTGCTGTGTGTGGTGTCATTGCCGTGTCCCACTGTCATGTGCCGTGTCATTGCCGTGTGCTGACAGGCTCTGAAGGAGGTGACGGAGAGCGCACGCACCGACTTCCAGCGAGAGGCCGAGCTGCTGACGTTCCTGCAGCACGAACACATCGTCAGCTTCTACGGGGTGTGCCTACAGGGCGAGCCCCTGCTCATGGTCTTCGAGTACATGAGGCGACGGGGACCTCAACCGCTTCCTGCGGTAAGCACAGCCTCCCTGGGACAGTGCTGGCTCGGAGCTGGGGGCTCAGAACAGTGGGCACAGTCCCCTCACCGACCTCCTGCCTCGCGGTCTGGCCTGATTGCCCACACCCCACTGCCCCTCGGAGGTGGGGGTGAGCTGCATCCTTGATCTGCTGCACTCCGTGTGGTGGAGCTGCTGTTGGGGACGGAGTCCCGGATCCGGACCCAGTCCGGATGAAGGAACGGCGATACCTGCAAAAGCCTGGTGGGTTCCGAGCTGCTGGGGTGGTGGTGTTCCGCTGCTCCCACTCCCTTCTGGCTGGGAGAGGAGGCGAGTTTGGGAGGTGCTTTCGGAGTAGCCTGGGTGTGTAACTACAATGCACACTGTAGCTGCTGTGCGCCGCTAGTGGAGGGAGGGGGTGTTCGGGGGGGGGTGGTGGTGGGAGGGGGCGTAGGATAGGGTGCCAGTCGAGAGGGCTGCTTTGTCCTGGACGGTGTCAAGCTTCTCGAGAGTTGTTGGGGCTGCACTGGCCCCAGGCAAGTGGGGAGTGTCCCGTCACACTCCCAACTTGTGCCTTATGGATAGGGGGACAGACCCTGGGGTATCAGGAGGTGCGTCACTCCCCGCAGGATCCTCAGATGGAGGGTGAGAGGAAGGACAGGGAGGGAGGGTGAGGAGTTTTGGGAGGGGACAGGACACACATTTGGCCAAGCAGGAGAGATTTGGGAGTGAGCAGGGAGGGTGGGGTGGAGGAATGAGGGGCATTGATGGTATAGGCAGTGGAAAAGCTTCCCCACATAACCAGGACTGGAGGCACAGGTTCAGGGTAAAGGGTGGGAGGTGTCAGGGGGATTTTGGATCTGGAACACACGGCCTGAAGGGTGGTGGAGGCAGAGAAGGGGTTGGACTGAGTGGAGGTAAATGGGATCAGAGCAGATGGGTAGTGAGGGTCGGCATGGACTCCGTGGGCCGAAGGGCCTATTTCTCTAGGACCATAAACACTGGGATCGATCCTCTGAGATTCAGAACATGGGAGAGCATTCCGGCTGGGATGGGATGTGTTTGGGTAACTCTCCTCGCTAGTGTCCCGGGCCATGATCCGGCTCATTCCCATCCAGTGATCAGTGCTGAGTTATCGACCGGCAAAGCTGTCTGAGAGGTTTAAGCTCAGTCTCAGCAGCAAATAATCACTGTGTTTGAGGGGGGCCCCGGGGACGGCAGCTGCAGGAGCACTGGCCTATTGCCAGGCTCTGCATCAGACAGCCTGTCCACCCGCCAGGCTGCATTAGGGCAGGCTTCCATCACACAGCGCTCACAGCAACAACAAACCCAGCAACAACAACAGACACAGCAACAACAACAGACACAGCAACAACAACAGACACAGCAATAACAACAACAGACACAGCAACAACAACAACAGACACAGCAACAACAACAGACACAGCAACAACAACAACAAACACAGCAACAACAAACAGACACAGACAACAGCACAGCAACAACAACAACAGACAACAGCAATAACAACAACAGACACAGCAACAACAACAACAGACACAGCAACAACAACAGACACAGCAATAACAACAACAGACACAGCAATAACAACAACAGACACAGCAACAACAACAACAGACACAGCAACAACAACAGACACAGCAACAACAACAACAAACAGCAACAACAACAGACACAGCACAACAAGACACAGCAACAACAACAGACACAGCAACAACAACAACAAACACAGCAACAACAACAGACACAGCAGCAACAACAACAAATGCAGCAACAACAAAAACAACAAATACAAATACAACAACAAATACAGAAATGCGTTGGGAGGTGAGGACCTCGATACAATCGCTGTCACTAAAGAGTTTCGTGATGAGGAAACTAGTGGGCCTAAGATAGACAAGAAGTCCCTGGTCCTGATGGGATGCATCTCAGGGTACTGAAAGAAATGGCAAAAGTTATAGTAGAGGCGTTTGTGATAATTTTACCAAAATTCTCTGGACTGTGGGCAGGTCCCAGCGGATTGGAAGACAGCGAATGTCACTGTTAAAAAAAGGGTGTAGGCAGAGTGTAGGTAACTATAGGCCAGTTAGCTTAATGTCTGTAATAAGGAAAATGCTTGAAGCTATCATTAAGGAAGAAATAGTGAGACATCTGGATAGAAGTGGTTCCATCAGGCAGACACAGCATGGATTCAGGAAGGGCAGGTCCTGTTTGACAAACTTACTGGAGTTCTTTGAGGTAATAATGAGCGCAGTGGATAGAGGGGAACAGGTGGATGTTGTATACTTGGATTACCAGAAGGTGTTCGATAAGCTGCCGCATAAAAAGGCATCCATAAGATAAGGATGCATGCAGTTGGGGTTAATGTATTAGCATGGATCGAGGATTGGTTAACCAATAGAAGGCAGAGTGTTGGGATAAATGGGTGTTTCTCTGGTTGGCAATCAGTGGTGAACTGGGTGCTGCAGGGTTGGTGCTGAGCCCGCAACTGTTCACAATATACATTAACAATTTGGAAGAGGGGACCGAGTGTAGCATATCTAAGTTTGCTGATGACACTAAGCTGAGTGGAAAATCAAATTGTGCAGAGGATGTGAAGGAAAAATAGAAGATCAGATTATTATTTAAATGGTGAAAGATTGCAGCGTGCAGTTGTGCAGAGGGACTTGGGAGAGCTTGTGCATGAATCACAAAAGGTTGGTTTGCAGGTGCAACAGGTTATCAAGAAGGCAAATGGAATGTTGGCCTTCATTGCTGGAGGGATTGAATTTAAGAGCAGGGAGGTTGTGCTGCAACTGTACAGGGTACTAGTGACGCCACATCTGGAGTACTGCGTGCAGTTCTGGTCTCCTTACTTGAGGAAGGATATACTAGCTTTGGAGGCGGTGCAGAGGAGGTCCATCATGTTGATTCTGAAGATGAAGGGGTTAGCCTGCGAGGAAAGGTAGAGTCGCCAGGGACCATACTCGCTGAAATTCAGAAGAATGAGAGGAGATCTTATAGAAACGTCTAAACTTATGAAAGGGATAGATAAGATAGGCAGGAAGGTTGTTTCCACTGGTAGAACATAGACCATAGGAAACCTACAGCACAATTCAGGCCCTTCAGCCAACAAAGCTGTGCCAAACATGTCCCAACCCTAGAAATTACTAGGCTTACCCATAGCCCTCTATTTTTCTCAGCTCCATGTACCTATCCAAGAGTCTCTTGAAAGATCCTATCGTATCCGCCTCCACCACCGTTGCCAGCAGCCCATTCCACGCACTCACCACTCTCTGAGTAAAAAACTTACCCCTGACATCTCCTCTATACCTACTCCCCAGCACCTTAAACCTATGTCCTCTTGTGGCAAACCATTTCAGCCCTGGGGAAAAGCCTCTGACTATCCCATCAATACCTCTCATCATCTTATACACCTCTATCAGGTCCCCTCTCATCCTCCGTCACTCCAAGGAGAAAAGGCCGAGTTCCCTCAACCTGCTTTCATAAGGGCATCCTCCGCATTCCAGGCAGCATCCTTGTAAATCTCCTCTGCACCCTTTCTGATGGCTTCCACATCCTTCCTGTAGTGAGGTGACCGGGAACTGAGCACAAGTACTCCAGGGTCTGACCAGGGACCTATATAGCTGCAACAATACCTCTCGGCTCCTAAATTCAATTCCCCGATTGATGTAGGACAATACACCATATGTCTTCTTAACCGCAGAGTCAACCTGTGCAGCCGCTTTGAGCGTCCTATGGACTCGGACCCAAGATCCCTCCGATCCTCCACACTGCCAAGAGTCCTACCATTAATACTATATTCTGCCATCATATTTGACCTACCAAAATGAACCACTTCATACTTATCTGGGTTGAACTGCATCTGCCACTTCTCAGCCCAACTTTGCATCCTATCTATGTCCCTCTGTAACCTCTGATAGCCCTCCAAACTATCCACAACCACCCCCAACCTTTGTGTCATCTGCAAACTTACTAACCCACCCCTCCACTTCCTCATCCAGGTCGTTTATAAAAATCACAAAGAGCAAGGGTCCAGTACAGATCCCTGAGGTACACCACTGGTCACCGACCTCCACTCAGAATACCACCCTTCAACAACAACCACTCTTTGCCTTCTGTGGCCAGCCAGTTCTGGATCCACACTGCAATGTCTCCTTGGAGGTGAGACTAGAACCAGGGACATAGCCTCAAGATTCGGGGGAGTAGATTTAGGATGGAGATGAGGAACTGCTTTTCCCAGAGAGCAGTGATCTATGGAATTCTCTGCCCAGGGAAGCAGTAAGGCTACCTCATTAATACAATAAGACACAGTTAGATAGATTTTTGCACAGTAGGGAGAATTAAGTGTTCTGGGAAAAGGCAGGTAGGTGGATCTGAGTCCACAGCTAGATCAGCCATGTTCTTATTGGATGGTGGAGCAGGCTCGACGGGCCGGATGCCTCTTTTTAGTATTCTTATTTACCAACAACAACGAATACAACGACAACAACAACAACAAATACAACAACAACAAACACTGTTCAGGAACAACCACCACAGCAGCAACAACAACAGCTGGCTACAACGTTAACAACAAAAGGAAGAACAACAATTAGACCAACATAGCTGCCCCCCTTTCACTGGAGGGGGTAACGCCCACCAGTTCTGGAGAGGTGGAGAGGGCAGCTCTCCCAGGGCTCTGTACTGGGAAGCTCCAGGAGATGGATGGCAGAGGGAGGGAATTCTGAAGGGAAGGGCCTGGGGGCCAGAGGGGGTTACAGGATCAGGAAGGGTTTAAGGGGATGGGAAGGGGTACAGGGGATGGGGAGGGGTTATGGGGAGGGAGTTACAGAAACGGTGAAGGGGTTACGGGGGAGTGATGGGAGGGGGGTTACAGAGATGGGGAGGTAGTTACTGGGAGGGATTTATGGAGATGCGGAGGGGTGACTGGTAGGAGTGGGGGAGGGGGTCAAAGGGGAGGTGGTTACAGGGACTAGAGGTTATGGGGGTGGGGAGGATGCCAGGGAGGAGGCTACAGGGATGGGGAAGGGTTACGGTTAGGAGGCTACAGGGATGGGGAGGGGTTACGGTGATGGGGAAGGGGTGACATGGATGGTGTGGGGGTTGTGGGGATGGGGAGGAGGGGAATGGGGAGGGGGAGGTGTGGCGGGGATGGGGTTACGCAGAGGGGGTTGCGGGGCCTAAGTTACTGGGATGGGGAGGGGTGATCGGGAGGGGGTTACAGTGATGGGAGGGGTGACAGGGAGGGCGTTGAGGGGGTTACTGTGACAGGGAGGAGGTTAGGGTTATGGGGAGGGAGTTTATGGTGATGGGGAGGGGGTCTGTGGGGAGGTGGTTTACGAGGGACAGGGAAGGGTTATGGGGAGTGGTGGTTGATGAGAGGCCCAGGAGACATGGGATGTGAGAGGATGGATGGCACTGAGCAGTGAGGTGCTCCATCTCACCGCGCCCCGTTCCACCCTGTAGGTGCCAGGGTCCCGACGCCCCCATGCTGGTGAGCGGCGGTGAGCAGTCCTTTGGACAGCTGAAAACTCCCACAGCTCCCTGCACATTGCCCAGCAGATCGCCTCGGGAATGGTCTATCTCGCCTCACTGCACTTCGTCCACCGCGACCTTGCCACCCGCAACTGTCTGGTCGGGGAGGCATGGTGGTGAAGATTGGAGACTTCGGCATGTCCCGGGACATCTACAGCACTGACTACTACAGGGTGAGTGTCCGACTCCGGCCCCAAGCATGTATGCTCATTCCTACAGCATTCCAACAGGAACAGCGCCCTCTGAGAGACATGCTTCAACCTAAATCAATAACAACATTTGTTTCTCCACAGACGCTGCCTGACCTGCTGAGTGTTTCCTGCAGTTACTGATTTTTATTTCAGATTTCCAGTATCTGGAATTTTTACACAGTCCTGCCCGCACCATCCCATCACACACTCCTGGGGTCAGACACAGGGTGAAGCTCCCTTCACACCGTCTCATCACACACTCCCGGGGTCAGACACACAGTGAAGGTCCCTCCGCACCGTCCCATCACACACTCCCGGGGCCAGACACAGGGTGAATCTCCCTCTACACTGTCCCATCACACACTCCCGGGGTCAGACACAGAGTGGTCTCCCTCCACAGCACCCCATCACACACCCCCAGGGTCAGACACAGGGTGAATCTCCCTCTGCACCGTCCCATCACACACTCCCGGGGTCAGACAGAGAGTGAAGCTCCCTCCGCACCGTCCCATCACACACTCCCGGGGTCAGACACAGGGTGAAGCTCCCTCCGCACTGTCCAATCACACACTCCTGGGGTCAGACACAGGGTGAGGCTCCACCTGTACCATCCCATCACACACTCCCAGGTGTGCTTGAGACTCTCGGCCCAGCAGCACAGACCTGTGGCCTGAGCGGGTGACCCATGGGGGTGTGTGGGGTACCTGCGATCAGGCAGTGCTGCGGAACCCTCCCCAGCTACCCCCAGCAGTTCATGAGATCCTCCTGTGTGCCGGAGCGTGCAGTGGGGTGGGAGGAGATGGCAGCCGGTTTGCTCTGACCTCTGACCCTCCTGTGCCCAGGTCGGAGGCCGCACCATGCTGCCCATCCGCTGGATGCCACCGGAGAGCATCATGTACCGCAAGTTCACGGCGGAGAGTGACATCTGGAGCTTCGGTGTGGTGCTGTGGGAGATCTTCACCTATGGCAAGCAGCCCTGGTACCAGCTGTCCAACACCGAGGTGGGTTCAGCCCTGGGGTGGGAGCACACCTTGGGCACCCCCTCCCCAGGGAGGGGGGCCCCACCGTGCCCCTTGCACGGGGCGGCCTATGCAGGGAGCTCAAAGCCACCTCCACCCACCATCCACACACATCACTGCCCGTCAGCTTCCGGTGGTGGGATCGTGCTATGCGCACACCAGTTTCCCCGTTAGTACAGTTAATGTCCTCATTGGGCCCGCTCCTCATCCCTGTTCCCCCACTCCTCCCCTCCTCTACCTCCAACCCCCCTCCCTCCCTCCCTGCCCACATCAATCTCTCAAAGGGTGTCAAAGGTTTCAGGGAGAAGGCAGGAGAATAACCAGCCGTGATGGAATGGGCGAGCAGACTCAATGGGCTGAATGGCCTAATTCTGCTCCCATGTATTATGGGCCATCACTCACTCCCCATCTTTACCCTCCCCGTCTCTTTCCCTCTCTCCATCTCTTTGCTTATTCCTCTCTCTCTCTAGCTCTCTCTCCAGCTATCTCTCTCTAGCTCTCTCTCTAGCTCTCTCTACCTCTCTCTCTAGCTCTCTCTCTCTAGCTCTCTCTAGCTCTCTAGCTCTCTCTCTAGCTCTCTCTCTAGCTCTCTCTACCTCTCTCTCTAGCTCTCTCTAGCTCTCTCTCTAGCTCTCTCTCTAGCTCTCTCTCTCTAGCTCTCTCTCTAGCTCTCTCTACCTCTCTCTCTCTAGCTCTCTCTAGCTCTCTCTCTCTAGCTCTCTCTCTAGCTCTCTCTAGATCTCTCTCTAGCTCTCTCTCTCTACCTCTCTCTACCTGTCTCCCTCTCTCTAGCTCTCTCTCTCCATCTCTCTTTACACATTCCATTCATCCACCGTTCCTCCTCCCTTACTGTCACACTCCCTCCTTCTCTCCCTCTTGCCATCCCTCCCACCCCACTGCCTCTCCTTTCCTCTCCCACTGCATCCAACTCTCCGTCCCTGCTCCCTCCCTCTATCTCCCATTCTGCTCCTCCCCCTCGCCCATCCCTTCCCCTCTCCTCCCCTTACCCTCCCTCACTCTCAACCCACTCTCACCATCTCCTCCCTCCCACTCCTCCCACCCTTCCCCTCTCCCCCTCCCTTCCCCTCTCACCCTCCCTTCCCCTCTCACCCTCCCCTCCTCCCCTTCCCCTCAACCCCCTCTCCCTCCCTCGACTTCCTCTCCCTCCCTCCCTCCCACCTCCTTGACCCCTCAATCCCTCTCGATGCCTCTCTCCCTCCCTCCCCCTTGACCACCTCTCTCCCTCTCTCCCTTCCCTCTCCCTCCCTCCCCCTCGACCCCCTCTCCCTCCCTCCATCCCCTCGACCTTCTCTCTCTCTCCCTCCCTCTTCGAACCCCCTCCCCCTCGGGCAGCACTGCCCACTCTGCCCTGAGTCGGGGCAGACGCTGAGACAGCAGGTAGCCAATCAGAGTGAAACCTGACCAGAGAGTGCCGGCGAGCGCTCCATTAACTGCCGCTCTCTGCTGTGCTCAGCACACTCTCAAATCCACCCCTTTAATCGGATTTGCATTTTGCAGAGTTAATTTGGCAAGGGGTTTGATCCGCTGCGTGTTGGCGAGATGCAGGTGCCGGGGAATCTCGACACCATCCCACACAAAGCAACCACCTACCCCACACCCCCCCTGAACACCCCCTCCCTCCAGCACCGGCCTACAGTGTCTGCAGTTATTCGTCCGGACTCCGACAGCACCTCCCAAACCCTATACCCCGCTGCCCCGGGTCTGTCCTGTCCCTTCACCGTGGCTGGGTCTGAATCCTGGAACACCCTCCTCCACCTCTTCACTGAAACTTACAGAACTCTGTGAGACAGAACGAGCCCAATTCGGTCCATTGTGTCGCTGCTGGTAGAGACCAGATCTGCCTCACGTCCCCACCTCCCAGCACTGGGTCCGTAAGCCCTGTCCTGTTTCAGTGTGGGAGGGGTTTCTGCCTCCTCCACCCCAGACCCCACCACCAGCTTGGGTGAAACGCACCCCCCCCTCCACCTCACCCTGTTACTCATTACTCTGCCCCCAGGTCTTAGACCCTGACGGAGAGGGAGGGAGGGAGGGAGGGAGGGAGGGAGGGGAGAAGGGATGGGGAGAGAGGTGGAGGGCATGTTAGGAGCAGGAGACGGAAGGGGGAGGGAGAGGTAGGGCAGAGAGTGGAGCAGGAGGGATGGAAAGCGAGGGAGAGGGGAGGAAGGCGAAGGGGAGAGAGGGAGGAGTGTGAGGTCCATCGAGAGAGAGAAGGGAGGGACGTCTTCCTTCCATTAACTCTCCCTCATAACTTAATCCATCTCAACCCCATCCCCCCGCAGCCTCCCCTCTCCCGGCTGATCCAAGAGGCCGCAACCGCTGGAATCTGGAGCAAGGAACAACGCTGGAAGGAACTCAGCGGGTCAGGCAGCGCCGGTGGAGGTCGACGTTTCGGGTTCTGACCCTGAATCAGGACTCGGCCCGAAACCTCGACCATCCCTCTGCCTCCACAAGGTGCTACCCTGACCCGATGAGTTCCTCCAGCAGGTCTCTTCTCTGTGCCCCTGCGCCCTCCGCAGTGCTGTGGCGCGCCGAGCAAGATCTTGTGCAACACACCAGAGGAGACAACCTTCTTGCTCTCATTCTTGAGGGGCAGCACCCATTCCCCCGTGAGCACCAACTAACGGCGCCTCCCAAAGCCACCACCAAGGACAAGGGCGACTGGACGCACCTTGCAGAGTCCCTCCCATCACCCTACCCCTGCCGTTTATTGTCAACCCCCAGCATCTCGCCAGTGCATTCCCTCCTTCCTGTGTGGGGCTGCATTCGTTTCCTCTTCCTGCCCAACGACTGGGCCACAGCTGTCCGCCTGCGGTCTGAACAACCGACAGCTTCCTCTGCAAACTTCCCCCGCTTCTAAATCAGGATCAACTGACCCAAAGGTTGGTGCGGCGAGTTACCGTGAACTGCGCGGGTGTGGGCCTCGGCAGCCACAAACAACCTCCAACGTGATCCTTGGCTTCCCGTCGCTGACAACGTTCCCACCCTCGCTCGGACCCAGCTCGGGTGCGGGACTTCGTCAGAAACCAGTCGGGGGTGGGTCTAAAGGCGAACGCCAGAACTTCACCCAGAGGGGCTGGTCCAACGCTGATACCAGGCTGCGGATGGGCCCATTCCTCACCCTCGGCCTGGCCCCGCTCTGTGGAATTGGCGGACCTCAGAGCTGGGCCACCTCCGTCCCCTGATCGCAGAGTATGTTCATGGGAGCGGGGTTACGTTGGGCTGTGATGCACACCCTGGCTAGGTAGCCCTTGGGGGTGGAATGTTCAACCTGGAGAACAGCAGTCAGGCAGCTTCGCCCGTGGGCAGCCTGGGTTGTAACGTGTAGGGTGGGTGCAGGATGGATCAGCAACAGGCAGGGCATCAGATATGTGGCTCCTGTTCACTGGGTGCCAGCAATGCCAAGCCACTGGGTTATGGTTAGCATTGTGCTCACTCAATGGGTACATTAGGACAAACCATTGGGTACAAGCCGTGCCAACTCATTGGCAGTTTGCATGTCCAACGTGAGTTTGCCTCATGGTTATGCCACTTGTGAGGGATCTGATTCTTCAGTTAATGGGTCGAGTTGTGCCAACTCTTTGGAGAGTTGCATCTTCAACATTGGGTGCCAGTTATGGACAAGGGTCGAGTAGCGCCAACTCTTTGGGATGTGCCAGTGCTGGTGATGGCAGCCCTCGTGGTGTCTGACCATGGGTTGTTTGATGCCAATGGGCCGTCGGTGGGAAGTTTGGAGGGGGGGGGTGGGAGTGGACCACCGTTCCCCACCCCCTTTAATTCTGACGTTGTGCTCCACAGGCGATCGAATGCATCACACAGGGCCGGGGAAACTGGAGTGCCCGAGGAACTGCCCCCGAGAGGTGTACGCCATCATGCAGGGCTGTTGGCCCAGAGACCCACAGGCAGAGGCTGACCATAAAGGAAATCCACAGCCGCCCTCCAGCGGCTGGTCAAATCGCCGCCGGTTTTACCTCGACGTGCTGCAGTAAGGGTCCAGGTCCCGGGGTGGTGTGTTACCGTGGACACCACTCTGGATGGACACTCCCCGGGACCATGGAGAGTGTACCGTCACTCGCAGCAGAACTAAGTGTCCTTGCAGACTGCATGTGGCTAAGGAAGATAAGGAAGGTTAATGTATGCACCCTGAATTATCTCCCCCGACTAATCTCATTGGCTCCACTATATCCATGCTTGGGTCTTCAAGTGGACCTTGGTACCTGGCTGTACCCCAGTCAGACGGTGGGACCACCCAGGGGCCGTATGACTGACCTGTGTATTACTCCCTGTTCCTATTGCATGCACTGAGTGTATTAAAGGTTCTTCCTGCCGCCCAGAGAGTTGTGTGTTCCCCTGTTGGCCCAAGGTCACTGTTCAGTTTTGTTATCAGACACCTCAGTGGGTCGGTTTGTCAATGCTTTGGCCACGTGAAACTTCACCCTAACACGAAGGGGCATAATTTTAAGGTGATTGGAGGAAGATATAAGAGGAATGTCAGAGGTCAGTTTTTTACACAGAGAGTGGTGGGTGCGCGGACCGCACTCCCTGCAGAGGTTGTGGGGGCAGATACATTAGGGACATTTAAGAGACTCTTAGACAGACACAAGAATGATAGTGAAATGGAGGGCTATGTGGAAGGGAAGGGTTAGATAGATATTAGAGCAGGGTAAATGTCGGCACAACATCATGGGCCGAAGGGCCTGTACTGTGCTGTAATGTTCTCTTGCCCATCTGAACTACCAAACAACTGGCCATCTAAAGGTTCACCCCATTGGCCATCTGAACGACCAATCAAGTGACCAGCGGAAGCTTCACCCCCATTGGCCATTTGAACTACCAGTCAATTACCTTTCTAAAGCTCCAACCCATTGGCCATCTCTAACCCCAATCCACGACTATCTGTAACTCCAGCCCATTGGGTGTTTGAGTCGCCAGCCCACTGGGCAACTTCTATGCCAACCTATTGGGTAACTGAGTGACCAATCCGTTGCCTATCTGAACTGCGACCTAACGGAGCCGCCAGCCAGTTGGGTGAGTGGGCACCCTAATCCAAGTCTCCAGCTGTCTGTCAACCAATGACCGAGTCTCGGGCTGCCTTGTGTCCCCATCAGCCGTCAGCCTGGTGCGGGAGAGACTCTACACCAGTCAGTACCTGTGGAAATCACAAACAATGCGCTGGAGGGACTCAGCGGGTCAGGCGACACCTTGGAGGTGTTGTCCCGGTGAGATCCACACACCCAGAGCAGGACTGGGGCAGGGGGAATTGGCCATGGAGCAGCGAAATGACTTTATACAGCCTCTCTCACGTCTCCCGATCAATGCCTCGCACTCCGAAGCTCCCATTAGCTCCCCCGAAAGTGGAGTTCAGGGCTCCTCTGGGGCTTTTCTAATGGACATGCAGGTGCAGTAGTTAGCATACATTACAGCCTCTCCCCAGGGCCCAGCCAGCTTTCCATTGGACTCGTTCCCGCTGCCCAGATGGAAAAGCTTTGCCGTGTTTGGGAAGTGTTGGCGGAGAGTTTGCCTGCTCCTGGGCTCCTGCCAGCCTTGGCCGGTGTGGCAGCCGTGCCTTCCCGGGAAGGGGCTGAAGAGCAGAGCGTGGGGCGTGGGGCTGGCAGTTCCCTCAGGAATCGGATCTGGCTCTTCGGAACCCCGGTGCGCAGAGGTTGATTGTCAGCCGGAAGTGGGTTGTGGGGAACGGTCGGATCCCGAGCCACCACTCGTTGGGAACGATGGGGGGGGGCCAGATGTTGGGATGTCCACAAGGGGAAGATTCCCCAGCACCTTCACCAGTGCATCCCCTCCACTCCCCTTCTCTCTGGGTCAACGTTTCAGTCAGTCAGTGCAAAGCAGGAGAGGGAAAACCGACCAGAATTTTGCAGAGGGTCTCGCTGACTGGGTGATTGGCAGTTCATGGGTGTTGGGGGGGGGGTGGCATTTCTTCACAGGGTGGGGTGAAGGTTGTCGGGTGGGGAGGGGTGTGGTGAGTGTCAGGAGAAGGTGATGGGGAGAGGGAGGAGGTGAGGGTGGGGGATGGAGGGAGCTGCCTGAGGCTAGGAGCCAGATTACAGTAAGATCAATAACATAAAGAGCTGTGAGCTGTGGTTCATTGTTTACACTGTTTTGTAAATGAGGATCAGAGTAGAGCATCACTCCGCTCCTAAACACTCCCTTTGCCAATTAAAGGTAACCCCTGGCCATTAGCATGTTGTCTGGATAGTGAAATACGGAGCTCTCTGCTCGCCTGTCTCTCGCTCGCTCGCTCTACAGTATATCTCTGCCTCTATCTCCCTCTCTACCTCTCTGCCTATCTCTATATCTCTACCCTTTTGTTTCTCTCTGTCTCTGTATCTCTATCTATATCCATCTGTCTCTGCCCCTCCCTCGATACACGTCTATCTCCATCTTTCGCTATCTCTCTTCTATCTCTCTCGGTGTCTACCTGTCGAGAGAGAGAGAGGGAAAGGGAGGGAGAGAATGTGAGGGGTGTGTGTGTGTGTGTGTGTCTGTGTGTCTGTGTGTGAGTGTGCATGTGTGTGTGTGTTGTGTGTATGTGTTGTGTGGGGGGGATGCGAGTGTGAGGGAGTGTGCTTTTATTTAACTATTTAATGCAGATCAATCTAGTCTCACCTCACCCTCTCACTCTGTCTCTTTCTCTCTCGCTCACTCTCTCTCTCTCTGCCTCTCACTCTCTCTCTCACCCTCTCTCACCTCACTCTCTCTCACACTCGCTCTCTCACTCTCTCTCTCCCACTCTCTCTCCCACTCTCTCTCCCACACTCTCACACCTCTCTCTGCCTCTCTCTCTCTCACTCTCTCCCCCACACTCTCTCTGCCTCTCTCTCTCACTCTCTCCCCCACACTCTCTCCCGCTCTATCTCTCGCTCTCTCTCTCACCCCCCCCCACCCCCTCTGTCTCTCTCTGATCACACGAACAAAGTAACGGGATTTGTGGACCATGATCCTGCGTGGGTACCGGGGTCTCGGCGACAGCACGTTGGGAGGAGTGCACCCTTGGCCACTGCCCCTGTGTTGGCACTGGAGCTGACACTGGGCACAGACTGGGCCAGCGTTTATTGCTGGACCCTACTTGTCCCATAAGGAGGCGGGGGGGGGGGGGGCGCCCCCTTGAACCACTGCAGTCTGTGTGGAGAAGGTGTTGTTGGGGAGGGAGTTCCGGGAGTCAGACCCAGTGACGGCGAGGGAACGCTGATACATTTACCGGACAGGATGATCTGCAGCTGGGAGGGGAAGCTGCAGGCGGTGGTGTTCCCTGCTCCATGGTGGGAGAGGTGGCGGCTTTGGGAGGTGCTGTTGTAGCCCGGCTGAGTAACTGCAGTACATTGTGGAGACAGTGTACAGTGCAGGCAGTGTACGCTGGTGGTGGAGGGAGGGAGTGGTCCCTCCTCACTCCGGTCCCTCCTCCGGTCCCTCCCTCCTCACTCCTGTTCCTCCTCACTCCTTCCCTCCTCACTCCGCTCCCTCCTCACCCGGTCCCTCCTCTCCCGGTCCCTCCCTCTCCTGGTCTCTCCTCTCTCCGGTCCCTCCTCTCCCAGTCCCTCACTCCTGGTCTCCCTCTCCCCCGCCCCACATCCCCCACTGTCACTTTTAGCTCCCCGCCAGGGGTCTGCGACCCCGGCTCCATCCCGGACAGGAAGCTGTGAGAGTCCGAAGCAGTAATTGGGCCATTAGACAATGAGGAAGCGGCCAGTGATAAAGATCTGCACCGAAGGCGGCTGCTCCGGTTACAGCAGAGGCAGTCAGCGGGGCGTTAGTCAGGCAGCACCCGAGGGGAGGGCACACACAACTTGTACTCACCCCACATCACAGGGTCTCAGGCTGGGCGGAGAGCTCGGAACTGGGGGACGGGTCCCACACACCCTCACTGGGGGACAGGACCCTCACTGGGAACGGGTCCCACACACTGACCCTCACTGGAGGACGGTCCCACACACACACTGACCCTCGGGGACAGTCCCACACACACTGACCCTCACTGGGAGACGGGTCTCACACACACTGACCCTCACTGGGGGGACGGGTCCCACATACACCCTGACCCTCACTGGGAGGCTGGTCCCACACACACACACACACACACACACACACACACACACACTGACCTTCACTGGGGGACGAGTCCCACACACACTGACCCTCACTGGGGGACGGGTCCCGCACACATACTGACCCTCACTGGGGGACGGGTCTCACACACACTGACCCTCACTGGGGGACGGGTCCCGCACAGACAATGACCATCTCTGTGTATTACACGGTCTCTGTACACCTGTGCCCTCCAGGCGCTACAACCTTCCTGCAGATCTGAAGCCGCGACCATCTCCGATTCCAGTCGATTTGCCATTGGCATCCATGGCCCCATCTGCCTGGGGTCTCAGCTCTGGAACCCCCAAACCACCCCGAATCTCGCTCCTCCACTACGACCCCCTGATATGTCCCACGTTGGACTGGGTGACCGGTCACTTGTCCGTAGAAGAGTTTTAAATAATTTAAGGGACCCGTGGTGTCTGTGTGCCATGCGCATCATGGGTGCGAGAGGTTGCAGCCCCTGTATGAGTATCTGAAGGGGCTGCTCCTCAACTTCTGGTTACATTTCAACCCCACTCTCCCGATCTTCGGGCACCGGGTGCGGAGGGGGATGGTTGGGTAAGGGGATTGTCAGCCCGGATATATCCTCGGTCTGCTCCGGGCAGCCCTGTGTGTGGACACGTTCCGAGGATACATTCTGAGGAGCGTTTGTCTGAAGTCCTCTGGAGTCGCTTCCACCTCCTTGTCCGGCACCTCCCCTGTGTCACACTCGCCCCCTGGGTATGCCACAGTCATTTCACACACGTCACGCAGTGCTGTCACACACGTGGCACACACATATCACACAGCGCTGCTCCACACATGTCACACAGTGCTGTCACACAGACACGTCACATACATGTAACACACATGTCACACACGTCACACACTACTGTCACACACATGTAACACACACATCACAGTGCTGTCACACACAGCTCTCCGGGAGAGGCACAAGTTATCAGCACTGGAAACATGGTGTTGTACCGCCGCCTCGTGGCTATCGATACAAGTAGGAAATGTTAACGAAATCAAAGCGAGATTTCATCGGTATTGCCCCTCCCCACAGTGCGGAGCTCCCTCCTCACCTCACCTCCCACACTGTGACACTCCGTCAGTACTGCCTCTCCCACAGTGTGGCGCTCCCTCAGTCCCGCCCCCCCCCCCCCCCCCACTGTGTGACGCTCCCTCTACCGCGCTCCTACTGTGCGGCGCTCCCTCAGTACCACCCCTCCCGACAGTGGTGACCACACCCTCTGTCCCGCCCCTCCCAAAGTATGACCCTCCCTAAGTCCGGCCCCACCTCCCAGAACGAGATGTCCGGGTTGCGAGAACCTGTAACCCACGACCGCTGGTGCGGGACAGACCCCCTGGGCCTGGGATGATCGGGGACCCCTGGATTGGTTCCGGAGGAGGATGGACAGGCGGCTCGCTGGAGGAGAAGTTTATTGGCTGCGTTTTGGAAGTTCCAACAACGGACGGTGCGCCGGGTCCGACGCGGCGGGAGTCCTGGTTCGGCGGGTGACGGCGAAGCCCCTACCCCGGGCTACAGCGTGCTGGCGGTCTCCGAGTGCCCCGCACCCCTGGCGTTTCCCGTTCAGGTTGGCAGTAGCCCGGGTGGGGTTCCCTGGCACCAGCTCGGGCGGCATGGCCGGGGCCCGATGAGGGGCGTGCGGGGGTCCCTGAGGAGGCGGGTGAGAACTGGGGCCAGGCAGGAAGCGAGGGGTCCCGCAGCCCCCCGACTTCCCGCAGCTGGGCGGACCCGCTGTAGAAGAAGGAGACCTCCCGGAAATTGGGCCGCATGGCGTCGGTCATCCTCTCCAGGATCTGTAGGAAACTCGGGTCGCGAACGCGGGTTCTGCTGCCAGCAGATCTGCATTAACTCATGCCTGGGGAGGGAGACAGAGAGTCAGTGCTACTACTGGATCTGGGACAGGGCAGTAACCACACTGTTCCCATCACACAATCCCGGGGTCAGACAGAGAGTGAAGCTCCCTCCACACCGTCCCATCACACACTCCCGGGGTCAGACACAGAGTGAAGCTCCTGAATTCTTTCCAGCTTAAGTCACTGAGATCGTTCAGAAACTGGTGATTGGGCCTGGATTGCGCTGGAATGAACAGTACAGCAAGGAACAGGCCCTTCGGCCTCTCAATGTATGTGCTGATACACCATGACTAACTAAACCAATCCTACCTGCCTCCACAAGGTCCATATCCCTCCATTCCCTGTCTCCATCCCCACCCCCGGTAGCCCGTTCCAGGCACCCGCCATCTATGTGTGAAAAACTTGCCCCACACATCTCCCCACTGCAGAGGAAGGGCAGGAGAGGGGGAAGGAGGATTGAGAAGGGAGAGGAGGGTTTGAGGAAGGGGTGTGAAAGGTGAGGGTGAGGAGTGGGTATGGGTGGTTGTGGAGGGTGAGAGGGAGTGAGGAGTGTGACGGACTTGGTGAATGTCCCTTTAAGATAGAGTTAGTAGTGTGTGTGTGTGGGGGGGGGGGGGGCGTGTTACGTCAACCAAACATAAAGGACCTAATGACGTTTTTGAAAACAGTCAGTCGAAGTCAGTCAGAGGAGAGAGATGAGAGAGACCAGCCTGCTAGATTCTCTATCGATGGATGAGAAACAATAAATGTGTCTGTCACTGCAAACCACGCATGGAAATTGGGAATAATCCGGTGGAGTTCACTTTGTTTGCTGATCATGTAGAAGGAAACAGGTATTTGTGTGGACGGCCACGATTCGGTTGCTTTTCGGAGTGAGGAAGTCACTACCGAGTAAACACTGAGGTGTCGATTGGGTTCCATCGTGGAACATCTGGACTTCGTAATTACTCTCTCTATTTCTCTACATCTACGTCTTACCTTCAGACAGCGGAGGTTATTGAAGAAGCCTTTGCTCATGTTTCACCTTATGGCTGCTGAACTGAACTTTAAGAACCATTCCTGGACTTGGAGTTTGGGAATTTGCCACACACACACACACACACACACACACACACACACACACACACACACGACGGGTTTAGTTTTTGGGGTTAATGTCCAAGGTTTAATATTTTTACTATTTTTCTTATTATATTAAGTAGTTATTAATAAAATAGTTTTTAACACATACATCTCGGTGTGTTTCTTTTGTTGCTGGTTCATAACAGGAGGGAGGGTTAAGGAGTACAAAGGGTGCATGAGGGTGTGCGGAGGGTCAAGCAGGGTGCAGGGGGCACTTACAGTCTCTCGGGGCAGTTGGTGGGTTTCCCCAGCGTCCCGCTGTTCAGCACGAAGCGCAGCACCTGCTCGTTGGACATGCCCTGGTATGGCTGCTCGGCGAGGGTGGCGATCTCCCACAGCACCACCCCAAACGACCTGCAGTACCCAGGGACCAGTTCCCCAGCAGTTAAGTGTCACCTGTCCGATACCCAGTCCCTCTTCCACCCCAAACCCACCTCTCCCCCCTACACCCAGCCTCACCTCTCCCTCCAAACCCACCCCCACCTCCCTCCACCCCACCCAAACCTACCTCCAAACAAACACTCACCTCCTCACCTCCCTCTACCCCACCCCACACCCACCTCTCTGCCCCCCCCCCCGCACACTAACCTACTTCCCCCAGCACACCCGGCCCCACCTCTCCCTCCCTCCACATCCAGCCTCACCTCGCTCCAAACTCACCTTCAACTTCCTCCATCCCAGCCCCAGTCCCACCTCCCCACCACAACAGGCTCCACCTCCCTCTCGAACCCTCTCCCCACACCCATGCCTATTTTCTTCCTCACCCATACCCACCTCCCCCTCCCCCGCACCCATATCTACCTCTCTTCACACTGACTCCTCACCAAACCACTCTCCCTCCATCCGTACCCTCCCCTACTCTCACTCACATTCGGTCAGAACCCCCGGTGGCCTGGAACAAGATCTGGTCTTCAGTATGGAAGGTTTCCTCAGGAGTGGCAGCTTGTTGGGAATGTGAACAGTGGGAGCGAATGGGAAGGGGTCGGGTTCAATTGGGGGTCTGTGTAGTGGGAAGTGTCGAGTCCACAGTGAGAGTCCCAGACAATGATGCCGTACAGAGTGTCCTACCACTCATCTCCCACTCCTCCACTCCCCACCCTCCCTCCCTCCTCCACGGTCACCAATCTCCAGCTGATCCCCAGAACGTGGCCCCCGTCACAGTGGGGGAAGTCTCACCAGACGTCGCTGTGGGGCTGAAGATCCCGTCCTTGAGGGACTCTGGTGCCATCCAGCGCACGGGGAGTAGACCCTTGCCCCCCTTCCGGTAATAGTCCGTCTCGTAAATATCTCGGGTCATTCCGAAATCTGCAAGGGAGGAGTGTTAGGGTAAGCTCACAGCGTTCTGGCATCCACGTGGGGTCGGAGCTCAGCACCAGCCCAGAGTCCACAGGTTGCGGTTTGGAAATCGCACCCCCCCCCCCCCACCACCCCACCCCTCCCGAGACTGGGCAAAACACGCGGGGCAGATACCTCCCTGTCGGCAATGCTGAGGGAACGGCTCACTTTATCAGGGTAGATTTCTTAGCATCCCTATCCCTGTAATCCACCCTACCTCCTCCTGCTCCTACACCCCTCCCTATCTATGTAACTCCCTCCGACCCCTACAACCGTCTCTGTAACCACCCTCCAGGTCCCCACACCCACTCCCATCTCTGTAACCCCTTCCAGCCCTTTCCTATCTTCTTATTGGTTCGCTGTGACAGGTTGGCTGCAGCCAATGGATCGAGCGACTGTACCGGCTACAATCCCCAGCACCCCCACCTACCCACCCTGACCCCCAGCCCACCTCCAATCTTGACCGTGAGGTCCTCAGAACACCATGCAGTTGCGAGCGGCCAGGTCCCGGTGGACGAACTTATTGCGTTGAGGTACGCCATCCCGTCTGCGATCTCCCCGGCCATTTGCATCATGTCCCTCAGTGTGGGCGGGGACAAGTCCTGGTTGCCCTGTCCGTGGGAGAGAGAGGCAGCGTCAAAGGGACGTGGTGAGGAGGGGGAGGAGGGGGAAATTGTCAGGAATTCGGTCCATCGCCTGCATGCCGGGCCTGAATCACACCGAGATTCTGCTTCCCCATCCGCCCTCGGGACGTCACCAAGGGAGGGCGGGATGGCGGGGAGTTCACCCTATGTCCAGGGACCCACACCCGACCACCCAGAGACTGCGGTTTTGGTGGGCTCTTGTTGTGCGCAGTATGGCACTTCTGAGACCAGGTACGACCGACGTTCTGTCCCAAGGGCGCTTTGGGTTGGTGATCCAAGGGACGGTTGGAGGAGACGAAAAATGCCATGCTTTCCCCCAGGCACTGATGTGGCAAAGGGACTCCAGTCTCCTGCAGCCACTTTGGCTGCTGGTACGTGGGGCACTGTGTACATCTGTGGCACTGGATGCAACTGTGATACTAGATACAGCTGACGCTGGATGCAGCCTGGACACTGGATAGCGCTGTGGCACTGGATACAGCTGTGGCATGATATAGCCGGGACATTGGATACAGCGGGGACACTGGATACAGTTGGAAAAGCGAATGGGACGGGTGTACACAGCTGGAGGACTGGGGTCACTGGGCATCCAGGTGTTGGGTTTCGGGCGTTGGGTGTCAGGCACTGGGTGTCGGGTTGTCCTGGTGTTGGGTTTCAGTGTGTCGAGCGCTGGCGATCAGGTACCTCTGTGCTCAGCCGCAGCGAGCGAAGGTGACTCTTGAGGTCTCCCCGGGTCATGAGTTCCATGATGACCAGCGTAGGCTGACCCCTCGACACCACACCCCCAGCAAACGCACCTGCACAGGAAGAGCACAAACTAAAAGACCATCACCTCTACCCCTCACCCACCCAACACACCTTTACTCCACACAGTCACACCCCTGCACACCAACCCACCAACACCCCTACACACCGACACACCTACATACCGACACCCCTGCACACCGACACTCCCAACACCACTCAAACCAACACCCCTACACACCGTCAGCCCAACACCCCTACACACCAACACTCCGACACCACCAACAACCCAAGACCCCTACACCCCAACACCCCTACTGCCATATACCTCAACACCCTTTCACCCCAACACCCCGACACCCTGACACCCTAACACCTCTACACCCCAACACCCCACAGTCACCCTCATCACCCCACTGGAGGACACTGGAACCCTGGTTTCCCAGCCCTTTCCTCCCACGCCCACACAAGATACACACACAAACACTCACAGAGACACGCACGTACACAAATTCAGACACATGAACACACACGCACACACAAACACCACACACACACACACACACGGACACGCTCACTCGCACTCTCACTCATGGTTCCACAGAGACCCCTGTCCTTCACTAGTCGGTGAGAGACGTGGATTCACACCTGGCCCTGCCTCGCACCTGCTTACACAGTTCTGGGACTGACTGGCACGGGGTGTGTAGTTTGGGACCCTCCCCCTGAACCCAGCTGGACAGGACGGACGAGGTTACCACATGATAGCAGTCGAAGGCCTTCATCACGGACGCCTCCTTCAGGAACTCAATGCGCTCACGCCGGCTGGCCGACTCGTTCACCGTCTTCAGCGCCACGCGGGTCCTCGGGCTCGTCCGTCGCGCGCCAACTTGGCGATGCCCTCGTACACCATGCCGAAGGAGCCCTGGCCCAGCTCCTTGATGATGGTGATGGTGTCCCGGGGAACCTCCCACTCGTCCGCCACGTACACTGGGGGAGTGGGAGACGGATTACACCGGAGGGATAGATGGGTTACAGCGGGGGGGGGGGGGGGGGGGGGTGAGGGGACGGGCTACAGCGAGGGGGGTGCGGGTCATACGGGAGAGGGGGGGAGAGACGGATTTACCGGGGGGAGATAAGTTACTCGAGGGTTGGGGGGGATAATTACCCCCGAGGCCCAGAGTACAGCAGTAAGGCCGTTCAGTCCCTCTGCTGGGCTTTGGGCTTCTGCCCCACACCGGCCTCCTCTCTGTCCCTCCCATTGCCCTCCCCCGCCTTTCCCCTCCCCTTCCCAGCACCCCATTTGGGGAACGGGGAGAGACCCCTCCCCATTCTGGGTGAGATCCCCCTAGTCTCCTGGGTCGGGCGGTCTCGTTCCATCCCAGTCGCGCAGCAGCTTCGCTCTGGGGAGCAGCCCCAGATATCCACCCCTCACCAGCACTCTGTCCCGGCGGTGGGGTTATTCCCCGCGCTCCCCCCCAACCCTCCGGTTCGGGGCTCCCACCCTCAAGGTACATGGAGGAGCGGGGCTTACAGGATTGTGGGCCTAACACAGGAATTTGGGACCAGCTGGGTGGGCACAGTGGTCAGCATGGACTGGTTGGGCCGAACGGCCTGTGTCCGTGCTGTATTGCTCTGCGACTCTCCCCACCCACTGCTCTGAAACCCTGGAGCGGGCCCAGTCCCTCATCTGGAGCCCGTCCTGGGCGTTTAACCCCTTCAGTCCAGTGCTGATCCCTCCTTCCGAACGGAGCGCTGCGCCTGTTCAGGGCCAGCGCAGCGCCAGTACAGCGCCAGTGCAGGCCCAGTGCAGGATCAGTGCAGCTCACACACAGCGAGGAGCAGCTGCGATCACCAAACACTGCCCCAGGCAGCCGGAGCCTCTTCCGGGCTGTGGCGTGACTCACTGTCCGAGGCGTTGAAGTACTCGGGGTTCACGGACATGTACAGGGTGCCGTTGAGGAATCCGTTGATCCTGCAGGGAGAGAGAGACAACGCTTCATACTGTGTCCACTCTGGGAACTGTCCACCCTCCTCACGCACACCCTCCACTGCGGCGCTCCCTCCTCACAGCCCGTCCCAAGGCGCGGCGCTCCCTCTTCACCGTTCCTTCCACAGCGCGGAGGGGGAAGGGAGAATGAGGTGGGAGGTGGGTAGGTTGTCTGGGGGTTGGGCCGGGAGGATGGGGGTCCCGGCTGTGGGTAGGACAGCCCCGCTCACCTCTTCTTGTTGTAGATGTAGACAAAGGCGGCCAGTACCAGGATGGCGATCAGCACAGCCACGGGCATCATGGTGAGCACCGTCAGGAAGTCCTCGTACTTCTTCTCCCCTGGGTGAGAGCAGGTGGTCAGTCACCTCCGGCCAATGACCAGGGACCTCGGGGTGGGCTCCTACCCCTGCAACATCCTCACCCTCACACTGGCCCTCCCTCAGACCCTCACTGACACTCCCTTTGTACCACACTCCCTCGCTCAGACCCTCACTGACACACGCCCTCCCTCAGTACCACACTCCCTCCCTCAGACCCTCACTGACACACTCCCTCCCTCAGCACCACCCTCCCCCTTCACATCACTATCTGCCCCGTCTTCCCCACTTCTTTCCCCGTCCCTTTCCTATCGCTCCCTTCTGTCTCTCCCCCCATCTCTCTCGGGTCTTCCCTCCTCCCGACCCGCCCGGCGTATCACACACCCCTTCCACCCCATCCGCGTCACTGCCCCTCCGTGGGAAAGAGTCAGTGGTGCCCCGCGACTTGCGGTGACTACTCACGGGGTAGTGCCGGGATGTGGAAGGTGATGGGCTCTGTCCAGGAGCCGTTTCCCGCCAGCGAGGTGGTGTGCACGGTGGCCGTGTGGTTTCCCGGCTGTAGCCGGCTGATCCGTGCGCCCCCGTACTTCTGGTAAACGTGGCGCGGAACACACTGGTGGAACTCCTGGGGAGGGGTAGGAGACGTCATCCTGCGTTCAACAACAGCTGGTGATGGGGGGCGCACCGGACCCCTCATCAGACACCAGATCGGGAGAAGGGGTTACAGAGACGGGGAGAGGTGTAGGGGCCAGAGGGGGGTCACAGAGACGGGGAGGGGTGTAGGGGCCAGAGGGTGTCACAGAGACGGGGAGAAGTTTAGGGGCCGGAGGGGGTGACAGAGACGGGGAGGGGTGTAGGGGCCGGAGGGGTTACAGAGATGGGGGGGTGTAGGGGCCGGATTCGGTCACAGGAGTAGGGTTTCTCACCTCATTATCCCGACTGTACTTGATCTCATACTTGAGGATGAGTCCGTTGGGATCGGCGGGCTCCGGCCACCTCAACAGGATGGTGTCGGCACTCACCAGTTCCCACGTCACGTTGCCCACGATGTCGTCGGCGTGAGCTGGGCGGAGTGAGCAGCGGTGGACGTTAGCGGCGGGCGGGTCCCCGAGTGCGGTCACTGCCCGGGCGGGGGCAGGGGTTTGGGAGGTGCAGGAGTGGGGACAAGGTGAAGGTTGGAGGGGAGGTTTGGATCGTGTGAGGTGCTTGGCACTGCGCTGCGTGCTTGGAGTGGATGTTGTGGATAGGGCGGTTGGGGTGTCAGGGAGTGGGTGGTTTGGGTGGGTGGAGGTTAGTGGACAAGGTGAGGGCGGGGTGTTGGGTATTTCAGGTGGACAGGGTGAGGGTCCGATGGTTAGGTGGGTAGATTCGTTGTTTGGATGGGTGTAGGTTGGATGGACATGGTGATCAGGTGTGGTGTGTTGGGCGTACTGGGGGTTAGGGTGTCAGGGTGCGTGGGTGGTTTGAGTGGGTTGCTCAGTGTGGGCGGTTTTCTCAGGATGGGGCGCGTTGCTCAGGGTGGGTGCGTTGGTCAGGGGGCGCGGTTTTCTCAGGGTGGGGCGCGTTGAACAGGGTGGGTGCGTTGGTCAGGGTGGGCGGTTTTTCTCGGCGGGGGGCGACGCTCACTCACCCTTCGGCATGGTGCGTGCGAACGCGAAGGTGGCGGCGCTGCAGCCCACCTTGTGGGCGGCGTGGTTGCAGACGTGGATATTGATGCGGTACTCGGTGAAATGGCGCAGGTTGGAGATGACGATCCGCTCCTTGTTGAACACCTTGTCCTCGAAGTACGGGAAGTCGGTGCGGGGTTTCCCCTCCGCCCCCGACCCGTTCCCGCCTGTCATGTTAAGGCCCACCTCCGACAGCGAGACATTGGCCACGGGTGCCGTCCCGTTACGAAGAATCTCGGCGTCTCTCCGTCGCCGCAGCTGTCTGAAGAAAGCACAAGGCAACGTCTCACCCTAAGACAAATCGAGTTCATTGTCATGTGCACAGGTCCGGGGAGGTACTGGTACAATGAAACACTTGCGGCAGCATCGCAGGGGCGTGGGTACAGACAACACACAGACTATAAATTCTACAAGACAGTTAAGATTGTACAAAACAAGACATTAGTACAACAACACAGTCAGGGTCCTTGGCGGTGCAGGAGCAGATCCGCGGTGTTCCGTTGCTGAGGGAGGGTTATGTTGTGCCGGTCGGTTTAAGAACCTGAGAGTTGAAGGGAAGCAGCTGTTCCTGAACCTGGTGGTGTGGGACCTCAGGCTTCTGTACCTCCTGCCCGATGAGGAGAGGGCATGCCCCGGGTGGTGGGGACCCTTGAGGATAGAAGGAAAGCCCCTACCCAGATCCCAGCTACAAGTGGAGGTGTTCCTGTGGATGACATTCAGGGCCAGCCTAAAGCTACTCTGCACCCAACAGTGAATGACACACCTTTCATCCGCTGAGAGCACGACGCTGAGGAAATAATCCTGGTCTTATTGGAAGAAGATGCGGTATATCACGTCTGCTCAACCAGCTTCTGTCTGCAGAGTATGTAGGATATACTCTTAGCCGTGTGAGGGTGTCACGCCTCCGACACCGACTCACCCACTGGTGTTAAATGTTCTCTGCAAATCCCAGGCTCCATAATGTGGGAAGAAGGATGCGAATGGGAAGGAGGGGATGGCTCAAAGTGCCCCACTGATGTAGCCGAGTGTTGGTCAAAGGTGGGATGTGGGTATATGTCACTGTGCAGCAGTCAGCATCGGCATGGTGAGCCGAAGGGCCTGCTCCTGTGCCGTGCCACTCTATAGCTCCAACGTCCCACTGATTCCTGGTAACCTCTGGATCGTGACCTTTCAACGTGAAGAGGGAAGCCTCGGGATGGGATTGGCAATGTCAACTGCATCGGGAGGGCACGAAGACCCTGTGTGAGCGGTGGGAGTGGACCACCTCTCAACTGTCCAGTCCCCTGGTCAACCAACCCCTGCCCCACCTGTAGCATAGTCCACGGGTCCACACCAGCCTCAGCAGCCACCCACAAAGCCACCGAGCCGGGGCGGAAGTGAGTCACCCTGGATCCCGAGGGGTTGTCCCTTACCTGGGCTTCATGCCTTGCACAGTTTTGGGTTTTCTGCAATATAAAGTTCCTCACGTTAGTAACTGGTTCCTGAACTTGCCCAGTCACCAGCAATCTCTACCCTCCCTCCCTCAGTACGGTGGTTAATCCCTCCCCGACACACCTCACCTTCCCAACCCCTGCCCCAGTGCATCTGATGATCCATCCCTCCCCCTTTCAGTGTGGTCAATAATCCATCCCGTTCCTCACTCTCATTCCAATTCAGGATAACAGGGTCATTTACACCATCAGTGAACACTGTAGGTCAGACACAGGGTGGAACTCCCTCTACACCGTCCCATCACACACTCCCGGGGTCAGACACAGGGTGAATCTCCCTCCGCACCGTCCCATCACACACTCCCGGGGTCAGACACAGAGTGAAGCTCCCTCTACACCATCCCATCACACACTCCCGGGGTCAGACACAGGGTGAAGCTCCCTGTACACCATCCCATCACACACTGCCAGAACACTCGCGGGTGAGACTCAGAGGACGGTTGATGTAGCCTCTGTGTGTGACGGTGCTCTCAGTCCGGGCCCCGGTATCTGAAGTGCCGCGGGAGCTGGGAAGAGCCGCGTGAGGGCGGCTGTGTCTGTTTTTGGGTGTTGAGGAGTGGGTGTCCAGCTGTGCCCAGCGGGACGGGTGGGTTGGTGCGGGCCCGTTACCTGAGGATGAAGATGGAGTTATAGAGGAAATTCTCGAACTTCTTGCGGAAGGAGGTTTCCTCCGCCTCCTGTTCCAGCTGTGCCTGTGTCTTGGGACACTGGCAGCAATGCTCCCCGCTCTCTGGCTTGGAATCATTGTAGCCGTCGTGGTCAGAGTCATCCGGGGCACTGGCCACAACGCTGGTCGGCAACTTCATCCCTGGTGGGAGAACAGGGAGCCATCGGCATTCAGTACCAACGGCCGGGAATCACCGGGGGCTGAGGAGTGGGAGGGGAGCGGGAGGGGAGCGGGAGGGGAAGGGGGCAAGGGAGGGGAGGGATGGAGGACTGAGGATGGGGGTGGGAGAGGTAAGGGGAGGGGAGGTGAAGGGAAGGGATGGGGAGGTTGGATGGTGTTTGGGGAGGATCGTGTGGAGGGCGGAGCGGGAGTGCTCTGGGCGGGAGGGGAGGGGAGAGGGGAGGGGGAAGGGACGGGAGGGGTAGGAGGAGGGGGATGAGGAGGGGATGCGTGGGGATGAGGGGGATGATGAGGAGGAGTGTGGAGGGGGATTATCGAGGGGAGGGGAGTGGAGATTGGACGGGAAGGGTAGGAGGGAGTGAGGAGTGAAATGAGGGGGATATTGGTTATGAGGGGTATGGGGAGTGTGGAGGGGGAATGGTAGGGAGAGTGTGTGGAGGGAAGGGGTTAGGGGAGTGTAGACTAGAGGGGAGGAAATGAGGTGTGTGGAAGGGACGGGAGTGGAGGGGAGTGGGGAGGGCGAGCTGACGGTAGAGGGGTAGGGGAAGGGGAGTGTGGAGGGGAGGGGAGTGTAGAGGGGAGGGAGTGTGGAGGGGAGAGGGGAGGAAGTGTGGAGATGAGGGAGAGTATGGAGGGGAGGGGAGTGGGATTGAAGCGGAGGGGAGTGTGGAGAGGAGGGATAAGGGGAGGGGAGTGCCAAGGGAAGGAGGGGGAAATGTGGAGGGGAGTGTGGAGGGAGAGGGGAAAGAAATTCAATCCGGAAAAGTGTGAAGTGATACACTTTGGAAGAACGAACTTGAAGGCAGAGTACAAGGTTAATGGCAGGATTCTTAACAATATGGAGGAAACAGAGCGATCTTGGGGTCCATGTCCATAGATCCCTCAAAGTTGCTGCGCAAGTTGATAGCATGGTTAAGAAGTTGTTACAGTGTGCTGGCCTTCACTATTTCAAGAGCCATAGGGTAATATCTAAATATATTTAAGAGAATTTGATAGATTTTTGCATAGTGGGGGAATTAAGGGTTATGGGGGAAAGGCAGGTAGGTGGATCTGAGTCCAAGGCCAGATCAGCCATGATCTTATTGAAGGACGGAGCAGGCTCGATAGGCCAGATGTCCTCCTCCTGCTCCGATTTATTATGTTCTTATGTAAGCTTTAGAGAGGGTGCAGAGATTTACCAGGGTGCTGCCTGGATTAGAGAACATGTCTTATGAGGATAGGTTGAATGAGCTAGGGCTTTTCTCTTTGGAGTGACGCAGGATGAGAGGCGACTTGATAGAGGTGTATAAGATTATGAGGGGCATAGACAGAGTGGACAGCCAGCACTTTTGCCCCAGGTGGCAATGGCCAATACCAGAAGACATCCGTTTAAAGTGAGTGGAGGAAAGTTTAGGGGAGATGTCAGAGATAGGTTCTTTACAAAGAGAATGGTGGGTGCCTGGAACGCACTGCCGGGTGTGGTGGGAGAGGCTGATATAGTAGAGACTCTCAGATGTCATGGCTGTAAGAACAATTGAGGGTTATGGGCTGTGTAGGAGGGAAGTGTTAGATTGATCATGGAGTATGTTTATATAGTTCGGCACAACACTGTGGGCCGGAGGGCCCGTACTGTTCTATGTTCTATGAAGTCCAGTGTGGAGCGGGAGGGAAGAGTGAAGGGGGAGGGGAGTGTTGAGGGGGAGGGGAGTGTGGCGGGGCTGGGAAGTGTGGAGGAGAGGGGAGTGTGGGGGGCCTGGGGAGTGTGAAGTGGCTGGGGAGTGTGGAGGGGGGTGAGAGTGGAGAAGATTGGGGAGTGTGGAGCGCGGCCTCACCCTTGTGACAGTAGTCGTTGGTGTAGAGTTCGCCGTCCTCGGGTTGTTCCTGCCATACCACCAGGTAGTAGGTCAGGTTCCCGTTCCGGTGGATCGGCGGCTTCCACTTCACGATCAGCTGCGAGGACGAGTTCGACATGGACACCACGTCCTGGGGGACGGTGGGGGCTGCGGCGACAAGGAGGGACCGTGAGCGGCCATAGTCCCATCCCCTCCCCACCCCGTCCCCACCCACACCATCCCCTCCCCATCCACCCTCCCCTCCCCCCACCCACACCCACACCCCCACCCACATGTTCCCCTCCCCATCTACCTCTCCTCCCCCACCCACACTCCTCCGCCGACTTACCCTCCACCGACAACCTCCCCTCCCCCACCCCCACCCACATCCTCCCCTCCCCCACCCACACCCCCACCCACACGTTCCCCTCCCCATCTTCTCCCTCTCCTCCCCCACCCACACTCCTCCCCGGCCCAACCTCCACGCTCCCCACCCACACCCACTCCCTCCGCTCCCCCACCCACAACTATCCCTCCACCACCCATTTCCCTTTCCCGACCCAACCTCACCTTACCCACAACCCACCCCACCCACTCCGTCGTCTCTGCAACCCACAGCCTTTCCCTGACGCAACCTCCATCCTACCCATTACCCACCCCACCCACTCCCTTCCCTCCCCCACCCCACACCCCTCCCCCCGACCCAACGTCCATCCACGCCACCCACTCCCTTCCCTCCATCTGCTATAAGTGGGGACCCTCCCCCCTCCACCAGACGCCCCCTCCTATCCCGGGAACTCTCGCCCCCCCCCTCAGCCCCCGGTCCGGGTACCGGGACCCCGGGGCCACCCACGGGCCCGGCCACTGCGCCGACCCTGCCCTTTACCCGGCAGGTGGTACCTGCGGCCTTGGTGCGGATGTAGACGAGCTCGCTCTTGGCCCCGTGGCTGTGGCTGGTCTCAGACACGGTCAGCGTGATGGCCCGGACGAAGATGGCGTACTGTGTCCAGGGCTTCAGGTTGTGCAGCATCACCTCGGGGTGGTGGTCCTTGTTGAGGGGGTGGTCGACGTCAAGCATGGTCCAGCTGTTGGGGACGCAAGCGTCCTGCCCAATGTATTCGGTCACGTTCTGGTACGGGCTGCAACACGGAGCGGGGAGAGCGTGGGTCCCCTGGGGGCGGGGGGTAACTAGTCGCCCGGTCCAGAGGGAGGGGGTGAAGGTTCCTGCCTCTGGTGTGGTCAGTAAGTTTGCACGTTACACCAAATAGATGGCGAAGATGGTTATATGAAGAATTACAGCGACATCGCGATCAGCTGGAGACGTGGGCCAAGGAATGGCAAATGCAGTTTAATTCGGATAAGTGCGAGGTCTTGCATTTTGGGAAGATAAATCGGGTTAGGACTTTCACAGTGAACGTAAGGGCCCTAGGGAGTGTTGTAGAACAGAGGGACCTTGGGGTACAAGTACATGGGTCTCTGAAAGTGGAGTCATGGGTAGAAGTCATTCCGTTTTGTCTGCCCTGCTATAGGAAAGATGTTATTAAACTGGAAAGAGTGCAGAAAAGATTTACCAGGATGTTGCCAGGACTCGAGGGGCTGAGTTACAGGGAGAGGTTGGACAGGCTTGGAATTTATTCCTTCAAGCTATGGAGACTGAGAGGTGTATGAAATCATGTGGTGAATGCACAAGATTGGGGAATCGAGAACTAGAGGGCACGGATTTCAGGTGAGAAGTGAAATATTTAAAAGGGACCAGAGGGGAAACTTCTTCATCCAGCAGGTGGTGGGTATATGGAACGAGCTGCCAGATGAAGTGGGTGAGGCAGGTACAATAACAACATTTAAAAGGACACTTGGACAGGAACATGGATAGGAAAGGTTTAGAGGAATATGGGCTAAACGCAGATTAGCTTGGATGGGCATCTCGGTCAACATGGAAGAGTTGGGCCGAAGGGCCTGTTTCTGTGTTGTATGACGCCATGACTCAATGACTCAGAGGGTCCTGAAACTTTTCAAGTCTCTCTCTTGGGTAAAGATGTACGCTTGGACAATCAGGGAGTGTGCGGAGCTGAGGTCACAATCAGATCGGCCGTGCTCCTGCTGACCGGGGCAGGCTCGAAGGGCCGAGTGGCCTCCTGATCGTTGTGTTGTCGGGAACAGAACCTGCGGCGGATAGACTAGCACACTGTGGGAGGGGCAGTGAGGAGGGAGCGCCGCACAATGGGAGGAACTGTGAGGGAGAGCCGCACTATGGGAGGGGCGGTACCAAGGGGTGTGGGGAGGGAGATCTTCACGGAATGGTGGTGAAGGAGCGCTGCACGGTGGGAAGGGCCGTGAGGGAGCGCTGCACTATGGGAGGGGCGGTGCCGAGGAGTAGTGAGCGCTGCATTGTGGCAGTGACGGTGTGTTGATGGGAAGGGCACTGAAGGAGCGCTGCACTGTGGGTGGCGGTGAGGGAGCGCTGCACTTTGAGAGGGGCTGTGAGGGAGCGCCGCACTATTACAAGTACAAACTGCCAATAAGCTTCTACACTGCGGGCCCTCTGTACGTGGAAGGACATCAAGGGGCAGCTGGAGCTCTTCCTGTGCCCCCGAGTGGTGCTGGAGTCCGAGGAAGGGAAGAGAAGAGATGCCGGAGCCTTGATATACAGCAACGTTTGAGGCATTTAGAGACATGAACATGAATGGAGGGATGTAGACCATGGTCGGCACAGAAATGGTGGGCCGAAGGGCCTGTGCTTTGACCAAGGTCTCCTTCCCTCGGTACTCACGCGTCCTTGTAATAGACGATGAAGCTGATGAGATCCTGGAAGTTGTGGGGCTGGTACCGTTCCCAGGTCAGCAGGATGCGGTCGGTGTAGGTGACGTTGGAGATGAACTTCAGCACGTAGCTCTTACCTGCACAGCAAGACACCCGACTCAGCCCGGGGACACCGCACCTCTGTCCGGGGAAGTGGGGGCTCACAGCCTCACTCTTGTGTCTGACCCGTGCCCTGAGAGCGTTTAATAGGCTGGTGCGGCGGGGATTTACTCCGATAAACGTTCTCACTTGGGAGTGGCGGGGAGAGGGGCGAGGGGAAAGGCGCAGTGGGGAGAGGCGGGCGTCTGGCTGGGGAGTGGTGGGGGGGTGGTGGCGAGGAGGATGGTGGAGGGTATGGCGGGGAGTGACGGGGAGAGTGGAGGAGGAGTGAGCGGCGAGTGGCGAGGCGGAGGAAGAGGAGTGGAGGGGAGGTGAGGAGTGATGGGGAATGGAGGGGCGTGGAAGGGGTTGTCGGGGGATCGAGCCTTACAGGACACGCGGTCTCCGTTGGTGCGGGGGTTGATCTCGGCCTTGTTCTGCCGGCCCTTGGTGCCCGTCACCTCCTCCATGCGGTAGATCTCGGACAGGCAGAGCTTGGGGTTGAAGGCGAAGTAGACCCGTCCGACGGGGATGGAGAGACGGTGGTGGTTCCAGTTCCACAGCTGCTGCAGGTTCTGGTTGTCCAGCACGTACAGCGTGTAGTTCCTGAGGGAGGTGGTAGTGGAGGTGGGGGGGGCGGTGTGGGGAGATACTGTGAGACCCCTGCGACCTTTCCCCGCTCCCCCACCCCCCGAACGCTGGCCTGGGAGAGATCAGCTCCTCCTAGACCTCCTACCCAGAGAAATCGACCCCTCCCCCTCTCACTCTCCTACTGACTACCCCACTCCCCACACTGATTCCCCCTCACTCCCCACTAACTTTCCCCAACTCCTCCTACTGACTCTCCCACTGACTCTCCCCCACTGCCCCCACTGACTTCCCCACTACCCCACTGACTCCCCCCACTGATTCGTCTACTCCCCCCGCTGATCCCCCCCACTGACTCTCCCACTGACTCGCCCACTCCCCCACTGATTCCCCCCCAATGACTCCCCCCACTGACACTCTCCGCCTCACTCCGCCCCACTGACTGTCCCCCCACTTCCCCTACTGACTCCCACCTCACTGACTACCCCCTCCAGATCCTCTCCCTCCACCCAACCACCCAGGGGACCTCAGCAGTGGTGAATAGGTCTCGGTCTCCAAGGTCACGTGTGCACACACCCCCCACACACACAAACACACACACTCACTCACACACACAAACACACGATTACACACTCACATATCCAGACACACACCCAAGCCACAGCAGGACTATTGGCCCCTGAGGGAGAGGGAAGGGGTGAGGTGCTAACCCTTGACCTCAAGACCCTGGATCCCTCTGGAACTCTCCCTACCCGTCAACCATCGAATCCCCGCGGATCAGCTTGAGGTTGGCGAAGAAGGAGAGGGAGACCAGGGCGAAGGAGTGCTTAATCTTCAGGAAGCCGGTGATGGTTTCGATGAGGCCGAGGCTGGCCTCCAGCTTCACGGCCAGGTTGTCTACGGGGATGCATCAGTGGGACAGTGTGAGGCACATGGGACCCGGCTCCAGGACAACCCCTCGGGCTCCCGCCCCTAGGGACTCCGGGTGGTGGGCTCAACCCGGCCACACCAGCCATGGACTCGGGAACATATTGCCGCCACCCCCGCCCCGCCCCCCAACACACACACCAGCAGAGCGCCCAGCACCTCCGGGACGGGGAAATGCGACTGCGGACCCTGGGACCCCCAACTCCACCATTCCCGTGGGGTGGGGGTGGGCTGTTGTCCATGCCCACTGCGAGGAATCTCGCACACCCCGTGAGAGATCTCCACCTTCCTCACTACGAGGGATCTCCCACACCCCGTGAGGGATGTCCCTCCACATCACTGCGAAGGAACGCCCGAGAGGGTCCTCCCTCCACCCCGCTCACTGTGAGGGATCTCGCACATCCCCGTGAAGGATCTCCCTCCACCTCCCTCACTGTGAGGGATCTCGCACACCCCACGAGGGATCTCCATCTACCTCTGCGAGGGAACACACTCTGCGAGGATCTCCCTCTACCTCCCTCACTGCGAGGGAGCACCTCGCGATTGATTTCCCTCTACCCCCGAGGGATGATATCCACCCCCAGAGAGGGACTTTCCCCCTCCAGGGACCCCTTCCCAGCCCTCCCCCACCAGGCACCCCCCTCCCAGGCCCCTCACGCCGACACCCCGCAGCACTCACTCCCTCCGCGGATATTGATGATGAGGTTGCCTTCGACCACCGTGCACTCGGACAGCTGCTGAGCGGCGGCCAGTGAGTCGATGGTCTTGGTGCCCACCTGGCAGAACTTGGGGCAGTGCCCCTGGCATCTGTTGCAGCCCAGGCTAGGGAGAGGAGAGGGGGCTGCGTTAGTGCCGCTGGTAGAAATACAGGGAGAGGGGCAGGGGGAGTGAAGGGAGAGGGGGGAGAGGAAGAGGGTGAGGAAGTGGGGAGGGGGTGGAGGGAGAGAGGAGGGATAGGAGGGAGAGGGGGAGGGAGGGAGAGAGGAGGGATAGGAGGGGAGGAGGGATGAGTAGGGTGAGAGCGTGGGGAGGGAGCGGGGAGGGCGAGGCGAAGGGAGGGGGAAGAAGGGGGAGGGGATGGAGAGTGGGGGAGTGGAGGGGGAGTGGGAGGGGGAGGGGAGAGAGGAGAGGGTAGTAAAGGAGGGAGGGAGTGGGAGGGAGGGAGAAGGAGGGAGAGAGTTAACGGAATGGGAGGGATGTCGGTGGAGAGAGCATGGCAGGCGGGAAAAGAGGTAGAGGAGGTGAAGATGGAGTGTACTAAAGGAGAAGTGGAGAGGGGAGGGGGAGGGACAGGAGAGAGTGAAAGGAGGAATAGACTAGAAGAGATTACAGAGAGAGGAAGGGTGGGTGACAGAGAGAGAGAACGCTGGACGGAGAGAGGATACCACTGGTTCAGATGTTACGCCCTGGAACTATAACACAGCGACAGACGTGTTTCTTTGCGGTCGGTCTCGGGGATATTTACTGTAAACACCCCTCACACTGAACTTCCTGAACTACATTCCTGGGAGGAACACAGAGTGAAGCCCCCTCTACGCAGGAGCAGAACTGGGAATGGAGGGGAGATGATCCTTGTGAAACCAGAGCCCTGCTCGGACCAGCGGCTGCTGCAGGACGTCGTTCTGGGCTCCCTCGAGTAGGACGCAGGAGGGCTCCTTAAGGTTGTGGTGGGACGTGGGCAAGACTCATACCCGGCTCGTTTGTCACGACTACGGGAAGGGGTCGACCGAGAGGCAGGAGTCTGAGATCGGGTTGCCTTAAGGCGAGGTGAGGGGTCGGGGGCTCGGCTTGGGTCGGAGACCCGGCCCCTTGGCAGCTGTGTGCACGGAGCGAGGTGTTCAAGGAGCTGCTGGCCGATGAGAGCTCCCCCTTGCCACGGATCCGGAGCCCGGTCCACTCCTTGTACAGGCGCTGTTCTCTCCGGATTCGACCACAGTTTTGTGGGAGGGCCTGCGGAAGGTCGGGCCGGAGGGCGCC
This sequence comes from Pristis pectinata, assembly GCF_009764475.1. NCBI lineage: Eukaryota > Metazoa > Chordata > Chondrichthyes > Rhinopristiformes > Pristidae > Pristis > Pristis pectinata. The sequence continues at coordinate 8,515,666 of NC_067443.1, read as the reverse complement.
GGTTCACTCTGCTGGCGTTGGCCGATCTGACCGGCTCCCACCGCCAGCTCCGGAGGGCCAGTTGCCCGGGGCTGACGGTGGAGTTCCTCAGGGCCTTCCGGATGTCCTCGGGGGAGCGACGACGTGAAGGTCCAGGAGGAAAGCCCGGCGACCGGGGAGATGCCCTGCTGGTGGCGCAGGGCAGCCACGGTCCCGCTGCCTAACGGGGGACCTTGGCCTCCTAAGACTCTGGTGCCGCTCTCCCCCCTCATAACAAGATCTTTGCCAGGGCTCTATCCACGTCCGAGTTCCGTGCAGGAACGCGTGATCCACCCCGAATAGTCCTACACCGTCCCGGGCCGGTCCGTTGGGCTCTAGGAGCTGGTCCAGGGTTTGCTCTGTCGGTCGCCGTTCTCTCCAACCCCCACCCCCCCCCCCCCCCCCCCCACCCCCCCGCTTCCACACACACACACCTCCGCCCGGGAGAAGGCGTTCCGCTGGTGGGATCACGAATACCTCGACGGGACGGACTGTGGCCGGGATCCGACCCCGTACACTGCCACATCGCGCCCGCTGAGAGTCAGGGGCTGACGCTTTGGGAGAGGAGTGTGTCCAGGCGGTTTATACCATCTGCGGGCAGTCTTTCCCGTGTCTCCAGTGACTCCTTCCCCCACCCCACCCGGCTCCCTCTCAGCTCCCGACGCGGACGGAATCCGGCCCTCCGTACCTGCTGTTGTCTCGCGTGTATCCGGAGGGACATTCCGGCAGGCACTCGCCCCGGAAAACCACGAAGGGAAGCCAGTCCTTGGAGTGGTCGGAGGTCTTGTGCAGGCTGGCGCAGTACTCCTGGGTGACGCAGCGCCAGCCCGCGTGCTTGTAGGTCCTAGGGGGGCAGTGGGGCAGGCAGGCGCCCTCGTAGTGGTAGTTCCGGCACACCAGGCACATGCGGTTGTCCCCGGGACGACGGCACCCCCCGAGGCACTCCTTATGGCAGCACTCGCCGCCGACAGTACAGCTGCGGTCCCCACACTTACTGGGGCAGACTGTGGGAAGGAAGGAAGGTTAGCGCACACCACTCACTAGCCCAGCCTGAGGGGCCGAGCAGCCTCCTCCGGTACTGTTTCATGTCTTAGAGTCATACAGAACAGAAACAGGCCCCTCGGTTCAACTCATCCATGCCGACCAAGATGTCCATCTAAGCCGGTCCCATTTGCCCGCATTTGCCCTATATCCCTCTAAACCATTCTTGTACATGTACCTGTCCAAATGTTAAATGTAATCCAGCAAATAGATCTTTCGGCCCAGTTTGGTATCACGGAGAGTCACAGGGCACGGAAGCGGTCCTTCGGCCCATGGAATGCCTGCAGACCACTTACACAATCCCATTTGTTTTCCCCACATTCCCAACAACTCCCCCCAGATTCTACCCCTCACCTACACGCCGGGGCAATTTACAGCAGACAACTAACCCACCGACCCCGCACGTCGTTGGGACGTGGGAGGAGACCGGAGCCCCCGGAGGAAACCCAGGCGGTCACAGGGAGAACGTGCGAACTCCACACCATTAGTGCAGGAGGTCGGGATCGAACCCGCGTCTCTGAAGTGTGAGGCAGCAGCACTACCCGCTGCGCCACTGGCCCCATCTTTTTTAACTATTCGCTGCCAGAATTACTAGCCCATTCCTGACTGCCCCTCCAACAGCTGGGAGTTCGGAGAGTTGGCAAGAACGTTCGTTGTCCATTGAATGAAATCAACGGGCTACGGTCCTGTGGACACTCTCATAACTTTTATACGTTTCATGGGTCAATCTGCCCTCGATGTGAAAAAGAGAGCGACTCCAGCCCCAACAGTCTCTGGTGAATCTCCTCTGCACCCTCTCCAGTGCGATCACCTCAGAACACTACTCAGTCCTCCGGCTGTGGTCCAGTGTGTACTGGGATACATCTCCCGGCTCCTGTATACTGAGCTCCACTCAATCGAGGCAAGTTCCACCCTCCCCACACCTCCTGACATCCACCTGTCCCATCACCATAGACAGCTCCAGTGTTCTCCGCGCTGTGATCCCCGGCCTCGGTTACCTATAGATGAGAGTGCGCTGTGTGTCGGACTGTAACGTTGGAGCATCACCTTATTCCCCCCACACACACTCATTTCACCCCACCTGCGCTGTGACCGGTCTCAGTGAACCAGAAGGGGATGAATTTGGCACCGTCTGCTCAGTGTTGTGCCAACCCTCTCTCTATCCATCCCACCTTTATCCAGATTCCCACCTTGCCACAGTTCTCCGGGAAGGAGGGCAGGGTTCACCACTGCCTTACATTGGAGGTCCCTGGCTCTCCCTCAGCGTACACAACATCCATCCTGTCTAACTTTGGCCAGCCGTTCTCCCACTGGCCTCCCTCCCTCTGAACCGAGTTAGGCTGCCCAACCTCCCTTGCAAGGCAGATCAGACACACCTCTGCGAGCCCAGGACCCCACACAGGGGAGGTGTCTCGGGCTGCGACCTCAGAAACACCGCTGGAAGAGGGTGAACCATGAGGGGCGCGGGAGAGTGTGATGAGATGATGTGGAGGGTGATTCACTCTGTGTCTGACCCCGGGAGTGTATGATGGGACAGTGTAGAGGGAGCTTCACTCTGTGACAAACAGGTGAAACTGGGTGCATGTGGGGCCCTGTCTCTGGACCGGGAGGGCAGGTTAGTTTGTTGTTTTATTCATTTTCAGCCTCTGGACATCACAGGCAGGCCGCATTTCTTGCCGTTCTCTCTCTGCCCCCGGGAAGATGGTGGAAAGCGCTTTCCCCAAACCGGGGGGCCTGTTGTCCACTTCAGACAGCAACTTGGAATTAATCTCGTGGTGTGGGTCGGAGCGATGTACAGTCCGTGCCCAGCACACTGGGCACATTCCCTTCCCAGTGAGCCGTGCCCAAGGGCTGTGCCCTGGGGTAAAGCAGGGACCGTGATCAGAGTGTGCGCCAGCAGATTGCCTGGGGTATGTGCCTGGCACCATGGCCCAAAGCTGTGCTCAGGGGCTGCCTGGATATGATTACCATAGGGGTGATGCCCGGAGGTGCTTCCCAGTTGGTTTGGGATCCGTGCCTGGAGTATCGACCTGTTCTCACTGCCCAAGGGATTCTTCCTGGGATCTGTATCTGGGGTCCGTGCCAGGGTCTCGATCCAAGCTCGCCACCGGGGGGTATACATGCCGGTGCTCCCTTCCCGTGCCTCCTTCCCCAGGACCCTTTCCTGAGGGTGTGTCTCGGGTCCATGCCTCGGGGCGCCACCCAGGGTCCTCGCCCAGGGGGTGGTAACCCACCAACCTCCCCTCCACTGACTCGGTCTACACTTCCTGCTGCTTCGGGAAAGCAGCCCAACATAATCAATGACCCTTTCCACCCCGGACATTCTCTCTTCTCCCCCCTCCCATCAGGCAGAAGATACAAAAGCTTGAGAACACGTACCACCAGGCTCAAGGTCAGCTTAAATCCTGTTGTTATCAGACTCTTAGACGGACCTCTTACACGCTGAAAATGAACTCTTGGTCTCCCAATCTACGTCGTTGTGTCCTTGCACCTTATTGTCTACCTGCGCTGCACTTTCTCGAACTACAACACGGTATCCTGATTCTGTTCTCTTTTTACTACCTCGATGTACGGCATGATCTTCCTGGATGGCAGGAAAAGATTTTTAACTGTATGGAACAGAGAACAGTAGAGTACAGGAACAGGCCTTTCGGCCCGCAATGTCTGTTCTGACCACGATGCCAAAGTAAACCAATCCCATTTTCCTGCACAAGGTCTGCATCCATCCCATCCCCAACCTGTTCCTCTGCCTGTATAAATGCCTCTTAAACGCTACCGTCGTATCTGTCTCCTCCACCACCCTTGGCTGCCCGTTCCAAGCACCCAACACCCTCTGTGTAAAAACAAACTTGCTCCGCCAATCTCCTTTAAACTCTCCCCCTATCACCTTAAAGCTATGCTCCCTGGTATTTGGCATTTCCTCCAAGGAAAATGAAGCTAACTACCCCACCCTATCTATGCTTCTCATAAGTGTATACACTTCCATCAGGTCTCCCCTCAGCTTCCGACGCTCCAGAGAAAATCCAAGCTTGTCCAATTTCTCCTTACAGCTCACACCCTCTAATCCAGATAACATCCTGGTGACCCTTTTGTGCACCCTACCCAAAGCCTCCACATCCTTCCTGTAATAGTGTGACCAGAAGTGCCCCCACGTGTATCTCGGTCCCTGTGACAACAATAAACCAATGCCAATACCTTTCTGGCAGTGGGTGGAGGTCCAGCAGCGGTAGTCCCTCTGACCCTTGAAGCTGGTCTGCGCGCAGGGGTTGCCTCCGTCCATTGCTCCCGGACACACGTCGCCGCACTCCTCCACCTGCTTGTTGCCGAAGATGAAGCTGGTCTCGCCGGAGTTGAGGATGAGCGACCAGTCAATGGTGGAGAGATGGCAGAGCTCCTGGTTCTTCTCGATGCGCACGTCGCCCCTCAGCACGTTGGTGAGGCCGTGCAGCCCGATCTCCCGCAGGTGGGGCATCTCGAAGATGACCATGGCGTAGTTGAAGAAGAGGTTGGTGCCCTTGATGACGGCCAGGTTGGGGAAGAGCTCCCGAAGACTCTCGATGCCGTAGACGCGGAAGATGAGCAGATAGTCAGTGATCATGGTCAGGCGGGGGAAGGAGAGGCCGCGGAATTCCTCGGCCTTGGTGTTGAAGAGCAGCAGGATCTGCAGGTCCCCCTCGATCACGGTGCAGTTCTCCAGCTTCTGCAGCTGACTGACCTCATGGCGGACATCCAGACTGCCACAGACTGGGCGGGGAAGAGAGCGGAGGGGGCTGTTACCGGGGCTCCGGACACTGGGGAGGGGGAGAGGGAATGGGGGTGGGAGATGGGGGAACGAGGTAAAGGGAGAAGGGGAGAAGGGGAAGGGGATGGAGAGGGGTGGTCGAGAGTGGGACGGGGAGGGATATGAGCGGGGGAAGGGGTGAGATAGGAAGGGGAGGGGGACTGAAGGAGAGGGGAGGGGAGGGAAATGGAGTGGGAGATGAGGAAGGGGAGGGGGGAATGGGAAATGGAGAGGGCAGATTCCTGGGATTCCGGAGTCTGGTGTGGGAGGGAGTGGAATGTGCCGGGAGAGAGGGGAAAGGAAGAAGGAAGAGGGGAAAGGGGGAGAGCAGAAGGATAGGGAGTGGGGAGGGAAAGAGAGGGAAGGGGAGGTGAGTAAGGGTGGATAGAGGGGGAGGGGGAATGGGGAGAGGGGTATGATGTGGGAGGGTGAAGGGGAGCAAAGAGTGGGAGAGACAAAGGGGAAGAAAGAGAGCGGGAGAGGCAGAGAAAAGATGAAAGGAGGAGGAACGAGAGGGAGAGGGAGACGAGGGAGAGCGGGAGGGACACAAGGGAGGCAGTGGGATGGGGAGGGGGAGAGGGAGAGGAGATGGAGAGAGAAACTTTCCCACTCCTCAGCCTCTGGTTATGATCAGGGTCGCCCGCTTCCCTCTCGTAAAGAGGGAAACCCAGCAGTCAATCTGCGCACAGCAAGCTCCCACCACCAACCACGACGTTGGCTGGGGGGTAAATATCGGCCCCAGGCCAGTGAAACTCTCCGATCCATAGCAGCTGAGGATCGCCCACTGCCTCCCGCCGGCGGGGTCCCGCGTCAAACCTCACGTCGGGCCCTTCAGCGGCAACCGGGGCTGTGCAGCTTTGAGCAAACATTGATCAAATGCAGGTCACAGGGGTCACACGGTAATGGACATCGTTATACAGCACAGAAACAGGCCCTTCGGCCCAACCCATCCGTGCCGACCAAGATTCCCATCTAAGCTGCTTTTGGCCCACATTCCTTAAACCTTTCCTGTCCATGTACCTGTCCAAATATCTGTTCAACGTTATAATTGTACCCGCTGCTACTTCTTCCTCTGGCAGCTCGTTCCATACACCCATCGCCCTCCGTGTGAAAAGCCTCCTGCCAGCAGTAAACGTGCGGCCTGCGGTGTTTTCTAGGCCACTTACTGTGCTTCTGTTGAGGAATTGGCACGCTGCCTCGGCCCGGCACTGGGAGCGTCAGCCTAAACTGAGTGCTCAAGTGTCGAGCGGGGGACCTGACCCCAAGACTGGCCTGCAGATGTCTGAAGTATTCGGGACACGGTTAGGGTGGGGTGGGCGACAACCCTGGGGTATGAGGTGGGTAACCCCAACATGCAGATCTGATGGGGATTACGCAGTGTGAACAGGTGTCCACAGCTGAACTGAGGGGTGAGGGGCAGCAAATTAAGTCAGAATTGAGTAAACATGTTTTGAAACAGACTTTCATTACCAAAATATTTTCCTCTTCAGTAAAGGTTTACTCAAGGAGAACAAGAGCCACGTGTTCGGTCTTGTTGGGACTTCCTATTTCTGTTTATCTGCTTTAAGTGTTGTCGGTGATGAACTCTCTGGTGACATCACTGGGTCACGTGATACCTCTCGCCACCACAGATAAGTTTATCAAACACTCATTGGAACCCCCTCAATCACTGAAAACTGGAAACTAGATTCACCCCAATGGGTCAGGAATCAGTGATCAATATATATCTTTAATCCATCGAGAGCGAATGATCAACTCCACCCTCTCCCAAACTGATCAAACGTCAGTTATTATTTTCACCCCTAATCAATGGAGAAGTAGTGATCAATTTCACCTGATCAAGTGAGAGATGGTGATCATTTCACTGTCAATTTCCAGTCAATTCCCTACCCAATCAACAAGCCCGGAGTTAGTGATAAAATTCACTCCTAATCATTTCAGAGTCAGCTATTACTTTCACCCTTAATTGATCAGAAGTTCACGATCAATTTCAGCACTAATTGGTCAAGGGTTAATGATCGATATCAGTTTAATCTTTCGGGAATTAGGGATCAACAGAGCCTTCAATTGGCCAGAGGTGACCAATTTTACCCCTAATCGATCAGGAGGTAGTAATCGATGTCACCCACGTTACCCTGGAGCTACGGATGAATTCCAGCCCCCGTGTGGGAGTTGGTGTTTGGTCATCACCCTCAAGTGTCTGTATTATCCCTCTGCCTGGGACGTCTCTTCTTAAATCCCCTTCTCCACCCCCCCCCCCAATCACACAGACGGGTCGCTCCCCTCTCTCGTCGATGGACCCCCCCCCCCCCGCTGGAACTGCACGGGTCCCTGTTCGTCCACTCCCCCTCCGTGTCCGACTAAGGTCCCGGACAGCCACCATCGACCCCAGGTAACTCCCGAGCCCACCCGGCCCCCCGGTTCCCTCACCCCACACTGGGCGGGAGGAGGGGAAGGAGCAGGGACCTACTCTCTGCTGAGCTGCGACTGGCCACGATGGCGGTACAGATCAGTATCCACAGCGGTGTCCTGTCCACCCTTAGCACCATAGTACATCGACTGGTCCAGCGGCGCACTCAGTTCACCCAGGCCTCCAAGCCCGCCGGCCCACGACGGACAATGCGAGACCTTCCCTCTGTCCCTGGGATTATTCCGGTTCCAACGTTGCTTCCTCAAACCCTGGGGGTTAATCCCGCGTCCCTGCCCGTCAATCCCACTCCAGCTCCGGACGATTCCCTCATTTTTCCAGGGCGGGCGGGAATCCCGGAATCCTCCCCCCGCACACACCTGTCGGCACCGTCAAAGAACTTGGACACTGAGACCCACCGGAACTGCCCAGGGTGAAGGTCCGCCCCTCAGGACGGCTCCCATTGGTGGAAACCAACAGCCACAGGTCTGGGGATAGGTCCCCCTCATCTGTCAATCATGATAACCTTGCTTCCCCCGTTATTCCTCCTCCACCCCCACCCCAAGTTGTTGGTGTAAACACTGCTCTGTTTGCAGTACATAGAGAGGCAGGGCCCATGGACGGGGGTTGGAGGAGACAGCTCTGGTCAGGTGGGACACACGAGTCTTGTGCCAAATCCAACAGTGCTCTCCACAAATGAGCAGAGAGAGACGGGTACATAAAAGAGAGAGAGAGAGAAATGCAGAGAAACAGAGAGATACAGAGAGAAAGAGATGCAGAGAAACAGAGAGAGAAGGTGTGTATGAGAGAAAAAGAGAGAGAGAGATGCAGCGAAACAGAGAGAGATACAGAGAGAAAGAGAGATGCAGAGAAACAGAGAGAGAGAACGTGTGTATGAGAAAGAGAGAGAGAGAGAGAGATGCGGTGGAGGCGGGGGGAACAGAGCCAGACAGAGGGAACAATCCAGTTAGGGCAAGAGGGTGACTCTTAGAGCAACCCTGTCAATCCTGTTCCCCAATTGTTTACCCCTACGATCCTGTCCACTACCCCTTGGTTTACCCCAACGGTAGAGACAACATAAAGAGGCCAACTAACCCACCGAGCCGGCGTCGTTGGGATGTGGGAGGGAACCGGAGCACCCTGGGGGAAACCGGTCTGGTCACAGGGAGAGCCAGCGAACTCCACACAGACAGCGGCGGACGTGGGGATCAAACCCGGGTCTCTGGGGCTGGGAGGCAGCGGCTCTACCGTGCCAAACATCGGATAGAAAGAGAAAATGACCGTGACTAGACAAGAGGGACCGGAAGGAGAGGAATACGGGACCCGAGACTGCAGACCCAAAGAGAGAGGGGGGAAATAGACGAAACCTCAGGCACCCGCCTAACACGTCCCGGCGGCACTTAAATCTACCGCTGGAGATCCGGAGCCAACGGACCCGCGCGGCCCGGGGAAGGGGTTATCACCCATCAGCACCGGATCCAGTCCATACTCTCTTCGCCCAGGCGCTTACTCGGCGAGTCCCAGCGCAGCCCAGTCCGCGCCCGGTCTCCGGACTGACGAGGGAGCGCCGCACTAGGAGGGGTGGTAGTGAGAGAGGCCGCGCTAAGGGCCGGCGGTGAAGGAGCGCCGTACTGGGTAGATCCGCCGAGGAGGGATCGCCGCACTGTTGGAGGGGCTGTGGGAGCGCCTCACTGTGGGAGGGACGGTGGCGAGGAAGCGCCGCACAGCGGGCTGGGCGGAGGAGGGAGCGTCGTACTGTGGAAGGAGCGGTACTGAGGGAGTATCACAATGTGGGAGGGGCGGTGTCGAGGGAGCCTCAGACTGTGGGAGGGGCGGTACTGAGGGAGGGTCACACTGTAGGAGCGACGGTGCCGAGGGAATTGAGCTGTTGCTTCTGTGACAGATCCCGTGGTCTGTAGTGTGAAGGGTCCGGATGGGGACATTCTCCCCGGGGGGCTGTAGTTCCCGCTGGGGCGTCCGATCACAGATCACACTGAACCGTAGAATCAAGCATCATGGAAACAGGCCATTCTGCCCAACTCGTCCACGCCGACCATCGTACTAACCCATCTCCCAGAACTGGATCCATAACCTTCTATATGCTTGAGTGATTTAATTCTGTCAGCGACCCATCTTCAAACGCCCTCTCGGACAGAGTAGACAGTCTACTAGAGGGCATGGGTTTAAGGTGAGAGGGGGATGTGCGGGACAGGTTTTTTCACAGAGAGTGGTGGGTGCCTGGAACGGGCTGCCTGGGGAGGTGGTAGAGACAGATTCGATAGCAATGTTTAAGGGTCATTTAGACAGGGACATGAATAGGCGGGGAATGGAGGCATCATGTACAGTTAGATTGGCTTCATGGTCGGCACAGATATGATGGGCTGAGGGGCCTGTCCATGTGCTGTACGGTTCTCTGTTCACCCGTCTCTAGGTGAAGGACCCACTCTGTGTTCCGCCGGTATTTCTACCACGGTTGTCACGCGTGGTAACTGGTTCATTGGCCCTGAAGGAGTTGGGGCGTGCTGAGGGTGGGCAGGATCCAACGCCTCTTCCCGGGATGGATTTGCCGTGTCCCCTCTTCAGAAGCTCAGCTGCTCACTGAGTTCCCCGGGGGTGGATGAGAGACGGTCCAGAGGAAAACGCACTCTGCCCACCCTCCCCCCACCCTCCCCCGGGTGGGGTAGAGTCAGGGAAAGGGGAGCCGTTTACCTGTGGCATCACCCCTGCACTTAGCTCGCCCGCACACCACAGAGTCACAGCACGGAACAGGAACAAGCCTTTCGGCCCACAATGTCTGTACCCACCGTGTTGCAGTATACAAGACGTTGGTGAGGCTGCACCTGGAGTACAGTTTTGGTCACCCCGTTATAGGAAAGACGTCATTAAACTGGAAAGAGGCATAGAAGATTTACGAGGATGTTCCCAGGACTCGAGGGCCTGAGTTATAGGGAGAGGTTGGCCAGGCTAGGGCTTTATTCTTTGGAGTTCAGCAGAATGAGGGCTGATCTTTTAGTGGTGTATAAAATCATGAGGGGCATAGATAGTGTGAATGCATTCAGTCTTTCTTCCCGGGGAAAGCAATGCTGGAATCTGGTCAACACACGCAAAACGCTGGAGGAACTCAGCAGAATCAGAATCAGGTTTATTATCGCTGACATTTGTTGTTAAGGGTGTTGTTTTGCGGCAACAGCGCAGTGCAAGACATAAAGACATAAAAATTAATATGTTACAAAAACAAATACATAGTGCAAAAGAGGAATAACGAGGTAGTATTCATGGATCATTCAGAAATCTGACGGCGGAGGGGAAGAAGCTATTTCTTGAATCGTTGAGTGTGGGTCTTCAGGCTCCTGTACCTCCTCCCCGATGGTAGTAACAAGAAGAGGACATGTCCCTCGTGGCGAGAGTGCCTAATGAGGGATGTCACCTTCTTGAGGCACCACCTCTTGAAGATGTCCTCAGTGGTGGGGAGGGTTGTGCCTGTGACGGAGCTGGCTGAGTCTACAACCCTCTGCAGCCTCTTTCGATCAGGAATGGTGAAGGATCTCGACTCGAAACGTCAACTGTTCATTTCCCTCCATAGATGCTGCCTGACCTTCTGAGTTCCTCCAGCATTTTGTGTGCAGAAACTAGAGACCATAGGTTTAAGGTGGGAGGGGAAAGATTTAAAAGGAACCTGGGGGGTAACTTCTTCACACAGAGGGTGGTGGGTACATGGAGCGAGCTGCCAGAGGAAGTGGGAGAGGCGGGCACACTAACAACATTCAAAAAAGACACTTGGACAGGTCCATGGATAGGAAAGGTTTAGAGGGATACGGGCCAAATGCGGGCAAATGGGACCAGCTTAGATGGGTATCTTGGTTAGCATGAACCAGTTGGGCGGAAGGGCCTGCTATCGTGCTGTATTGCTCTGACACGTGAACCGTATCCCTCAATCACCTGCATATTCATGTATCTATCTAAAAGCATCTTAAACGCCACCACCACCCCTGGCAGCGACTTCCAGGCACCCACCGCTCTCTGTGTCTGTGGCCCCGTGAAGGTGCCCCACGGTGCTGTAGGGGAGGGAGTTCCAAGGTTTGCACCCAGCGAGGCAGATATTATTTCCAACTCGTAGAGGGGCCTGCAGGTGGCGGTGTTTCATCGCTCCTGCTGCCCTGGTCCTTGGTGGGAGAGGTGGCGATTTTTAGGAGATGCTGTCGGAGTAGCCGAGGCGAGTGACTGCAGGGCACTTTGTAGACAGTTCACACTGCAGTCACTGTGCGCCTGTGGTGGAGGGAGGGAGGGAGGGAGGGAGGGAGTGTGGAGTATTGCGCTCAATTCTGGACACCGAGCTATAGAAAGGACGTCATTGAGCCGGAAAGCATTCAGAAAAGATTCACCAGGATGTTGCCGGGACTGGAGGGCTTGACTTATGAGGAGAGACTGGACAGGCCGGGACTGTTTTCCCTGGAGTGAAGGAGGCTGAGGGGTGACCTTATGGAGGTTTATAACATCATGAGGGGCGTTGATAAGGTGAATGATCACAGTCTTTTCCCCAGGGTAGGGAAGTCTGAGAGGGGAAAGATTTAAAAGGGACTGAGTGACAACTTTTTCACCCAGGGTGTTGGGTGTGTGGAACAAGCTGCCAGAGGAAGTGGTAGAGATGGGTACATATGCACTTTATTTGTCCACCCGCCCTGCACTTTCTCTGTAACTGTAACACCATATTATGCACTCTGCTTTCCTTCTTACTCGCTCGATGTACTTCTGTAGGAACGATCTGTCTGGATGGCACGCAAACGAAGACTTTTCACTGTAGGTGTGACAATAATCAGTTACCAATACTAATACAGTCATGAAATTAAAAGGCAGTTGGACAGGTACATGGGTAGGAAATGCTTGGAGGGAAATGAGCAAGTGGAGAGTGTTCCATCACACAGAGTAACCGACGCTAAACCTTAACAAGCTTCTCTCTCCACAGACGCTGCCTCACCTGCTGAATCTTTCCAGTATTTTCTATTTTCGCCTCAGATTTCTGCAGAGTTTTTTCATCACACTCCTAGACTGCCTGCTGGTAGGTAGAAGTTTCTGAGGTGTTACCCACGCAGCGCCAGCCTCTGGCTGGCTCTTGTAGCCACGGTAGGTACGTGTCTGGTCCACTATGCAACCTCGCCCATTGACACTGACCCAGCCCACTCACCTGGCCCCGGGAGCGCCCTCTGCCACAGAGAGCGCAGCACTGACCTCACCACAGGTACACCACTGATCCACTGACAGTCACAGGAGCACCGTCAGGGCACGAACCGACAGAGCGCCAGACGGTGGCGCACCGGGACAGGGTAAAGCTGAGGCAGCGGCCCAGGGGAGGGGAAGGGAAGTTTAGGGATGCAGTTCCGCCGCTCAGGGCTCAGGCTGCTGAAGGCACGACCGCCAGCGGTGGTGGAGTTGGTGTTGCAGATCCGGCTGAAAGCTGGAATGGATGAGGGAACAATTGTGGAGGGCTGTAGGGGCCGGAGGGGTCACAGAGACGGGGGGGGGCATAGGGGCCGAAAAGTGTTACAGAGACGGGGAGGGCTGTAGGGACTGGAGGGAGTAAGAGATGGAGAGGGATGTAGGGGCCGGAGGACGCTACACAGACAGGGAGGGGTGTTGGGGCTGGAGGGGGTTACAGAGACACGTGGGGTGGGGGCCACAGTGCTGCTGGCGAGGCCGGGCTCGGAGTTGGGAAGGGGAGGGGAGGGGCTAGAGAGGGGATTTGTACAGGAGGAGTGGTCGGGGCCGAGTTGGAGTGGGGGGAGGGGAGAGGTTGGAGAGGGACGGTCCACCATTGTCCAGGGGGGCGGGACGGATCTGACGCCTGTTCAGGAGCGAGGGTGGCAGGCGAGGTGGGGGGGAGGGGGTGCGGGCTGGGCTCGCCTCTAAGTTCTCCGCCACAAGGGTCTGCCGTTAGTCTCCCCGAGCGCGGGCGGCGAGGCGGGTCGGCCAGGAAGTGCAGCGGGAGGCGAAGGCGGAGACGCTTGAGGTCCCACACATGGAGACCGTGTCGAGACAAAGGGAGCTGGGGCAGGAATCGGCGCAGCTTCGGGAGCTGAACGAGCGGCTGGAGTGTTACCTGCAGAGAGTGTCGGTGCTGGAGAGGGAGAACTCCTCTCTGCGGGAGCACATCCAGCAGCTGAAGCCCGGCCCGCATGATGGAGGGAAGCAGAAGGAGTTGGAGGAGGCGCTGGAGGCGGTGAGGCTGGAGCTGGCCGAGGGATGGAGGGAGACGGACCGCGCGGCGCTCCGGCGGGACTCGCTGCTGGAGGAGCTGCGCCTGGTGTCCGAGAGCTGCTGCCGGGAGGCGCGCCTCCGCGCCTCCGTCGAAGGGGAGCTGGCCGAGAGGCGGAGGTGGCTGGAGGAGGAGCAGAGGAGCCGGGAGGGGCTGGAGGGGAAGGTCCGACGGCTGCAGGAGGAGCTGGGGCAGCTGGAGGAGGCCCAGCGGGGGGAGAGGGAGCTCCTGCTGCAGGAGATTGCCAAGGGTCCGCTCCGCTGCCCCGCCGCCCCCCTCCCCGCCCTCTCCCCTCGGGACGTCCAGTTGTGCCTGGGCGACGTCGACCTGAGGTGGACGGAGGCGAGGGACCTGTACCGGGACGAGCTGGCCCGGATGGAGCGAACGGTGTCCGAGGCCGGCTTGAGGCAGGAGGCGGTGAAGGAGGAGACGAGGCTGAACCGGCAGCGGGTGCAGGGGCTCCGCGGGGAGCTGGAGGTCCTGCGGGAGAAGAAGAGGCAGCTGGAGGGGAGGCTGAGGCAGCAGAGCCGGGCGAGGGAGCAGGACACGCAGCGGCTCCAGGTTCGGTCTTCACCTGTTGCGCGAGGGAGCGCGGCGGGGGTGGTGTTGGTGGGGGGGGGGGGGTGTGAAGGAGCACGAAACGGTGTGAGGGGAGGGTGTAGCGGCTCAGCCAGCTGGGATGGAGGATTCACATTGGCCCCCGGGACTGCATTAACCTCTCACTGGAGAGGCTCCCTCGGGACCGGAGCGTCGGCTGGTGGGGTTTGCCGGAGTCCTGGAGAGGCTGTTGAAGGTAGAGACGGGGAATGGGAGGGTGTGGAGGGACGGGGAGGGAGAGAGGGGATGAAGGGTGGGTGAGGGGGAGGAGGGGGAGGGATGGGATAGGGACGGGAGGCAAGGGTTGAGGGAAGGGAAGGGAGAGAAGGGGTAGAGGGAGGAGAAGGAGGGGGTGGGAGGCAGGGGCGGAGGTAGAAGGAGAGGGGTGGAGGTGCGGGTAGGGGATTTGGAGGGACGGGGAGGGAGGGGACGGACGGGGGATGGAGGGGAGGTATGGGGTGGGGGTGGAGGGACGGGAAGGGGAGGGACGGGAGATTCCAGAGAGGGGGAGAGAGGTGGAGCAGATCGGAATCCCGTCCCCCACCGTTGAACATTGCTGCTCTCCCCTCCCTCCCCCCACCCCCCACCCACTCGCTGAGAACAGGCCGCCTGGTCCGTCAGGGTGCTGCCTGCGAGCACGTTTCCTCCTCACACCTGTCACGGAGGAATGGGGGTGGGAGAGTCCTGCTGAGTCACCCTGGCACTGGGCTCTGTGGCGGTCACAGGGACTGCAACACAGTCCCCGGGACCAGCGGCACAAGGGTAGTCCGTCATCCGATGGGGAATGTGGGGGTGGTGTGGGTGCGGAATCTTCCCACGATCCCCCGCAGCCGGGCCCCATTCCCACCCCACCAACACCCCCCCCCCCCCACGGCAGTGCTCTGGGCGAGAGCGGGGGTCGGTTCCCTGCATGGAGTTCAGGAAGAGGGTGGTGTTCCAGTTGTACAGGGTGTCGGTGATCCTCCACCTGGAGAACTGAACACAGTGTTGGGCTCCTTGAGTAAGGAAGGGTTTACTGCCATCGCGAACAGTCCAGAAGAGGTTCGCTAGGCTATGTTCTGGAACAAGAGAGTGGTCCTGTCACCAGCAGCTAAAGAAATTAGATTTCATGTTCTTCGGAGTTGAGAATGAGAGGTGACCTTCCTGAAAAACCTATGATCCAGAAGGGGCTTCGTACAGCGCACGGTATCTGCGCCGAGCATGATGCCAAAATTAAACTAATCCCTTCTGCCAGCACATGATCCATACCCCTCCATACCCTGCATATTCATGTGTCGATCTAAATGCCTCAGTCGCCACTATCGTATCTGCCACCACCCCTGGCAGCACATTCCAGGCACCCACCACTCCCTGTGTAAAAAATACTTGCCCCGCATATCTCCTTTAAACTTTCCCCCTCTCACCTTAAAGCTCTTTGACATGTCTACCCTGGCGAAAAGATTCTGACGAGTTACCTTATAGTTTTTTTTTTCTGGAGCCTCAGCTTCTGACGCTCCAGAGAAAGCAACCCAAGTTTGTCCAACCTCTCCTTATAGCTCATACCCTCTAATCCAGGCAGCATCCTGGTGAACCTCTTCTGCACCCTCTCCAAAGCCCCCACATCCTTCCTGTAATGGGGTGGCCAGAACTGAACACAACACTCCAAGTGCCATCTCACCAAAGTGTTGTACCCAGGATTCACACAGAAATATTTCCACCAGGAGAAGTCTCAGCTGAGGGGACGTATTTACAAAACTAGGGACGGTCGTTTAACACTGGAATGTGCAGGAGCTTCCCTCAGAGGGTGGCGAGTCTCTGGGGTTCTCTACCCCCGAGGGGGGTGAGGCTGGGTCGTTGGGGCTATTTAAGGTGGAATTAGATACATTTTATAGGGGGCCGCTCATCAGAGCCGACCAATCATCAAACACCCCAAATTCGTAGAGTCATACAGCACGGAAACAGGCCCTTCGGCCCAACTCGCCCACACCGACCAGGATCGTCTATCTGAGCTTGTCCCATTGACCTATTAACCCCCACCCGCTTAACCCTCCCTGACCTCTGACCTCCTTATCTCTTCCAGGCAACAATGGCAGAGCTGGAATTGGACAAGGAGTCCTTGGCGGCCAAGATGGACCAAATTGTAGAGGACCAGAGGGAGCTGATGCAGATGAAACTGGCGCTGAGCCTGGAGGTCGCCACCTACAGGTACCCCCACCCCACCTCCCCTCCCTCCCCCGCCTCCTGGCGACCAAATCTAACCAAACGTCCATGCACAGCAAGCTCCCACAAACGTGTGAACTGCCCTGTCCTCTGGGCAGAACATTGGCATAGCTTTGAGGTTGGGGCGTTGACCTCTGCACGGTGGGGGGGGGGGGGTGGGGAGGGCAGGGCAATATGTAACCCATCCCCCCCAACATCTGGACTTTATCACCCAGATGTTAGTGGTCTTGCTGTGCGTGTAAACGGGTTTTCTCGTCGATGGTGTGAGTGGACAGCCACACCCAGTGAGATGGGTTACAGGAATGCAGAGACCACCTTTGTCCAGCTCTGGCCCGGGTGTTGTATCCATTCTCACAGTGGCTTAGGTTTCACCCAAAGGGCAACTTCTCTCATGGTGCGGCGCTCCCTCCCAGAGCCCCCCCCCCCCCCGCCCCCACAGCGCTCCCTTTCTCCCGAGGTGCGGCTCTCCCTCACGTTTCAGGCTCTCTTCCTGTTGGGGGCACAGCCTCTCATTCAGCTGCAGTCCCCCAGGCCTTGGCGTGTACTCGTTTGGGCCTTTAAAGGGTTAAAATGTCCGGGGATTTGAAGGCCGGAGGCCGGGATGGAGATGATGTAATGGCCTCAGACTGGAGAATGGGAATGAGATCATTGGGAGCAAATGGGAGGGTCGTGGCGGAGAGCAGAGGGAGGGGCCTCGGGGGGAACCTTTTCAAACTCGAAGCCTTTCACAGCGGTGGGACGTGGGAATGTTCGCTGCACCGTCTCTCATACCCCAGGAATAAAACTTTCCGAATGCATTAACAGACACGTGACTCTCTCTCTCTCTCTCTCTCTCTCTCTCTCTCTCTCTCTCACACACACACACACACACACACACACACACACACACACACACACACACACACACACACGTACAAAGACACGCGTACACACATGGGCAGACACACACATAGACCCACACACACATATACTCACACACACAGACTCTCTCTCTCTCACATACACACACACACACACACACACGTACAAAGACACGCATACACACATGGGCAGACACGCACATAGACTCACACACACATATATACTCACACACACAGACTCTCTCTCACACACACTCACACACACACACAAACACAGACACACACAAACACAGACACATGTACACACACACACACACACACACACACAGACACACGTACAAAGACACGCGTACACACATGGGCAGACACACACATAGACCCACACACACATATATACTCACACACACAGACTCGCTCTCTCTCTCTCTCTCTCTCTCTCTCTCTCACACACACACATACACACACACACACACACACACACACTACGGGCCAGCCGCACTGCTATGGGTCAGACGCGGCCTCCGCTGCCGATCTCCGCACCCCCCACGCTGGAGACCGGGGGTCATTAACACCACAATGGGCCGGTTCTACAAGGGATCCCTTCTGCTGTGTGCACGCAGACCATTGATCAGAGATTAGCCCCTGAATGACTCTCACAGTCCCCATCGCGCTCACATCTCTCTTCATTCTTCCTCACACTCAGCGCATCCGTCAGCGGACACCCCTGACACATACCGACTGACCCTCCGCCTTTATTTTCATCCCCTCTCTCTCCCCTCTCTCTCTCTCTCTCTCTCTCTCTCTCTCTCTCTCTCTGTCACTCGCTTTCTGGACGTATCGGAGTCTACAATTCACCAGATGATACACCCCCACCCGTCACTCCACCCCGCATTCGAAACCTCTGCTAACTGCCAGCGTTATCGATGCTCCCACTCCGGTGCCGTGGGAGCGGCGGCCTGAGCGACACATTCCTCGGCCACACAGGGTCAGGGAGAGGATTCCGGAGCTCGGCGTCCGGGCAACCGGGGGTGGGAGAGGGTCAGGGGGGTGGGTATGGTTTGAGCTTTACACTCTCTGGGTTTCCTACACAGAGCTCTGCTGGATACGGAAGCCCAGAGGATACACTCGTCAGCCGGGGCTAGGGGTCTGCCGGCGTCACTGCGAGGTAAGGGGCTTCACAGAGTACGGGGAATGGTATGGCAGAGGAAAGCCCTTCGCTCTGACCGGAGCGTTAATCCTGGCCGACCCCGCCCGGCAGCAAAACCACCCCTCTCCCCGCACAGCCCCGCCGGAACATTCTGCTGCTCCATGCTCGGCCTTGTATTTATTACAGCACGGAAACAGGCCCTTCGGCCCATCTCGTCCATACCGACCCCAAAATGCCCATCTGAGCCGGTCCCATTTGCCCGCATTTGCCCCATATCCCTCTAAACCCTTCCTATCCATGTACCTATCCAAGTGTCTTTTAAATGTTGTTAATGTACCTGCCTCACCCACTTCCTCTGGCAGCTGGTTCCACATACGGACCACCCTCTGGGTGAAGAAGTTGCCCTTCAGTTCCCCTTTAAGTCTCTCCCCTCTCACCTTAAACCTATGGCCTCTATAAATTTTTATTCCCTTTGTCTGCCTCCCATTCACCCTGCCTCCCTCCCTCATGATTTTATACACCTCTCTAAGGTCACCTCAGTCTCCTCGGCTCTAAGGCATAAAGTCCCAGCCTGTCCAACCTCTCCCTGTAACTCGGTCTCTCCAGACCTGGCAACATCCTGGTAAATCTCCTCTGCGCTCTTTCCAGTTTAATGACGTCTTCCCTATAACAGGGTGACCAGAACTGTGCACAAGTGTGGCCTCACCAACGTCGTTTACAACTGTAACATAACCTCCCATCTCCTGTACCCAGTGCCCTGACTGATGAAGGTCAGTGTGCTAAACGGCTTCTTCACCACCCTGTCTACCTGTGACTCCACTTTCTGGGAACTGTGTACCTGTACTCCTAGGTCCCTCTGTTCTACGACACTCCCCAGGGCCCTGCCGTTCACCGTGTATACCACCATGTACCCTGCTTTATCTGTGAGCTTCATGTCAACGAGGAATTGCATTGTACCCTGTGGTAGATAAACTCAATTAATCCAATCCAGCGCCCGCCCTCATATCCCGGGAGCAGCAATTCTGATCTCCCGCAGCAGTTCCTTGACCAAGGGGGTTGGGGGGGGGGGCGGGGTGGTGGGGTGGGCATTGGGGTGGGTAGGGCAAGGATGGATTGGCGGGGGGGGGAAGCCGGTGTGGGTCGGAAACCCCAGCACGGTACAGAGGGGCCGAAGGGCCTGTTTCTTTGGAAGAAGCTGCGTCCGACGGCGGGAGCCACTCACCTCTGTTGCCTGTCACTCCCAGACGCCGTGTTGGCATTTCCCGGCGGGAAGGGCCTTTCCACCGAGAAACTTTCGGCCCCGGTCAGAGTGGAAGCCGGGAACGTGTGGAGAGCGCACTCGGGAGCGGTCACCGCGGCGTCGGGATGGAGAGACCGGAGCCCCCTCACAGACGCAGCGCCAACGCGCTCCGAGCGCCCGGAGGACAAAGAGGCAGGGGCGACCTGGCCGGGAGAATCCCCCACGGCGGGAGACCTGGTGGACGGCGAGGCCGCGATGAGCGTCCCCCGGGGCGGCGGGGCGGGAAGCAAGGCCGAGGAATGTCCTGCGGATGATCGGAGCTCGGTCACTCCAAGCCAGGAGGAGCCGGCCGAGGTCGCCGAGGCGCAGCCACCCTCAGCTGCCGAGGTGGCCGAGGAATCCGAGGGAGAGCCGGACACTGCCGGGAGCGGGATGGAGGGAGAGAGACCCCAGCTCGCCCCACCGTTCCCCACCGAGCCAGCAGCGGCCGAGGACCCGAAACATCCCAGCGCCGGCGCGGGCCAACTCACCGAGGAGCCTAGGGAGCCGGTGGAGGGGAATTCGGACACCGATCCGCCGCGGGAAGCCTCGGATTCAGCAGCAGGCCAGAGCGAGGAGCCTGGGGAGCCGGTCCAAGCGGCGGTGTCCCGGGAAGAAAGCCCCGAAGCGGCAGCGTGGAAGCAATCACCGAGCGAACCGGGCGAGGTGCAGTGGCCGGAGGAGGCGGACGCGGTCGCTGGGGAGGTGGGACAGGACCGGCAGCTGGAAGAGGAGGAGCTGACCCCGGCCGAGGCCCAGCACCCGCCCGCGGGGGATACCCATTGGGATGAGCCGGAGAGAGCGGGGAGATGGGAGGGGCTGGAGACCAGGCGGTTGAGCGGTGAGGAAGAGGAAGCGGCGGCGGAGAATCTCCTGTCCGGCGGAGAGGGTGCGCCCAGGACGCACGAAGCCAGCAAACAAGATGACAGAGGAACCGGCGACGGGGCGGTGGAGGGAGGCGTGGGGAGAGAGAGTGAGGCCGGATACTCGGTGGGACAGGTGCCGGAGGAGAGGCAGCCCAGCGGGAGGTCCCAGGAGCCGGAGGAGGAGGTGACCGGGACCGAGGAGCATCCAACGGATGACCGAGACTCCGCCATCCCATTCCGGGAGGAGCTGGGTTCAGAGGAGGCACTGACGGGGGCCATTGTAGAAGCGGCGCCACTGGCACCTCCAGCGGCCGAAGAAGGGGCTTCCGAGGGACGGGGCCAGGATTTCCCTGGAGAATCTGTCCAGGAGCGCCCGGCCGAGGGGAGCGCCGACGAGGAGGGGGTCGCCCCAGAACCGTGGAGAGAGGAGACGGAGGCGGAGGCGGAACCCAGGCCGGAGGCAGCGGAGGTGCCCCTCGAGTTGGGGGAGACGGCGAGCAAACCTCACCCAGGGGAGGAGAGGGTAGCCTCGGAGGGAAGGGCCGGTCCCGAGAGAGAATCTCCCCGGGAGGAGGACGCGGTGAAAAAGGAGGCCCCGGCGCCTGTGGGCGAGGAGCACCCCGCCGACCACTGGCAGGGAGACCGGGACAGCGAGCCGTGGGAGGCGAACCCAGAGGAATCGCTCAGCCCTGAGCCTCGGGCGGAGGAGGAGGAGGAGGTGGCCGGGACCCCCGGGCTGGACTTCAGCCAGGAAGCAGAGGCGTTTCTCGGAGACGAGGGGGAAGGGAAGGATTGGGCAGGCGAGCTTGAGGACGGGATGGGACAAGGCCCAGAGCCTGAGGCAATTCAGGAGGACGCGGCCCGTGTGCAGGAGGTCGGTCCGGAGGTGAAGACCGCGGCAACGGAGGAAGGACAAGATATCGGGGCGGAGGAGTCCCCCTTCGGTGAAGAACCCGGAGACATGGAGTCGGAGATAGCCGTGGATGAGAACCACCTGGAGATGGGAGAGGGAGAACTGGAGAGCGGCTGGGCGGACCAGGCGGAGATCCCCGGAGAAGCGGTTGAGCCGGAGACAGAGAGCGGGTCAACGCACCAGGAGATCGAGGAGGAAGCGGCCCCCAAGCGGCGAGCTTCAGCCTCCCCGCAGGTGAAGACAGCGAACCTTGCGCAGCTGGAGCTGATCGGAGATGGAGCCGAGATCGGCGAGGAGGAGGCAGGCGGTGCGGACATCACTCCCTCGGGGGAGGGAGCGCCTCTCGCCTTGGCTGAGCCACCGGAGCCCGGGGAGGAGAGGTCCACGTCCAGTTCGGCTCTCCCTGACGGGCCGGAGGAAGAGCAGCAGGGCCGAGAGGACCATCTGAGCTCGCCAGGTGCCCCGTCCTTGGGCGAGGAGGCGCCTGCTGAACCGTTCCATGAAGGTGAAGCGTTGAGGGACTCCCCAGAGGGAGCCGAAGACCGGACGCTTCCCCTGCCCAGCCCGCGAGATGTTCTCCAGGAAACCCCTGGCTCAGCGGGCCAGTTGCGGGCGGAATGGCCAGAGGATGCAGCTCAGGCATACGCGCTTCCCTCCCAAGAAACGGAGCTCCTAGAGAACTCCCTACCTTGGGAAGACCATCCCGATGGACACCAACCAATGGAAGGGTTCTCTGGGGCCGAGAGGGACCCTCGGGATGAGGGGTGTGACGTCATCTCTGACGCAGATGGGGAGGGTTCCCCAGTAGGAAGTATGACCCTGGAGACTGGTGTGGGGATGGATGGGCTGGAGGGCGAGGCCCGGGTGTGTGTGGAGGCCGTGGACAATCCCCAAGCCACGGCAATCCCCGACTCTCCTGAAGACCCGACGGCACAGACCCAACAGGCGGACGAAGAGAATCGGGCAACCTCGGCAGACCGAGGTTCGCCCAGTGATATCCAAACCCCGGGCAACCTCTTGCCCGACCACGGCGAGATTCGGGGAGCCGCGGACCCGGGGGATCAAGGGGGAGGGGGCGGCGATGAACTGGAGGTGGCCGACCAAGAGGGGCCACGGAGAGAAGAAGAGGCGGAGGACCGACACGTCCCGAGTTTGATGGCAGCTGCAGAGAGGCCGGGCCCAGAGACAGATGGCGGGTGTCCGATGGGGGAGCAAGAGAGGGTAACGCTTCAGGGGGAGGCTGACGAGAGTGACAGCGGCCAGAATGAAGGGCGTGGGCCGCAGGAGGAGTTGGAGGAAAACTCACTCAACGTTGGCCCATTGTCCAGTATTGGCAGCAATGGCCCAAACCCAAGTGACGTCAACACGGGCTCAGGGGACGAAGGGGGACCCGTGGGAGGGGAGGGGGCAGCCCAGCATGTCCATGAGGCCAAGCCAATGGGAGACATGCTGGAGCCCGCACCCTTCCCCGGGACCCTCCACGATCAAGAAGGCTTCGTAGAGGAGACGTCTGCCGGGGAGGGTTCCTTGCCCAACGTTCCGGGGGAAAGCGAGGAGGGAGGTGACGGCGGCAGCGTGGACCTGCACCCGGTGAGCTCAGACCGGGACCTACTCCTGTCCCCGCACCCCGCGGGAGACGAGGAGCCCCGCCCAGTCACCCCCCTGGTTCCCAATGACAGGCAACTGAACGGGTTGCACGATTACCCCGAAGTCCCGGGCAAGGGAGATGGCAGGGCAGTGGAAATGATCGCGACCGCCTACCACTACTGGTCCTCCGAGGACGAGTGAGTGCCTCCACCCCCCGCCCACCCCAAAATCCGTCCTGGCGGCAACCCACCTCATCGGACCACCCACTCATCCCCCCCCCCCCCCCCCCCCCCCCCCCCCCCCCCCCCCCCCCCCCCCCCCCCCCCGCTCATCGCCGAGTGAGTACCGGGTCACCAGCTGTGGGATGGTCCGCCAACACCAGCACCGGTGTCCGCTGGCGTCCCGTCAACCGAGGCCCCGTGTGATTAATTGGAACTTTAAAACTAGGCCTTAGCAAGTGAAGGGTTAAACGGGCTGACGGCGAGATACCAGCCCGGGTACCGGACACGTCCCGCGTGGAAACAATTAGCCTTTTAAAAAAAATAAATCTCTGTGTGGTTAGTGTAGAGAACTAAATAAAGACGAAATGGAGTTTAAGAGAATTGTGTGTGCGGTTTGTGGTCAGGGTGGAGGTGGTCGGTGCGGGAGGGAGGGAAAGTGTGCGGAAGGGAGAGAGGGAGGGAGGGAGCACGGCTGGGAGGGAGAGAGGGAGGGAGTGCGGAGCACGGCCTGGGAGGGAGGGAGGGAGGGAGGCAGGGAGTGCGGAGCAGGGGCTGGGAGGGAGGGAGTGCGGAGCACGACCTGGGAGGGAGGGAAAGAGGGAGGGAGGGAGTGCGGAGCACGGGCTGGGAGGGAGCTGACGTGACGAGGGTGGGGAAGTCCTGGGGAGACAGTGCGGGGGATGTTGCCGGGATTGGAGGACTGGAGTTGTGGGGAAAGATCGGACAGTCTGGGTTTTCCCGGAGGGAAGGAAGACAAGGTGTGATCTGGTAGAGGTGTTTAAAACTATAAGAGGCATTGATAGGGGGAGGGGGAGAGGGCAGAGGGGGATGGGAGGGGTGAAGGAATGGGTAGAAGAGGGGGTGGAGGGCAGAAGAGGAGGAAGGTGGAGGGAAGGTCAGAGTGTGGCGGGATGGCACCGCCATGGAATGTTTGAAGTTTACATCGACCCATGGAAATGACCCAGTGTGTGGACAACTCACCCACTCCGTGTCTACAGAAGCAGAGCCTCGCGCGGTCTGTACCCACCTCCGCAGTGTCAGTGACCCGGTGTCGGTGACCCACCCCCCGGTGTCGAGACCCACCCACCCCCGGGTGTCAGTGACCCAGTGTTGGTGAGCCACCCCCCCGGTGTCAGTAACCTGGTGTCGGTGACCCACCCCCCGGTGTCGGGACCCACCCCCCCCGGTGTCAGTGAACCAGACCCGGTGTCGGTGACACCCCCCCCTCCCCCCACCCCCCCCCCCCTCCCGGTGTCAGTGACCTGGTGTCGGGACCCATCCCCCAGTGTCAGTGACCCAGACCCGGTGTCGGTGACCCCGTCCAGGTGTCGGGACCCAGTCCCGGTGTCAGGACGCACCCCTGGAGTCGGTGACCCACCCCCGGAATCGGTGACCCTGTCCAGGTGTCGGTAACCCACCCGTTGTGTCGGTGACCCTGTCCAGGTGTCGGAACCCACCCCCAATGTCAGTGACCCAGACCTGGTGTCGATAACTACCCCCAATGTGCCCCACACCTGGTGCCTACAAACACTGGGGGTCTCTCTGTAAACTTCATTTGGTGTCCATAATCAAGGCCAGAGTCATAAACACACCTGGCGCCCACAATCTCCCTGCTAACCCGGTGTCTGCTAATCACCCGCGCTCTCTGAAACCCCCGCAATGTTTATAAACGACACCTTCTATCCCATTGCACCTTAGCAGTAGACACATCTACAGCCATTGTGGCTGTAAACTCGCCAAGTGCCATATCCATACACCTTGTCGCTATCATTGCCCTGTGTCCAGAACTGTGCTCATCGAGTCGAAGCATGGAAACAGGCCATTTGGCCCAAACTGTCCGTACCGTATCCATCCACCCGTATCAATCCCATTTTCCAGCAATTAGCCTTCCATACGCGGGTGATCCAGGTGCTGGTCTGGACATTTCTTCAATGCTGTCAGTGACCCTGCCTCCACCGCTCTCTCGGGCAGTGTGTTCCAGGGATGCCGCTCTCTGGGTGAAGAAGGTCCCCCTCACATCCCCTCGAAATCTATGTCCTCTGGTTTTATCTACCTCTGATATGGGAACTGGGGGCCTGAGTTCCAAGGAGAGGTGTGTAGACTAGGACTTTATTCCCTGGAGGGACGAGATTGAGGGGTGACCTGAGGTGTACAAGATCATGAGGGGCAGAGACAGGGTGAGAGTCTTTCTCCCAGGCAGCGGTTGCAAAAAACAAGAGGGCACAGGTTTAAGATCAGAGGCGAGAGATTTAAAAGGGACATCGGGAGCAGCTTTTTCACGCGTATTTGGAATGGTTGAGGCGGGCACATTAAAAGCTATCTAGATAAGTCCATGGATAGGAGAAGGCAGATGGGACTCGCTTGCTGGGCTGGACGTTGGGCCGAATGGCCTGTTTCCATGTTGTGTGAATCTATGACTCTATAAAGGTCTCCTGCAGTCCTCCCTATCTATCCCCCTCAATTTTATATAACACGATCCTGTCCCCCTCCGCTCCAGGGAGAACAGACCCAGCCTCTCCAATCTCTCCTCGTGACTGAACAGCTCCGTCCCAGGCAACGTCCTGGGGAATCTCCTCTGCACCCTCTCCAGCACCAGCACATCCATCCCACAGTGTGGTGACCACAACTGCAGGCAGTGCTCCAAGTGCGGTCCAACCAGTGGTTTGTAAAATTGCAACATAATATCCCAATTCTATGCCCCGATCATGCCTTGGGCCTTCTTAACAGCGTTATCTGTCTTCGCTGCCACCTTCAAGCATCTTCCAGTGTCTATAAACCAGCCCCAGTGTGGGTGAACTGCGGCCAGTGACCACAGACGACAGCCAATGAAGGTAAGCACAGAGAGCGGGCTGAGGGGAATGGAATGTGTCAGAACCCTGAGAGCCCTTGAATCACCAGAGGATGGAAGGCAGTTCACCGAGAGCTGGTAAACGGAGTTACCACAGATGGTCAGCACGGACATGGAACACAGAACAGCACAGGGATAGGCCCTTCGGTCCATCATGTCTGTGCTGGCCATGATGCCAAATTAGACTGATCCCACCTGCCTGCACATGGTCCGTATAACCATGCACCTGTCTAAGTGCCTCTTAAATGCCACGACGTATCTGCCTCCACCACTCACCACCACAGCAGCCTCTTCCAGGCACCCACCACTCTCTGTGTAAAAAAACTTGCCCCACACATTTCCTTCAAACTTTCCCCCTCTCACCTTAAATGAATGCCCTCTAGTATTTGACATTTCTACTCTGGGAAAAAAACTTCTGTCAGGTCTCCTCCCAGTCTCCTCTGCTCCAGAGAAAACAACCCAAGTTTGTCCAACCTCTGTTTAAGGCTAATACTCTCTAAACTGCACCCTCCCCAAAGCCGCCACATACTTCTTGTAACAGGGTGACCAGAACCGCACACAATATTCCAAATCTGGCCTTAACTAAAAAGTTTTGTAGAGCTGTAACATGACTTGCCAACATTTCTACTCAACACCCCGACTGATGAAGGCAAGTGTGCCGTACGCCTTCTTTACCACCCCGTCTACTTATGCAGCCACTTTCAGCAAGCTATGGACTTGGACCCCAAGATCCCTCCGCACATCACTGGTCCTGAAGGTCTGGCCATTTACTGTATACTTTCCTCTTGCTTTTGACCTCTCAAAGTGCAACACCTCACACTTGTCTGGATTAAACTCCAGCTGCTATTTCTCTGCCCAAGTTTCCAAATGATCCATATCCTGCTGTGTCCTCTGACAACCTTCCATTGCCCTCAACTCCAAGTGCAGTCTAACCAATGTTGCAACATAAAGGTGACGAAGGTGATTGATGAGGGTCAGGCAGTGGATGCTGTCTACATGGCCTTCAGTAAGGTATTTGACCAAATCCTTTGTAGTGGCTGATCCAGAAGATTAAGATGCATGGGATCCACGGTCGTCTGTATTCAGAACTGGATGGTGGTGGAGGGGTGTTATTCTGTCTGGAGGTCTGTGACCGGTGGTGTTCTGCAGGGATCAGTGCTGGGACCCCTGTTGTCTGTGTTGGATGAAACTGTAGATGGACGAGTTAGCAAGTCTGCAGACAACACAAAGATTGGTGGGGACAGTGTAGATACAGCAAGATATCGATCAATTACAGATATGGAGTTTAATCTGGGAGAGTGTGAGTTTGCACCTTGGGAGGTCAAATGTAAAGGGAAAGTACACAGTTAATGGCAGGACCCTTAACAGCACTGAACCTGGGGTCCAGGTGCACAGCTCCTTAAAGGTGGCCATGCATGTAGATAGGGTGGTAACAAAGGCATACGGCATTTTTGCCTTCATCGGTCGGGGCGTTGAGTATAGGAGTCAACAAGTCATGTTGCAGCTTTATAAATCTTTGGTCAGGCTGCACTTGGAGTATTGTGTGCAGTTCTGGTCGCCCCATTACAGGAAGGATGTGGAGGCTTTGGAGAGGGCGCAGAAGAGGTTCACCAGGATGCTGCCTGGATTAGAGGGCATGAGCTACAAGGAGAGGCTGGACAAACTTGGGTTGTTTTCCCTGGAGCGACGGAGGCTGAGGGGAGATCTGATAGATGTTTATAAGATTATGAGAGACACAGATAGAGTGGACAGTTGGTATCTTTTTTCCCCAGGGTCAAAATGTCTAATACCAGAGGGCATGCATTTAAGGTGAGGGGGGAACGTTCAAAGGAGATGTGTGGGGCAAGATGTTATTTTACACAGAGAGTGGTGGCTGCCTGGAATGTGCTGCCAGAGGTCGGGGTGGAGGTAGATATGACAGAGGTGTTCAAGAGGCTGTTAGACAGACACATGATTATGCATAGAATGGAGGGATATGGACATTGTGCAGACAGAAGGGATTAGTTCAGTTGGGCATTTGATTACTTATTTAATTAGTTCAGCACAACATGGTGGGCTGAAGGGCCTGTTCCTGTGCTGTGCTGTGCTGTTCTGTGTTCTATGTACTAGAGGACATGCAGTTAAGGTGAGGGGGGAAAGTTTAAAGGAGATGTGTGGGGCAAGATGTTATTTTACACAGAGAGTGGTGGCTGCCTGGAAGGTGCTGCCAGGGGTGGGGGTGGATGCAGATACGACAGAGGGGTTTAAGAAGCTGATAGACACGTGAATGTGCAGGGTCTGGAGGGATGTGGACATTGTGCAGGCAGAAGGCAGATTTAGTTTAATTCAGCATGATGTTCAGCACAGACACGGTGGGCCGAAGTGCCTGTTCCTGTGCTGTACTGTTCTGTGTTCCACGAATGTTCATGTTACCTGCAGACTTACTAATCAGCTCTTCCCCATTTTCATGGCAATCACTAACACGCCACAAACAACAGGGGTCCCAGTAACGATCCTGACGGAACACCACTGGTCACAGCCCTCCGGCCAGGGAATCGGATGTTCAGGTGAAGTCACTTTCTCCGGACCGAGCACGCCGTGTGGATACAGCAGAGTATCGATCAGTTACAGATATGAAGTTTAATCCGGGCGAGTGTAAGGTGTTGCACCTTGGGAGGTCAAATGTAAGGGGAAAGTACGCAGTAAATGGCAGGACCTTTAACAGCAGTGATGTACAGAGAGATCCTGAAGGTGGCCACGCATAGGGTGGTAAAGACCGTGGAAACACGGAGAACAGGGGATGGTGGAACTGCTGATACCTCCGTTAGGCAGGGAGATGGCAGGGAGGGGAGAGAAGGAATCTGTCTGGACACTGAGCTGCCCCCATCGAGCCGCGCAAGTCACTGGGAGGAACCGGTGCCCCAGCATTGCTTTCATTTCGGAGATTAGGATATGAATGGGACTGCTATTTCAGGAGCATGCTGTCCGCAGCTCCCGGGGCTCATCAGCTCTTTGTCACAGCTGTTGTCAGCAGTTCCACAACCGCGACGTGTCTGTCAGTGGGCAGGGGAGGGGGGCTGCCCAGGAATGTGGCTGTGGTCTGTCCTGAACAAACGCCAGCAGTGCCCATTCCGCAGGCCTCAGGCCTGGTGCCTGCTGACTCATTCACTCTCTGCCGCAGTGTCTGCGCACAGCAGCACCATCTGTCCCCACAGACCACCCACCCCCACCCTAACCTCCTGATGGGAGGATCACCACACGGAGCGCACCCAGTCACGGGGGGAGTGGGGGGGGGTGATTACAGATGGGTGTAGCAGCCGGAGTGGGTTACAGAGGGGTTTCGGGGCCGGAGGGGGGGGTCACAGAGACGGGGAGGGGTGTAGGGGCCGGAGGTAGTCACAGAGACAGAGAGGGGTGTAGGGGCCGGAGGGGGGGGTCACAGAGACAGGGAGGGGTGTAGGGGCTGGAGGGGTTACAGAGACGGGGAGGGGTGTAGGGGCTGGAGAGGGTTACAGAGACAGGGAGGGGTCACAGAGACAGGGAGGGGTGTAGGGGCTGCAGAAGGGTGATGACCGACGGTCAGGAACAGTAACATCACAAACTTTACACTGGGACATTGAGATGTGCTGCTGTGCCACCAGGGGAATGTGGAACTTTCTGGAACTGGATAATGACGATGGCCTCCGTGAGCTCCACCTGTTTGGAACAAATGGCGAGGAGCAGTTGTTGTGTGGAATTCTGTTTCAGACTTGGCACTATTCAGGGTCCGGCGTGAGGGAGGGAGGGAGGGAGGCGACTGTCTCCTCAGGCCATTTAAGGGCAAGTTTCACTGACGCTGGTCAGTGGGTTCACTTCAACATTTCTCCCAGAATAACAGCAGCTGGTCGAGCGATGGGGAGCTCTGCTCCCTCTCCATCTGTCAACCCCCCCCCCACCGCCCCACCTACATCTTTGTGCCTCCTCCCTCCCCTCTCCCTGCCTATAACTCTCTCTTTCTATTGTCTCCCTCTTTCTGCACTTCTGACCTCTCCCAGTCCTTCCCTCTGTCCATATCTCTCTCTCTCCCTCTTTCCCCTCTCTGCATTTTCCTCCCTCCCTCTCCATCTGTTCACCTCTCTCACCCCTTCCCTCCTCTCTTCCTCTATCTGTCTCTCTCTCTCTGTCTCTATTTTTCTCCTTGTTACCCCTTCTCCCACCCCACTGTTCCCCCCATGCCAACCTTCCTCTGCCCCTCCTCTCCCCCAACTCCCATGCAGCCCCAGCCCTCTCTCCCCCGACAGTCTCTGTGCCTTGCCCCTTTAACCCTTTCACTCCCTCTCCTGAGGACTTACCTCCGACTCTCCCACCTCTATCAGGCTGATAAGGCTCCATTTCAATTTCTGCAGCACAGTCTGTTGTTCCAGCAGCCAGGAGTGCCCAGAGCAGGTACCAGGCGTGGGGTGGTAACCATTGGGGCAAAGCAGCCAGTGAGGGAGCAGATCAGACCAGCTCTGCTCTCCCACCACATCTGCTCAAAATGGTGGGGGATAATTAACAAGGGGGGGGTGGTGTCCAGCATGTCCCCCCCCTCCGCCCGGTAGAATTGTGGTGATCATCCTGATTTGAGCAGGATCCACTTACACTTTGGAGGATCGATCACTGGGCTGGCGGAGGGTGGGTTCCGCTGGGTGGGTCCGTCCTCGGGGGTCCGAAGGATGAGAAGTGATCTTATTGAAGCACCTCTGATTCAGAGGTGGGTGGACAGGGTGAAGCCTGAAGTCCCCACACCACCAGGCTCAGGAGCAGCGACTTCCCTTCAACCATTCCGTTACTGAACTGACACTAATCACTGCCTAAGTGCAGCAACACTGGGACCACTTTGCACTTCAATGGACTTTGTTTTTTTTGTTCTAATTGTGTTCTTCCTTGCATAATTTATGTTTTCCATGTTTTTCTTGTGAATGTTGTGTCTCTGATGCTCTGTGCCTGTGATGCTGCACCTAAGTTTTCCATTGCACCTGTGTACTTGTGCCTATGACAATAATCTCCACTTGACCTGACTTCTGTTCCCTCCAGCAGGATAGTGGAGAGCTCAGGACACAACAAAGGCCATGGGACCAGACAACATCCCAGCTGTGGTACTGGCTCCACATCTGGCTGTGCATCTGGCCAAACTCTTCCGTTACCACACCGGCATCTCCCAGACAATGGGGGACGTGGCCCAGATACATCCTGGTCAGAGTAAGCAGGACAAATCGAACCCGGAATATCACCACCACACAATCAGCTGATGTCGATGGTGGCACCACTGACACTTAACTCACCGATGCCCAGCTGGGTTGTACCAGGACATCTCATCACAGCCTGAGTCCAAACACAGGCCAATGGGCTGAGCACCAGAACTGAGGTCAGAGTGACTGCCCTCGACACCAAGGCATCATCTGATCAAGTCACCCAAGTGAAACTGAGGTCAATGGGGGGTTGGAGTGGGGGGAGAGCATCAAAGGGAAAACACTCCAGTGGTTGGGGCATACCTTACAACGGGAGGTAGCAACAGTTGGCCACCAGCCCAGTCGCAGGACATCTCTGCGGGAGCAACGCACAAAGGGCTGGAGTCCCCCATTGTCTGGGACTTGCCAGTGCTGTAACTGGACTGGAAGAGTTTGACCAGAGGCACAGCCAGATGTGGAGCACAGGTCTCCAGTACCACAGCTGGGACGTTGTCCAGAGGCACAGATGCTGCCTGACCCACTGAGATCCCCCAGGTTCCACATCTGCAGGCTGTTGTGTCTCCACCTCTGCAGGAATTCCTTAGGGTAGTGTCCCAGATGTGCCCATCTCCAGCTGCTTCCTCAATGACCCATCACGAGGTCAGCAGTGGGGATGTTCACTGATATTCCACTCACACCTCCTCCACTAATGAAGCAGACCATGCCTGCACGTAGCGAGACCTGGTCAACATTCAGACACAGGCCAATTTGTGGCAGGTAACATTCTTTCTGCATTATAGGCATCAACCGCCTCTGACAAGAGACGGCCTATCCAGCAACCTGCAACTTTCAGAGACATTACCACTGCAGAGTCCCTACCATCCCTGTTCTGATGTCGGCGCTGACCAGAAACTCACCAAGTCACACGTCATCCTGGCTTGGAAGTACATCACCACTCCTTCATGGTCACTGGGTCTAAACCCTGGAACTCCCTCCCCAACAGCACCGCAGGGGCTCTTCACCAGAAGGACTACAGTGGTTCAAAAAGGCAGCTCACCCCCACATTGTCAACGGCAGTTAGAGATGGGCAAAAACTGCTGGCCTTGCCAGTGACACCCAGATCCTGGGGATGTCAGAACACTCTCTCTCTCTCACCCCACCTCCTCCCCCGAACATCCAACTCACTCTGTTTGCCAAGAAGGAGAGATTGAGCCGTGTTCTCTGGAGGACATCTCATCCAAACTTCTCATGGGGCTCGACAGGTAAGAGGTGGGAATGTATTCCCCCTGGCTGGGGTCTGGGAGAAGGGGTCACAGTCTCAGGCAGTGTAGGGCAGAGATGGGGACTCCTAGGATTCTCCCCACCAGTGAGTGCTCTGGAGGTGCCAACCCTGAGCTCATTCAGAACAGAGGTTGCGGGCATCCTGGATATCCAGGGAATCAGGGGAATGCAGCCATGATCCAGGGGCAGGCTCGAGGGGCCAAAGGGCCTCTCCTGCCCTTGATTCATCTGAAAATCAAAGAACAGCAGCTGCTGGAAATAAATCACAGGCTGGGCATGACTGGAGACCCTGTGGGTCAGGAGATACCTTGTCTGTGCTCCCCCACATCCAGTCTCACTGAGTTCTCATCTCCCCCTTCTCCCTCAGTCTGTCCCCCTCTTCCCTTTATCTCTCCATTTTCCCAGTCACTGTCCTGCTTGATCCCCCCCCTCTCTATTCATCCCCCCCTCTCTATTCTTCCCCCCTCACCCCCTCCCTCCCGCCCCTCTCCCTGGGTGTTGGGAATGCTTGACTTTCATTCCCAGCTGTTCTGTTGCCCTGACCCTGTTCCATTCCATCTCTCAGCAAGTGGGATTGGTGCAGCCCTCCGACCCTAGGAACGCCGTCAGCTGCCATGGGCTAATCCCCCACCGGTGACCCCAGGACCCCGAGCCTGGTTGGAGAACTCCCCCACCCCTGCTGCCCTCCAAACCTGCTCTCACCCACCCCACCCACCACAGGGCCGGAACCTGAGTACAGACAGAGTCCACAACCCCCGTCCCACCACTGGGATCTAAACGGGGACATCCCACGGCCCCGCTCTCTCTCCCCACCCTGTATCAGTTCCCACACCGAACCCACTCTCTCCCCACAGCCCTGCAATGGTCCCAGTGCCGTGCTCTCTCCCTAGAGCCCTGTCTCAGTCGCCACACCAATCCCACTACCCCGGTCTCTCCCCACAGCCCTGTATCAGTCCCACTGCCCCGCTCTCTCCCCACAGCCCTGTGTCAGTCCCACACCAATCCCACTGTCCCAATCTCCCCTCACTATAATGCCCCTGCTTCTGTACTCTGTACCCTGAATGCTTCTCTCTACCACACTCAGATTAGCTCTGGTCACATGACTGCAGCCTGACTCAGCACAGCTCACCCTCAGTGTGAAGCAGCTGGTCTCAGCCCATGGAGGCTGAGTAAGTCAGCTGGAAAATACCAGGACAGGGCAGTATTGTGTACACCTGCTTCCTCTCAGGAACTGATGTGTTCTGTCCCACTGGAGGGAGCAGGATCTAACAGTTCACCACCTGCAGTGCAGGGAAATGAGAGTACTTACTCATGCAGTTACTGCTTAATGCCTGGTGTCTGAGCCCTGTAAGAGCAAGGAAGGCATGGGTCAGACACAGAGTGTAGCTCCCTCCACACCGTCCCATCACACACTCCTGGGGTCAGACACACAGTGAAGCTCCCTCCGCACCGTACACTCACGGGGCAGGGAGCAGTGAATGATGCTCCCTCTATTCCTGACCACCCACCCCTCCCCTTCTGCACCCGGTTTCCAGAACTGGGTTCCCTGGTGTTGAACCTTGGACTGCTCACCGAGACCCCTGTGGGATGACGTGAGTCTGGGCAGGTCCTGGGTCAGGCTGAGCCCTCACTGAGTCAGGCAGTGGGATGGTGAGCATGTGGCCTGGTGCGTCAGGCCTTTGTGCTGTGGCTGCGGAGAACAGGGAGCCTTTGAGAAACCACTTTGGAAGCTACAAAGGGGATTGTTAATGTCTGGTTTATCGTGTTAGAAACAGCTTTAATTTACATTCCATCCCCAGGCATTCAGCATGTGGCACTGATGCATCATCTGTGCCTGGGTGGCTCAACTCACTCAGGATGACAGCAGTGCCACACAGCAACAGGACCGGCCACTCTTCTGCTCTGACCTCAGTTTCTGCTGCTGTCCCCCAGTCGCTCAGCCTGAATCAACTCAATGACTCCATCTCCCCAGCCGGCGAGGGAGCAAGCCCCGAAGACCTCCCCCCACCCCCCCGCCACATCTGAAGTCAAGTCGTGGAGTTTATTGCCATCTGCACAAATCCATGTGTGCACAGGGGCAACAGACTTGCAGCAGCACCACAGGCACAATATTCACAAGTAAAGCATGAATTACACAGAAATCATACAAAATTATACAAAGAGGAACACAATCAGAAAATAAAAGTCCACTGTAGTGCAAAGTGGTCCCAGTGTTGCTGAACTGAGGTAGTGATTAAGGTTATGTCGGTGGGTTCAGGAACCGAATGGTTGAAGAGAAGTCACTGTTCCTGAGCCTGGTGCTGTGGGGACTTCAGGCTTCACCCTGTCCACCCACCTCTGAGTCAGGATTGCTTCAATGATATCACCTCTCATCCTTCGGACCCCCGAGGACAGACTCACCCAGTGGGACCCACTCCCCTCCAGCCCAGCGATCGATCCGCCAAAGAGCAAGTGGATCCTGCTTAAATCAGGATGATCTCCACAATTCTACTGGCAGCTG
The DNA here is from genome assembly GCF_009764475.1 of Pristis pectinata. Taxonomy (NCBI): domain Eukaryota; kingdom Metazoa; phylum Chordata; class Chondrichthyes; order Rhinopristiformes; family Pristidae; genus Pristis; species Pristis pectinata. Next base: position 8,480,703 of record NC_067443.1, on the reverse strand, counting down.
TGCTTCAGTCGCTGGGGATTTGGAATACCCCCTTTACCATGCTCTCCGTCCCTCGGAACCCCCTCTAGCCCCCCTGATCACGACCGAGGTCCGCGGCTCAGGCCCCGCTACCTCCTGTATAGACTGCATCTACTGCCTGACCTGTGGACTCTGCCAACTGCACGGTCACCTCCACTGCCACACTGCCAGCCACCCACCTGGAACCCAAGGGTCTATGATCTTCACCACTCCCCAGGTACCAGAACTACAACCACACATCATTTACAACACAGGATAAGGACATTTGGTCCACTTTGAGTCCATACTGGATGAGGTAGACCTCCCCTGTCTAATCCCACCTTCCAGCACAGGTCATCTCCAAGGTCACAGCCACCTCTCCCACCAAGTCAAGGCAGGAGTCCCAGACCGAGTAGGGAGAAGCCCCCTCATCTTCCCCCTAACTGACCAGTTAAGGTCTCTACCCATTCCCCTGCCACCTCCACATCCAACTCCTATCCTGGGGTAGTAATCGTAAGATTACCACACCAGCCTGCCCCTTCCTCACCGCCCCTCCCACGTGGGACACTCCCTCAGTACCGCCCCTCCCACGTGGGACACTCCCTCAGTACCATCCCTCCCACAGCACTGCCCTTCCCACAGCAGGACCCTCCCTCAGTACCGTGCCCCCACAGTGTGACACTTCCTCAGTACTGCACCCCCACAGTGTGACACTTCCTCAGTACCGCCCTCCCTCCTCACCACCCCTTCCAGCGCGACACTCCCTTCAGTACCACCCCCCGTGACACTCCCTCAGTACCGCCCCTCCCACGTGGGACACTCCCTCAGTACCATCCCTCCCACAGCACTGCCCTTCCCACAGCAGGACCCTCCCTCAGTACCGTGCCCCCACAGTGTGACACTTCCTCAGTACTGCACCCCCACAGTGTGACACTTCCTCAGTACCGCCCTCCCTCCTCACCACCCCTTCCAGCGCGACACTCCCTTCAGTACCACCCCCCGTGACACTCCCTCAGTACCACCCCTCCCACAGTGTGACCCTCCCACAACGCAGCACTCCCTCCTCACCAGCCCTCCCAGTGTAAGACTCCCTCAGTACCAACCCCCCCACAGTACCGCCCCTTTTTTAAACAGTTAGTTCATCTTTATTGCATATTTCACACACTCTTCAAATTATTTTCTATCTCAGACCACAAGAAGAACAATTTTACCAACCATCCAGGTAAACACAACAACACTCACCTCCCACCCCACCACCTCAGACATGGCCTGGAAACCACCGTCCAGACTGACTGACAGAGGCACAGAACTGTGCACATCAATTCACAAAGACAACAGACTGAAAGGTGACGACTTTGCAGGAGCTGCAACTGCTGAGTAGGACCGATGCCCCGCCATCTTGGAGCCTTTACAGCCTCCATGACAAGGCACTACGCAGTCAGTAATCACAAAACACTGCTGGTGCAATAAACAGCGACACAACCAGCAGGGCACACCAGTAATTAGTCGTGCAAAAGCATAGTTCAGAGAAAGGAGAGGTGGGAGTCTTCTCCAGATAAGCAGACAGTCTGTGGGATGAAACTCCAGCACTGTCCCTGCACAGTGCTCGGAACACAGACTCCCAACACCTGGCAAAACAGAGTCCTTCCAAGAAGAAAACTGCTCCAGCCCACCGCTCGAGATGAAAAACCACACTCCTCCACCGCCCAACATTCTCCACAACTGCACCCTTGGATTTTCATAAACACATCAGTTCGACAGGAGAGCACACTCAGTACTGTTGCTCCCACAGTGTGGCCCTCCCTCAGTACTACCCCTTCCACAGTGTGACACTCCCTCAGTACCACCCCTCCCACAGTGTGACCCTCCCTCCTCAACGCCCCTCCCAGTGTGACCCTCCCTCTTCACCACCACTCCCACAATGTGATCCTCTCTCCTCACCACCCCTCCCCCAGTGTGACGCTCCCTCAGTACCACCCCTCCCACAGTGCGACTCCCTCAATACTGTCCCTCCCCCTACCTCAACACCCCACACAAGTTTGCCGAGGTAACTCTGCTCCCTGAGTGTGCTCATCCCAGCTTTAGCCACCTACAGAGACTGCTCTGTGCTCAGAGCCTAACACTCACAGACCATCAACGGGTCCACAGACTCATCTTCTGACCACACTGACCCATGATGCAGTGGTCAAATTCACAGACCCATAACCCAGAGACCCAAGTTCAAACCCTGCCTCAGCCAACTGTGGAACATCTCACTGGAATGTCTACAAGAGAAAATTCACCACCAATGACCAGGAAGTTACAAGCTCCTTGTGAAAACTGGTTTCAGCTGCCTCATTCCGTGGAGGGTGTCTTCTTGGTCCAGGACTATATACGATTCCAGACTCACCTGGTCCAATCCTAAACAGCCCAGTAACCGGGGCAATGAGAAGGGCAATGAACAGTGAACACAGCCTGAAAACAGGAGGATGTGGGGGAAAGGGGGGGGGGGGCATTAGGACAACGCCACACTCACCCTCTTCACCCAGGAGGCTGTTCAGTGCCTCAAATTCCTCAGAAGGTTAAAGAAATTCAGCACGTCCCCTCTGACCCTCACCAATTTTTACTGATGCCCCATGGAAATCATCCTATCCGGATGCATCATGGCTTGGCATGGCAACCGTTCTGCCCGGGACGGCAAGAAACTGCAGAGAGTTGTAGACAGCCCAGCGCGTCACGGAAACCAGCCTCCCCTCCATGGACTCTGTCTTTACCTCTCGCTGCCTTGGTGAAACAGCCGATGTAATCAAAGACCCCACCCACCCTGGACATTCTCTCTTCTCCCCCCCCTCCCATCGGGCAGAAGATACAAAAGCCTGAAAGCGCGTACCACCAGGCTCAAGGACAGCTTCTATCCCGCTGTTATAAGACAATTGAACAGTTCCCTAGTGCAAGATGGGCTCTTGACCTCACAATCTACCTCATTACAACCTTACACCTTATTGTCTGCCTGCACTGCACTCTGTGACACTTTATTCTACATTCTGTTATTGTTTTACCCAGTACTACTTCAATGCACTGTGTAATGAGTCGATCTGTATGAACCGTTTACAAGATGAGTTTTTCACTGTACCTTGGTACAAGTGACAATAATAGACCAATTCCAGCTCCCCCAGGCCTGCGTCAGCCAGTCATTGCAGCAGTCTCCAGGATCTCTCCCCCCGCAGCAGGGATCTGCTGGGTCGCTGTGCGTTGATCAGGGGAGGGGTCATTTCCCAACTTCAAAGTGTGTACACCTATCACCAAGGGACACTCAGCCCTTCCCTTCCCACCCACACACAGCCCTCCTGCATCCGGGACAGCCCTATGGGAGGGAGCCCCGCTCCAAGAGGGGAGAATTCCTTCCACCATCCCTCTGGGATTTACCGGCAACTCTCCTACTCTGTCCGATTGGCCCCTGTCCAACCCCTTCCTGAGGTACAAACCTCCAGCAGTCTCCCTTGTTGCAGAGGTTTTCAATTCATTACCTCTGTGCTCTGACCTGCAGTCAGTCATACAGCATGGAACCAGCCCCTTCGGCCCAACTCGTCCATGCTGGCCCAGGTGCCAGCTAAGCCATTTGCCCATGTTTAGCTCAGACCCCTCTAAACCCTTCTTGTCCGTGCACCTGTCCCAGTGCCTTTTAGATGTCATTTTACTCACCTCTACACTTCCTCTGGCAGCTCGTTCCATATACCCACCACCCTATGTGGGTGAAAAAGTTGCCCCTCAGGTCCCTCTTAAATCTCTCCCCTCCCACCTTAAACCTATGCCTTCTAGTTTTTGATTCCCCAACCCTGCAGCCCACCATGTTTTGCTGAAGATATGAACCTTATCCACATTCAGTCTCTCCCCCTCTCTACCTCACCTCCCATAACCCTCTATTCCTCTTTCATCCATGTGCCTATCCAAGAATCTCAAATGACCCTGTGGTATTGGTCCCCACCACCACCCCGGCAGTGCGTTCCAGGCACCCACCACTGTGTAAAAACCTGCCTGAACTTTCCTCCACTCACCTTAAAATGTGACCTCTAGTGTTGGCCATTACCGCCCTGGGGAAAAGGTGTTGGCTGTTCACTCTACACTCCCAGAGAACTGAAGTTACCCCTGAGGGACAGCTCAAGAGGAGTTCCTCCTCCAGTCTCCTCCAACCCCACTCCATCCCTCCCCTCCCCTCACCTGCACCATCCCCCACATCTCATCCTCTCCCCACTGTCATCCCGTCCTTCCCGTATCCCTCTCCACCTCACGTCCCTCCCCAACATCAACCCCTCTCCTACCTGTCACGCCCTCTCCCCACATCCCTCCCCAAGGTGTACCCCTCCCCTCCCATCCCTCCCCAACGTCAACCCTGTCCCTATCACCCCTCTCCTCCTGTCCCCCCAACATTGACCCCTCCTCCCCTGTCCCTCCCGTCACCCCCTCTCCTCCCATCCCTCCCTAATGTCAACCCCTCCTCTCCCATCCCTCCCCCCCCCCCATGTCACCACCCTCTTCCCCCTGCCTCTCCCCAGCATCTCCCCCTTCCCTCCCGCAATTCCTCCCACATTCTGCACTGACAGATGCAGGGGGTGGGGGTTCGGGTAAGAGATGCAATAAATTAAACACAGAAAAGACAATCTGATCAGAAATGTGTATTTAAAATAATGATAGTAAACCTCTTTACAACAAATATAGTGCAGGAGTTCATAACTGAACATCCAATTTAATATTCTTTGTGTGTGTAATATACAGGCATCACCATACAGCACAGAGGGGGACCAAGGACACGCTCACACATGCACACACTCACACACACTCGCTCACACTCGCACGCTGCCATTTGAGAATAAAACATTCAGCGACATTATATTAGTGATTGTCTTTACAGAGATAAAAAGGGGAGCCCCCGCTGTTTAAAACCCAGCGACCCACCCGCCATTGACACACGGAGAGGGAGGGAGCTCGGGACTGGCACCTGCCCCAGTGAGTTCCAGCTTGGCTTGGCATGGTCTGTGGAGAGTTCATGCCCCCCTTCTCGTGCTTCCCCCCCCCCACCACCCCCGATCTTACACTACCAGAGAGATGGGGGGGGTGGGGGGGAGAAGACCCTTCCTCACCACCTCCACTCTGCCACCGAGCTCCTCCCGAACACATTCTATACCTTAACTCCACCTGAAGTCAGGCACCCAAGCTTCCACAGCACCAGAGGGAGGACCACCCCCTCCTCCTCCACTACCCACCCTTCCCCCCCCCAGCAACTGATACCACCTCTCCCTCCCCCACCCCCCCCCCCCAACATCACCCTCAAAGGAGAGGGGGTGAAGTGAGGCTGGGAGCCTTGGGCAGCTGTCAACCCCATCACCCTGACCCTAGCCCATCCCAATCCCCAGCCTGCCCTCCCCTCCCTACATCCACCCTTGGGTTGTAGGGGAGAGTGGTGCTGGAGAACTCCCTGATGAGCTTCCCGTGGGAGGGAGGGGGACAGAGCACACCCCCTCCGTGAGTGAGATCCACTCAAGGATCAGGTGACCCTCAGCTCAGAAGCAGGGCAGCTGGGATCAAACTGTGTGCCAATTGGCTGGTGGCAAAGCAGCCCTCTCTCCTGGGAAAGATGGGGTCTCCACACCACCACCCCCCCCCCCCTCGCTTCCTCCACGGGTTTGACCAGCAGGTATGAGGACTACCCCCCCACCCACACCCCCCAAGTAACCCGCTGAGACCACCACCTCGGGGGTCAGGTTGGTGCACCAGAGGGTGGGCTACACAGGGTGAGGCACCACAGCCAGCCCCAGCAATGAATACTGCCCCTCTTGAGGAAGCCACCACCCATCGCCCCTTTGCCTCATCCACCTCAGCAGGGGGCTGTGAACGAGCCATCTGCGGTTATGGGGGGGGGGGGGGGTGCAGCACTCCCTGGGTACTGCAGTGGGGCAGCCGCCTCGAGCCCCCTCCTCCCCCCCAAAAGCCAGGCACACGAGCCCTCCCAGCCCTGCATTTCCCCTGGTCTGGATCACCTTGGCCAGGTACGGGGAGGGGTTCAAGCAGGAACTCTGCACCACGTCTCAGACTGACATAGCATCCAGGCCGATCCCAGGGACCCATCCGCGAAGACTGGTCGCCCACGCCCCTCCCCGCTCCCTCCCCACCCTCCACGGATACAGAAAGCCCACGGGCCAGTGCCTTCGGACTGTGCCCCACCCCAACAACCGCTGGAAGATCAGTGCATTCTCGCGCTTATGAAAAATATACACAATTTGTAATTCAACCCAGCAAACAAAATAAAACAGCGATAAGCTTCGAGCCTCACACCCAACCTGGACACAATATATTAGCTATAACTCTCTTCTAAATTGTGCATCGAGGGGCTCAAAGTATTTTTTTTTGTGTGTTTTCATTTAAATATGTCGACATGCATTTTTTTTTAAAAAAAGAACATAACCATTCTGACAATAAATTAGCACTAGACTGCTGCACGTCCACCCAGCCGAGCGCGCCAGTTGTGTGAATGGGTCTCCTCAAACCCCCCCGTGACCCACACATGAAACTGCAGCAGGTACTTCTCCTGAATGAAGCCTAAATATTGTGGGTCTATTTAAAAAAAATTATCTATACAAGTGGCAGCACATTTTATAAAACTCACAGGCGCGGGCAAGCATGCACGCGCACACACTCACAAGATAAACCTACCAACCAATAACTTAAATCATTGTCGAGGAAACTGAGCTGAAAATCAACTGATCAGCCGAGGACACTGGGGGAGGGGGGCTCTGGTGGGACTGGAAGTCGGGAGGGAGGGTGGGATGTTGTTCTTTGATCAACCCTGGAGAGGTGGTTGTTGGCAGCTGGGTGGAGAGACAGACAGAGGGTGAGAAAGAGAGAAGAGGAGAGGGAGACAGGAGGGAGTGGGAGCAGACGGGTGGAGGGAGTGACGGGGCAGGGGTCCCCGTGTCCTGGCAAGCGAGGACATACTCCGAGGATGATGTCCGTCAGAGTTGGGGTGGAGCAGCCCCTCCTGTTTCCCCACAGGTCACTAGGGGTCAGGCGAGGGGGTGGTCACTTCCTGCCTCCGAGCCCCCACTGGAAACCAGGGGAGGACATGCCGGACCTTCAGGCAGGGAGTGGCGGTGATTTGCTCCCACTGTTCCCAGAAATTCCAACCCAGGAACCCCCTCCCCAACCGTGGGGCAGAAACAGCCCCACCGTCAGCGTGTAGAAAACACAGGTCCATTTGTTCAATACAGAGTCAGACTCCCTCAGGGAGCACAGGAGTGTGGGGGGGGGGGGGAGAGAGGGGGAGAGAGAGAGAACACGAGGGGGAGGGGAGAGAGAGAGAGAACACGAGGGGGGAGGGGAGAGAGAGAGAACACGAGGGGGGAGGGGAGAGAGAGAGAACACGAGGGGGGAGGGGAGAGAGAGAGAACACGAGGGGGGAGGGGAGAGAGAGAGAACACGAGGGGGGAGGGGAGAGAGAGAGAACACGAGGGGGGAGGGGAGAGAGAGAGAACACGAGGGGGGAGGGGAGAGAGAGAGAACCCGAGGGGGGGGGAGAGCGAGAGAACACGAGGGGGGAGGGAGAGAGAGAGAACACGAGGGGGGAGGGGAGAGAGAGAGAACACGAGGGGGGCGGGGAGAGAGAGAGAACACGAGGGGGGAGGGGAGAGAGAGAGAACACGAGGGGGGAGGGGAGAGAGAGAGAACACGAGGGGGGAGGGGAGAGAGAGAGAACACGAGGGGGGAGGGGAGAGAGAGAGAACACGAGGGGGGAGGGGAGAGAGAGAGAACACGAGGGGGAGGGGAGAGAGAGAGAACACGAGGGGGGAGGGGAGAGAGAGAGAACACGAGGGGGGAGGGGAGAGAGAGAGAACACGAGGGGGGAGGGGAGAGAGAGAGAACACGAGGGGGGAGGGGAGAGAGAGAGAGAGAACACGAGGGGGGAGGGGAGAGAGAGAGAGAGAACACGAGGGGGGAGGGGAGAGAGAGAGAGAGAACACGAGGGGGGAGGGGAGAGAGAGAGAACACGAGGGGGAGGGGAGAGAGAGAGAACACGAGGGGGGAGGGGAGAGAGAGAGAACACGAGGGGGGAGGGGAGAGAGAGAACACGAGGGGGGAGGGGAGAGAGAGAACACGAGGGGGGAGGGGAGAGAGAGAACACGAGGGGGGAGGGGAGAGAGAGAACACGAGGGGGGAGGGGAGAGAGAGAGAGAGAGAACACGAGGGGGGAGGGGAGAGAGAGAGAGAGAGAACACGAGGGGGGAGGGGAGAGAGAGAGAGAGAACACGAGGGGGGAGGGGAGAGAGAGAGAGAGAACACGAGGGGGGAGGGGAGAGAGAGAGAGAGAGAACACGAGGGGGGAGGGGAGAGAGAGAGAGAGAGAACACGAGGGGGGAGGGGAGAGAGAGAGAGAGAGAGAACACGAGGGGGGGGGAGAGAGAGAGGGAGGGAGAGAGAGAGAGAGGGGGAGAGAGAGAGGGAGAGAGAGAGAGAACACAAGGGGGGGAGGAGACAGAGACAGAGAGGTGTGGGACTGATCAGGAGAAACTGTGTCAAGCCCTGGACAAGATGTTGATCAGTAACAGCGTACGCAGAGGTTTGGGGGATGGTGGGGAATGTTCCCCTCCCCCATCACACAGCCTTCCCATGGCCTCATACCCCTTGGCCCACACCCCATCCCACCCACTCCTCACTGACCATAGCAGGGACTTCTGTACAGCAAGACCACTGGGCTCAAATCCTAGCCCTTGGGCAGGCATCCACCCTAGGGCATTTCTTCCCACTGGTGAGGGTGGTGTCGGGTGGGTGGTAATGAGTCCGGGGTCCGGGGGGTTGGTGCAGGAGGGGAGAGGGGAGAGTGCGTTATCAGTGCCAGTTTTCACCAGGAGTCTTTGGTTGACAAGAACGGGTAGGTGGGTGGGGGTGGGTTGGACACTGTGTGGTGTGAAGCTCGGCTGTAACGCAGGACTCTGCCAGCGGTTCCACCCCTCCCTCAGACCTCCCCCTGCCCAGGGTCATATGGGGGGAGGGCTGAGCAGAGTGCAGGGGGGGTGGGGGTGGGAGGGGTGTCAGGTTAGGTGACCCAGGTGTCCAACCGCATGCGCTTGGTGGAAGGGTCCTCACTCTCCTCCCCGCCCACCCTCATGTGTCCGACGGGGGAGATGTAGCCAGCCCTCGCCTCGTCCCGTTCACTCCCCTCGAACGAGCTGTTGGTGCTGCTCAGGCTGTCCACCGGAGAGCGGCCGGTGTCCTGGGGCGTCTGCTGCAGGAAGCTGGAGGGGGTGGTGCGATCGCGGGTGGGCGACACCGGCTCTGACTTCACCCGCACGTCCTGGCTGGTGCCAATGGTCAGCGTGGAGACCTGAGGTAGCTGGTTGTTGGGCCCAACCCTGGGGGAGGAAAGGCAGGATCACTCTCTGGGGTCAGACACAGGGTGAAGCTCCCTCTACACCATCTCATCACACAGCTCCCTCTGCACCGTCCCGTCACACACTCCCGGGGTCATACACAGGGTGAAGCTCCCTCTGCACCGTCCCGTCACACACTTCCGGGGTCAGACACAGGGTGAAGCTCCCTCCGCACCGTCCCATCACAGACTCCTGGGGTCAGACACAGAGTGAAGCTCCCTCCACACTGTCCCATCACACACTCCTGGGGTCAAACACAGTGAACTTCCCTCTACACTGTCCCATCACAGGGCATGGCTTAGACAAGGAATGCTCGCTCTACGCTGTCCTACCAAACAGTCTGGGGATTTTTCTCCCCGCTGTGCCCCCACCCTCCCCTCCCCAGGGGACACAAATCCAACACTCACAGCATGTTGCCAATTGTCGCCGGTGTCAACTGTTGCCAAGTCGTTATGTTGCCCAGTGACACCCCACCGGGGGAGTTGAATGACTGCAGGGCTGATAAGTCAGCGCTGGTCAGCTGGTAATCTGGAAGAGAAAGGGGGCTAGATGGTGAGCAGCAGACAGCAACCCACAGGTCCCTCCACAGGACCATGTCCCAACCACTGCACTTGGACACTGCCAGCACCTCCATCCCTCTGGAACCTCCCCCTCCCCAGGGCCATATGGGGGGGGGGGGGTGGAGGTGGGGGGGGAAGGCTGAGTAGAGTGCAGGGTGGGTTGCAGGACAGGTGGAGTGCTAGAAGTCTCGGGAGCATCTTGGGAAAACGTGGGGCAGGAAGCAGGGAAGAGACAGGCGAGTGGGGAGGCAGGGGGGAATAGCAGGGAGGTGGGAGGGGTTGGAAGTTTGGGACTCTTCCTCAGGGGGTGAGGGGGTAGAGTGAACAAGGAGGCAGAGGTGGACACACTTGAGCAGCAAGGGACGAGGGGGTTACCGGGGCGGCTTGGGGTTTGGGTGAGCTTCTCTGCCTGGCTCAGATCACAGCTTGGTCCCCACACCCATGCCCCAGCCTCGGTCCCTCCATCCCCCTGCCCTCCCCACAGGTCCTCGGGGCAGAGTGGGGTAAACCTGCCCACCCGTGGGCAAGGACAGTGCCCCTCGATCGTCCCTGGGGTGCAGACGTGGGGGAGGGGAGGTCGCAGAAGGGGAGGGCGCGGAGGGGGGAGGGGAGGGGCCAGCGCAGAGGGAGGCCTCACTCTCACCTGTGTTATAAGTGCTGTGCATTGCTGAGTAGTGCAGCCCCTGTGGGAGCAAGCTCGGGGTGGCCACCGACACCACTGGGGTGCTGAGCGACTGCGTGGCAGGGGTCAGCTGGTGCGTACTCTGCAAGGGAGAGCAGACCTGTCAGTAAAAAGCGCTGCCAGGCAGCGGAGAGGTCTCTACCCTGCCCCCCGCGCCCCCCCAAATCAGCTCGCAGCTGTAACACCAGCAAGATCCTGCAAACAGTAACGTGGTAGCAGAGTGTCCGAGGCGTGTTGGCTCCTGTTACCCCAGTAGTAACACCAGGCATGGAATCAGCTGTGCCCACACCGCCTTGGGTCAGCCACACTCCACCGGGCACAGGGTGCACTCTGCATGTAAAACCCACACCGACCGCGGTCAGCGTCACTGTGCTCTGCGTCGCTGCCCCAGGGGCATCGCAAGGTTCAGAGACTCTGGTAGACATCTACAGATGGACGGTGGAGAGCGCCCTGACCAGCTGCATCACAGCCTGGTGTAGGAGCTCTAGTGCACAGGAACACACGAGGCTGCAGAGAGTGGTGGGTCTCAGGCAGTTCCATCACAGGTACAGCTCTCCCCACCACCCAGGACAGGTGATGTCTCAGGAAGGCAACATCCACCATCAGGGACGCCCCACCATCCAGGCCGTGCCCTCTTCTCGATGCTGGCATCGAGCAGGAGCTACAGGAGCCTGAAGACCCCACACCTCAAGGTTCAACAACAGCCTCAAGGTTCAACAGCTTACTTCCCATTGCCATTCTTGAACTGACCCGAGAAACCCCAACACTGCCTCTGACTGGATTTCTTTTTCTCTCTCAACTTACACAATAAAATAAACATGACATTTGTGTAAGTTACAGAAGTGTTAATTTAAGCTTACATTAACTTACGTTTGTCCTGTGCTGCTGCTGCACTTACACCCTGGGTATGTATACCCAGACAATAAACTTGAACTTGGCGGCCTCCTCTCATCACCTGAGCTTCTGGGATGTGGCTGATCAATCCACAGCAAGTGGCAGGCGTCTCTTGGGGACCCAGTCACTGCCCCATTGGATCCCCAGTGCAGTCACTGCCAGGCTCCTAATCAGACCTTACTCCAGGCAGCAGCTGCACCTCCCATCTGCCTTACTGGTGAAAGAAAAGGTCCCACCAAGGACTACCCAAAAACTTTGGCCTTTTGGTTTTTATACCAATAAACCTCTCTGGTACAGTGATGTTTTATAACGTCCAGCATGAATTTTCAGAATCAGATTTATTATCACTGAAGTGAAGTGAAATTTGTCACTATCCAGCAGCAGTACAGTTCAAAGACAAAAAATTACTATAAATTACCAAAACAGTGCAACAAAATGAATAACGAGGTGGTGTTCACGGACCGTTCAGAAATGTGATGGCGGAGGGGGAGAAGCTGTTCCTGAATCGTTGAGTGTGGGTCTTCAGGCTCCTGTACCTCCTCCCCAATGGGAGTGAGGAGGTGTCTACAGACACTGGGACCGATGACTGACCAATTGCAATTGTTTGCAGATGCACGAGAGGGAAGCGTGACTGGGTAACTGGGAAGAGTTGTGGAACGGTGAGAACATGGGCAGGGAGTTATTGAATGCACTGGCATTATTTATAATCAGTACTGTTGGCCCTGCACCACACAACATAGAACAGTACAGCACAGGAACAGGCTCCTAAGCCCAAGATGTCTGTGTTGAACACAACGCCAAATTAAACTAAATCTCTTCTGCCTGCACATGGTCCGTATCCCTCCATTCCCGGCACATCCATGTGTCGATCTAAAAGCCGCTTAAATGCCACTTCTGTATCTGCTTCCGACAGCACCCCTGGCAGCTCCTTCCAGGCACTCACTGTGTAAAAAGAAATGCCCCACACATCTCCTTTAAATTTCCCCCCCTCACCTTAAAGGCACATCCTCCAGTATTTGACATTTCTACCCTGGGAAAAAGACTGACTGCCTGCCCTCTCTCTGCCTCTCATGGATTAGGTAGACAGGTCTCCTCCCAGCCTCCGACACTCCAGCAAAAACAGCCCAAGTTTGTCCAACCTCTCCTCATAGCTCATACCCTCTAATCCTGGTGAAGCTCTTCTGCACCCTCTCCAAAGCCCCCACGTCCTCATTCAGAGAGACCCAACATGTAATTGCTAGAACCTAATTTTCTACTCCCTTCCAAAAAACATTTCAGAACTGAAGTAAAACTAAACAGGAAGTGCAGTGTTAACCATGTCATAGCATTAAAGCGACAGCTCAGTGTGCTGGGTGAATAGTGTTAGATTGTGGGGACATGCTGCCACCTGCTGGGGTAAGGCCTTACTGCAGAACTCTTCCCCACACAGGAGACTGCTGGAGGTGGTGTTGGAGATGCGAGGGAGAAGCCCGTGTTCTTGTCCGTCGTGTGAAGGATGCTACACCTTGCCAGCTTACACTTGCACCTGCGGATCCAGGCAGCAGCTGTGGCTATATAGTTCCTGTCTCAAACTCCAGAAGTTTTGGGTTTAAGCCCATTCCAGAGATTTGGGCAGTGAAATCCTGGCTGATCACTGAGCACCGAGGGCACACTACACAGGAGGGAACGCCACACCAGAGGGCACGTGCGCGCCAAAGGAACACCACACAGGAGGAAACACTGGTGTGTGCTGAGGGAATGCCATGCCACGTGGGAAGGTCAGCGCTGCAGTGCTGGGGATCCCACCCTGCTCCTGGGCCTTTACACCCTTGTTCTCTCAGGCCACCATTTCAAACAGGGCTGCATCCTCATGTAATACATGTCCCCGTTCACCCTCACCAACAACTTTTACAGGTGCACCACAGAAAGCATCCTATCCGGATACATCGCGGCTTGGTACAGCAACTGCTCTGCCCAGGAAAGCAAGAAACTGCAGACAGTTGTGGACACAGCCCAGCACGTCACGGAAACCAGCCTCCCCTCCATGGACTCTGATTATGTCAGCTGCTTTCCTGAGGCAGAGAGAACAAAGACCCCACCCATCCCAGACGTTCTCTCTCCTCCCTCCTCCCATCGGGCAGAAGATACAAAAGCCTGAAACACACACCATCAGGCTCAAGGACAGCTTCTACCCCCGCTGTTATCAGATTTTGAACAGAGCTCTTATACAATAGAGATGAACTTTTGATCTCCCAATCTATCTCGTAGCCCTTGCACTTTGTCCAAGGCAGTGGACTGTAACTGCAATATTCTGCATTGTTATTGCTTTGCTTCTGTACTATCTCAAGGTGCAGAATGATCAGACTGGGCAGCACGTAAACAGAAGCTTCTCACTGTTTCTCGGTACATGTGACAATAATAAACCGATCACCAATTCCCTCAACCAACTTCAGCCAAGTCCACCACACCATGCTGTTTGTGGGAGCTTGCTGTGCACAAACCAGCCACTGCATGTCCAGCATTGGCATTTACTGCAAACATGAGCATTCCAAGGAGGCTGGAAAACACCAGAGAAATTTAACTCTTTCAGCCTTAGCCTGATGGCTGAGGCACCGAGTGAGGGGGGAGACAGGTGACCCAGGAGCCCAGGCGAAGCAGGCTGCGACAGCAGGGCATGCCCAGAGCTGTTCCATGTGCAGTAACTGCTCGGTTGCAGGAAAGGCAGCCAGCACTTCCACACAGCAGGGTGGCAACAGGCCAGGCAGAGCCAGCATGTTCAGAACTGCCAGATGCAAGACATCAGCCAAACCCCAACCCCAGGGCACAAGGGAGATGTGGTCACTGGAGAGAGTGGGAAATGCCAAATCATTCAAACCATTTGGGAGCAAACGGGATGCCCAATAAACAACAGTGCAGTGACACTGGGTATGGCTCTGCAGCATCAACACAAGCTGCAGTTCGTCTCTGGAGTGTGGATCACACTCAAAGCCAGGAGTTAAAACAAGGCTCGGGCAACACCACCTCACTCAGCACTCACCAGTTGTAGCTCCTCCTCTGTCTGACAGCATGGAAAAGCAGGAGACACAAAGTCATTAAACAATGCCAAAAACAGAGACCCTGAGAACACCCATGGCCCCCCACGTCACCATACCCCGAACATGCTTTGTCAACCTCATTCACGACAGATACGGAATAAAACTCCCTCTGCGCCATCCCGGGGTCAGACACAGAGTGAAGCTCCCTCTACATCGTCCCATCACACACTCCCAGGGTTAAACACAGGGTGAAGCTCCCTCTGCACCATCCCATCACACACTCCCAGGGTCAGACAGGGTGAAGCTCCCTCCGCACCATCCCATCACACACTCCCGGGGTCAGACACAGGGTGAAGCTCCCTCTACACCATCCCATCACACACTCCCAGGGTCAGACAAGGTGAAGCTCCCTCCGCACCATCCCATCACACACTCCCGGGGTCAGACACAGGGTGAAGCTCCCTCTACACCATCCCATCACACACTCCCGGTATTCCCACCAGGATTCTCTGCAATTCCTGGAGTGACACTTTCCTCCTTTCCCACCCATCCCATCTTTCAATAATCAGCCTGTTATTTCCCCCACCCCAACACCCACAGAAAGGCAGTGGGCAGCAGTCTGGTTGGACTTACCAAGGAGCTCATCATGCCTTTGCTCTGCGAGGTAATGACCCGAAGGTCTGGCTTGCGGCTGTTGGCGAGCGGGAGCTGTGTAACAGGGGGAGGCGGCGACTTCGGTGGCATCACCTTGCCCAGGCTGGTGGTGGTCAGGAGTCCGGGTGAGGACCTCTGGTTCACGTAACCGTTCCCTACAATGAAACGGGAAGTAATTAGTCGGCTACTCAGGATAGAAGAGACGGCAGACTCTGCAATCTGGAGCAAACAATCTGCTGGAGGAACTCAGCGGGTCACAGAAACATAGAAAACCTACAGCACAATTCAGGCCCTTCGGCCCACAAAGCTGTGCCGAGCATGTCCCTACCTCAAATTACTAGGCTTACCCATAGCCCTCTATTTTTCTCAGCTCCATGTACCTATCCAAAAGTTGCTTAAGAGGCCCTATCGTATCCGCCTCCACCACCGTTGCCAGCAGCCCATTCCACGCACTCACCACTCTCTAAGTAAAAAAAACTTACCCCTGACATCTCCTCTGTACCTACTCCCCAGCACCTTAAACCTATGTCCTCTTGTGGCAACCATTTCAGCCCTGGGGAAAAGCCTCTGACTATCTACCCGATCAATGCCTCTCATCATCTTATAAACCTCTCTCAGGTCCCCCCTCATCCTCCATTGCTCCAAGGAGTAATGTCCGAGTTCCCTCAACCTGCTTTCATAAGGCATGCCCTGCAATCCACGCAGCATCCTTGTAAACCTCCTCTGCACCCTCTCTATGGCTTCCACATCCTTCCGGTAGTGAGGCAACCAGAAATGAGCACAGTACTCCAAGTGGGGTCTGACCAGGGTCCTATATAGCTGCAACAATACCTCTCGGCTGCTAAATTCGATTCCCCGATTGATGAAGGACAATACACCATATGCCTTCTTAACCACAGAGTCAACCTGTGCAGCCGCTTTGAGCGTCCTATGGACTCGGACCCCAAGATCCCTCTGATCCTCCACACTGCCAAGCGTCCTACTATTAATACTATACTCTTCCATCATATTTGACCTACCAAAGTGAACCACTTCACACTTATCTGGGTTGAACTGCATCTGCCACTTCTCAGCCCAACTTTGCATCCTATGTCTCGCTGTAACCTCTGACAGCCCTCTATACTATCCACTACACATCCAACCTTTGTGTCATCCGCAAACTTACTAACCCATCCCTCCAGTTCTTCATCCAGGTAGTTTATAAAAATCACAAAGAGTAAGGGTCCCAGGACAGATCCCTGAGGTACACCACTGGTCACCGACCTCCATGCAGAATACGACCCTTCAACAACCACTCTTTGTCTTCTGTGGGCCAGCCAGTTCTGGATCCACATTGCAATGTCCCCTTGGATCCCATGCCTCCTTACTTTCTCAATAAGCTTTGCATGGGGTACCTTATCAAATGCCTTGCTGAAATCCATATACACTACATCTACTGCTCTCCCTTCATTGATGTGTTTAGTCACATCCTCAAAAAATTCAAATCAGGCTCATCAGGCAGGACCTGCCCTTGACAAAACCATGCTGACTATTCCTAATCATATTATACCTCTCCAAATGTTCATAAATCCTGCCTTTCAAGATCTTCTCCATCAGTTTACCAACCACTGAGGTAAGAACTCACTGGTCTATAATTTCCTGGGCTATCTCTACTCCTTTTCTTGAATAAGGGAACAACATCCGCAACCCTCCAATCTTCTGGGACCTCTCCCGTCTCCATCGATGATGCAAAGATCATCACCGGAGGCTCCGTAATCTCCTCCCTCGCCTCCCACAGCAGCCTGGGGTACATCTCATCCGGTCCCGGCGACTTATCCAACTTGATGGTTACCAAAAGTTCTAGCACCTTCTCTTTCCTAATATCCGCATGCTCAAGCTTTCCAGCCTGCCGCAAGTCCTCACTGCAATCACCCAGATCTTTTTCCGTAGTGAATACTTTACATCAGTATTCACTAAGTACCTCTGCTATTTCTTCCGGATCCATACACACTTTCCCACTGCTGCAGTTGTCAGGCCCTATTCTTTTGCAACTCATCCTCTTGCTCTTCACATACTTGTAGAATGCCTTGGGGTTTTCCTCAATCCTGCCCGCAAAGGCCTTCTCATGTCCTCTTCTGGCTCTCCTAATTTCTTTCTTAAGCTCCTTCCTGTTAGCCTTATACTCTTCCAGATCTGACATTACCTAGCTCTCTGAACCTTTTGTAAGCTTTTCTTTTTTGACTAGATTTATTATAGCCTTTGTACACCACAGTTCCTGTATCCTCTCGTGACTCCCGACTCATTGGAACATGCCTATGCAGAACTCCACCCAAATATCCACTGAATATTTG
The DNA here is from genome assembly GCF_009764475.1 of Pristis pectinata. Taxonomy (NCBI): domain Eukaryota; kingdom Metazoa; phylum Chordata; class Chondrichthyes; order Rhinopristiformes; family Pristidae; genus Pristis; species Pristis pectinata. Next base: position 8,463,174 of record NC_067443.1, on the reverse strand, counting down.
CTACATTTCTTCCATACTTTTCCCTGAGAACATCTGTTCCCAATTTAAGCTTCCAATTTCCTGCCTGAGCGCCTCACAATTCCCTTTACTCCAAGTAAACACCTTTCTAGTCTGTCTGTTCCTCTCTCTCCAATGCTATCGTAAAGGAGATAGTGATCATAATTCTAATCTCCAAAATGCTCTCCCACTAAGAGATCTGACACCTGACCAGGTTCATTTCCAATACCAAATCAAGCACAGCCTCTCCTCTTGTAGGCTTATCTACATACTGTGTCAAGAATCCTTCCTGAACACACTTAAACTCCACCCCATCCAAACCCCTCACTGTCTGGAGATGCCAATCAATGTTTGGGAAATTAAAATCTCCCATCACAACAACTCTGTTATTATCACATCTTTCTAGGACATGCTTCCCAATATCCCTGTTACTACTGGGCGGCCTATAATAAAGACCCAGTAAAGTTATTCACCCTTTCCTGTTCCTAACCTCCACACACAGAGACTCCGTAGACAGTCCCTCTATGACGTCCATCTTTTCTGCAGCCATGACACTCTCCCTGATCAACAGTGCCACTCCCCCACCTCTTTTGCCTCCCTCCCTGTCCTTTCTGAAACATCTAAAACCCGGCACTTGAAGTAACCATTCCAGTCCCTGAGCAGCAACCGTTGGGGGACAGGAACTGTCGATGTTTCGGGTTGAAACCCTGCATTGGGACAGAGTGGGGAGGGGAGACGTCCAGTATGGGGGGGGGGGGGGGCGGTGGTGAGACAGGAGCAGTACAAGAAATTTCTGCACCCATGAATCTTCAGAACCCTCTTCCATCAAGGATGAGAAAACTCAGTGGCTCAGTGTGTTGAAGAGCAATAGATCTTCTGATAAAGTGCATCGATGATACAGTACTGAGGTACAAAGTGAGCCACGACCGTACTGATTGGTGGAGCAACACAATATTCTGTTCCTGCTTCACTTCAACCTCTTGCGCATCTCTGCAACCAAGTCCCCACGTCCTTCCCCACCTCTGTAACCTCCTTTAATCCTGACATAGGGACACCAGAGATGGCAGGTGCTGCAATCTGGAGAAACACACAAGATGCTGGAGGAACTCAGAGGGTCAGGCAGCATCTGTGGAGGGAAATGGACAGTCAACGTCTCGGGTTGAGACCCTTCATCTGGACTGTGTTACAGGGCGGTGGGGGCCTGGGAATTGAAAGTTGTTAAAGTGACAGAGGGCACGCGAGGTGCCCCAGATGTAGGCGGGACGGGACGGAGGCAAAATGGGAGTTGAGGAATGAATTCTGATGAAAGGTCTCAACCCAAAACATTGATTGTCCATTTCACCCGACAGATGCTGCCTGACCCACTGAGTTCCTCCAGCAGATTGCTCGTTGCTCCATATTCCAGGATCTGCAGTCTCGTGTCCATGACCCTCAGCACATCCCGCTGAACCTCTGGCCTACAGTCTCCAGGGGGCAGCAGCAAGCAGAGGTTCCACAAATGACCAGCCCCACACAAATGGCAGCACTCAGTCTCAGGACCTCAGTGGGCTCCACCGCTAACAATGTACTTCCGGTGCAAAGTCAGAGACAAGCCAATGTGCGCAGAGCAAGCTGCCCCAAAGACCATGAAACACTAACCAGATTGTTTGCTATTTAGGAATAAATACTGGCCCCGTGACACCAGGAGGAACTGGCCCCACACTTCCGAGTGATCATATACCCACTGAAATGGCTGCCCATCCCGCGGCACAGCGCTCCCCCCCCACACCGCCCCTCCCGCAGCGCTCCCCCCTCGCCCCTCCCCCCGCAGCACTTACCCCACCCCACCGCGGCCGCTGACATTGCTTATGGAGTGCCACGTGCTCAAGTCTCTGACACAGGGTTCGAAGGCACAACCGTGCAGCAAAGGTCACCGAGCCATGGGCAGGCACCACGAAAGGAGGTCTCCAGGTGTGAACTTGACCAAATTCCACCTTCTCTCACAGTTGCACCACATTCAAAGAGCCAGAAGGCCTCCTCTGTTACTGCATCATTCGAGGGAGACCGGTCACTGCAGAATTGGTGGGGGGGGGAGGTGGTGTGGTCTGGGGTCTGTGTCTGCAGGGAGCGATTCCCACAGTGGGAATGGGGTTATCTTTCTCCCCTCCTCAGTCTACCAATCACATCGGGCTCCTGTCTCATCCCACCCCCACATCTTCTCTCTCCACTCAGTCCTGATGCAGAGTTTGGACCCAAATCGTCGACAATTCCTTCCCCCCTCCCACCCCCCCCACCAATGCTGCCTGACCTGCTGAGTTCTTCAGCAGACTGTTTGTTTCTCCAGATTCCAGCATCTGCAGTCTCCTGTGCAGTGGGCTGGCAGGAGGTTTAATTGTCACAATGCCAGCTATACACCTCTTTCATACCCAACTCTGTTAAAACCATGTCTGCATTTAACCCAATAAAGTATTCAATGTGTTTTGCAGAGCATTAACGAGACAGATCCCTAGGAGATATTATAACAAGGGGAGGGTTTAAGCACAGGAGTTTGGGGAGGTGCAGCCGTGGCTGGTGTGGGTCAAAGGTATGGGTCAGTGGTGACCACCGGCATATTGCTGGTGAGGATTACTCTGTGGTAATGCTACTCAAGGTCAAGGGGAGGGTAGACTCTCTCTTGCTGGAGATGGCACTTCTGTGACACGAGGGTTACTTGCCACTTAGAGCAGTCCTTGCACAGTGGATTGCTTCACTGGCTGAGGACTTGCCAGTGGAATTGTCCACTGTGCAAGCATCAGTGAAGGGCCCACTTCTGGCCTTCTGATGGAAGGAAGGTCTTTGATGAAGGTGATTTGCCCCAGGGCCACTGCCCTGCAGTGATGCTGCAATGACCGACCTTCGACGGCCACAACCATTTCCCCTCCTGCGAGGTACAACTCCGGGTACCCACTGACCAGTTTTACCAGGGCACCATGATAGCACACTTGGTCAAGCACCACCCTGATTTCGAGGGCAGTCACTCTCACCTCACCTGTTGTGAGAGAGCCGCGCAGGCGAAGAGGATGGGGCTGAATTGCAAGGTACCACTGGTGGTGCTGGATCCATCTCACACTCCAGCTTCAAGCATTCTAGGAATGCAGGGTGACGTCAATGCTGACATTCGATGCTCTTGGTAGCAATAAGCCCTAGTGGGGCATGCAACAGCTGAACAGATGCCAAGCTGCTCCCTGTGGGTCTGACCTGGTCAATCCAGTAACACAAGAACCTGCTGCCATCAGAGTGACTCATCCAACCCACACCCAGTACAGGCAGCTCAGGGGGAAATCCACTGCCTCCTCATTAACCGAGTGTCTGCAAGGCAGGAGCAAGGGGGACGGATTGTCAATCTTCCTGAAGTTGGACCTACCATAGGCATCAGGGGACAGAGTCCCAAGTGTGTGTGGACATGGACACACACACACACACAATACCACGTAACTGCTTTCTTTGCTACTATTCCACAGTGACAACACAACAGGAGTATGTGCTGCCTATCTGGCCCCTGAAGCCCACTCCACCAGACTCTGCCTCAAACTCCATGTCCCCGCTCCATCTCGAACTTGCACTGGACCAAGCATCCAACACCCTCTGGCTTCGTGAATTGCAGAGATGCAGAGCCCCGAGCAAAGAAATCCCTCGCCTCGTTCCAAAGTGGCCGGCCCCTCATCATGAGATGCACTAGCTCCGTCTGCAGCCACTCAGTCAGGGAACACCACCGCCCGTCAAAGTCCAGGAGAGAGTTCCAGCTTTCCGTCAGATCACTCTCCTGCCTGAGCTCTGGGGAAGACGGACAGACCCAGTCCCCACCGCACCCTGCCTGGAACAACTAGGCATTGACAGGGTAGATAGAAACCTTCCCACCGAAGGGAAGTGTCTGTAATCAGAGGGCACAGGTTTAAGGTGAGCAGCGAGAGGCTCTGGGGGGGATCTGAGGAAGAACCTCTTTCCACCCAGACCACAACTGGAATCTGGAACGCACTGCCTGAGGGGGTGGTGGAGGCAGAGACTCTCGCAATATTTAACCAGCACTTGAATCACCGAGGCAGAGAAAGCTACAGAACCCCGTGCTGGTACATAAGATTAGCATAGATGGGTGCTTAATGGTTGGCATGGACACAGTGAGGCAAAGGACATGTTCTTGTGCTCTGACTAATTCTCTAGTGAACCTCTGCTGCACATCTGGTAGGACCAGTCTCTCCTCCAGACTGGGCACGGCACTCTGGCTGTTCCCACTAAAGCCCAGACAGAAGTGGTTGATATCTGGAACACCCTGCCAGAGGAGGTGGCGGAGTCAGATACAGTCACTGCGTTTGAGGGGCATTTAGATAGACACTGAAATAGCCAAGGCACAGAAGGATGCAGGCAAATGGGATTAGTGTAGAAGGGCAAAGAGGTTGGTGCGGACGTGGTTGTATAACTATGACTCTGAGACTTTCCCATTGCAAATTTTAATCTGGCAACATGCTGTGAAACATATTGGAATGTTCTATCACATGCCAGGTACAGATAGGAAAGGTTTAGAGGGGCCAGCTTAGAGGGGCATCTCAGTTGGCACAGACGAGTTGGACCGAAGGGCCTGTTTCCGTGCTGCGTGACTTTATAACTACTCAACACGTCAGAACAGGAAGCAGCCCATTCTGCCATTCAATGAGATTGCAGCTGATCTCGATCCCAACCCCATTCCCCCGCCCCGGGATATCCCTCAATCCCTCACGCAACATCACTCCACCAGTCTCTGTTTGTAACACTTCCAATTGGACCACAGACCGTGGGAGGGGGGAGAAAGGGCTCCGTACGTACCCCCATGTGAAGGACTTCCCACTAAGCCATCCAGCACAGAAGCAGGCCCTTCGGCCCAACCTGTCTGTATAAACCCCATTTACCAGCACTTGGTCCTTTATCCTTGAGCCACAGAGCACGGCAACAGGCCCTTCAGCCCAATGAGTCCGCGCTGACCATCAAACACACATTTACACCAGCACTACACAAAACCCCCTTGATCAACTGCCCCCCTACATTCTACCCCTCACCCACACACCAAGGGGTACCTTACAGCAGCTAATTAACCCACCGACCTGCTCATCTTTGGGACGTGGGAGGAAACCAACCCGTTCACAGGGAGAACGTGCAAACTCCACACAGGCAGCACTGGAGATTGGGATCAAACCTGGGTCTGGGGAGCTGTGAGACTGCAGCTCTACCCGCTGTGCAACTGCATGAAGAACCTCCTGAGATTGCTGCCGAGAACCCTGCCCTGCAACTCAGCCAGCACTTTGCATCGGATCAGCCCACACTCTCCCCCCCCCCCCCCCCCACTCTGGGGAACCCACATCACACTGCATACGACAGCGTCACTTACCTACGGGGCTCGGGCATCCTCCATTGGATGTGGAGAGCTCGGTTCCCACCAGCGCACCTGGAAAGTTGAAGGCAGCGTTAAGACGAGCGCTGGGAACCCTCCCCTCAGAGGTTCTCCCCACCACCACCGCCTCGGCGGAGACACCACACCCTCCCACGCCCACAGGGGCCGTACCTGGGTTGCCGGAACTCGGCGGCCTGGAGGGGATGCCAGGAGACACTGTGTTCCTCCTCATCACTGACTGCTGCGGGCTCAAGAGGTTGGAGTCGGTCAGCGAGGTGGTCACCAGCGAGGGACTGACCAGTGACGAGCCGGGGTCGCTGTAGGACAACGCATTCTGACTGCCGACAGATATGGTCACCGGCACGCTGAAGTTCGGAGGCTGCATGGGGGAAGGAGTGGAGAAGGAGAGGTCACACGGCACAAATGGGACCAGCAGGCGAGGGAGGGGCTACACCCTGTCCCAGGGAGCACACACGGGTCTGCTACCTGACCAAGCCGTGGTGGGGAAGGAAACACTGCCAGAGTCAGGGACCCCACCACAGTCAGTCAAGCCCAACTGATCCAGGGCACCACAGCCAGAAACACATTCCTGCAGACTCATGGGCACAGTTCCTTCATCCCATCAAGTCTGTGCTGACCACCAGCCACCCATTTTTACCAATTCCACCCAAACACATTCCCAGCACCTTACGGAAAAAGCAATAGGACTCGAGAGGACAATAAAGACTTTAAATGTTCTCCGAGGGTGTCGAGCTGAGGCAGATGTAGCTTTGGCTGCTGCAGTATCGCAAACTTGAGGGGAATAATAAACCCCCCCCATTCCCATGTTAGGTCCAGGAGGGGTCGATGACCTCCTCATTCCCATGTCGGGTCCAGGAGGGGTCGATGACTTTCTCCTGTTCCAGGAGGGGTTAACCACCACCACCCCCGTTCCCGTGTTGGGCCCATGAGCAGTTGATGACCTCCTGTTCCAGTGCACCAGGAGTGGGGGAGAACAGCCTCCCCCTTCCTCCTCTCCCTCAGTCACCCATGCCCGGAGCTCTGGCTTAAAGCTGGGGCACAGGCCGCGGTGTGCCACACTCACCCCGTATCTCTTGAACAAGACGTCAATGTCCTCCGTGACTTTTCTGAACTTGTCCTCCATGAAAGGGCTCTGCTCGATGGTGTCGTCCACGTCCGGCTCGGGGCTGTCGCACCCGTTGAACCCCTTCTTCTTCAGGGTCTGCAGCAGAAATGAGGCAGTCACCTGGATGCTCCAACCCACAGAACGCCTTCTGGGACGGTGGGCAAACCCAGCCCCTCCACACCCAGTGAGAACCGGGCAGGCACGTAAAGAGGCAGGGAATGGAGGGATACCGACCACGGGCAGGCAGATGGGATTAGTCAGCACGGACATCGTGGGCCAAAGGGCCTGTTCCTGTGCTGTTCCCTGTTCATCAGGGAGCATCTTGTACACAGGAAGATCCCACAAGGGGGTAAATGCAGCGTTAACGCAGTGGGAGTTGGGCAAACTCCCTGTTTATGTTTTGCAAGGGGGTTGAGGGGTGCTACAGTTTACCACCAAGCCCGGGGGGGGAGGTGGTGTCATCTCCAACAGTGCAGCAACCCCTTGGGAGACCACTGGGGCCTCAACCTGAAGCACAAACTCTCTCTTTCTCTAAGACACTAGGTATTTCCAGGATCTTCCAGTTTTATTTCAGATTTCCTGCACCTGTAGCCTTTTTGATTTTGACCCACTCTACTGACACTGGTGACCCAGGTAGACAGGGTGAAGGTTTTTGGGTAGCCATGTACCAGTAGGAACACTGTACTTGTACTCCTGGGTTCTGCTGTTGAAATCGGACTGGGTAGACCTTGGCTGGAAGGCTCCCCCCAACTCCCATTGGCTTTAGGGAATAATATGCATCGGGCACTTCTGCTTCCCAGACTGGGAGAGCTGGGCTCCTGCTCGAGAATGTGCAGGATCCGACAGTATTTTCGGGAAAGATCCTCTGCAGAGCATCCTGGTCACTGGGTAAATCAGGATTCATAGTTCAATTCTGACCCTGGGCTCTGGAATCCCTCTCCAAAGCACTCGTCCTCCCTCTCGATGCTCCTCTTCCACAGACACCGACTGCAGACCCCGTCATATTGCCTAGTCACTATAATTAGACACGTGCTTTCACCACACGGAGGGAGAAGAGGATGCAGGAGTGTGAAGGAAGGGAGAGGGAAAAGGGAAACAGGAAAGGAGTGCGCAGTGAAACTAGATGAGAAAGCAAAGGAGGTTTGACTGCATCGATGCAGCTCAGTCAGATTTTGGTTAGTGTGTGGGAGTACAGAGTACGTAGGGCTTGTAGTAAATGCACGATTTACAAGTTGCACTCAACACAACGGTCTCAAATCCTGTTAAGTGATTGTTCCAATGCCCAGAATTACTACCGTAAATCTTAAAATACAAAACCTGAAAATGCTTACATTTTCACAGATGCTGGAATTGAAAATATCTCCAACCTCAGCTCCTGTTTTGGACCATTCATTTATTTAATTTGCCTCCCAGTAAATAAAAACCAAACGTCTCAGTTAAACAGAGGTTAGAACTTAACAACCCACTGAACGTCCAGGAACAGAGAAGGATCCAAACTAGACAGAAAAGAATTTTGGTTGGGGGGGGGGGTGTGAAAAGAGGTGGGAGTGTGTTAGCTGGGGGAGATTTCTGCTAAGTGAGCAGAGGAGGGAGGTGGGTAGAGAAATGACAATCCCCATTTCCTTGTCCTCCCCTGAAGGAAATGGATGGGGGTGGGGGGGGGTGGGGTGGTGAATTCTACTCTCAGTGAGAATGAGTGACTCCAGATTTGGGTGTTTGCAGTGGGTCAGTACAGCAGTGCAGGGCCGGGTCCAAATCCCACTCCCCAATCCCTGGCACACTGTGGTGTACCAAGAGTGAGCTGCACCTTCAGAGCTCTCCTGGGGCCCCCAACTCCGGTGAAGGATCCTCAGCCACCAATCAAACCCACTCCTCTGCCCCCTGTTCTTCAGTAAACCCTGAGAGAATGTTATTGCTCAGAGGGACCGGTGCCTCCCTCTCAGGGATGACTGCCATGACACGAGGTCTGGCCAACATTCCTCCCAGAAGCAGCAGTGCCAACAATCTGTTTATTTGCCTCGTTGCTCTTTGCAGGGCCTTGGTGTGCAGAGGGATTCAGTGGAAAGGGTTCTTCCCATTGGGATCGTGCACAGCCAAAGTGGATAGGAATGGGGTTGGTCCAGTGGGAATCAGTACAGTGGGAGTGCACAGGAAGGCGATTGGTCCACTGCTTCATTAAAAGTCTGCATTAATGGGCCAATGTTACTTCCTAATAAATTCAGGAACTAAACCTTTCATAAAATAACCTGCAAGAGTGACGCATCTCCTCCCACAGGCTAATTAGCACCATGAGTTATTTGTGTGCTGTAGGGATAATGGTACTCAGCACTGTTGGCAGTGCCCACCAGAGGCACATCTAATTATCGCACAACTCACGTGACAGCTTTGTGTCACTCCATTTGCAATTAAAGCTCTCTGTACAAACTGAAATAAATAATACTTCATCACCCATTCTCACCAGAAGAGATTTAAAAGGGACCTTGGCTAGCTTGTCCTTTGTCTCCTTGAGGGACCTTAATTTCCATCAGTAGGAGGGTCTGGGATCTGAGCGCACAGCCTCAGAATAAAGGGACCTTCAGCCAGAGGGTGGAGAATTCGTTGCCACGGACAGCTGACGAGGCCAAGTCATTGGGTGTATTTAAGGGAGATTGATAGGTTCATGATTAGTTTGGGGGGGGGGGGGGGGGTTCAGTTTAAGGAGAGAAGGTGGGAGCATGTTTTATAAAAACAGCCGTGGTTGAATGGCAGAGCAGAGTTGATGGGCTGAATGGCCTAATTATGCTCCTATATCTTCTGAACCTGAAAGATTCAAAAGTGTCCTCAGGGACAACATCCTCACGCAGTGGGTCCATATATGGAACGAGCTGCCAGAGGAAGTGGTTGAGGCAGGTACAGTAACAACATTCAAAAGGCACTTGGATAAGTACATGGACAGGAGGGTTAGAGGGATATGGGCCAAACGCAGGCAAATGGGACCAGCTTGGTGGACACCACAGTCAGCATGAACATTGGGCCGAAGGGCCTGTTTTCATGCTGTACTACTCTGACTCTGAGCAGAACTATAACCCCAGACCCCTCTCCACTCCCACCCCTACACATACACATACATGCACAGAAGCATGGATGGACATACACTAGGAAATATCTGCTCCATGTTTTAAGGAGAGGTTCAGCACTTCATCAGGAGACACGGACTCAATGTAATACAACAAAACACCGAGTCGGTTACATCAGGCGCATCATTCGCTGCTCAAAACCAACACGCTACCCTGAGCTCTGCCAGAGGAGATTATCGTGGAGTTAGAGAGACAGAAACAGTCCCTTTGGCCCACAGACACTGTGCTAAACATCAAGCACTCACCTACGCTAATCCCAGGATGTGATCAAAGCCTCCTTGAAGAAATGCAACATCTCCACTAACTGAGGAATCTTTGGTTCATAGGGTCAGTTATACAGCATGGAAACAGGCCCTTCGGCCCAACTCATCCATGCCGACCAAAATGCCTTCCTCAGCTAGTCCTGTGTTCCTCTAAACCTTCCCTACCCATGTACCTGTCCAAATGTCTTTTAAACCTTGTAATTATAACCACCTCTACCACTTCCTCTGGCAGCTCACTGCATACACCAACTAGTCCCCTATAAATCTTCCCACTCTCACCTAGTTTAGACTCCCCTACCCTGGGGAAGAGACCGCGACCATTCACCTTATCGATGTCCCTCATGATTTTATAACATCCAAGGTCAACCCTTGACCACCTACGCTCCAGGGAAAAAGGTCCCAGCCCATCCCGTCTCTCGTTATAACTCCAGCTCTCCAGTCCCAGTAACATCCCTGTGAACCCTTCCTGCACCCTTTCCAGCCAAGTGCAGTCTCATCAAAATCGACACAAAGAAACAGACTGCAGATGCTGGATTCTGGAGCAACACACAAAGGAGCTGGAGGACCTCAGCAGGTCAGGCAGCATCTGTGGAGAGAAATGGACAGTCGACGTTCGGGTCGAGACCCTCATCAGGACCTGGAACAATCAACTCACCAGAACCTTGTACGGTTTTGTAACGTGACATCCCAACTCATGCACTCAGTGCCCTGACCACCGAAGGCCAGAGTACCAAATGGCTTCTTCACCACGTTGTCTACCCGTGTCACCATTTTCAGGTGAACTATGTACCTGTACCACTGGGTCCTCTGTTCTACAACACTCTCCCAGGGCCCTTCCATTTACTGTGCAAGTCCTGCCCTAGTTAACTTCCGACTATGCAACAAGGACTGCTCAAATCATGAAGGAGCATTCAGGATGTGTACTGAGAACCAGAAGGGAGGCATCGTGAGCACACAGAAAGCCCTGCATGAGCAGGGGAGTGCACCACCTCAAACTAACCTCCACCCCCCTCCCCACCTATTGCCCCATCTGTGGAAGAACATAGAACAGTACAGCACAGGAAAGGCCCTTCTGTGCACCATGTCTGTAATCTAAGTAATCCCGTTTGCCTGCACATGCTCTGTATCCCTCTATCCCATACCTAGTCGGTCTGTCTAAATGCTTCTGTCGTATCTGCCTCCACCATCTCCCCTGACAGCCTATTCCAGGCACCCACCACTAAAAAAAAAACTTGCATCACACATCTTTTTCAAACTCTGCAACTCTTCTCCCCCACCCCCCCCCCCCCCCCCCCCCTCCCCCCCCCCCCCACTACCACCTTAAACCCTATGCCTCTAGTATTTGACATTATTCCCCACATTGGCCCTGCAAAGGGAGGAGTGGGGATAGATGGGGAAAAAACTTCTCATTAAAAAATGCAGTATACTCTTGATTTTGATGTTTGCAACGAGTGGTGCAAACAGTTGCCAGGGCCTTCCAAAGGGAAGTGGGGAGGCTCAGAGTAGAGCAATTTTCAGGGTTATGGCCAAAGCAAGAAAGGAGATTGAATTATTCTTCAAAGGACTGATGTGGTGGGTTGAAGGACCATTCTGTGATAATTGGTAACTGATAAAACACTGACTCCAGGACACTCGGCAGTGGTTGGGGGGGGGGGGGGGGGGGGGAGGTGGGGAACTGCCCGCTTCTTCTGCCGACAGTGGTTTGTGAGATCCTTTACTCACCAGCATAGCCAGGGCTTTCATTCATGCCTCATCAGAAATCTGGCACCTCCAATTGTGCAGCACTCTCCCCGTGAGAGGCATTTTATGAATTCAACATTTTCAGGATTTAGTTTGCAGGAATTGGAAACCTGGGCAGTCGCCCCAGTGCCTAGCTCCCAGGCCAATTACCCACCACAGTCTGGGTGAGGCCACGCTGCAGCACTGTGTGTAGTTGTGGTCACCACACTATAGGAAGGATATGATTGCACTGGAGAGGGTGCAGAGCAGATTCACCAGGATGTTACCTGGATTGGAGTAATTGGTTTATGATCACATGTACCGAGAGACAGTGAAAAGCTTTGGTTTGTGCTACCCAAACAGATCATTCCATAAACAAGCACATCAAGGTAACACAGAAGGAAAAATATATAACGTATAGTGTTACAGTTACAGAGAAAGTGCAGTGCAGGTAGACAATTTAAAAAAACTTTTATATATATATAAAATAAAGTATTTTTCGTTGCAAGGAGAGACTGGATAGGATGGGTTTGTTTTCCCTGGAGCAGAGGAGTTATCCAATTGAGTTATATGCAGAGAGAGATTGGAACCTGGAACTTGCTAATGAGGGGCGATGGAGGCAGATACTTTCACGGCATCCAAGCAGCACGCCTCGAAGACTACAGAAAAAATGTGGGCAAATAGGACCAGTGTAGAAAAGTACAGCGGTCAGCATGGACATGAAGGGCTGAAGGGCCATTTCTACGCTGTATGACTACAACGATGGGGGCCCTGAACAGCCTCACCCCACTGAAGTGACCAAAAACATGCATTTACACAAACACTTTCAATCTGGAACAAAAGGCCGCATCCCCAATAAAATAAGCTGCTACTCAGCTACAAGATGTTAGCAGGCTGACCAACCTCTTGGTCAGAGGTAGATTCTGTACTAATTCAGGGAGGGAGTCCAAGAGCTCACAACTGAACAGACAGTGGCCAACAGTGGAGCAATGGAAGCAGGATGTCAGAGGAACAGAGACAGAGGTTTGTAAGGGCTGCTCTGTCACCTCCTTGCTTCTGATGTTGCCCCGTGAAGCTCCCAATCCTTCTCCTACCTTAGAGGCACCGTACAACTGTGAGTGACTGACATAGAGGGAGGGAATTCTAGAGAGGGCCAAGGCAGCTGAAGGCACGGCTGCCAATGACAGGACGGAAGCAGCAAAGTGATTACATCACACAAGTTCAAATCCCATGGCAGCTGGGGAATTTTAATTCAGTTAATTAAATTCATCCAGAATTTTTACAAAGCTACTAATGATGTCCATGAAACTACCAGATTGCTGTTAAGAAGACCTTATGAGTGTTAAAATGCTTCATTAACATCCTTCAGGAGGGGATAATGGACATCCTTCCCGTCGGGCCTGGGACACCAGACCCCAGCGATGTGATGGGCTCAGTAGCATCAAACAACCATGGCCCTGCTCAGATGGCCTGCAGTAGTTCAGGGCTAAGGAGATGGACATTCAATTCTGGCCTCAACAGCAAAGCCCAAGGCCCAGGAGAGGGTAAAAAGAGACGTGCAAAGCTGAGCAAGGAGGCAGGCGGCAGGGTTCTGGGTGAACTGAAGGTTGTGCAGGGTGGAGGCGGGATGGAAAGGGATTAATTACTGACCTCAGAATTACCACGGTGCAAGGTCAAAGAACAGCCCCAGTTCTTAAATCCGATCTAATCAGTGTCAAGCCTGTCCATGCTGAACCACAGCTGGAGTCTGCCTGAACTACTGTGCCCACACTGGGGTGGAAATGCACAACAGAAGGCCTTTAGAAACAGCACGTGGTCAGTCCTGCTCCGCTCAGGAACTGCTAGTGGCAGGGACAAAGATCACCAAGGACATGACCTTAAACGTAACGCTGGCCCCTGACTCTCACCACACACACACAATCATTTCAGCAGGATGGGAGGGGCAGGGGGTGGAAATCTCATTGAAACCTACCAGACACCTAAAGGCCTGGATAGAGTGGACATGGAGAGGATTCCATCAGTAGGAGAGTCTGGGATCCGAGGGCACAACCTTGGAATAAAAGGACGTCCCTTCAGAACCGTTATGAGGAGGAATTTCTTCAGCCAGAGGTTGGTGAATCTGTGGAATTCGTTGCCACGGACAGCTGTGGAGGTCAAATCATTGGGTGTATTTAATGCAGAGATTGATAGGTTCTAGACTGGCAAGGAGGAGTTACAGGGAGAAGGTGGGAGAATGAGGTTTAAAAAAAATATCAGCCATAACTGAATGACACAGCAGACTTGATGAGCTGAATGGCCTAATTCTGCTCCTGTACCTTATGGTCTAATAAAACGATACGGTGTAGGAGGCAGCAACTTCAGCCCAACAGGCCTGTGCAGGGGGCTCCCTAATTAATCCTCCTCTGTCAAGCTCTCATTGAGTGCACACTGCAGGAAGGGTCTGAGGGGGCAGAGGTGAGCTGATAGTGTATTAAATTATGAGGGAGACAAATACACAGCAAAACTTTATCCCATGGTGGAGGTGTCCAAGACAAGAGGGCAGAGGTTTAAGGAGAGACATTTAGAGGGGATTTAAGGGGGAATATCTTCACTCTGAAGGTGGTTGGAGTCTGGACCATGCTGCCTCACGACATCTAGGCAACTATTTGAATTGCCAAGACCTAGGAGATTACGAACCTAATGCAGTAAATGGGATTGATGTTGTGGGCTGAAGGGCCTGTTTCTCTGCTGTGTGATTCTGTGACTTTATGACTGAATCTGCTCCCAGGCAAATCATAAATCACAACTGAGTGGTGCCGCAATAACAACCTCTTGCTCAACATCAGCAAAACTAAAGAGCTAATTGTTGACTTCAGGAAGGGGAAGGAGGGCAAACATGCACCAGTCTACATTGGGGGATCGGCGGTGGAGAGTCAGCAGTTTTAAATTCCTGGGCATTAACATATCAGATGGCCTGTCCTAGGCCCAGCACATAGATGCAATCATCAGGACAGCACGACAGCACGCCAGCACCTTTACTTTCCTAGGAGGTTAAAGAGGTTCAGCTCGTCACCAAACACTCTTACAAACTTCTACAGATGTACTGTTGAAAGTATCCTGACTGGTTGCATCACGGTCTGGTACGGCAATTCGAATGCACAGGAACGTAAGCAGCTGCAGAGAGTAGTGGACTCTGCCCAATACATCACGGGCACATGCCTACCCACCATCGGTAGTATCTACAGGAGGTGCTGCCTCAAGGAGGCAACATCCAAAGATCCCCACCACCCAGGCCGTGCCATCTTCTTGCAGCTCCCATCGGGCAGGAGGCACAGAAGCCTGAAGTCCCACACCACCAGGTTAAGAACAGCTACTTCCCTTCAACCACTCGGTTCTTGATCGAACCGGCACAACCCTAATCGCTAGAGTTTAGCAACACTATGATCACTTTGCACTAAATGGACTTTGTGTTCTTTCTTGTAAGAACTGTATGATTTATGTTTAATTTATGTTTTTCTTGTGAATGCTGCTTATATGATGCTATGTGCCTGCAATGTTGCTGCAAGTAAGTTTTTCATTGCACCTGTGCATACATGGGCATATGACGAACTCGACAACTAATTCCTCCCTCCATAACACAACATCTATAGCTTGGCACTACTGGTGCAGAGCAGAGGTGGTTCTGCTCCCTCAGGGGTGCTGTCTTCCAGGTTGGAAAGGAGAGCAAGGATCACACACAGAGCCAGCCAGCTCACCTCCACAATGTCAGCGTTGGTACGGCTCTCGTGGGGCTCGTTGTACTCTGTGTACTTCAGAAGCACTTTGTCCATGTCCGTGCTCGCGTACTGAAAGAGCTTGTTAGAGTGGTTGAAGATTATAAGAGCGATCTCGCAGTCACACAGCACGCTCAGCTCGTATGCCTTCTTCATCAGCCCGAACTTCCGCTTGGTGAAGGTCACCTGAATTTGGGGGGTGGGAGGGGTGGGGAGGGCCAAAGGGAGAGGAGAAAGGAGAAAGGAACAAGCATGTTGAATCAGGTACCCTATGAAAGCTAAACCTTTCACTGATACAGCACATCCCAAAACCCGTCACAGACAGAGGTACTGTCTGAAATGTGGTCGCTGCTTTAACGTAGGAGACACAGCAGCCAGACTGGGCACAGCAAACTCCCACAAATACAATGTGATATTGACCAGCTGAGGGATAAGCACTGGGAAGAACATCCATCTTACATCCAACTCAATTCCCAATAGGAGCCACAAAAGCTT